>NC_000069.6:82308725-82908725 GCF_000001635.26 Mus musculus
GAGGGGTTAAGCCTCTTGATCTCCTTCTCTGCGCAGCAGGATCACCTTTCATGTGCTTTGCTCCCTGAGGCCAGGGCACTGGAAAGTGGCTGTTTCCCCTAATGCTGATAAATTAATTAACAGCATGGCAAGCTTAAATGGTCTGGAAGGATTCTGAGATTCACTGTTTGGTGGCTTTCACTGAGCAGAACATGTTTATCCGTTTCACAGGACCTGTATTTTTAGATCATTGACCTTTGGTTGCATGATTCATTCTGAGTTCATTTTTTCCCCCAGCGGGTGTAGTTTCACATAAACCTATTTAAAAGCAATAAAGCAAACGATGTTTCAAGTAGAATATAATCTATCCCACACCTGTTTCCTTTGACTATTTTGATAGAAATAAGCTGTTTCTGTGATAATTATACTTTTGCTATACAATATGCAGCAAAATATTTATATATTTTCCATTGCTGTAGCATATGAACATTTTAATTTTAAGTGAATTCTGTTAATGTTATTTTCAGCAAAACACCCATACACCCAAACCACAACATTTTCAGTTGCGATGATAAGAAACTTTCTAAGTGTCATTTATCATAGGATAAAATTCTCCTTGTAAAATTTGCCTGAGTTTTCTTATCACCTTTTGTAACTAAAAACTGTATCTATCCAGATATAAATAACTAACTACTTTAGATGAAACACAATCTGCTCCCATGGTCCTTCCATTTTGATTGTGATGCTACACTGCACTCCACTGCCTTCTATTAGGCCTGATTTCGCTAAGTAACTATCAGTGACCTAGAAAGACAATTCAAAAAGTGAGATTGCCTTATCCTCTGTGGGCTACAGTTTTCTTCAGAAGGAAATCCATAAACAAATAAGCCATCCCATCCAGAGCCTTCTCCTCTTTCTGATAAAAAGCGTGGGAGAAGCAAAAGACAGCATGTAGAACTTTTGACACAGCTATTTCACCTATTCAAGTGCATTAAAGAAGAGTACAAGTCTCAAGGAAAAGACAGAGTATGCAGGTGTGAGAAAATGAAGAAACACTCACATACACATACATACATACACACATACATACATGCACACACACTCATACACACAGACACATACATACATACACACATACATACATACATACTGTCTTACTGTTATACTACTATGAACAGACACCATGACCAAGGCAACTCTTATAAGGATAGTATTTAATTGAGGCTGGTTTACAGGTTCGGAGATTCAATCCATTATCATCAAGACGGGAACATGGCAGCATCCGGGCAGGCATGGTACAGGGGGAGTTGAGAGTTCTATATCTTTATCTGAAGACTGCTAACAGAATACTGGCTTCCAGGCAGCTAAGATGAGGGTCTTAAAGCCCACATTCACAGTGACACACCTACTCCAATGAGGCCACACCTACTCCAACAGGGCCACACCTTCTAATAGTGCCACTCCCTGGCCAAACATATACAAACCATAGCACATACATACATACAAACATACATACATGTACTCATGCTCACACAGATTTAAACACATACATATATACAGATAGACAGACAGACACATACATTCGCACAACACACAATTGTACACATACAAAGACACACACACATACTCACAGGGCTGCAGACTAAGTCTAGGACTGTGTTCCTTCCACAACTTATGCCGATTAAGTCCTGAAGCCTGACTGGGGTATCAAGAAGTGAAGAAAGGACAGGCTTATGTATAGTGAAGCTGGAATCAAGAGAGGTTCTGCTGCCATCACAACTCACAATCATCAACACTTTTATTACGTTATAGCACAAGGGGGAAAGTCAGCTCATCTGAGTAGAAAATCTTTGCAGGCAACCATCAGAAACATCCAGAAGGAAGCTGCAGTCTTGTTTCACACTGATCAATCATCCATGCACACTCACCTTCTGACTCCCTAGAAAAACTTTGCCATTCCTCTTGAGCATAGCTGGTATGCAGAAATGGCTTCACGTATATCCCATAGGCTTAAGACCTTGGAGTTCTCATGTCAAAAATACACATTTACTTGGGATTTTTCTTGTTTGGGGGTTTTCTCTGCTCCCTACACATGTCTCTGCTTTGTTAATGTTTGTACTCAAGTCTTTGACTTCTGTACTTTGAAAACCCATTTGGAAATTTCATAATGGCATTGAAAATAAAAACAATCATTCAGAGATTATTGAATTGGACTCTAAATGACTTAACTTTTTCTTCATATGAAAGACCAAATGTCTTAATTTTTCTGCAAGATAAGGAACAGCTTCCAAAGTTGAAAATGATATCAATACTAAGTAGAATGTATATATGCAATTAAATATATTTAATTATACATGTATGATATCTATCTTTTGCTTATTATTTCTTATGAACAAGATTATACCAGAAATGAGGGTTAGAATATTACTAAGGTCAAACTTTGCCAATTATAAAATAAATTTGCTATTCTGGATTCTCTTAGTCTTCTATCTCCAATCAACTTCTAACTCTTAACAAATGAAGGTTTAATGTCCAGTAACATAAGCTTTAAAGCTATCAAACCAGACACACAAGCTAATGCCTATTGATAAGGCCTCTGAGTCAAACTAGAATGGAAGATCCAGACAACAGAAACTGTGACTTCCTTGTTAAATATCTGTTTTTGTTCTTTTGGGCCTAAAAACAATCATTTCTTCAAAGAAAATAGGTGATAAATAGTTGAATGAGTGAAAAAGTATTTTTAAAACTTATAGGTACTTTTAATGTTGTTTTTACCTTCAGTTATATTGAAGTGAGACTTTCGAATTCCATAAATAATACTATTTTTTGTTAATTTGAAAGAAACATCCAGTAGACTCGTATCATCATTTCCTCCTTGAAGAAAATACACACTTTGATTAGATCAAGCATGTAGTAGTGGTAGCTAAAATTGAGACAGAAGCCAGAGTAGCATATTCTCAAGCCCTTTCCTTTCCCTTCGTAACTGTGAAGGGCACTCTTTACACATGTTATCTGTCACTTGAATAATTCATTGTCCTAAAATGGAGTCGAGATGTAGTAACTCTGGATTGGATTCTAGTTCAGAATCCACCAGCGATATCTGAGCTCTAGAGAGAGAATTCCTGCAGAGAACAGACTGAGCCTGCTGATTACTAAAAATAACCAAGAATATTTATCAAAAAATAAATTTTGTCCTTATAAGTAATGCAAGTTAATCTCAGAGAAAACGTGTTGGTCCCCATCCTAGCATAATATTGAATCTCTGTGGGTATTTGTGAGTTGGCAAGAGAAGATGGGGGGTAATGGTTATTTTTATAAATTTGTGCCCACAATAGCACTGAGCGATTTGTCAGATGTAGCATACAAAGATCATTCAACTACCTGAAGGACCCAGGATTGTTCTCCTCTTTGAGACAGCTGATTTGGAAGCATGTTTAACAAAATTGTATTCATTTTCCAGTCTCGGTAGCAGCTACATGTGTGCATGCATACACGTGTATGTGTACAACTACACCCTAAAATTAGAAATTTTCAAGGTAAAATTGCCTTCTAAACTAAATTATTTGATTGTCAAAGGCACATGCCAGTTAGAGCTATGTACCAAACATTTCCCAGTTGGTTCCATTCACATATGTGTCATTGCCACATATTTCACATACTGTGAAAATATATAACTGAGTTTTTCTTCCCCTATTTGTAGAACTACATGCACTCTACTTTTCCATATACTTTTGCTTTACATATTTTGTTATCATGTCTCTGTGAGGTCCCGTTTCTGCTCATTGGTCAATATTCATAAGAGAATAAAATTACATAGATTCATTCATGAAAGATTCTTCATCTGGACCATTCTCTTCCTTTTTAATTAAACGAGTTGTGTTCAGCACAGCAACTATCCTCTACAATAAACATTCCCAGACTGTGAAAGCATAGCCTATATACTGTCTTTATGTGATACAATTTCTATAAGAAAATCAAGTTCATCTCAATCATGTGGTGGACCAAACCATAGGAAAGACATAGAAAATATAAAGCTCACAGTGCAAGTAGAAGTGACTGTGAATTTGTCATGGCCTGCACTGCTTCTGAAACCCATAGCGGGCAGCAGACTTGCACACAAGTAGGCATCCACAGAAGCCTTGACCAGCCTTCCACCAGCATTCTGGAGAAAGTCTCTGTGTCTACAGTTGATCAGCGAAGATCATCCAGCGCTGACTTATCATTTCAAACTAACAGTATCTCTGGAATTGATGCCACATACCTATGTGTGATTTGCCCATGATGAACCATATGAGAGATGAAGCCATCACACCAAAGGAGGTTAAGGTCAACGTCATCATGAAGTGAGAAATCTCAAGAACACAACTTTGAAACATGGGCAACAAGAGGGAGAGAAGACAGAGTCAGCCTAGGATGTGTCTGCCAGTACTAGTGTAACTTTCATAGAATCGCCTGTATTCCCAATCTTTACTCTGCATATTGCAAAACCGAATGAGTTCTCTGAAGTTCTAGCTTTTCTAGCATTTTGGAAACAACAAGGCAAATTGAATATTTATCACACATTCTTGTAACTGAGATTTAGTTCATGGGGAAAGGGGTTTCTGGCTATTTATGTTTCTGTGAACAGAAGTTCTCAGGACAAGGTTGATGCTTTCTTTAACACACATGGGTTCTACTATGCATCCAGTCATGAGCCTGAACAGAATGCTGACATACTCTGTTGTGGTCTAACAGGTAGAGAAGGCAGTAAGATACAATTTATGTGGGGTAACAAAATTACTAGGAGAGGTATGTAGCTCAGCAGTATAGCCCTTGAATAGTATATAGACAGTGCTCTAGGATCCGACCTGGGGACCTTCAATTCACCAAAGCCACTCAAAAACAAAAAATTGTGAAAATACTAAATGATGAATGTCATATTTTTGGTTAACTTTTTTGACAACTTTGAAGATTTTTGTCCTTAAAAGTTGTTGAGTATCCACACACACCCTTCATTTGTCTATGCAGACTTATAACCATCTAAAACTTGGGAGCAGCCAGGATTCACTTCAGCAAATTAATAGATAAACTGTGGTACATTAAAACAATGGTATATTATTCAATACTGAAAGGAAATAAGCTATCAAGGCACGAAAGGCCATAGCAGAAAGTTCCACACCTATTAATTACTAAGTGAAAGGAAGTATTCCAGAAAACAAATTTAGTTCTCTGATGTTTTAGAAAAGTCAAGTTGTAGAGGCAGTAAAAGTATCATTGGTTGCCAGGCATTGAGGGGAGAAAGAGTCAAATGAGCCAAAGATGAAACAATTTCCGGGCAGCAAAACTGTACAGTTGATTATAAGATAGATGATTCCTGTCACTACCTACCTGCCCAAGCCCATAGAGTGTACACAAGAACTGAACAACCCACAGGGATGTGAACTTCACGTGAAAGTGGTATTTCAGTGTAGGCCCATCAGCTGTAATAAATATAAGGCTATGGGGGGGGGGGGGAGTCCTGTAAAAAGGAGGATGAATGCATGATGGGGCATATAGAATAATTCTGCACTATTTGCTGAAATTTGCTATAAACTGAAAATGGCCCCAAATCAGACTATCATAAAACAGTACTAAGGATGCCAAAGAGTTTTATGTAGAACACATTCATAGTGGAAAATACAAAATCTGACCAAGTTAAGAATAATTAACCAAATTATTGCCCACACTAAACAATAACTCAGGAACCAGAAGGACTTAAGGTCACTGTGAAAGAACAACAGGTCCACATGTGTCCCAGCCCAGTTTGTAAACCATGAAGGATGAAGCCTGGTGACCTTTCCCAAATGGTCTGCTGTGTGTCATCATCCCCTTGAAGGCAATCAGAGATGGCTAAGCTGAGTGTATATAGATAACTATTTAATTTCACTGAGCCATGCTGACAAGGGCATAAAGTTTCAGATCTGTGTTTTGTTTATGAGCTAGTATTTCAGGGAAGGCAGGATGACTTAAGGTTTGTGTACACAATTATGGTGGATAGCCTAGGAATGTGTTTCAGCTTAGATCTTAAATGTTGCCCAAAGGCTGGTAGCTACAGCCTGGGTCACCAGCCTTTGGTAGTGTTGAGAGACTACAGAGTCTCTAACAGCTGAAACACAAAAGGTAAAAGAGGATACAATGACTGTGGCCCCTTTTCTTTGTGTTAGGCCCTTTTTTTTTAAAGAAATATAATTACTTTTTTAAAAAATGTAGACAGATGGTTTATCTTTAAAAAGATTAAGAAATGGCTGTATTTTTCTCACTTTTTCCTGATCACTAATCCTACATATTATTAAAGAGATATTAAAATATGCCCTACAGTGTAGATATGCTGCAGTATATATATACATTATATACACATATATCATATACACATATATCATATATACATACACATACACATATACATATAATGTTCTGTCACTGAAGCAAATGGCTCACAGAATCAGCTTGAAAAGTAGAAAAGTTCATCTTGGGTCACAGAGGCAGGGGACGTAAGCCAAGGTTGGTTGTCACTCCATTGTTTCTGGGCCTGTGAAAAGACAGACACTGCGGCTGAGAATGGGTAGTAGAGCCACTAAACAAGCAAAGTAAAAACATCTGCTGTCCTGCATTGGACTTTAGATAAGCTTTCTCCCGTGATTCATTTCATAATACTGTGCACTCAGCATTTAAAACTATATTGCTACACTATGAAGATCTTTCAATTTTAATATGTGATATTAGAGACTAATAGTGACTGATATCTCCACTGATTAGTATGTTTGTCTGCATTTCCTCATGTAGACAGAACACGTCTTAATAAACAGAATTGAAGTACAGAATGCTAAGATTGACAAGGACATGGTCCTGCTATACTATATTACATAGGAAAAAAAACAAACCCAAGATTGTATGTGATATTTGTCCATGAATACATACTTTAAAACAGAAAGAAAACTGTTACAGAGACTTAAAACATATCTATATGCTGTAATCAATGCTGACTTTGTTGGTTATAGAAGGCCTCCTAGGAAACCTTACTCTAGGGATAAAATGACCTCTTTTTTTTTTTTTTTTTTTTTTAGTTTTTAGAACCTCTTTTTAGCTTGCATTTGAGAGTGGTGTAGATAACGAAGCATACTGAAGTTTAGTGTTGCTTTTGGTAGGGTTCGGGGAGCGTGGACAGTTTATTTTGTTCTATATCATCTCTTAGTGGCATCCTACACCTCCTACACTTTGTTCTACTTTGGGCTATTATGTAAAATTGAAACTGTGTATATGAGTAATTGTTGGGTGTAGTTTTGGTCAACAAAATATATATTTAGCATGAGTTATGAAAGTAACATGGGGCAGTTTGCACATTTCCATGAATACTGCACATAATTCCACGGGGAATTTTGCTGTAGTGGTAGAAACAGAAAACCACCTCGGTGGTTTTCAAGTATAACTTACATCTGTAGAATAGACCTAACTACTTGTATATCATAAGTTTAAGAAGATTTTTCATGCCTCTTTTAACCCATCCTTTAACTCACATGTGATTAGCTAAATAGTGACCATCTTGGCATATTTATTCTAAAATGGAATTATGACTATAATGATCTTTGAATGTATGTGCTTTGCATATACTTCTTGAAGCCTGAAACTCTATCTGTGACAAAATAATTGTAATGATCCATTTTAGTTTCTATTACAATGCAATAAAGGAGAGAGACTTAAAACACATCTGTGTGCTGTAATCAATGCTCTGACTTTGTTGGCTCTAGAAGGCCACCTGGGCCACCTTACTCTAGGGATAGACTGACCTCCTTTTAGTATTATGGAATGAGGTAGCTCTGCAACATCTGTGCCACTAACATCAGTCCATTAATCGTGTGAAATATTTTGTGATTAATCTTGGGATAAGTACTTAAATATTTTTCCTTACAGGGAAAAAAACTGATAATTTTACTTTGTTTTTCTAGCTGGCTCTCCTCCAAGTTCTTATTTTCAATTGCTACTTTTAGAAGAATAAAACAAATCCCGTTAACTAGAATTTGGGCGATTTAGGGTATTTGAAAAGGACATGTGTGTGTGTGTGTGTGTGTGTGTGTGTGTGTGTGTGTGTGTGTGCTTGCACTCACACACACATTATGGCATGTGTGTGGAAGTAAGAGGACAATTTGTAGGAGTCAGCTCTCTTCTCCAACCATGTGGGACAAGAAATCAATCTGAGGTTATCAGACTTGGTGGTAAGCCATCTGGCTGCCCTTTCATTACATTTTAAATTAGAACCAGTTTTCTGATGCGTACATGGATGAAGAAATCCCATGTGATCATCTCTCTGTGTCTACCCGTGGGAAACCTCTAAGATGGCACGATGGGAGGATCTGCTCCACACTGCACTTGCAGACACAGTGGTGGGGCAGGTCCTTCTGCAGTGCCTTCCTGGAGCAGTCATTGTAGAAGGTTCTCTACCCTGATGAATTCTCTGCTGTTGATCTCTAGCCTATGAAGAATGAGGTTTTATAGAAGAGACAAATTCATCACCATCATCTATCTTCCTGTAGCTCCTGACTTTCTCAATTCAGACTCTTGGCTGTAGGAGGAAAACAGAAACCTAAGAAACTCATCACTTTCTTGAGCCCACACATCCCTAGCTCCACCACACCCAACCCCCTCAGCTTTGTTTGTCTTCTGTATAAGTATTCAGACATTTCATTTTATTTAATTGGAAAGTTAGGAAGAATACAATTATTGAGTTTTTGTTTGTTTGTTTGTTTTGTTTTGTTTTGTTGTTGTTGTTTTGAAGCTAGAATTTACTTGCATAGTTTTTAAAAGAATGAAACTGAGCTGGCTTTATGCCTAAGTATCCCATTGTAACCAAAGACATATAATATCATGTCTTCTCATTATTAAGCTGTGGAGGAATCTTCACAGGTTTAAGTGACTTGTACCCCTAAAATAATAAGACTGTTGAGGCTGAGAAATGAAGATTTCAAATCCCGGGCTAGACTATACTACAGGAAAAGTGGCTGACTGAAGTGTGTGTATGTGGTGTGCATATTTTGAGTATTATGCGATAAATTAGTCTACTGAACAGAAAGTACTAGTTTTAACACTTAAAACATGCCACTGAATTTTAGTTCACATTTGAAGCTTTAATGGAATATAAATTAGGTTACATAAAAATTTGATAGAATAAAAATGAAGATTAGAAAATAAAGAGACCAGGCACTCTCAGACTACTTTATGTTATAATGACCATATCATGTCACCTTTCAAACCCAAAACTAGTTAGAAACAGATAATTAAATTATCTTTTGTTATAGTCTCTTGTAAACTTCTAGACGAATAAAATTCTTGGTAACAGTTTTGTGGGTTAGAGTGCTATTTGAAGATGTTTGTTGCCTTGGGATCCTGTGACTTGATATATATTGTTGATAACTGTATGGTTTTGGCCATCTTTTTATTGTTTTGAGCATTCTAGATGGTAGTAATAAAGCACAGAAAATGATATTTGCATCTAACTGATAGAAAATACATAGCATTAAAAATTAAAGAACAAAGGTTTCCATCTTAAAGATAAAAGCAGTTTCTAGTTTTTAGCTGCTTTTCCCTAGGCACCCCCATCCCCACACATCTACACAAACACTTGCTTTTCTGGAAATCACATCTTCCATCGAAAACTATAATTTCCACAGGCTTACCTCTAACAAAAAAATTCCTGCCCCTGTAAAACCATTTTTAGATAAATTTTTAGGCATCTGTTGTATATTATTGATTTGAATGGAATCGTAAGGGAAAATATAGGATGCTACATACAAATAGCAGTGAGACTCATATGGTCCCATGGTACTTTATGCCAGGTTGTCTGGTTCACCTGATGACAGTGTAAGTTGAACATTGTAGCTCTGCTTTCAGGGGGGATGTCCACGTTCACCATGGAAAGCACGTCCTCTGGAGTCTGATTTTTCTGAGTATTATAACTTCATACACAACCACATCATAATGCGCTCCGTTAATCCTAACAGTGTTTGCACGTTGGTTCCAATCACACATGGTAAATTACACAATTCATTCTCACTTCATAACATGCGTTCCTGCTTCAATACTGTGGGGCTAGATAAGGGAGGGGCACCACTATAGTTCTGGGTCTTCACCTGACCTCAGTCTCTGCAGCAGGATAAGCCCCAAGGTTCCTGTGTGTCAGTGACATGCTGTCAACACAATGTCTTCACATTGTGAAGTCTAGAATGTTTGACTTCCAGCTAGTCAATAGGCATTTTATAGTGAAATCAAATGGAAAATTAAGACTATGTATTTTGGGGTGTTTTTTGTTTTGTTTTGTTTTTTTAAGTTTGGCATTTATGACTTTATTATCATTTTTTTCTAAAAGCCCAAGAAGAATAACTTTTTAAAATTTATCATCCTGGAATAACTGATTAAAATACTCTGAAAATTCTAAAATGTCGGTATAAGCTTCAAAGTAGGCTTTTTTTGCACATTTTTATTAGATATTTTCTTTATATACATTTCAAATTTCAAATGCTATCCTGAAAGTTCCCTATACCCTCCCCCCGTCCTGTCCCCTACCCACCCATTCCCATTTCTTGACTTTGGAATTCCCCTGTACTGGGGCATATGAAGTTTGCAATACCAAGGGGCCTCTCTTCCCGGTGATGGCCGACTAGGCCTCTTCTGCTACATATGCAGCTAGAAATATGAGCTTTGGGGGTACTGGTTAGTTCATATTGGTGTTCCACTTATAGGGTTGCAGACCCCTTCAGCTCCTTGGATGCTTTCTCTAGCTTCTCCATTGGGGGCCCTGTATTCAATCTTATAGATGACTGTGAGCATCCACTTCTGTATTTTGCAGGCACTGGCATAGCCTCATATGAGACAGCTATATGAGGGTCCCTTCATCAAAATCTTGCTGGCATATGCAATAGTGTCTGGGTTTGGTGGCTGATTATGGGATGGATCCCCAGGTGGGGTAGTCTGGATAGTCCATTCTTTTGTCTTACCTCGAAACAATGTCTCTGTAACTCCTTTCATGGGAATTTTGTTCCCTATTCTAAGGAGGAATGAAGTATTGACCCATTGGTCTTTCCTCTTCTTGATTTTCTTGTGTTTCGCAAATTATATCTTGGGTGTTCTATGTTTCTGGGCTAATATCCACTTATCAGTGAGTGCATATCTAATGACTTCCTTTGTGATTGGGTTACCTTACCAAGGATGATATCCTTCAGATACATCCCTTTGTCCAAGGATTCCATAAATTCATTGTTTTTAATAGCTGAGTAATACTCCATTGTGTAAATGTACCACATTTTCTGTATCCATTCTTCTGTTGAGGGACATCTGGGTTCTTTCCAGCTTCTGACTATTATAAATAGGGCTGATATGAACATAGTGGAGCATGTGTTCTTATTGCCAGTTGGAACTTCTTCGGGGTATATGCCCATGAGAGGTATTGCTGGATCTTTCAGTAGTACTATGTCCAATTTTCTGAGGAACCTCCAGACTGAATTGCAGAATGGTTGTACAAGCTTGCAATCCCATCAGCAATAGAAGAGTCTTCCTCTTCCTCCACATCCTTGCCAGCAACTACTGTCACCTGAATTTTTGATCTTAGCCATTTTGTCTGGTGTGAGGTGGAATCTCAACATTGTTTTGATTTGCATTTCCCTGATGATTAAGGATGTTGAAAACTTTTTCAGGTGGTTCTCAGCCATTTGGTATTCCTCAGTTGAGAATTCTTTGTTTAGCTCTGTACCACATTTTTAAAAAGGGTTTATTTGAATTTCTGGAGTCCAGCTTCTTGAGCTCTTTGTATATATTGAATATTAGTCCCCTATCAGATTTAGGATTGGTAAAAATCCTTTCCCAATCTGTTGGTGGCCATTTTGTCTTATTGACAGTGTCTTTTGCCTTACAGAAGCTTTGCAATTTTATGAGGTCCGATTTGTCAATTCTTGATCTTACAGCACAAGCCATTGCTGTTCTGTTCAGGAATTTTTCATCTGTGCCCATATCTTTGAGGCTCTTCCTCACTTTCTCCTCTATAAGTTTCAGTGTCTGTGGTTTTATGTGAAGGTCCTTGATCCATTTGGACTTGAGCTTTGAACAAGGAGATAAGAATGTATCAATTTGCATTCTTCTACATGGTAACCGCCAGTTGTTCCAGCACCATTTATTGAAAATGCTGTCTTTTTTCCACTGGATGGTTTTAGCTCCTTTGTTAAAGAGCAAGTGATCATAGGTGTATGGGTTCATTTCTAGATCTTCAATTCTATTCCATTGATCTACCTGTGTGTTGCTGTACCCGTACCATGCAGTTTTTATCACAATTGTTCTGTAGTACAGCTTAGGCATGGTGATTCCACCAGAGGTTCATTTATTGTTGAGAATAGTTTTTGCTATCCTAGGTGTTTTGTTTTTCCAGATGAATTTGCAAATTGCCCTTTCTACCTCTGTGAAGAATTGAGTTGGAATTTTGATGGGGATTGCATTGAATCTGTAGATTGCTTTGGCAGGATAGCCATTTTTACTATATTAAATCCTGCCAATCCATGAGCATGGGAGATCTTTCCATCTTCTGAGATCTTCTTTAATTTCTTTCTTCAGAGACTTGAAATTCTTATCATACATATCTTTTGTTTCCTTAGTTAGAGTCACACCAAGATATTTTATATTATTTGTGACTATTGTGAAGGGTGTTGTTTCCCTAATTTCTTTCTCAGTCCATTTTTCCTTTGTATAGAGAAAGGCCATTGATTTGTTTGAGTTAATTTTATACCCAGCTATTATACTGAAGTTGTTTATCAGGTTTAGGAGTTCTCTGGTGGAATTTTTGGAGTCACTTATGTATACTATCATATCATCTGCAAATACTGATATTTTGACTTCTTCCTTTCCAATTTGTATCCCCTTGATGTCCTTTTGTTGTCAAATTGCTCTGGGTAGAACTTCAAGTACTATATTAAATAGGTAGGGAGAAAGTGTGCAGCCTTATTAGTCCCTGATTTTAGTGGGATTGCTTTGAGATTCACTCCATTTAGTTTGATGTTGGCTACTGGTTTACTGTATATTGCTTTTATTATGTTTAGGTATGGGCCTTGAATTCCTGATCTTTCCAAGACTTTTATCATGAAGAGGTGTTGGATTTTGTCAAATGCTTTCTCAGCATCTAACAAGATGATCATGTGGTTATTGTCTTTGGGTTGGTTTATATAGTGGATTACTTTGATGTATTTCCATATATTAAACCATCCCTGCATCTCTGGGATGAAGCGTACTTGGTCATGATGGATGACCGTTTTGATGTGTTCTTGGATTCGGTTAGTGAGAATTTTATTGAGTATTTTTGCAATGATATTCATAAGGGAAATTGGTTTGAAGTTCTCTTTCTTTGTTGGATCTTTGTGTGGTTTAGATATCAGAGTAATTGTGGCTTCATAGAATGAATTGTGTAGACTACCTTCTGTTTCTATTTCATGGAATAGTTTGAGAAGAATTGGAATTAGATCTTCTTTGAAGGTCTGATAGAACTCTGCACTAAACCCATCTGGTCCTGGGCTTTTTTTTTTGGTTGGGAGACTATTAATGACTGCTTCTATTTCTTTAGGGGAAATGGGACTGTTTAGATCATTAATATGATCCTGATTTAACTTTGGTACCTGGTATCTGTCTAGGAAGCTGTCCATTTCATCCAGATTTTCTAGTTTTGTTGAGTATAGCCTTTTGTAGTAAGATCTGATGATGTTTTTGGATTTCCTCGGGTTCTGTTGTTATGTCTCCTTTTTCATTTTTGATTTTGTTAATTAGGATACTGTCCCTGTGCCCTCTAGTTAGTCTGGCTAAGGGTGTATCTATCTATCTTGTTGATTTTCTCAAAGAACCAGATCTTGGTTTGATTGATTCTTTGAATAGTTCTTTTTGTTTCCACTTGGTTGATTTCAGCCCTGAGTTTGATTATTTCCTGCCCTCTACTCCTCTTGGGTGAATTTGCTTCCTTTCATTCTAGAGCTTCTAGGTGTGTTGTCAAGCTGCTAGTGTATGCTCTCTCTAGTAACTTTTTGGAGGCACTCAGGGCTATGAGTTTTCCTCTTAGGACTGTCTTCATTGTGTTCCATAAGTTTGGATATGTTGTGGCTTCATTTTCATTAAACTCTAAAAAGTCTTTAATTTCTTTATTTCATCTTTGACCAAGAAATCATTGAGTAGAGTGTTGTTCAGTTTCCACGTGAATGTTGGCTTTCTGTTAATTATGTTATAGAAGATCAGCCTTAGTCAGTGGTGATCAGATAGGATGCATGGGATAATTTCAATATTTTTGTATCTGTAGAGGCGTTGTTTTGTGTCCAATTATATGGTCGATTTTGTAGGAGGTACCATGTGGTGCTGAGAAGAAGGTATATCCTTTTGTTTTAGGATAAAATGTTCTGTAGATATCTGTTAGATCCATTTTTTTCATAACTTCAGTTAGTGTCCATGTGTCTCTGTTTAGTTTCTGTTTCCAGGATCTGTCCATTGGTAAGAGTGGGGTGTTGAAGTCTCCCACTATTATTGTGTAAGGTGCAATGTGTGCTTTGAGCTTTACTAAAGTTTCTTTAATGAATGTGGCTAGCTTTGCATTTGGAGCATAGATATTCAGAATTGAGAGTTCATCTTGGTAGATTTTACCTTTGATGAGTATGAAGAGCCCCTCTTTGCCACAGCACTCTGGTCGAGTCAGCTTGACAGGCTCTGAAGCCTAAAAGCCACTCACAAGGCAGAGAGATTCAAGGAACCTCTCCACCTGGAGTTTTGGCATTCTCATACTCATACTCTATTCCTGCATTAGTCTGGTGTATGGATCTATGAGCTCTCTTTTAATATTTTATTATAAATGCCTCTTAAGATTAATTCTGATGTAGTCAGTTTCCCCAGTGTTCCAAGATCCCAGAAGCCACCGAGCTTAGAATCCTGTGAGAAGGCAGCAAGGAAGTTAACCTATTCAGTAACTAATTAAGCATTACAATAGACGGAGCCAGTGGCTCAACTGGTCTGCAGAAAGAGCCAGGGAATCTCACTGAGGTAGAAATCTTTAGTACAGGCTACATTGCATAGCAAAAGCAAGTTGGTATACTCTCCTGACAAATGGAGATTCTCCAGATAAGATAAGAATTTAGCAAGGCCTAGGAAATTAGGGGTTTATGATATTGCATTATTCTTGAGGCCTGCCAAGAGCAGAACCCCCTGGTGCTATTAACACGAAAGTGTGAAATTCATGCCTGTCATTAAGCTGATCCTAGGCAGGACTGCTTATCTTTATTGTAAACATTTACCTGGTTCCTGCAATTCCTTTTGAAGTCATTCCTTTGTTTTGTACCTGGTAACTTCAATGTACCTTGCCTGATGTGACTTTCAACCCCTTGTATTCTCTGTACTATAAAAAGTTTGATGCTCGATACATTCAGATTCTACACAACCTCTCCTGTGTGCATCTGTCTGTCAATTCATCCAAAACTTTGCCCACCTGGGACTAGAGACCCATTCCACACAGACATAGGGACCCAGAGGGTCTGCGGCACCTCTTTGTCTTTTTTGATAACTTTGGGTTGGAAGTCAATTTTATTTGATATTAGAATGGCTACTCCAGCTTGTTTCTTTGGTCCATTTGGTTGGAAAATTGTTTTCCAGCCTTTCACTCTGAGGTAGTCTCTGTCCTTTACTGAGTTGGGTTTCCTGTAAGCAACAAAATGTTGGGTCCTGTTTTTGTAGCCAGTCTATTAGTCTATGACTTTTTATTGGGGAATTGAGTCCATTGATGTTAAGACAAATTAAAGAAAAGTAATTGTTGCTTCCTTCTATTTTTGTTGTTTGAGTTGGGATTCTGTTCTTGCGGCTGTCTTCTTTTAGGTTTTTGAAGTATTACTTTCTTGCTTTTTCTAGTGTGTAGTTTCCGTCCTTGTGTTGGTGTTTTCCCTTTATTATCCTTTGAAGGCCTGGATTCGTGGAAAGATATTGTGTGAATTTGGTTTTGTCGTGTAATACTTTGATTTCTCCATCTATGGTAATTGAAAGTTTTGCTGGGTATAGTAGCCTAGGCTGGCATTTGTGTTCTCTTAGGGTCTGCATAACATCTGTCCAGGAACTTCTGGCTTTCATAGTCTCTGGTGAGAAGTCTAGATTAATTCTAATAGGCCTGCCTTTATATGTTACTTAACCTTTTTCCCTTACTGCTTTTAATATTCTATCTTTATTTAGTGCATTTGTTGTTCTGATTATTATGTGTCAGGAGGAATTTCTTTTCTGGTCCAGTCTATTTGGAGTTCTGTAGGCTTGTTGTATGTTCATGGGCATCTCTTTCTTTAGGTTTGGGAAGTTTTCTTCCATAATTTTGTTGAAGATATTTGCTGGCCCTTTAAGTTGAAAATCTTCATTCTCATCTACTCCTATTATCTGTAGGTTTAGTCTTCTCATTGTGTCCTGGATTTCCTGGGTGTTTTGAGTTAGGATCTTTTTGCATTTTGCATTTTTTTTTTGATTGTTGTGCCCATGATCTCTATGGAATCTTCTGCACCTGAGATTCTCTCTTCCATGTCTTGTATTCTGTTGCTGATGCTTGCATCTCTGGTTCCAGATTTCTTTCCTAGGGTTTCTATCTCCAGCATTGTCTCATTTGGGGTTTTCTTTAATGTTTCTACTTCCCTTTTTAGGTCTTGGATGGTTTTCTTCAATTCCATCACCTGTTTGGTTGTGTTTTCCTGTATTTCTTTAAGGACTTCTACCTCTTTAGCGGTGTTCTCCTGTATTTCTTTAAGTGAGTTATTAAAGCCCTTCTTGATGTCCTCTACCAGCATCATGAGATATGATTTTAAATAAGACTATGTGTTTTTAGCCACTACCAGGTGCTAGCATGAAATTTTAGATTCTGTTCCATGCAAATTTTTGGATTTTTTTCTTGCTTCATTGAAATGGTTATATAAGCAAAAAAAAAAAAAAAATCACATAAATGCAAACTCTGTGACTTAATCATACACAAAAATATCTTTAGATGGGGCTGATGGGATGGCTATGTTGGTAAGGGGCATGCCACACAAGCCTGAAAGACCTGTGTTTCATTTTCAACGCCCACATTAAAAAACAAAACAAAACAAAACAAAACAAAAAAACCCAAAACCTAGTCACCATGATAGGCACCTTTAATCTCAGTGCTGTGGAGGTGATGAGGGGCCAGGAACACACTGGCCAAACAGTCTAGCTGAGAAAACGAAGCTTCAGGATCTGTGAGAGACTCTGCCTCAAATACATTAAACTTCAAAATGAAAGACTGAGAGCAGTGGAGGAGAACATCTCACCGTGACATCTGGCCAGCATATACACAGGTACACATGCATATGCGCATACTCATGCACACATAAGCACTCACACACAGATACACATTATGCTACAGCATCTCACCCCTAATCTGTCTTCCTCTTCTTCCTGCTGCATGTTCCTTCCCTGTTACCTGCATGTAAAGATGAGACTGATACAGTGGATTTTGAGCAGCTGACAGGTGCCTCTTCCTGGCTGGTATGCACAGTCTCTCCTGAAAGTGCCTCTCTTCCTCAGAACTGCCCAATCGTGCAGATGCTGCCACAGGCACCTCAGAAACTATACTAAGAATGGCAGGCTTGGCCAGTGTCCTGAGTCTGAATGTGTGAGAAGGTGGACTGCCCTCCTTTCTGTCCCCACCTTACCATGGGTACTGCATAAGTGCCACACCCACTCCAGTAGTGACTTGCATGACAGGCCCAAAAGCTTGGAAGCAGTCCCGAGGCAAAAAGTTCATGAAAACTTAGTATCCTGGAACTGTGGCATCCTGTAAAACGAATGCTCCAAATCCGTCCTTGCTTTAGTTGATGAACGGATTTGTGTGCTTTCTTTCAATTTTTTTTATTATAAGTGCCTCTAAGGATTGGTTTTGACATATAGCTAAGTTAGATTAGCCTTCACCAGTGTTCCAATATCCTAGGAAATTGTTGAGCCAAGCTTGGGCTTTGATCTTTGTAAGAATGCTACTCATTCAGATGAAAATGCCTCCATTGTTGATAGACAGTGATAGAAATCAGGCATTACATTCTACTAGAATAGAGCTAGTAATCACAGGGCTAGTCTACATAGTATACTTAGAACAACAGCAGACTCACTCCCACACACAGGAATTTACAATGATCTAGGAAGAAGGAAGGTTGTGGTCTAAGAAGGAACTAGAGTAAATACTTAGAACAATAGATAGCAGATTCCCTATACAGGAATTTACAATAGCCTAGCGGGGGATGGTGGACTATACAATAGACTAAAATTGGAACTATGGCAAGGGCATGAAGCCCTTGCCCCTGGCTTCTAAGATTAAGCTGACCTTAGATGGGGCTGATTTTGATCCCAGTTGTTAACATTGATTTTTATCCCAGTTGGTTCCTGTTAGCTTTTATGTATGCATTCCTCTGTTTTGCATCAGATAACTTCAATGTACCTTGGATGACCTTAATGTATCACTTAACTTCCTTTTCTCCTTCTGTAATATAAGTCTGATGCTTGCTTTGAGAAATTACATTCAGATACAACACTCCCTTGTGTACACTCCCGCCCACCTATACCGGGACCCTGATTCTCCCACAGATTGAGGGGACGACTGAGGCCAGTCCACAGCACCTAAGCAAGAAAATGCACTCCATTTCAGCTTTCAACATTCTTTCATATTTGCTTGGATTCAAATTTTGTTAATCCTCACCTTAGATGATTTTAGAACTCATTTTAGTGAAAAAAGAATAAAAATTACTTATACCTGTATAGGTACACATCACATCACAAAATTGTACTTATATTAAGGTGAGATTTTAAAAATTCAAATAATTGGCCCTGAGCAGTCTGTTATCTGTGGCTGACCTCCATTCTCCTACCACCTCTCCACCCACCTTCATCAAACCTTGAGATCCTGACCCATACACATTTCACTAAATTTCCCCACACACCTTCCCTGCTTGCTGGGACCTCTGGGGCACTCCCAGCTGCCCTGAACAGTCTTCTATCCCTGGCAGACCTCCATTCTCCTGACACCTCTCTACACACTTTCATCAGACCTTCGAATTCTGAACCATACAAACCTGCTGATCCAGAACCATATAGTCAAAAGATACCCATCAGAGGCCTGCCACACCAAGAGCATCAAGGGTAACTCCCATCCCAATACCTACTACAACAGGAATATCCAGTAACCAAAGCCATCCAGATAGCTAAATGCCCTCAAAAATTACAATTAACAAAAGCCAGGGTAATATGACACATTAGGAGCACAGCTACCCTACTACAGCAAGCTCTAGATATCCTAACATGACCAAAGCACAAGAAAATGATCTTAAATCCAATCTTATAAAGATGATAGTGAAAGAACCTAGTGGGGAAACCCCCACTCAACTCCCAATTCAGTGTGCACCCAAGAATCACGAATAGAATAGAACGCCTTGATGTAAAATCATGAGGTAGTTTAATGGTGGAGCTCCGGGTCGAAACATATCTCATGCAGGAGACAGTGGATTCGACCACGAGGCTTGGAAGCTAGGGGTTTTTATAGAAAAGGGGCTGGGACTGGGGGAGGAATTGACGTGGTTTCACATGATTGGTCCATTTAAACATCAGCAGACTGTACATGCAGATAACATTTAACTTAGGTCAGAAGGGCGGGAGATAGGGGGACACGGGGCCAGTCCAGACATGTCATTCTCTTCATGGCCAAGCAGCCTCAGGAATGTCTTAACAACGGGCCTGCCCGGGCATGTCCTGGCCTGGTCTGCTATGTTCTCAGCACCAGGTTTCAAAGCTCACAAACAACTCTTTGGGCTATTTGACATAAATTAGATGAATCACAGGTCTCAAGTTTTATTTTCTTTCAATAGATACCATTAAAGAAAAATTAATAAATGCCTCAAAGAAATACAAGAAAATACAATTAAGCAGGTGAAAGAAAGAAGTAAAACTTTTCAAGACTTGAAATTGAAAATAGGAGGAATAAAGAAAACGCAAAGTGAGGGAATCCTGGAGATGGAAAACCTAGAGAAGAGAACAGGAACAACAGATACAAGCATCACCAACAGAACACAGGAGATGAAACAAAGAACCTCGGGCATAGAAGATCCAATAGGAGAAATTAGAAATTTATATAACAGTCAAAGAAAATGTTAAATCTAAAAAATTCCTGATATAAAACATACAAGAAATCTGGAATACCATAAAATGGCCTAACCAAAACAGCTCTGAGATTCTACCTCACACCATTCAGAATGGCTACGATCAAAAACTCAGATGACAGCAGATGCTGGCGAGGATGTGGAGAAAGAGTACTGTCCTTCATTTCTGGTGGGATTGCAAGCTGGTACAACCACTCTGGAAATCAATCTGGTAGCTCTTTAGAAAAATAGAAATAGTTATACCTGAAGACCCAGCTACACCACTCCTGGGCTTATAGCCAAAAGATGCTCCAACATATAACAAGGATACCTGTTCCACTATCTTCATAGCAACCTTATTTATAATAGACAGAAGCTGGAAAGAACCCATATGTCCCTCAACAGACAAATGGATACAGAAAATGTGGTACATTTGCACAATGGAATACTACTCAGCTATTAAAAGCAATGACTTCATGATTTTGCAGGCAAATGGATCGGAACTAGAAAATATCATCTTGAGTGAGATAACTCAGACACAAAAGAGCACATGTGTTATGTACTCACTGATAGCCCCAATGCTCAGAATACCCACAATAAAACTCACAGACCATATGAAGCTTAAGAAGAAGGAAGACCAAAGTTGGGATGCTTCAATCCTATTTAGAAGGGGGAACAAAATAATCACAGAGCTAGAGGGAGGGAGGGGTCTGGGACGGAGAGAGGAATGGGGCAGGATCAGGTATGGAAAGAGATAGGAGAGAAGTACAGAGAGTCAGGAAATTGAACAGAAAAATGTAGCGGTGGGGGAATGGGGAACTGGAAGTAGCCACTAGAAGGTCCCAGATGCCAGGGAAGCAAGGGATTCCCAAGACCCAACAGGGATGACATTACCCAAAATACCCAACAAAGGGGAGATAGAACCTATAGAGACCATCTCCAGTAGATATGCACAGCCACCAGTTGAGAGATGAGGTTACCTATCCATTTTAAAATTTTTAATCCAGAATTGTTCTTATCTAAAGGAAATTCAAAGTCAAAGAAGTGGAGCAGAGACTGAAAGAAAGACCATTCAGAGACCACCCCACCTATCTCACGGATAGATAGGTAGGATTGACATAGTGAAAACGGCCATCTTACCAGAATCAGTTTTACAAATTCAGTGCAATCCCCATCAAAATTCCAACACAATTCTTTTACAGACCTTGACAGAGCAATTCTCAACTTCATATAGAAAAACAAAAAACTCAGGATACCCAAAACAATCCTGAACAATAAAAGAACTTCCAGAGGTATCACCACCCCTGACCTCAAGCTATACTGCAGAGCAATAGTAATAAAAACTGCATGGTATTTGTATAGGAGCAGACTAGTTGATCAATGCATTCAGATCAAAGACCCTCAAATAATCCCACTCACTTGAGGACACCTGATTTTAAACAAAGAAAGCAAAACCATACAATGGGGGGGGGAGAGAAAGTATCTTTAACAAATAGTGCTGATATAACTGGATGTCTGTATGTTGAAAAATGCAAATAGATCCATATCTATCACTACACAAAACTCAAGTCCAAGTGGATCAAAGATTTTAACATAAAACCAGATACACTAAATATAACAGAACAGAAAGTGGGAAATAGCTTTGAATCCCTTGGTACAGGAGACAAGTGCTTGAACAGATCACCAATGGCTCAGGCTCTAAGATCAACAATTGGCAAATGGAACCTCATGAAACTACCAAGTTATGTAAGGTGAAGGACACTGTCAATAGGGCAAGATGGCAGATCACAGACTGGGAAAGGATATGCATCAACCTTACTGACAAAGGGCTAATAACCAAAATTTAAAAAGAACCTAAGAAGTTTGACACCAACAACCCAAATAACCCAGGTTAAAAATGGGGAATGGAGCTAACAGAGAATTCTCAACAGAGGAATCTGGAATGCTCAAGAAACACTTAAAGAAATGTTCAAAGTCCTTAATCATCAGGGAATTGTGAATCAAAACAACTCTGAGACTCCATCTTACACCTGTCAGAATGGCTAAGATAAAAACTTCAATCAATAATACATGCTGTTGAGGATGTAGAACAAGAGGAACACCCCTCCATTGCTGGTGGGAATGCAAAGTTGTACAACCACTTTAGAAACAATCTTTGCAGTTCTCAGAAACCTGGGAATAGTTCTACCTC
The DNA here is from genome assembly GCF_000001635.26 of Mus musculus. Taxonomy (NCBI): domain Eukaryota; kingdom Metazoa; phylum Chordata; class Mammalia; order Rodentia; family Muridae; genus Mus; species Mus musculus. Next base: position 82,331,070 of record NC_000069.6, read on the forward strand.
AAGACCCAGCTAGTATACTCCTTGACATATACCCAAAAGATGATCCACCATCCCACATAGACACTTGCTCAACTATGTTTATAGCAGCTTTATTCATAGTAGCCAGAAACTGGAAACAACCTAGATGTCCCTCAACTGAAGAGTGGATCAAGAAAATGTACTATATCTATACAGTGGGATACTATTCAGCCTTGAAAAATAAAAACATCACTAATTTTGCAGGCAAATGGATGGAACTTGAGAATATCATCCTGAGTGAGGTAGCCCAGTTGCAAAAGCATATGCATGGTATATACTCATTTATAAGTGGATATTAGCCATAAAATGCAAGATACCCATGTTGTACTCCACAGACCTAAAAAAGCTAAACAAGAAGGAACATCCAAATGAGGATATTTGAATCTCACTCAGAAGAGGGAAGAAAATAGTCATGGGGGCATATGAAAGGTGGAAGAGGGAATGAGAAGGGATATGGAGGAGGAATGGGGAGATTCAGGATCAGATGTGAGAAGGTATAGGAGAGATGGCCAGATAGCAGGAATGGGGAGATAGGGAACATCTAGAAGTTATGGTAGAGACTTGCCATATGGGAGGCACCTAAGAATCAATGGGGGTGTCCATAGCTGAGACTCATAGCAGTGGGGATATGAAACTTTAAGAGACTACTTCCTGTACCTATGCAGGAACCCTAGTGGAATGATAGAAACTTTCACAAAACTTTCAACCCAAATTTTATCCTGTTTACAAGAAATGCAGGAAGGGGGCTAACTGATAAGTGGCCCAACTTGAGACCCATCCCATGGGTGAGCATCAATCCCCAATGATACTCTGTTACGCTTGAAGACAGGGGTCTAACATGGCTGTCCTATGAGAGGCTCCACCAAGCACCTGACTCAGAGGGAGGCAGAGACCCACAGCCAAACAGTGATGGAGCTTGGGGACTCCTGTGGAAGAAATGGGCTTGTAGGGCCCAAAGCAGGTAGGAACTCCATAAGAAGACCAACAGAATCAAATAACCCGGAACCCTGGGGCTCTCAGAGATGGGCTGTACCTACCCCTACTCCCTAAACAAATGTAGCAGATGTATAGCTTGGTCTTCATATGGGTTCTGAGCACCTAGAGCAGGGGCTATCACAAAAGCTGTTGCCTGTCTCTGGGATATGTTCTTCTAGCTGGTCTGCCTTGTGTGGCCTCAGTGGGAGCAGATGTACCAAGACTTGATGTGCCAGGGAGAGGGCATACCCAGGGGAGAAGGGAAAAGGACTGTTGGAAGGGGTGACCAACAGAAGGAGCAGTGAGTGGGATGTAAATTAAGTAAGTAAGTAAATAAATAAATAAATAAATGAATAAATAAATTAAATAATTATAGATGCCTTAGAAAGAAAATCCCTTTTTCCTGAGAACTCCTAAGGCAGTTACCAAGACTCCTTACATGAGAAGCACTAGCTGGTAATATTTTGCCTCCTCAAAGACCTTAAAACCCTTAAGAACTCATAAAGCCTGGAAAGGGATGGCCCTGGAGCCTACGCTTCATTAGTTTCATGATAAATCTGTTTGGTTTGCATTAATTAGTTTATGCTAATATGAAGAACCAAGTATTTCTTAGGTCTTCTATTCAGTGCACAGGAGATGCACAGCTGGAAAAGCCTAGAGAGATAGCAGCTTGAGACACAGAGTGGGAACGACAGCAGCCTGGCCGGGTTTGCTTTATACATGTTATACACCGGTGGGTTTTCCAACCTTTCTCAGAATGTAGCAAGTGAAGGCATTGCTCAGAGGACATTGCTTCTCCACATCTCACTTCCTCTAACTTCAGAGTCTGTCATACTTTAAATCTTTCCTTTTAAATACACAAAAGCTTATTTTATCTGTACCAGAACATATCATAGAAAGTATCTTTAATAAACAGATATGCAAATATACCGGTTTTCAAACTCATTTGCATTTAATATCTTTATATATTATACTAGAAATATTCAATAACTCTCAGTAATAAATAATAATAATAATAATGAAGAAGAAAAAAATAAAGTTGGGAGGGAACAAAGAAAGAGAAAACAGTTTGGTAAAAGTTGAAAGGAGGTGGTGGGTAATAAGATCAAAAGATATTGTTTAAATGCACTTTTCTAAAACCTCTTAAAACAACAGTTTCAAACAAACTTGTGTGATCACAATGACTACGTAATGGCAGCCCAGCAATGCCACCTGGGCTTGAGTGTCTGGAGTGTAGTAAAGGGGACAGAGTTCTCTGCGTTGTCTGCTGTGAGCATAGCCCAGGCTCTGCTCTTGAGTCGGGATCCTAGTTTCTGGTCCTTGGTGGGCTCATGATGTCCTCACTGAAAATGATCCTACATTAAAGGACCTTTTTGAGTTATGCAAACCTCTAAACTAGAATTTCAGAGGACAAAGTCTGCCATTCTCTGAGCAAATGTCAGGGTCCCGTGCTTCTTCCTTCCTCTCCAGAGCTGGGGGTGGGGGTGGGGGTGGGGGAGTGGGTGTCCGTCTAAGCAGGCAGGCAATGAAATTCTGTTGAATCAGGAATCTTACGTTCTCAGTCCTAAACGTGATATCCTAAACTTAAGTAGCATGTGCTCTTTTCGTTAGTACACGGCAGTGAGACAAAAATAAAAAGATGGTCAAAGGACAAATTCTGTTTTCCTTTAGAGACCTTTCCCCTAGAAATGGTTCATTAGACAAAGAGAAAACTAGGAACTAATGACCGACTGTTCCTCAGGCGCAGTCGCTGCAGCATTGCGTTATACTGCCCCCTGGAGGTTATCTGCTGCCGTTGCACAAGTTCACGCTGTTGAAATAAAAAAAAACGTTGTGTGCTCAACAATTGGCCAGGGAAATGTTTTCAAGTGTTTCTGTTGTTATTTTGTTTTGGTTTTGTTTATGTTTTAGAGTCGCGAGAGAGCTTATAGGAATTCCTGAAGCTTTTTGAGACATTAAGAAACCTCTTCCTGTTAGAATTCAGACTGCATTTAAATTTTGGATGACAGAAAATACATACAGCAGTATTGCTTACATTTGAGTACGTCAGCTTCTGGAGGTACATTGTCTCCATATGAATGTTGGAGATATATTGGAAGAAATGAAAGTAGGAGGAAGATGGGACATGAAAAGGCAAACAAAGGCAGAGCTGGTGAAAGAGGGAGAACTTAGAGTATAAAGTATCCAGTCTGAACTGTAAGGCTCCAGTATCACTAGTTTCTTTCTATCAGGCACAGTGCTGGACCACAGCCGTCCAGCCCCACAGCAAGCTACCCAGCCTACTCACCCAGCGTCCCTGTGCCAGGTCAGCACCTCCTCACTGCTCCTCTCTTCAGAACCGGATGATCCAGGAGAGAGATGGGTGCTTTACAAGGAAGAGTGCAGTGGGGCCTCACTGCGGGGAAAGGTGTGATTGTGCCTACAGGATTGAGTCAAGAGAAGATTCCAGAAAGACAGTTACTAAACGTGAATATAAGTATAAAAACTGTGCAAACTATAAACACTGTATAAAAACATACAATAATTCACACTTTCTTCATATGGGCTTCAGGTCAAATACATTTCCTTGCATGCAATTATTTAACATACAAGAAAAGAAATTCTAGATATTTGTTGAGTCCCACGGGGCATTTTGACACATCTCTTCATTTTGTCATGTTTAAGTGCAATGAAACTTCAATTGGATCTTTATATCAAGACATTCAAAATCCTTCTGTCTATGTTTTTGAAGTTATTATTAAGTCACCTGCTCTGGAAGAACAGACCAGAATACTTGATACTGTCTAATTATCACATAGTGTCCCATCCCTGGCCTTTTCTGGAAGGCTTTACTATCTGATTAAACAGTTTAGCCCAATCAGAAAACAGTTAAACCTTACATTAGAGCCATTTGCTTGTAACAATGTTCAATCTACATATACCTGTAGATAGACACTCTTCCTACCACTAATCAGCCACACTTTCATAGGCAAATTATAGAGAGAAGGGGAGAGATGGAGAGGGAAATGGAGAGGGAGACTGAGATGGAGAGGGACACAGAGGAGAATGTTGTATAGAATAAATTCATATATTTACCAGTAAGCTGAGGCAGATCTTTAGACTTTTCTAAGGTGATTTTTATGAAATTTACGTTGGCTAACAAAATTTTTATTGAATTGGAAAATCTCTCAGAATCTTTCTCCATGCAAAGGAAATGAATAGTACTTCTTTTTAAAAAAAACATAATGATGCTTTATGAGACAATCAGTGTCTTATTCATAGCATCTAGAAAACACATTTATTCTTCACCCCAAACCTAGCCTTGTACTTAGCTCATTTGATTTGGAGAAGTTTAACCCCAAGATTTGAGAGAACAGAGTCCTGGCTATACATTAAATGGTGAGGTAAGCCTATTCCCACCATCTGCATCTTCCTCCCCACAGTGATGAACAGCTGTGCAGCTCCACTTCCTGCTGTCAGTCAAGCCACCAATGAGATCCCCCAGAAAAAGTGAGAAGACAGCTCAGAGCATTTGCATTGGCTTAAGTTCTTCTTATGTGCTGAAGACTAGTTTTCCCCACGATTAACTTTCTGTTATTGTTTTTATTATTTTTTTTATCTTTTCTTGGCTTTTAAATTGTTTGTCTGTTTTGAGACAGGGTTTCTCTATGTAGTCCTGGCTGCCCTGGAACTTACTATGTAAACCTCAAACTCAGAGAGGTCCCCGTGTTCTACCTCTGAAATTCTGGGATCAAAACAATGACCACTACATCTGGCTGACTTTTCAAATTTTATCTGAGATTCTTTTTTATACTCTATTCTGATCATGATTTGCCTCTCCCCGAACTCCTGTCGGATCCTCCTTGCCCACTCAACCCTATGAACAAACAAAAACAAAGTCAACAACAACGACAACAAAAAAACAAAACACACACACACACACACCAGAAACGTACAAGCAAAAGACCAATAAAACAAAAACAAAAAATGCCCAAACAAAACAAAATGAAGCAAAAAGTCTACAATGATATCATTGAGTTTGTTATTTGCTGGCCAACAACTCCTGTGGATAAGGCCTACTCTGAAGTGTAGTTATTATATCTAAGGAGATTCTATTGGGGGAAACAAACTTTTGCTTTGTCAGTAATATCAACTGCAGATGGTTCCTTTGTTGGGCTGGGCCCTGTGTCTACTTCCCCTCCAAGCACTGGGACCCCATCCATCTTGAACTTGCACTGTTAATTTTTTAACTTTGAGACTCCTGATTTTATGTTTTATGTTTCAGGGTACCCAACTTCTAATAACTACACAAGTAAGCCTGCATGGAGGAGGTGACTTTAAAGCTTGTTTTGAATTACAATATTGCTCAAATATGAAGTTAGGGCTTGGCTTGCTCAGCAATACTGATGTAAGTCAAACAAGTTGGGTTAAATGACATCCTTTATAATAGATGATGGTTTCCTGCCAAAGGATTACATTTCCCAGCTTCCCTTGCAGATACAGTGGTCCTCTCACCCCTATGAAGCACAATCCATCTACCTCTGGAGATATCAGCTTCATCAGGAGGCATTTTGGCCATCTGTATGGATAGGTGACAAAGATGGCCCTCATTAGCCTAAAGTTAGACCAAGCCTCTTTTCTTTCTTTCTTTCTTTCTTTCTTTCTTTCTTTCTTTCTTTCTTTCTTTCTTTCTTTCTTTCTTTCTTTCTTTCTTTCTTTCTTTCTTTCTCTCTCTCTCTCTTTCTTTTCTTTCTTTCTTTCTTTTCTTCTTCTTCTTCTTCTTCTTCTTCTTCTTCTTCTTCTTCTTCTTCTTCTTCTTCTCCTTCTCCTTCTCCTTCTCCTTCTCCTTCTCCTTCCTCTCTTTCTCTCTTCTCTCTCTCTCTCTCTCTCTCTCTCTCTCTCTCTCTCTCTCTCTCTCTCTCTCTCCAGCTGGTTTTTGTTCTTGTTTGTTTTATAATATAAAAATAGATAAATGCCTGATATTTGCAAATACTTTGAAAGTTATTTGTTTGCTTGCTTTTGCTTAACTTTGCTTTGTTTCATTCTTGGCTGCTACTTTGGGGGAAAATTATATATATTATAAAAGCAAAACAAGAAAGGCGGCATGACCACACAATCCTGATAGTATTGTGTTTTTTTCAAATCATTCCTTAATACCCGAAGCCTTCTTGCTTACTCATTCCTTCTAAAATTACCTGTTGTGTGTCCACAGAGCAGAAAAATCTGGTAAAACATAGAAGAAAGGAGTAACTCTGTTGTTACATAGTTTTGTGAAGACAGAAATAAAAACAAACAAAAAGCATCAATTACAAAATACAGGGTGTTACTGTAATAGATATTTTAAACACTGCTGAGTAAAGAGATAGACATGCAGAAGGAGTGTCAGAGCCGAAGGACAGCATGTAGCATCTCAGGTTCGGTCTCTTCTGCTTCTTTGGAATGTCTGAACATACCCAGGTCTCTTCACTTGTGTTATCAGGCAGGTAGTACTGCCTCTGGAACCTAGATAAACTCCTACACAATTATCTTATAAACAGCATGGCAGGAGCTCATGGCAAAACACATGACCAGAAGAAAAAGTCAGAAAGAGGGGTCTGGGAGTCCACAGTTTCCTTTGAGAATGTGTTCTCAGTGATCCAAGTACTCTTGACTAGCCTCATCTTTCTTTATAGTACCAGGATTGTGCTACATGCACCCTTGTGGGACAGTTAAGATCCAAAGTATAGCATTTATAACCAGTGAGACTGTTAGAGAAAACTTTCTTTTTCCTATTTTCCTATAAAATCAATTGCAGATAGCTTCTTGATTAAGGACGGGAGCCTGTGTCTACTTCCCCTGCTCAGCAATGGGATTGATTGGACCTACTACTCATGGCCTGTGGCAAGGTAATGCATTGAGACAGGGAGTACATGGAGAAGGGATACTCACATCATGTCTGAGACATGAAGACAGGAGGAAGAGTTTGGACACACCACTCAGCACAATATAATGGCCTGGCCTCCAGCAGCCCCACCTCTTAAAGAACTCATCACCTCCCTAGGGTCAAGTTGGGGACAAAGTCCTTAACTCACTGGCCTTTGAAGGCCATTTATTCAAACCACAACACACATAGGAATATGAGATTATAAAGTGGAGTGTGATCTTTTAAAAAGTGTTTGCTTCCCCTATAGTTTACTATATCCAGAATACAAATAAAGTTTCATGTTATGTTTACTGGGAGATAATACTGGTACTGACATTAAACATGTTAGATAGATAGTGACTGGGAGTTTCTAAAAAGTATAGTGTGTGCTTTTGTGTGTGTGTGTGTGTGTGTGTGTGTGGTGTTTCTAATGGTCTCATGGGTCTGAACATAAAACCCATTCCTCTTGCAATTCTTCATCTGCCTAGTGAACTGCATTCTAAAGCCTCATTATGAAACAGATTATTTTTGATATATTCACATTATTCAAGCACTTATGTAATCAAGAAGCTATTACAAATATTATCGTAACATCACAAAATGCTCTTCAACTTATAGGACCCTGATTACTTAACCTCTTCAAGCATATTGAGTAAACATTCAGAATTTTAGAAATAAAGACAAGTGGAAATATGATTCTATTTTTTAAAAAGTCTCAACTTTAAGAAGATCCTCATAAACTAAAGACTTGTTACACTTATTCCTTGGCTTTTCTGTGACATTTTCTTAAATCTTGGAAACCTCTGAGTAGATGAAGTGTTGTCACTAACAGAGGTAGACAAAGACTTTTTTCTATGACCATTTGCGTGATGAAGCCTAGGAATGTTTCCATAAAGTGAGATAGAAACCGACTCCTTCATCTTCTGATAGTAACCCCATAGGGTGACATCAAGCTATAACTGATTTGTCGTTAAATAGTTAATGATCTTATATTTACAATTAATGCACAATTATTGTGTGTTTTATTTAGAAAGGAATAAAACAAAGCTCTCAGACCCTGTCAACCTCCCCCCTTTGAGTCCTATAAACAGATGTATTTTCTCAATGGAACATGAACTCTGATTGTTGCACAACATGCCTAAGACACAGTAAGAGTTTGCCAAGCCCATCTTCCTTGATGGAGAAAAGGTTGTCACTGGCAACATCTGAAGGATGTTGGCCTGCAAGGTGGATATATTCCTGCTTACTGGATCACAGAGCCAATTCTTTCCCAAGATCACCCAACCAGATACCATTAATGTTACCTAATTTCTACCAAATGTTTTCTCTCAGATTTAGGCTTATTTGGAATCTTTTCTCCTATTCAAACTTTCCCAAAATGAAGATTTCTATAATCTGAAATTGTGTTTATATAGGGCCAAGAAATACGAGATATAGTAAAATTTAATTTGCATAAAATAATTTTTTTGTAATGGAGAAAAACAGTATGATATTTTTTTCTGGAAGCCCAAATAGACTATGTTAATAATCAGAACTACATTCTGTTATTTTGCCTTTCTATATTATTTTTTAGGTAATTTTCACTACATTTTTAGGTAATTTTCATCTACATTTCTTAGGTAATTTACACTTACAAAGGTAAATTTTCAACTTTATCAGATCTTCTCACTGAACATCTGAAGGAGATAAATAGGTTTGATCATCATCCATGCATAGGATCAGCTTAGACCCAAGAGATCAATGTGCCTGAGGAGGGATGCCTAAGTTGATAGAGATGTTACAAATATCAGTACAACCACTATATTCTAGCCCGTAATTTAGCTCCAGGAGAAATTAAACAAAGTGACAAAATCCATTTGCATATGTTAAAATCCCTTCCGTACATCTTCTGCAGTATGGAAGATGCCAATCTGTCTTCTCTTGCGTCCTGGATGACTCAGCTGATTAGGGTGCAGACAGTATTCTAGGCATTGCGGTCAGTTAGAGACACAATTATGTCTGTATTTGAGAGGGAAAAGAGAGGCGACTAATAAAACTCTAGCAAATAAATAAGTCAATGTGTAAGAAATGGAAATTTAGGGGGGAGATACAGGACACCATAAAAGAAAGAAGTAACAAGTGTAAGATGTGTCCCCTAGGGATCTGAAACAGAGTGGCAGACAGGGTGGAATCTGCTGGGGCAGTAATGACTAGAGACAAAGACGCCGAAGAAGTGAGGAACAAGCCAAGTGCAAAGAGCTGAAGGGACTGAGGTGATTGGTCTCCGAGGGGATCCAGTAGGCCAGCATGTTGAGAGCTAGGGCTGCTGCGAGGATCTAGTGACATCATAGGGACAGAGACCACATGGAGGAAGCGAAAGGCGTGAGACTCAACAGCCACCATCAATCATTCACCAATTAAGACAGGAAATGAAAGCGCAGTTCAGGCTTCCATTTAGTGAATGCCAGCTGCAGGGCAGGAGCAGTGCGGGGCAATGCTCTGGGTAACATAGCAGCCAGCTCACGGGGCAATGGTGGCAGCAGCTCACAGGACTGCAGTAATGATTATCCGGTCTTCTCTCCAGACTCTGCTAGCTTATACTCTGTTTTAATAACGGGACTGGAATGCACAAAGGGTTAAGAAACAAACAAAACTATGATGCAGCCAGATATCTCAGTTGCCTTCTACGAGTCCTCAGACATTCCTGAAGTGAGTTATTCAACATCTACACACTAAGGAGCGTTAGTAGGAAAACACACACCCAAAAGACACAAATGGACGGGAGCCCACCCCTACCCTGGGGAAGGAAACTTCAAGATAGAAGATTCCTGGGAAGGGTGGAGCTGCCAAGGAAAAGTCTTATTTGTAACAATGAAGACGGAGCCATATTTAGTGCACCCATCTATAGTCACATGAAAGACTATTTTCATGGCACGCTGCAAGTTGTTCAAAGTGTAGAAAGAAGGTCCAGAAGCCCCAGGTTACAAACTACCTGTAAACATTCTTATAATAAAAGGTAAATATCCAAAGAGTTGCTATTAAGCAAAATGAATATTTTTCTTGAAAACACAGGGTTACCTGCAGAAGATTATGTAGGGTTTCTCAAGGATGTTGCTGATGTTCAAATAAAATGCCAAATACTAACAAATCTTTTAAATTAACAGATGCTTGAGTGCCTATGCTGAGGATAGGGGAAAACATTCATATTAAGAAAATAGATATTTCTACAGCTACTCTTGAAGCACGAAGTTTTGGAATAGATGAAAAGTTGTTAGGATGTTAAGTCTTTAGACACTCTACTGGGTCTATATGTGCTTTTATTTTTTTAAAGATAAAATCTTCCAAATGAGGCAAGTTTTCTGGGAAGCATAGCTAAGAAGCATCTAAAAATATACATGTCATTTTGTATTATTTAGAGGAAGCCAGAAAGATCAATGAAAGAAAACTTAAGTCGAATGTGTGATTTTTCAAATGTGGGAATGCAAATTGGACATATTGAAATGACTTTCAGTGTAATAAGCTGATTTGTGTTTCTCTTATGAAGAGATTCAGAAAATTTGGAAGTTCTGAAGAAGAAAAAAAAACAAATTAAAAAACTGTGAAATCAAAACTACAGTGTTTTAAAGGAAATCATTATTTCTCCCAAATATTTTTAGAAAAATGTTATGAATAGATTTTAAAAGCCTTTACTGAACAATATTAATAAGCTGTACATCACAATGAAGGGCTTGACTATGCAATATAAAAAATAAATGCAGTAATTAATGAAATGCTATTTTTTAAGAATTTTGCACTCTGAATTCTTGGTAATTTTTTTTCTATTAGCACAAAAAAATCAATGTGGGTTTTTTCTTTCAAAATTTACAGTGTGGACAGTTCACTTGAGGGATTTGGTACCTCACACAAATTATTGACTTTTTCTCCATTAAAAAACCCCTTCAGATATGAAAGAAATATGAGCACAAAAATACTTCCCATATCTGTAAGCTGTTAAAATTCCAATATTACAAATTGTAGTAGAAATATCCTAAATTCCATTGTAGTCTTCGCTAGTTGATTAGAACATTTTTATATCTACCATATTGTCTTAAACTAAGTTTAAATATTATGTTGATAATTCTATTACACAACCCATTTTCTCAATCTCCTTGATCACAATTGATTAAGCAAGTCTTGTGACCTCACTTAAGATTAGACAATCTGTACACTGATGGGCAATCTTTAAATTCAATGTCTAAATTTTCTCAATAGTAGGGTGCAACTGATTAGACCAGTCTGGTCATTAGTATCTCTATAATAGTGAGAAGGTGAGCCTTGAGGATTCTTGTAATTAATAGCAATGATGGGAGCTCAACTGCCATACAACCTGAATCTTAACAGGTGGTAGCTTCTGAAGGTGAACCAGCAACCTCAAGTTAAGTTTGGTTCATTTCTTCCAAAGTAGATTCTGAAGAGAGATTCATGTGTAAGACTTTTATTACTCTCGTATATGGCTCAGTGGGGAAAGGTCTTGCGGTATAAGCATGAGGACCTGAGTTCAAATCCCCAAAAACCATGTAAAACAACAACTATATAACGTCAAATGTGCTGGCTTCCTAGTAGCTAAGACAAGTCTAGTGGCCAAACCAGGATCAAGAAGCAAAGGAATGGAGCCTGTCTTTTAAGAAACAAGAATAGACTAGATAGCAAAGGCATAGATCCAGCAAGGTATTTAAATTAGGGCCATTCACACGGGTCAATAGATAATATGACAGAATAGGCCAGGAAGCTTTGTTTTGTCTCCCATTTCTACACTGTCTCTATACTCTGGGATAGAAAACACATAGCCGTTCTGATAAAAGCTAAGAGAAGAAAATTAACTCAACCCAGCATTTTTAACAGGGCAAGACTCTGTACAGGTCCTCAGCCTCATATTCTTGCTGGGGCTGTTTTATGTTTAACTAGAATTTAATCCCCACGATGGGAAGCCCCACAACAAATATGAACGGGATTCTTAGGTATAATATTTCTGAACACGTTTGAAAAGCGCAGTCCTTAAAGTGAAGAAATAGACTGGCGTTTCCAGGCTCCAGATTTGTCTACCAGTCAAATTGTCCTCAGCAGTACAGAGTCGTGTGTTTATTTTCCTCTATTCTGTCATACTCCCTTCATTATGAGAGTTTAACAAAGAAGAGGGTAAGAAAGGAGTGTAGGAAAGAGAAAAGACATGAAAGGGAAAAGTAGATGGGGAGGAGAAGAAATTCATGCAAAGAAGAAAGAAAGGGCATAGACATTGTTCTCCCTGTACTCATAACTTCAGATTCTAGGAGAATATTCTTGCTATGTACATGTAAAATAGGGAAACAATGGGGGCAAAGCCATCCATCAGGAGCAAGAACGGGCTTGCTCATTCACATTCCACTGGAGAGCCTATTTTAACCACTGCTCTGTGCACAGGTAGTTGCTATCTGAAATCTACTCTGGGCCACTTGCGTTGTGCAACCCTATTCAGGAAACACGTTGAGAGCTGGTGTTTGTGTTAACTGCTCAGATTCTACCTCATACCTACTGTATCAGTATATGCCTTTAACCTGCCCCTAGGTGTCATTTACGAATGCCCAGACAGTTGAGATTTCTTGGCCTCCTTGCAAGGACTTGCTTTTGTATATCTGTTCCCATATCATAAATAGTTTTAGAGAGATTATTATCTCCTTAAAATTTAATCTTCGTCTCAGCTTCCTGCTCATTATATTATTCCTGCTTATTATATATTAGCCCATGCACCTTAGCCCAAAGTCTGTGGTCCATAGCCTGCCTGTACGGTGCTCTAAAGATCCTTAACAAGGAACTGGAGCAAACATATCTTGCTTACCTTGTAAAAATAACTAATTCCTTTAAGAAAGAGTCCCTGTTGTGCTACTGGCTAAATCTGGAAGATGCTCAGTGGTTAAATTGTGTGGACAAAACAGTATTCTACTTTTAGCACATAAAATAATGTGTGCAATGCTAGGTTCAAGTCAATCCTGAAAACAATGCAGAGTTACTCACGCAGGTGCCTCGGATCCCCACGGCACCCACTCCAGTGGCTGTTCATGCCACCAATCTCAGCAATGACTTCATTGGAAATTTCTTATAAACTAACTGCTAAGGAAAATAAGAAAAGGGAGAGAGAAACTAGGCAACGTGGAGCCACCAGGTAGTTCATCTACTTCTTCATTGCTGGCTGATAACAGAGGGATATTGCTCTGTTAATCTCAACTACCCGAGATTGCTTTGTCCAATGGTCCATCGAAAGAAAATGATGAAAGGGTTGGTGATAAGGAGAGATTTCAATAGATCATTTGGAACAGGCATAAACGTTGAACATATGGGGCTATAAATAAATGCTTCATCTGAGTGCTAGAAGAATTGAGAATAGTCTGGTGGATAAGATCTCCTGGTAGTCTGTGAAGGATAAAAAGTTTTTCTTCAGATACCTCTTTGCTTCCTCAAGGGGCTCCTACCTAATTGGTTATGGCAGCAAAAGTGGAGGTTATGTGATCTCAACAAATTAAATTTCCTCTCAGCAAGAGAGGAAAATTAATTATTGTTTGTCTAATGGTCCAACAGGGACATCAATACCAAGCATTTTCTAGAGTATCATATGAACAAAGGAACTACCAGTCACCTTTACACTGTGCCTGTTATTGAATGGCAGCCACCTTAGACAGTATTGAGTTTCATGATCCTAGTATGTGCACACTTTTATTTGTGCATGTTTCTGTTTTCTGTCAGCATCACCACATAGTAGTTTTGCTGAATGCCATTTTCACCAACATAGTGTTTCTCACACTTCTGTACTTAATTGAGCAATTACTTTCACAAATCATCCATTTGACAACATGAGATTCACTGATTGCATCTGTGCTCCCTTACCCGGAAGCAATTACCTGAATAACTAGTTGAATGACTAATTAAAGTCTCTTCCTGCATTCATGAAGGATGGTGAGTGGCTCTCTTACAAGATGCAAAGCACACATTAAGTAGTAGCAATATTGTAGTTGCTTTTCTAGAAAGATGTCAGTCTCACAAATGATCAAAAGAGAAAAGGCTTCTTTCACACTTATTCTTAATGAGATACTTAACACGTGTGTTTCTTAACCCTAAAATGTTAGATTCCCCTTCTGTGGAAGTCTTGTTTGTTAGGATTAAGGCTTTTACATGCAGACAAAACAAGGTTTGCATTAGGATAGAAGTTGAGACAACTCCTCTTGTCACTGGGCAAGCAATGGAGCAGTTGATCATAATTTCATGACAATAGTGAGTTGGCTGTATCCACTAAGCTGCTCTAAGTATTCACCAAGAAGACTGCTTGAAGATGGCTTTAAGCCAATAGAAAGTCTATTAGCTACTTTGGGACTACAGTGGGTACCATTGAGCCTTACTTAGGGTGAGCTTTTAAGCACAAAACCAGCGGTGTCTCACACCTTTAATCCCAGCACTTGGGAGGCAGAGGCAGGCGGATTTCTGAGTTCAAGGCCAGCCTGGTCTATAGAGTGAATTCCAAGACAGCCAGGGCTACACAGAGAAACCCTGTCTCAAACAAAACAAAACAAAACAAAACAAAACAAAACACGCCCTGGGTGACACACTTCAGTTAATAAGAACAGGTAGCCAGAAGCAGAACTGCAAAAGCTAAAAATCAAGGATAGTTCATTTTAAGACTTTCACAGAACTATATGGACTTTGATAGATTAAACCTTTGTTTGGGGTTTTAGCAAGCAGTGCTGTCTACATGCTGAGTTTTACAACTTAATGGTATTTCCATCATGGACTCAATTGTGCTTGGAGCCTACCAAGTCTGTGGATAGCCTTGGGGCTAATTATATTTGTAGTTAATTCAGTTCTCCTCTGAGGGGTTGCAAACCAGGAATGAGTCAGCACTCAGGAGATTTCCTGTAAACCTTCTTCCCATCTTAATTTGTAAAATAAAGGAAAGCTGATGATTGGGCAGATAAAGGAAAGGTTGGGAGAGACAAGGAGAAAATGGAAGTGGGAGATGATGCAGAGGAGGAGGAAGAAGAAACACTGAGCAGAAGCAAATGGCCTGGAGAAACAGCAAGTTCTAAGGGGTTTCATAGATGTGGAAGATGGTAGTGTAGTGGTAGATCTGCCCAATCTAGGCGCATAGCATGTATTCATATTAATTGTGTCCTGTTTTCATTGCCAGGGCATATTTGGGTTGGAGAGGTTTATCGCAACAGCCCTGTTACACAAGGACAGGTAGGATCTATCTGGAACATTGGGCACGTGTAAAGTTGGTTCAGGGGAAATGGAGTCTCCTCTTGGTGCACTTAGTCTCATTAATAAGAGAACTTAAGAATGAACTCAAACAGAAACTCAAGGGCAGTTTTATTCCAATTTAAAAGAAAACATCCCCAGGGCAGGTAAAAGAACCTAGTGGGGAAACCCCCACTCAATTCCCAATTTGGAGTCTCCTGTGTGAGATACGTTTCAACCGGAGCTCTGCCATTAAACTACCTCATGTTTTTACATCAAGATGGTCTTTCGGGGTTCCTGGGTGTCACTCAGATCTCGGTGGGATCTCCAAATGAAAGAATCTAGTGGGGAAACCCCAACTCAACTCCAGATTCGGCGTGCACCCAAGAATCATGAACAGACAACCAAAGGTAGCCTAGAGGTGCTAGGAGGTGGCCAGAATAGTTTAGAGGATTAAAATACTCTTCAGTTGTTGTGCCCTTAAAGCTTGTTAAATAAATCTAATAGTCCAGCCTCAATTATTTGAGAGCTAGCTGGGTTAAGAAAAAAACTTCAACACATTCATAGAAATGACACTAACAGTGTATGCACACATGCACGCACACACACAAACACAATATATGCATCCAGACAGAGATATATAAACAAGTCATTAAAGGATAAACTCCTCATCTTGTAAGTACTGTAATTGTGATTGATCATAACTGAAGCTGAAAGACAAGAGAATCAATCTAATGTCCGCTGCTGCTGCTGCTGCTGCTGCTGCTGGTGCTGCTGCTGCTGGTGCTGCTGCTGCTGCTGCTGCTGCTGCTGCTGCTGCTGCTGCTGCTGCTGCCACCTTGAAAAGTAGCTAGAAGACAGCAGCCCAGAAAGTAGGGTCTGTTTTCTAAAATTAACACACTGCACCAGGAGAACTTTTAAGATTGCCTGGCATTAACACTAGCTAGAGAAAAACCATAAATGGCAGTAAATTAAATACCTTAATTTGTTTTGAGTAATGACTTAATAAAGACACTTTACAACATACATCTGTTAAATTGTATCTTAATATGTAAATTGTTACATCTTAAGATGATAACAAACTGAAAAAAATGTATATTTATAGAGCCTATGAAATCATCTGAAGATTGAGAGATATGAAGTAGATGCCTCAAATTAAATTAAAACACAGAACCTTACATTTAATTCCAAAGAATCTATTGAGTCATATGATAATTCAATAATCTACAAATTCACAGCTCAAACACGAGCAAAACCTATCAGACAGAAAAAGAAATGTTACTTTGAGCTCAGGCTGTGTTATGGGCAGAGTATAGATTTCACAGAGATTATTCTCTGCACAGGTTGGTCTGCCTCTGCTATACTCTTCACCTTTAGAAACCACTCTGGGGAGACAAAAGCAACATAATTATCCACAAAAATCATAACGATAATTGTCAGATTTTAAAACCATATGAAATAGCAGTAAGGAAGCATAATAACTTGGAATGAGTATGCTATGTCTTTTCTAAAGAGGAGGTTTTGTTAAGCAAGAGGAAGATTAGACTTATTCCCTGGGACTGTAGAAGAGAGCTAGGGTCAGTATACAAAAGACGGAAAAGCATTTTAGCTAAATGTGGAGAGTAAAATTATGTTGTGCTGCCCAGCACTGAGGGTCTTGCCCTGTGTGGTGGAAACATGCTTTGTTGTCCAATACATCCAATCAAGCAGGTGCCGAAAGGATTCCTGGATCAAATCACGTTACAGCCACAGTATGCTAATTTCACTTCATAGTAAAAGTCTATTAAGTATAGCTGTTTCAACTTATTAGCATAACTCTACAAATGGATCGGAATGCTCTTGATTTTACCTACATATTGTTTAAAGCACACAGACTGTAAACCTTCAGACTGATGCCGGAAGGTGGTTGTAAAATGTCATTCCATTAACTTCTTACTTAGCTATAGGTAAAATAGTGATGTTTCACCTTTTAAAACCAAGCCCCAACTTCCCACAGACTTAGATGTTGAACAAGCCCTGTAAAATTGGTTTGAATTTTCTATACCTTTTCAAATATAGCCATTTTAGGTTCAACCCTCACAAATTCAAGATGCATTATTTCAAGATACAAAACAAAACAATAATTCACAATAGTCATAAGAAATATAAATTTTTTCTTCATTTTCTGAAGTGTGACTGAAAATTAACAGAGGAAAATGATCTCAATTAACATAAAATGCTGATATTTAACAAGAAAACTCATTATTGAGGAAGGCAGACACTGCATTATACAGTGGCGTGGAAAGTCTGCACACAGCTTTACAGGAAACATTCTTTTCATTCTTTCTTTAACCAAAACCCTTAGCTGGCTCTGAATTGCTTATATGCTATACAATGAAAAGTGTGGCTGAAATCTGGAAGAAATCCAAAGATTAAAAGCATCACCTTAAAATATTTACTCAAGGGCCAGAAAAGTTCACTCTGAGGCTAAGTAGAAAACTTTTATCAAAGTTTACTCTAGGGCTGGCTATGCAGCACATGTGTATAAAATATCTAAAAGTGAATGCCTGATCAGGCAGCTAAGGTCTTTGAAGCTGCATAAACTATTTGGTGGCTCTTTGGCATTCATCATGGCTTGCTCTAAACATGAAGTACTTTATGCTATTTTTAGTTCCCATGACCTGGTACATTTCTTCAACAGAACGAAATTAAATGATTCCTGTGAGTAATTATTACAAGAGAAAATCAGATCAAAATATTTTTTCTTTTACCTACAGACAAGACTTTTCCAGTCACATTTGAATGGTTTTTCTTCCCTTCATCTTTTAATGTTTAATGTTAGAAACTGAAGGATATAAGGATATAGGGTAGTATGTATATTTTTATTTGACATCTAACTTTTTATTTGTGTACATCTGTGAGATTATTTCTGGAGGAAAAAATAAACTGAGTTGCATTAAAAAAACAAGAAGAAAATGTTAGGAAAGAAATTGTGTCTTCTAGGGTATGATAAAGGTGCCTAATTAACTGATAAATTTAGGTAAACACTATTCTCATGGTATTCACAAACAGTTTATATGATTACAAATACTTGAAATTTTTTGGCATTTGTGGCAATATGTATAATGACAGCTGGTGGTATATACTTTACTCCACTGATTCTGTGTAAAGGATTTATTCTAAACTCATATATAAATACTTTATATTTATTTTAAAATTCTCGAGGAAGCTCAAGAGGTTCCAAAACATAATCAACAATGAACCAGAAGTGCATGTAATTGTATAACTACTGAAGGAGGCACAATTCAGTTTTTAATTAGCATGTGTGGTAATTTCATGTGCTTGGCCCA
Organism: Mus musculus; assembly: GCF_000001635.26. Lineage (NCBI taxonomy): Eukaryota > Metazoa > Chordata > Mammalia > Rodentia > Muridae > Mus > Mus musculus. Next base: position 82,349,490 of record NC_000069.6, read on the forward strand.
GGGAGTGGCACTATTAGAAGGTGTGGCCTTGTTGGAGTAGGTGTGGCCTCATTGAAGGAAGTGCATCCATGTGGCCCAGGGCTTCAGGACCTTCATCCCAGTGCCTGGATGTCAGTCTTCTCCTGTTTGCCTTCTGAACAGAATGTTGAACTCTCAGCTCCTTCTATGCTGTGCCTGCCTGGACGATGCATGCTCCCACCTGGATAATAATGGACTGAATCTCTGAACCTGTATGCCAACCTCAATTAAATGTCCTTATAAGAGTTGCCTTGGTCATGATTTCTGTTCACAGCAGTAAAAACCTAAGTAAGGCAGCATGAAGGATATTTGAGTGGCATGACCATATTAGAGAAGAGTATGTCTTAGGTAAATATTTTTACGTCTTAAAATTTTGCAGAATATAGTTATAACTATTGTCTTAGTTAAGGTTTCATTGCTGTGAAGAGATATCATGACAAAGCCAACTCTTATAAAAGGAAATATATAACTGGGACTGAGTTACAGTTCCAGGGCTTTAGTCCATTATTGTCAGGGTGAGAAGCATAGTGGCAGACATGGCAGTGTGCCAGAAGACATGGTGCTAAAGAAGGAGCCAAAGCTCTACATTTTGATCCATAGGCATCCGTAGAAAATTGTGTGGCACACTGGGCATAAATTGAGGCTAGGAGACCTCAAAGTCTGCCTCTGCAGGGACATGCTTCCTCCAACAAGGCCATAACTCCTAAGTGACACTCCCTATGGCAAAGCATTCCTACACATGAGTTTATTTGGGGTAGTAGGGAGTTGACTTGGGCCAGTTGCGAATGTAAAACCTTTAAAAAGAATTTTATGTTTTCTTTTTACATTAAGTAATAATCATTTAACTTCATAATACAAAGGCAAATCTGATCATGTAAAAAGCATCATGAAATTATTTCAAATACATAGCGTTTTAATGTTTGCATTTTTGAAAGAATAAATCATTTTAAGATCCACTATTCAAAATTACTTCTATCTACATAGGTGCATAGGATAGAATCCTTTGCTGCCATCTTCTGGAACTTAGTAACTTGTACATGCCGACAGTTTTGTTTTGTTTTGTTTTGTTTCCCCCTTCTAGAGAAAGCTTCCCAGAGGAGACAAGGAGGAGATAATTGCATTCTCAAATCATAGCAATGCTAACTGAAAATTGGCTTCTGTGAGTCACTTTATCCCAAGAACCTTCATTTGGCCTATGGACATTCCTTGAACATCCTGAAAATACTAGGTACCCATTTTGCCATTTTCTTGGGCTTTCTTCAAAACTGAGTTGTATTTATTTCTACAAAACTTATACACTTTAAAATGTAGGAAAAATATTTAAATCATTTATTTATTTATTTATTTATTTTGAACTCCAGCTTTTATTCCCCTCCCGGTCCATCCTCCAACTGTTCCACATCCCACCCCCATACCCTAACCCCACCAGACCTTTAAACTCCCTGGAGCCTCCAGTCTTGTGAGGGCTAGGTGCATCTTCTCTGACTAAACCCAGATTCTGAAGTCCTCTGCTGTATATGTGTTGGGGGCCACATAACAGCTGGTGTATGCTGCCTTGTTGGTGGTTCAGTGTCTGAGAGATCTCGGGATCCAGGTTAATTGAGACTGCTGGTCCTCCTGCAGGGTTGCCCTCCTCCTCAGCTTCTTCCAGCTTTCCTCTAATTCAACCAAAGGGGTCAGCAGTTTCTGTCCATGGGTTGGGTGCAAATATCTGCATCTGACTCTTTCAGCTGCTTGTTGGGCCTTTCAGTCATGATAGATCCCTTTTTGTGAGTGCCCCATAGCCTCAATAATAGTGTCAGGCCTTGGGGCCTCCCCTTGGGCTGGATCCCACTTTGGACATGTTGCTGCACCTCCTTTTCCTCAGGCTCCTCTCCATTTCCATCTCAGACAGGAACAATTATGGGTCAGAGTTTTAACTGTGAGATAGCAACCCCATCCCTCACTTGATGCCCTGTCTTTCTGCTGGAGGTGGGCTCTACAAGTTCCCTCTCCCCACTTTAGGGCATTTCATCTAAAGTCCCTCTCTTGGAGTCCTGAGAGTCTCTCACTTCCTGGGTCTCTGGTGCATTCTGGAGGGTGCCCCACCTCCTACCTCCTGAGGTTGCCTGTTTCCATTCTTTCTGCTGGCCCTCAGGGCTTCAGTCCTTTCCCCTGACCAATACCAGATCATGTTTGCCTCTTTCCCCTACTGTCCCCTTACCCAGGTCCCTCTCTCCCTACCCACTTGTGATTGCTTTCCTCTTCCTCCCAAGTGGGATTGAGGCATCCTCACTTGAGCCCTTCAGCTTGTCGACCTTTTTGAGTTCTGTGAACTGTATCTTGGGTATTCTGTACTTTTTTTTTTCTAATATCCACTTATTAGTGAGTACATACCATGCATGTCCCTTTAAGTCTGAGTTACCTCACTCAGGATGATATTTTCTAGTTCCATCCATTTGCCTGCAAAAGTCAGGATGTCCTTGCTCTTAATAGTTGGGTAGTATCTCATTGTGTAAATGAACCACATTTTCTGTATCTATTCTTCTGTCATGGGACATCTAGGTTGTTTCCAGCTTCTGGCTATCACAAACAAGGCCGCTAGGAACATAGTGGAACACGTGCTCCTAGAATAAGCAGAGAGACACAGATTAGCAGAAACAACTCTCTGTCATATACCTCAGGGGGCTACACACAGAATGGATGCAGATAGATGCTCTGTGCGCTAGCAGATCAGCAAAGGAGAAAATTCACTGGGTCAGCATCTTACATAACAATAGTCCAGGTTTGCAAAGATGAGAATTTATTAAAAGTGAAGATTCTGTTGCCTGGAAGATTCCAGAGACAGAGTGTTTTGATCCTACCTGGGTCACTAGATACTGTGACACTTTATTTTTTCCCTTCATCATTACCTTCAGGAACGAATCTCTGTCCCTCCTCACTCCTCGTTCCACGCTCGCCTGTAAGCTTCACTTTCTTCCTTGTCAAGTTAAGTGCTGGGGAATGTTTGACTCTTGGATGGGAGTCTGAAGGGAAAGCCTTGATTTATAGCACGCTGCTATTTGCCACGTTAAAATCCACCATAGCTGATTTAAAGCTGTCACCTTGATGTCACCGAAAGCCAAGTTGAAACTGGATGAGTATTCGGGACTCTCATGGGCTGGTGCAACTCCACTCTACCTCCCTGTGAAGCATGTGTTGCCCACCTGGACATGACCTGGCCCTGTGATCTCCCAATACATTTCCTTTCTCTTCAGCTGGCCAGTGGACAGTACTGGCCACTCACTCACTGGAAACCGTTCTTCTCTTCGGGTTCTCTCTCTTCCTGTAGCAGATGCTTGACTTGCTGTGCCACATACCACCTGTCTGCATCCCATCGATGTTTCCCAAGGGTTCCATTTCTTGCCCCATTCTGTGTTCCCTGTCCTTATTTTCTTGGGCTCACTCCCCTCCTGACATACGCCTTGACCCAGCACACTGCTGCTCCTCTTTGGCCTAGCACACACACCTTTAGGGGAATTTCAGTGTAACTATTTAGACTCTTTTTACCCTTTCTCATTCCACTCCCTCTGTCTGGATAGTTTGTTTGTGTCACATCTGCCCTAAGCTGAAGCCATAGCTTCCTGGGCAATGTTATTCTCCTGACTTGTTTCTTGGTTCTTCTTCTGTACTCTAGCTAGTCTCTCCTCTGATAGTTAAAATTACCGTTATTTAGTATGATACAATCTTAACTGCTTCCATTTCCCTAGAGACTAAAATTTTAAGTGCATGGTTCATAACTACACTTGCTTTCTCACTATGTGTAACATGCACGAACAGAAACTAAACCTGTTAATATAAGAACAGCCTATCTTCTACTTAGTTTTTCCATTATAAACACAGAATCTTGATTTAAGAATCATGTATATGAAAGTAACTTTGGCTTGGAAGTGACATAATTTCTTTTTTTTTCCCCCAGTAACTTATTTTTTTATTCACTTTATATCCCAGTCACAGCCCTTACAAATACTCTCCTCTATTATCCCCTCCTTATCTCCTCAGAGAAGGGAAAGCCCCCCTGAGTACCACCTCATCCTGAGACATCGAGTCCCAGCAGGACTAAGCTCATCCTCTCCCACTGAGGCCCAACCAGGCAGTCCAGCTAGGGAAATGGAATCCAGTGGCAGGCCAGAGAGCCAGAGACAGCCCCCACTCCAATTGTTAGGGAACCTACACGAAGACCAGGCTACATATTTGCTACAGGTGTGTAAGGGTCCTAGATCAAGCCTCTGTATGCTCTTTGGTTGGTGTTTCAGTCTCTGTGAGCACCCCCATGGGCCCAGATTAGTTGACTCTGTAGGTCTTCTTTCATGTCCTTGATCCCTCCAGGTCACTCAATCCCATCCCCTGCTCTTCCACAAGACTTCCCAAGCTCCACCTGATGTTTGGCTGTGGGTCTCTGCATCTGTTTCCATCCGATGCTGGATGAAGCCTCTCAGGAGACAGTTATGCTAGGCTTCTGCCTGCAAGCATAGCAGAGTGTCATTAATAGTGTCAGGGGCTGCTTCTCTCACATGGGATGGGTCTCAAGCTGGGGCAGTCATTGGTTGGCTGTTCCCTCAATCTCTGCTCCATCTTTAATCCCTGTGTATCTTGGAGGCAGGACAAATTTTAGGTCAAAGGTTTTGTATGTGGGTTGGTGTCCCCCTCCCTCCACTGGAAGTCCTGTGTGGCTATAGAAGATGTCCACTTCAGTCTCTGTATCCCCAACTGGTAGGAATCAAAGCTAGGGTCAACCCCATAGATGTCTTATGCTTTATAGACTCCTTGTGCTCCCATAGCATGTTAAAACACAGTTATTTACAAGCAATGCATATTTGCTCTCTACAGTTCACAGATTGAGACGCTGTGTAACTTCACTCCAGATCGAAACATTCCCTCATAGACAATAGGGAAAGGGTGCAGACTCACAGGACAATTACAACTCCTGAGGACTGCCCCTCCGCAATATTTATACAAGTAGCAAACAATGGTTGGGAGAGATGGAACCATTTGATGTAGCTTTGCACAAGTTATATAGGGAACTGTAATGATGCAGCTCTGGTATGCCACTGGTCATGCTGGAGTGGACTTGTTAGTGATGGATTTGCTGCAGTCATACATGCTTCTGTAAGTAAATCTAATAAGCTCTAGTTGGTTCAACAAACTAGAGACGGGGCAAGTAATGCCCTTGGTCTGTCATTGGTTTCATCTGCAATGGGTAGATGGGGCTGCAAGTCTGAAGGATATAAAGGAGAATTCATAAAAGCTGATCGAATCGCCTGGCTATGGTCCTGCGTCTCTCCAACCTCCGTTTTCACTATGGCCACATCTGGTACCCTGCACTTTTGTGAAGATTCCTGTGGTTATGTTGGTTTCTCCAAAATCATAGGGGATATTTCCTACATACTGTAAAAATCAATCTAATTAAAAACAAATAAAGCAATATATTTTACAGGTGTTAGGAATTAGCTCTGGTGGCAGGGCTATCCACTTAGACTGTTAGTTAAGAGCACCAGTTCTACATTAGCCTAACTGGGTCCAGTTTTTCTCTGTTCATTAATAACTGAAATAAATATACTGAGAAAAACTAAGTTTGCTTTATTTTCTCACCTATAAAATGTGAATATACAAAAAGGAGATATTTCACAAAGGTAGATAAAGTTTAAAATAAATAATTACTAAAGCAGAAAGAATTATAGTGGGCCCAATAGAGTTAGCAAATGTTCTAGTATCCACTCAGACCACGTTTCTAACAAGAACAGCATCTGTAGTGACTACTGACTTAGCACATAAACCTAATGACAAAGACAGTTTGCTCAAAGTGAGTTCCATTTTACAATAAAGAATCATGTTTCTCTTGCTGTATAAAACATATCTTTATGTAACATGCAAAAGTACATAGTTATATTTATCAACTTGCTTTTCTCAAAACAGAGAGATTCTCCAAAATTAAAAAAGGACTTGTTTAGTAACAGCAGAACATTGTGATCTGAACATGTAAATTATGGACGCATGAAAGGACCTTGGAGAACAGGACCCAAATGGGGTATTTTGAAACAATAATCTTCAGTCTCTGGTTAATAAAAAGTGGGATGTCATTTCCAGTCTGAACAGATAGGTGCTGGCCGCAGATGTCTTGCAGAAGTACTTCTGGTCTGGGTGACATCTGAAGCAGAGGGTTATGGCCATCTTTAGTGGTATCAGTCAACCATGCAGACACCTTCTTTCACAACATCAAAGCATTGTTTGCTTTTTGTTTGTTTTGTCTTTTTGACACAGGGTTTCTTTGTGTAGCCCTGGCTGTCCTGGAACTCACTCTGTAGACCCGGCTGGCCTCAAACTCAGAAATCTGCCTGCCTCTGCCTCCCAAGTGCTGGGATTAAAGGCGTGCATCACCACTGCCTGGCTCATTATTTGCTTTTAAGTTTAAGGTTGACCAAAGTGACTCCATTTTAATTTTGATAATGTTGATATTTCTTTCAAATAGTGATGTTAAGTTTTTCCCACATACAGAAAAAAATACACTTAAGTCACCACAGATCACTACAATGAGGTGGCTTTCCTTGTGACTCTGATGTTCCCCTTTGTGAGTCTCTCCCTGGCCACAGTGCCTTCCCCCCACAATTCTGCAACTTGTATCTGAACTCAGCCTTCAACCTGCAAGAGCTGTGGGGACTCATGTCTTACAGCATACCATCCAGTGCCCATAGACTGCTCCCATGATGATTGTGAGCACAGACCCTTGTTCCTTTAAACAATTTTTTCTGATCTCTAACCTGTACCACAAGCCACAGAACAACTAACTTTGTGCTAAGCGAGGATTAGGAACTGCTGAATAAAAGTCACATCTCAATTTCTTTGTGATATGAAAAGGGGTCTTCGTCTACCCTATATCCTGCCCAAACACATGCAGGCATGCACAGGTGCTCATGCAGGTGCACACATGCACACACACAAAGACACACACACACCAAAACCAAAAGGCAACCTGAAGAATCACTGACAGTAAATTATCTTGAGCACTAACTAAAAGCAGTTCCTGTGCTGAGCCACTCAAAACCATGGTTAGGTGGGTCCATATACTGGACTTCAGGTCCAGCCTTCTCTCCCATACTTAGTACTCAACTCAAACTCACATGTGTAACAACTGAATTGCTGCTAGAAAGAATTCTCTTTAGAGCCTCTCACTTTGTGCTTGTGGCAAACAACCATCCGAAACCCATTCCCATTGTGTGCAACCCGGCCCTATTGGTAGCTGGGAACTCAGTGTTCTCTATCATTGATGTTGTTGTAAGTTTATTTTTGTAAGTCATGCCTACATTAAAGTTATATCAGTTAAATGAATACCAAATGAATAGAGCCCTTACACATTATCTAAAAATTAGTTCTTCCCATTTGGGTACCCGCCGTGGGTACAGGGCCTTTATCAGAATCATAGATGTTAATAAAATGTAGGATAGAAAAGCTAACAGTAACTGGTGAAAATAGAAAATCTTTTCCTTATGCAGATATTCACTTAAAAATAGTTAAAAACAACATAATTAGCCAAAACAAATTTACCAACCAAGAACAAGTTGAAAAACTTAAACTAGGCTTTTTAAAGGAGTTATTGCAAATATTACTTAGAAACCTTTTTCTCACTGAACTTCATATTTGTTTTTGTGTATTTAAAGATCTATTTGTCAGGGTTATTTTTTAAAAGAAACATTGTGGAGATACAGAAACAAGTTTAGTCACTTGTTAATGAATTGATTTCGACATACCTTTTTCAAGTTAAAAATAGATGAAGTCTGTGTAACTTTAAAAGTTTAAGTGTTTTGTGTATTAATAAATTATTAAATGGCAAAGATAGTGATACTGTCAGCAGTACTTTTTCCAGCCTTCTCCCCTGTGTTTTATTTGCTGACTTCTTTTTAACCAGATTATCTACTAAATATAGAAAGGGTAAACTTTTCACCAAAGATGTAAAACAGGCTCTGGGCTGTGTGTGCTTATGGGATACTTTAGCACACACACCCCTACCCCTACTCTCTGCCTCCTCCTCCTCCGCCCCCCCCCCCCCAACTGCATTACTTACAAGAAACGCTCCTATGTAATATTAACTGAATGCGATTCTAAACATTTCCCAATATTTCGCTATATATTGTATTCGGTATTCACTGCAATCCTTTAAGGAGACAGTCTTATTAGTTTCTTATCAAATCATAGAGATCTTATTTTGCATATTCCAAGAATCAAACGTGCAGTTTAACTCCGACGATTGCAAACGTCACTACTACGTCGTTCTGTTGAGTCCGCTGACACTGCACTGACTCACGCATTCCACGTTCTAACTAGCAAAAGGAAGCTTTGCATCGTGGTCACGCAATACCTGCCTATAAACAAGGACTCTGAGCAGGGGCAATCAAGGTTCCTTGTGGCGTGATGGCAGAGGGCCGGTCTTGTTTCCTAGGTAACAGCCATTGCACACAAGCTGATAGGGCACCGCGCTCCCAACACCTCCACCAGTGATGTCACTTCCTTGGTCTGTGCGGTTGTCCCAGCGACGCCGGCGGAAAGGCGGTGTTGGGTACCCAAGAGACCAGGCGGTTGGAAGTCACTTCCTCCCGGGGACGCTGTTGCCTAGCAACCGCCTTCTGCCTCCATCTTTTGCCCCGCCTCCAGGTTATTCCAATACCTGGTTTCCCAGACCGCGAGGCCCGGGCCGGGGGCGACACCTGTGCTAGAGCATAGCCGCTGGGTTCTCAGGTGGTCACAGGGGCCCGGGTGCACGGGGAGCGGGGTGGATGCAGGAGGCGCGGGCCGTGGTACGTGGAGGAACGGAGGGGACCGTGCTGGGTGTGCGGGGCCCTGGCGCGTGCTGGGCCGGGAGCCGCGCGGAGCTGGGATGCGGACGCCGCCTGGCCAGCCCGGGGAGCTCTGGGCGGTGGCCGGCGATCCAAATGGGCCTCCGACGTCGCGCGCTGGAAGCCTGATGTGCTGCAACTTAGTGTGGAGATGTGTGTGTAACAGCAAACGAATGGTTTGGGAAAATGTCGCTGCTGCTTGTGGTTAAGCATCGTTTTGAATACTGTTATGTGCAAGCCATTTCCGGGGCTGGGAACCTTGACAGTCCTCTTGGTTGCAGCTTGAACTAAGTCGTGGTGGCGTCCGCAATGCTGTGTGTTTTTAATAATGGAAAGTGAAATTGTTTGGCAACATTTTGTTATTATGTAGTTCATTCATCCTTCTAGTGGATGTAGAACAGTAATAACTTCCTCATGGATTTTCTTTTCGTGAAAACCAATTTGTTGTGAAATTTTTATGTACTTAACATAAAACGCTCTTAACGTTTTTAGGTGAATATATTGTACAATGATTAGAGCGATTTCTCTTTGGAGCGGGGTTGTGGGGCACTAATCCCAGGAACAGTGTCTTGATCATGTAAAAACGTCTAATTCTTTAAAATATTTATATGTATATTTCAGCCACCATCAGAGGTTGAATGAATTATTTCAGTAATTTATTAACTGTTGTATAAAAGCAGAGAAAAAGGACACACCATGTCCGATGAAATCTTCAGCACAACTTTGGCGTACACCAAGAGTCCAAAGGCTACCAAGAGAACTTCCTTTCAGGTAAAACGCTGCAAAGCATTTGGTTTTGATTATGCTGCTGCCTAGCCCTTGCTGGTTCTCACAAGATCTGGCATGACGTGGGAGGAGTTCTTGCTTCACTGTTAGTGTGTTGTAGGTCATCTGTCAACTTTGGGCTCCAGTATTGAAACACCCCTCTCTGTAGGATCCTGTCTTCAATATTTGGTTTCTAAGTTGCAAGCCAAAGAGCGACTTCAGAGCTTGGCTCTCTTTAGATTTTGGTTTTCTGTCGTAAGCGTCACAAGGTCTGACTGTGCCAATGCTGCATCCAACTCTTGTTCCCGTGTTTATCACATTATGCCCATCTCTGTAATACACTTCAAGGACCAGTTTGAGGCTGAGGGTCTGCCTCAGTGGTAGGCTATCAAAGTAGCCTGTCATGCTTGTCAAACCTAAGCACTTCCCTCCCTCAAAATGTAGGCATCTGTAACAGAATGTCAGTTTCTAGTAAATCCAATTAAATTGATGCCCCTATCATTCATTAGCATTTAGCGAAGATTGTAACCTGCAATTAATCTATCTAATACTAGTAGTCACTTCCTATTTATTTACCAGTCCCGAGGAAATGGCTCAATTCTGCGCTGAGTCTGATGACGTGGGTACGTTGTACAGCGTAGGCTTAGAGTAAAGTTGGGTGAATGAACTTAAATGTGAATGTAGAATAACCGAGTATAGTTGTTTTAAGATCTAAGTACGAGACATCCCTGCTTGAATGGGAATTGATGTTAGTTACTGATCTCGTTGCAGGATGAGCTGATCAGAGCCATTACAGCCCGGTCAGCCAGGCAGAGAAGTTCCGAATACTCCGATGACTTTGACAGTGACGAGATTGGTATGTAAGTGAATAGACAAATGAGCCAGGGTCCTGTGTTTTGCTGTCTTAGTTGCATTTCACCTATCCCATAACCTCTCATGATGGATGCCTGTGAATTCACTAGCTTCAGAATTCTATGTGTGCAGTGAGTTAGGAAGCCACTCTTAATTTTCAAGGAGATCACAAATTATCTCTACTTATTTCTGAATGTAAATTTAAAACTATTACTAGGTCTATAGTAAAATGCTACCTTAGGACTAAGCTGTCTTTGGAAGTAGTTTCATCTTTAAGTTCAACTTTAAGAATTCTATATCTGTAATTGCAACCGGGGTTCACAGGGTTAAACAGTGGTGCTTATGTAATGCTTTTGTGACACAGACCAGATCTGGGGCTGTAATAGAGGGTATAGTAACTGATTTTCTGTTGCTGGTGTAAAACATCATGAGCAAAAGTGACTTAGAAAAAGAGTTCATTTCGGTCTACAGTTCAAAATGATGTGAGCGAGGTGCCTTCAACGGCAGACACACAGAGCAGAAAGAGACCTGGAATGATGTCAAGGCTGTGACAAAGCCCACTCCCAGAGAAGTACTTCATCCACAAGCCAGTCCCTCCTCACCAAACAGTGCCATCACGTGGGGACTAGGTAGTCAAGTTCCTGAGCCTACGGGAAACATTCTCACCCAAGTGACCATAACTCACTTCCTATAACCCATAGACTCATGGCCAATGCACAATGCATTCAGTCTAACTTTAAAGTCCCCCATAGTCTTTAACATTTTCTGCACTGTTTAAAATTCTTCTGAAGTCAATCAGAAGAACTATTAATTAAAGGTTATTAATTGTAGCCTCTTGAAAAAATCAAAATGCAGAATACATGCTTCTAACATGTAATGGGATAGGATATATGTCCATACAGGCAGGCAGACAGACAGACATTACTATTCCAGAAAGGAAGAATGGGGGCATAGTAAGGAAATAACTGGACTAAAGCAAGACTAAAACATAGTAGGGCAAACTCCAAGCCCCAATGGCTCCGTGTCTAGTGTCTGGGACTTAGTTGGCTCTGTTCCTCGAGCTTTTCTGCCTGCTGCATGCATCTGCCTTTGGGGCTGGTTCTAATGCCATAGGTAACACTCTGGCAGAGATCTCGTCATACTGCATCTCTAATATCTTGAGGTCCCTACCACAGCCCAGGTTTCCCTTTCACAGTCTCGCACAACGGCCTGTCCCCCTCTCAGGGGGAGTATGCATAGACTGCCCTGCCTTAACTTGCCTGGCCTAGGGGGCCTCTCTAATAGGAGGGGCATCTATGATCCTCTCACTATTTCATATTCTGTGCCTCCAAAGTCAGAACCAGGCGGATGATACTGCCAAGTTTGGCTGCCAGCTTGGGACAGACTCTTACTCCCGTGAATCACACCCTTTTTACCAAGTTGTTGTCTAGAAGCAGAAAATTCCTTCTGCTCTTGCACAACTGGAAGCTTAGCTCCTTGGCTGGGAGGGGACTTACCCTGAGGGCTCCCTTCCCTTTGCTCCAGTGCAGAGCTGGGGGCCTCCATTTGCATTCAGCACCAGCTAGGCTAAAATATTAAGCTTCCTAGTGATCTTTTTCTGTCCAGCCTGAATTGCTTTCTGTCTCACTCCTTCATTTTCTTGTAGACCTACATAAGCAAAAGCAGTAATAACCATGCCACAGATTCAACCAAAGAATTTGTCTCTTACCAAAGAAATTATCCATTACTTTTTAATTTGGTATATTATTTGATTTCTATGGCTGTGATAGAACACTAACCGGCACCAGCTTGGGGAGGTGAGGGTGTGTGTGGCTTAAGTTTCCCCTAACAATCCATCACTGAGATATGTGAGATCAGGAGCTCAGGAACCTGGAGCTAGGAGCTGAAGCAGACATGGTGAAGGAACACTGCTAAGTATCTTACTCCTCCTTAGCCTGTTCACCTTGCTTTCTTGTACTACCCAGGCAGAACACCACTCACAGTGCGCTGGGCCCTCCCACATCAATCATTAATGGAGAAAATGCCTTACAGATTTGCCCACAGGACAGTCTGTTGGACGCTGTTCTTCACTGTGTTTTCCTCTTCGCACGCACACACTCTAGTCTGTGTCGAGTAAACAAAAACTAACCAGCACATTTATCCTCAGGCAAGGGCTCATGACAAGAGCCAGATTTTTCACCAAGATATCACAGGAATGGCCATAAAGTTTCCTCCAGAAACTTCCTGACCCAGACCTCTACAGTTCCAATTACTCTTAGAACATCAGTCTTTAAGGGTCTCCTTAAAGCCTTTAGTTCTATTCTAATCCAAAGTTCTAAGATAATCCACATTCCTCCAAGGAACAGCCAGCATGCTAGGTTTCCAACAGCAACAGCCCACTCTCTGGTACCAACTTCTGCTTTAGTTACTTTTCTGTTCCTGTGATAAAACACCATGGCCAAAATGACCTAAAGAAGGAAGTTTTTTAAGCTTATGGTTAGAGAGAGAGAGAGCCAGTCCAGCACGGTGGGGACAGCATGGCAGAAAGTTGCAGGCCTGGGGACGGGAGCTGGAAATGAAAGATAACATCAACAGCAGCCAGGAAGCAGAGAACAGACTGGAAACGGGACAGGGCTGTGCACTTCCACAGCCTGTCCTTAGCCATGAACTTCCTCAAGACAGTGGAGGAGCTCCGCTCCAAACAGTGCCACCAACTGGGGACTGAGTGTTACTGAGCCTTTAGGAACCATGTTCATTCAGACCACCAATGTGGGTCATTTTGAAAAATAGATCCTTCAATCAGCACATTAACTTGGTTTCTGTTAAGTAAGCAAAACATTAAACTTTAGATTTCTGATATAATCATGTAAAATTCTGATTTGAAATTAAGTGTGTTATTTTGAAATATTCACTGGATAAATGCTTTCTGTAAAAGTATTCTGAATAGCTGTTAAATCAATCATGTCTGTCTTGCCAAATTGGTATTCTTTCTTAGAATATTCTTTACTAGACAGTATCATCTTTGTATTTTGGGATGGGTGCTACATTGAACAACCTTTGATGGACATACCCTCCCCCAAAAAATACAGTGCTGTAGGCACTTGATAAATATTTTGAATACGTTAATGAAACTCAGACTTTATTTGATAATTGCCAACCAAGCCTACCTAGATTCCTGGTTTGAAGAGTAACAAAATAAATATGGATGTATTTAGGGTTATTGATTTATTTCTAGCCATTTCTGTTTATGAAGGTAGTGTTACTTTTCAAAGAAGTAGAACATAGCTTTTGAATGTTTAAAATACACTGCTGAGCACATCTTTTCCTGTTTCTCTTTCCAGTTTCTTTAGGTGAATTTTCAGATACCTCGACAGATGAAAGTCTAGTTAGAAAAAAGATGAATGATTTTCATATATCCGACGATGAGGAAAAAAATTCTCCAAGACTGTCTTTTTTGAAAACCAAGAAAGTAAACAGGGCAATATCCAACGATGCTCTGGACTCCAGCACTCCGGGCAGCGAAGGCTCGTCACCGGATGCTCAAGAAGATGTGACTGGAGATTCCCTCCCCAAATCTCAAAATGATGATCGAGAAGTCGGCAGAGAGATCATCACAGTGAAGCCTACACCCAGGATGCACCCCGTCAAAAGAAGCACGTCCTCGGGTAAGCTGGGAAATTACTGACCTTGTGTTTCCAGAGCAGTCCTTTCAGGATAACATGTCACGAAATGCGTTTTTATGGTGGCTAATGTATTTAAGTTTCCAGTTTCCCACCCGTCCCTTAGTAACCATAGCTACAAAGGCCCATTCACTCTGGAGTCTGTGCTGGGGCCGGAGAGAAAGTCAGGGCAGCTGGGGTCACCCACAGCTGTGGCTCCCACATACCTGGCTCATCAGCTTCTATTCTGTTTGTGGAGCCGGAGCTGCCGTGAAACTGTTCTAATCCCCAAGAGCTGCCAAGATTGAAACGGTCATCTGTGAAGACTGAGGGTGTGGTGAGGTGGTGGGTGGGTGGCTGGCATGGCCAAGGCTGTGAGTTCAAAGTCAGGACCATGGAGCACGGAAGCGTTTCTCCATACTAAGCTTTTGCTTTTATTGTTGGATGAAGTGTCTTGCCTCTCCCTTAAGAGACCGGAAGCTTTCTTTGGTTTATTGCACTGCATATGCTGCCAGCCAAAGCCCAGCTTCCTGAAGGTGGCTTCCTAGTGTGACTGAGAAGTACTGGAGAACTCTCCACTAGTCTACTGAACTCTAGACCTTCCGGAGGAAGGACGGAGTGAGGACGGCCAAGAAGTGGTGCCCTGGGAGCCCTTGGGAGAGGCAACGGAACAGGAGCATGGCAAGGCGAGGGTTTGGTGTCTCCTGGTTATCTTTCCTTCTGTTTGACAAAGGAAAAACTAGTTGATGCTGAGAAGACTAAAATCCCCACCCCACCCCCTCCTGTCATGCTCTCAAGTGTGGTGCTGTCAGATGGCTCATACTTACCATGGTAGATAGTACCAGTAACATCAGGTAAGACTTTATTTCAGACGTATGTTAAAGGACGACCCTTCCCTCCCTGTGCAACCTGGGAACCTTAGAAGGATAAAAGTAGAGCAGAGACCCCTAGGAAAGTGTCCAAGACATGGATACAAAAGCGTTGCCACATGTGAGCTGCGTGTGATTCAGGCAGAATAGTTTCAGGCGCTCGAGCCTGGTGAGTGGGAGGACAAACCTGCTTTTCTTGTCCTGCAATACTGCTTTAGGAATCTTTTGAAGTAACCAGAAAAAGCCATCAAATGTGAGCAGATGGCGTAAGGACGCTGGGCCAACTTCTAACCTGAGCTTTCCAAGTGTGTGTGTGGGGGGGAATCACAGGCAGACGGGAACATAGTTGAACTATGTTAAGAATATATAAGGACCGGGGGTATTGTACTGGGACCAAGTGCTTGTCCAGAACTGACCAGAGAGATAAGTTAAAAAGGGAGACAGAGGAGAAATGTAAATATAGCAACAAACTTTAGTCTGGATGTGTATAATTATCAGTTTACTGTAGGTGTTAAACAATACTCCACCTAGTTAATACATTTTTAAAGCTATGCTAGAGCCTGGTGTGTTAGTGCAGACTTGAAGTCCTAGCACTCTAGATCATGAGGCAGGAGGATTGCTGTGAGTTTGAGGCTAGCCTGCACTACATAGATGCAGACTAAAACACAAGAGCTTGCCTAAACTACGGGAAAAGTGGGTTGGGGGAAGCTGCAGTAAAGGTGAATTAAAATGAGTAAGGCAATACTCCATTCTAGCCACAAGGTGGCAGCAGCATCTGTGTGCACCCATGGGCGTGGGTGCATTCAGTTTTTCCAAGCTGAAAATCACTAAGTAGAGAATCTCCGTAGGGTTGAGACAAAGAATTTCAAATGAAAAGAACTTACTTTTTTCCCCCGAGAACTTGAAAGCATTTCTGGAAGAGGAATTGGGGCATAAAATATACTAAGGTCATCAGGTGTTTCCAGTGCAAAGAATAAAAATTGAGGCTAGTGGCCTTAAAACATGCCTGGCACAGAGAATTCCTGAAGGATCTAAATGAATGGATGAATAGAATACCCAGCTAATTCATTCATGAAAAGAGGGATGCGCTTCCTGGGTTTAGCTGTACTCTCTAATTCTTAGAAGCCTTTCCCGGAGTGTTTGGAACTTGATATTTGTAATGTGAGGCGCAGGTCAGTGGTAGAGCATGGCCAGACCTGCGTGAAGCCTCTGGTTCCTCCAAAGCCCACAGCACTCCACTGATGCTTTGCTCTGCTCCCGTTTACCTTTGTACCGCTTGTGCTAACCAGACTCTGGCCTGGCAGAGCAGCTGTTACTATGGCGGTTTTTTGCTAGGGTCTTGCAGGGTGCTATAGTTAAGGTGTTTTTGCATTCATCTCAGGTCTGCAGTTTAGTGGAGCTTTTAGCCTTGGGCACAATTCAACCCTGACCTCATTTAATTTATTTGTGAAATGGAGATGTTAGTTTAGACACATCTAAGTGGTTCAGTACTCAAGAGTTAAAATCAACAATTATTTTCTACATTTGCAGTGCTCAGAAAAGTTCTAGAATAAGTGAAATATTGTTAATATTTAGGATCTTTTCATAAGCAAGTTATCAATTTGTCTCTCTGTGTGTATTCTGAACTCATTGTGTTTCCTCATGCTACAAACTGATGATGAGCAAGAATACTACATTCAAACGGCTTACCAGTTGACGGGGACTTTAGAGTTTAGTAAGAAACTGTATGAAAGTTATAGTAAGAATGGCAGAAAGTGGATATCTGAGTTACCTAAAATGTCAAGGAAGGTGTCTGGAGGAGGAGGAGGGGGAGGAGGGGGGACGGAGAGGAAGAGGAGGCGTGATAAAGTGTGGTGTTGGGCTGGGCTCTGTGATATAGTAGTTGAGGGGATGGAGGAGGGAAAGGTAGATCATGAGATATGTATTAACTTGCAAAAATTGTACAGATGTTGGCAAGGAGAAGCTTCACCCCAAAGAGTTGCAATCGTAATTGACAAGCCAGTGAATAAAACTGGAAGACATCATTCCACCGCTGTGAGTGCTCCCTGAGCCCTGAGTGTTTATCAGGCCCTGCCCTGTGGACTTTTGATGTCTTCTCACTCTCGCTACCCAGGCAGTTAAGGGGAAACTCTGTTTGCGTTTGCTTTCTGTCGCTGTGATAAACACCATAACCGGAAGCAACCTGGGGAGTGTCTTCATTATGGTTTCGATTGTCGTGAAGATGTATATTACCATGATCACAGGAACTCTCATAAAAGAAAAGATTTGACTGGGGCTGGCTTACAGTTGCCAGAGGATTAATCCATTATCGTCATGGCAGGAAGTAAGAGGCATGCAGGCAGACATGGGACTGGAAAAGAAGCTGAGAATTCTACATATTGATCGGCAGCAGAGAGAGAGAGAGAGAGAGAGGGGGGGGGAGAGAGAGAGAGAGAGAGAGAGAGAGACTGAGACTGACTGATTCTCATTGGGCTTGGCTTGGCTTGGCTTGAGCATTTCTTTTTTTTTTTTAAAGAAGTATTTATTAAAAGTAGTTTCTATGGATCAATTTTTTTGGTCTATTTCACACATGTATATTGTGTTCTCAGGTTACTCCCCTCCTTCTGTTATTTGCTTCCCATCTCTACCAAGACTCCTGCCCCAACCCCTGGCAGGCCCTTTCCCAGGTTCACAAATTTTGGTTCAGTTTTATTTAACCAGGACCATATGCATGTCTATTGCATTGGAGGTATCCTTTGGGGCCTATTTGTGTCTCTGGTGGGCGGGCAGTGGTGTTACCACTCCCTGAATCTAAATAGCAGTAAACAGTTCATTAGTAAGGGTATAGCAGTAAATAGTAAATAGCAGTAAACAGTTCATCAATAAGGGGCAGGGCTCCGTGAGTTCCTTTTCTTTTCTTTTCTTTTCTTTTCTTTTTTCTTTAATTAGGTATTTTCTTCATTTACATTTCCAATGCTATCCCAAAACTCCCCCCATACCCCCCCACTTCCCTCCCCCCCCTTCTTGGCCCTGGTGTTCCCCTGTACTGAGGCATATAAAGTTTACACGACCAATGGGCCTCTCTTTCCACTGATGGCCAACTAGTCCATCTTCTGATTCATATGCAGCCAGAGACACGAGCTCCGGGGTACTGGTTAGTTCATATTGTTGTTCCACCTATAGGGTTGCAGACCCCTTTAGCTCCTTGGGTACTTTCTCTAGCTCCTCCATTGGGGGCCTTGTGATCCATCCAATAGCTGACTGTGAGCATCCACTTCTGTGTTTGCTAGGCCCCGGCATAGCCTCACAAGAGACAGCTATATCTGGGTCCTTTCAGCAAAATCTTGCTAGTATATGCAATGGTGTCAGCATTTGGAGGCTGATTATGGGATGGATCCCCAGGTATGGCAGTCTCTAGATGGTCCATCCTTTCATCTCAGCTCCAAACTTTGTCTCTGTAACTCCTTCCATGGGTGTTGTGTTCCCAATTCTAAGAAGGAGCAAAGTGTCCACATTTTGGTCTTCGTTTTTCTTGAGTTTCATGTGTTTTGCAGATGTGTCTTGTATCTCTGGTATTCTAAGTTTCTGAGCTAATATCCACTTATCAGTGAGTACATATTGTGTGAGTTCTTTTGTGATTGTGTTACCTCACTCAGGATGATGCCCTCCAGGTCCATCCATTTGCCTAGGAATTTCATAAATTCATTCTTTTTAATAGCTGAGTAGTACTCCATTGTGTAAATGTACCACATTTTCTGTATCCATTCCTCTGTTGAGGGGCATCTGGGTTCTTTCCAGCTTCTGGCTATTATAAATAAGGCTGCTATGAACATAGTGGAGCATGTGTCCTTATTACCAGTTGGCACACCTTCTGGATATATGCCCAGGAGAGGTATTGCTGGATCCTCCGGTAGTACTATGTCCAATTTTCTGAGGAACCACCGGACTGATTTCCAGAGTGGTTGTACAACCTTGCAATCCCACCAACAATGGAGGAGTGTTCCTCTTTCTCCACATCCACGCCAGCATCTGCTGTCACCTGAGTTTTTGATCTTAACCATTCTAACTGGTGTGAGGTGGAATCTCAGGGTTGCTTTGATTTGCATTTCCCTGATGATTAAGGATGCTGAACATTTTTTCAGGTGCTTCTCAGCCATTCGGTATTCCTCAGGTGAGAATTCTTTGTTTAGCTCTGAGCCCCATTTTTAATGGGGTTATTTGATTTTCTGGAGTCCAGCTTCTTGAGCTCTTTGTATATATTGGAAATTAGTCCCCTATCTGATTTAGTATTGGTAAAGATCCTTTCCCAATCTGTTGGTGGCCTTTTGGTCTTATTGACAGTGTCTTTTGCCTTACAGAAGCTTTGCAATTTTATGAGGTCCCATTTGTCTATTCTTGATCTTACAGCACAAGCCATTGCTGTTCTATCAGGAATTTTTCCCCTGTGCCCATATCTTTGAGGTTTTCCCTCACTTTCTCATAACATCCAGGCTTGAGCATTTCAAACCTCAAAGCCCACCTTCTGTGACACATTTTCTTCAACAAGGCCACACCCACTCCAACAAGGCCACACCTCCTACTGGTACTCGTTCAGCATTCAAAATTGAGTCTTTAGAAGCTGATCCAATTCAAAGTAGCACAAGGAAGAATGCATTTATTACGTTAGCATCTGTAATCTGCGACAGCAGGACAGGAGCCTCCCTCAGGAACCCGGGGCGCAGCTGAAGCTGAATGAAGCAGAGGAATGCTGGGCACTGACTTGCTCAGCCTGCTTTCTTACACAACCCTGGAACGCTTGCCGAGAGTGGCACCATGCTCATGGGCTGGCTGTTTGCACATTGCTCATTAATCAGAAAATGCCCACACACTTGCCTAAATGTCAGTTTCTTAGTTGAGATTCTTTTCCTCCAAGACATGTCTAGGTGTAGGTCAAGTTGACAAAAAATCGATCCCTGCAGCCCTTCCAAGGTTAGGCTCTCCTGGGAAGCTTAGGGAGACAAGTGTCAGAGCCTAAAGGGAAGCATGGGGCCTCCGAAGGGGTCAGGTTCACAGAAACTGAGAGTAGAACAGGAATCGCTGGGGACCGGAGAGAGCAGATCATTGGGCGTTTATATTCAACACTATACGGTATCCGTTGTGCAAGGCGAGCATGTTCTAGAGATCAGTTCAACGTTGTGCCACAGGCAGTACTGTACTGAGCATGAGAAAGTATTTTAAGAGGTGGCTCATGACACAATGCAAACAAAAATAACCCGACAGCTTCTTGGCGCGATGATTGGTGCTGAGGCTCGAACCCCACGCACATTTGTCAGAAAAGAAGCCAGGAGCAGATGTTTTAGATGTGGACGTGTACCTTGAGAAAGATGTGTTGTAGAGAGTCTGTGCCTGCCTGCAAAACAGATAAAGTCTCTGTGTCCCCAGAACACAAGTTCCAAAGTGGAAGAGCCAGGAAGCAGGCAGCACGAGTGGTCAGCAGCCGGACAGGGACACCTTCCATGCTGCTCACAGGCCACTGAGCATGGCTGCTTAGGGTCGGATGAGGAGGAGCCCCAAGGACTCTGTAGAGAGAAATGATGGGGCTTATGGTCATCAGGGAAGCAGTATTTAGAAACAGGAAGAGCCAGGAATGGGGAGGACACAGAGTAAGGGTGACCAGTTTGTGTTGGTGGAACCTTTGATGGTTTGATATACAGAAAAGTGAAAGTAACCTGGGCCGGCAATTACCTGTTGGGTTGAACATTGGCCAGAGCTTATGAAGAGCTAAAACAAACAGTGAGGCATAGTGGCACCATTTTGACATGGCTTCGGAATCTTCTAGCAACGTTTTACGAGGCATTCGTAGTCACAAAGGAGGTGTGTGTTGGGTTAGCTCAGTTTTAAAGTTATAGAAGAATAAATTGGTTAGAACATAAATGCATGTGACTGGCAAATTTAGGTTAAAAGTACGTATGTGGGAAAATCTCCCCATCAGTGCTTGCTAGCTAAAAGTATGCCAGCAGCAGGTTGTTTACATTTTAGAAAGAACAGAACTCAATGCCTGTAAAAGTTTCCTTTGAAATTCCTATTCTGCATCTGTGACGCTGGGGATTGCACTCAGTTTTCCTGAGTGCTAAGCACCGTGCGTGCCACCATAAGCGCTGATTGCTAAGCACCTGCTGTACCAACGTAATTGCTAAGGAAGCTCTCTGGATGGAAGAGCTCTCTAACTAGTCTGCCCTGCCTTGCATCTCTTCCTCCAGTGAGAGGCCTCCCATCCTCTGAAGGGCAGATCATTCTCTGCATGGTTGTAACAACACTTACCTTCGTCTTGCCCAGTTACATACTTAGAATCTTATCCTTTCTCGCCCTACAAAGTGAAGTGTGTGGGCGGAGACCTTGCTGCTGAACGGTTAAAACAGTTGCTCTTGAGTGGAGGACCTGGCTTCAGTAGAGCTTTCGTTTTGTAGAAGGAAGATTGTGTGATGGTTTATGTTTTTGAAAAAAAATTTTAATACTATATGAACTCATAAAGGCAAAATGGACTTTTTATAAAACTAAATTAGACTAATTAGCTAATTGCAGGACGGCAACATTTCTTGGCTTTTGATCATGAAGTCTCAGCTATTTGTGCTGTATCGGAGCTGTGGAGACCTGTGTGCTCCCTGGATGCTCTGAGCACCGTGGAGGGCAGCTGAAGCTGCGGTCAGGTTCATACACTCACCCGAAAGCATTTTCTTTTTCAGGGGAAACCAGCAGCGGTCTTGATGCAGATGGCCACTTTAAGCCTTCACCCCAGCCAAGGAGCATGTTAAAAAAGAGCAGCCACACTGAGGAGGGAGTCAGACCAGGAGTTGATAAAGAACATTCCATAAGCGAAGCCTCTGCTCCCACACCTTCCCTTCCAAGGCAGAATGGCACAGAGTTGCAAACTGAGGAAAAAATATACTCGGAAAACCTCGATCTTGAGGTTGGTGTAACGTGGAACTATTGAATTGTACTTCACTTTCAGACCTGTCCTGTGTGTGTGTGTGTGTCTGAGCGTGGGTGTGTTTTTCAGTTTCTTTTGCAATTGGTAAAGAGATCTCACTTCTTTAGCATACTAGATCCTATTGAACCTAAAGTTCCCTTAACTGAAGATGTAGGTAGCATGGTTTTACACGCCACTGGAAAGCTGTAATATATCAGTTATAGTGAGCTGCATCCAATTTCAGAGAAAGTGAAATACTAATATAATTTTCCCTTTCTGGGTATTTATAGTGTAGCCTGTCTTAAATGATAATGATGATTATGTATTTGCCTTTGCTTATATAACTTTGGCTGAGGACATTTTGGTTCGTTTCCTTCATTTGGCCGGACTGACTCTCAGGGTACTGCTCTGTCTTCTCTGGGACCTGATCCATCCCCAGGTTTCTGTCACCAGGGAGATCACCTGTCAACGCTAACTTCAAGCTCACGTCTCAGCAAAGTCCATTTTCCTCCGTCATCTGCTCGGGCGGATCCAGGAAGACCAGCTGCAAGCAGCCTGGCCAGGGTCATCTGCAGTGTAGGTGTGAAAGGATGCGCTCAGAGGGATAGTGTGGCCTCACGACCGCAGGACCTGAGCTCATGCATTGCCACCTCAAGTCAGACCCCATCTCGTCTTCTTTAGAGCTGACAGTGATCTCTGGCTAGTTCTTAATTTTGCTCTGGAAAATCAAAGAGAGGAGCCCAAACATTGATTTTTATGCATTTAATACAGTTACCTGCTCTAGTGAATTTGGGATTGGATTCCTATAGATGCTGGAACAAAGTGCCGTAAGCCAGGAGACTGACAAGAGGAGTAATGTTGTTTTTGTAGTTCTGAAATCTAAGCGTCAGGCCATCTAAGACCCTAGACAGGACCTCTCTTCTTGCGTCTTGCACCTTCTGGTGGGGGCCAGCATCTGTTCTCCCTCCCTGGTCTAAAGAGGCATCACACCATACTGCCTCCATCACCAGGCCCCATGCCTCTGTATCCCTCTTCTTTTCCTAAAACAAGTACTATCGGAGGTAGGGCAGTATGCCTTCATCGTAACTACAATTATATTTGCAAACATGGTACTTAAATCAGAGGTCACTGGGTGGACATGAGTTGGGGAAGGGGTCTCAGTTTATAAAGGTAGGGAGTCTTAACCGTAAGTGTTGCTTTCCACATGCCCTGAGGTTAATGACTGTGATGTGAGTGTGTGTGTGTGTGTGTGCATGCTCCTTTTTGTTTTGAAGTAGCAGCACAGTACGACAAGTCTCACAGGATCGTACCCAGCACCTCCCCACTGCCTCAGCCCTGGGCTTCCCTCCAGGCTTCCCTCAGCTTTGTCATCACAATGTTGGTGTTTGAGGTTGGACTTCTTGGCTGAAAGTCTCAGAATGTTTCCAGGTCCTGAGGCAGTCTTGAGGCCTCACTCACGTAGTCTAACCCATAATAGTGAACTATTGTCCTGCTGGACACCATTTTTTAACAATCCATGTTCCCTACTGCTCACTGTACCTCTCCCTGGCGCTTCTCTGATACCTGAAGGTCACTTTCAGGGCATTTCCCATGTGCCTAGACCGGAGCTTCTCTTTACTGGGTGTGGAGCCTTTGTCACCGCTTGGTTCCGTGTGTCCAGCAGTTCTCATGCCCTTCATCTCTGTGTAGCTCTCACATAATGCCTTGCCTCCTCCTCTGCCCCAGATATCACACCAGATACTGAAGAGGTGAGAGGGAGGGACACTGGCTTCCTCTCTGCATCCTCCTCTTGCCTTTCTTCAGAGTGTGTACCCGTGAGCGGGGTGGATGTTCCTGTCACTCATGCGTGTTCCTGGCTTACACCATGATCGATCAAGGAATTATCTGTCATTTTTGTGATTTGATTTGTTACTCTTTCGTCAAGCCTCTCATATAAGTGTGTGGATGGATATGTATATTAAGGATATTGCTATATGAGTTTTTTCTAAGATGTAATCAGGTTTGAATGTTAGTCAGATGGGATTATCTGCTACTGTGTTTGTGTGTCTGTTCCTGTGTTTGTGTGTCTGTGTCTTCTCTCTTTGTTAGGAGTTTGTTATAAAACACACAGTTATGAAACGTTAAATTAGGAGGTTCATGAGTAAAATTATTTGGGACTGGAGTCTTCTTTGCAGAGACATCTGTGCCATCAACTTTGGTTTTTGTTTGTTTGTTTTTTTCTCTCCCTTATTTCTGTCCTGTTTGACATTGCATCTATTACTACTTTTGTGCATTGCCTCTGTGCGCCTGTGCATGCTTTGACTTGCCTGTGGTGGACAGAGGTCACATTTGTGACACGTACAATCTTCCAACCTTACGTGGGTGGTCATTGGACATAGGTGGCCAGGCTTGTGAAGGAAGCCCTTCATTTCCTGAGCCATCTTACTGGCCCCGGGTGTTTCCTTCCTGAGACTTTGGCACGTGCTGTCCAGGGCCTAAGAGAATATCAGGTGCCCCGGAGCTGAGGTTACAGACAGTTGTGAGCTGCCTTCATGGGTTCTAGGAGCTGCCTTCATGGGTTCTAGGAGCTGAGTTGGGGTCCTGTGGAAGAGCAGGAAGCACTCTTAACCCTTGAGCGAACTTTCTAGAACTAACAGCAGTGTTAATGATTCTCTTGCCTCTGGGAGTCCGCAGGGCTAACCGTATATGGTAATACTTTTTCATAGGACTCACTCTTACAAAGTCTGACCTCATCTTCCTTCAAAGAAAGCCCCGGAGGTTGCACATCACCAGGATCTCAGGAAAAGGTGCCCATAAAAGGTAGTCACACCTCTTACTATATCTTCTTTGTGAGCTCTGTATTAATTACTTAGTGTCCTGTATTTTGAATATTTATGGGAAAAGTATGTTTGCTTTTCTGTGAGTTTTAATCCTGACTGTGCAATTGACTGGGAGACTTCAGAACACAGAAGTTAATTTCCCAGTGCCTTTGATTCCCCAATATATTGTAGGTCCTGTCTCAAAAGGCTCTTGTGAAAATTAAGTGTTAAAGTGTTTTGATGCCTCCAGCATACTCTCAAGGAGAACTGGGGAGATAATTTAAGGAGAACCTGTATTGTGTGTGTGTTGCTTTAACCATGCAGATAACACAACATAATACCTGGACATTTTATCCAGATGGAGACACATAGCAGAGTAGCAAGCCTCTCTGGGCCTGTGAACTATTCTTAGATGGCCGTGGTTGTGAGAATTTTAAAAATTAGGGGTGCATAAGGAGCCCCGAGGACACTATGAGAATAGACACGTATTAAATGTGACCTGTGTATTGTTAATGCCATTTCTTTCTTTAGTGTTGTTCCATGTATAGCTCAGTGCAACTGAAAGCAAGGGTTGTTTGTAGAGACTCTAGTGTGTGGCTAGCATTCATTAAGTGGTTAGTTTCAGTCACCCTGGCACATACTTAGACACAGCTCAGAAGGGAGAATCTCAGTTGAGGAGTTGCTTCCATCAGAGTGGCCTGTAGGCAAGCCTGTGGCTAGTTTTCTTGATTAATTAATATGGTAAGAACCACCCCATTGTGGGTGATGTCACCCCTGGACTGGTGGTCCTGCGTTGTATAAAAAAATAAGGTATGGGGTGCAAGCAAGGAATAGCATTATCTTACATGGGCTCTGCTCTGCTGCCAGCCTTGAGCTTCTGCCCTGGCTTCCCACAAGGGTCGACTGTGATCAGGCCATGTAACCCGAAGAAACTGTGTCCTTCCCAAGTTGTTTTGACAAGTGTTTTGTCACAACAGCAGAGAGGCAAAATTAGATAAGTACTTACTATATAGTGTAATTTTTGTCATTTTACAGATTTAAAAAAACAAAACAAAACTGAAGTACAGAGATATTGAGACACATGCCTAAGGTCAGTGGTGGACTCGTAGTTTGTCTCTGACTCCTAAGTCCTTGTTCTTTTCACAGCTCCAAAGATTGTAGCAGTGAATGCAGTCATGGGTGCTCTTCAGATGGGAGCATAACAACTGTAAAGAGGAACTGATTGTTAAACTTAGTCATCTTCCCCACCCCCATCTCCAGTAGCCATAATGAAAGCAGCAGAATTAAGACTTTTCAGTGACCGCAAGTTAGATCTTGGTGGAAATCAGAACTGCTATCATACAGGGACTGTTGGCTCCTTCTGTTGGATGTCTCAAAGTGTTATTGAGTCCGTATAAATAGGAGCCGTTCTGTGGAAGCCGAACTTAGTCTTCTGATGTGGAGCTTGAGCCTGTACTGAGGAGGCCTGAGTGTGCAACAAGCCAGCCCTTGGTGCCTTCTTCATCTGAGGTGCATCTTGAAAGGGGTAAAGATGACCTGCCCCTGACTAGATCTCTGAGATGAATTACATCAACCTGTGTGTCTTAGTTAGGGTTTTATTGCATGTTAATATACTATGATCACAGCAACTCTAACGAAGGAAAACATTTAATAATGGGCTGGTTTACAGTTTCAGAGGTTTAGTCATATCATGGTGGAGAAGCAGGGGAGTGTGCAGGCAGGTGTGGGGCTGGAGAAGGAGCTGAGAGTGCTACATTTTCATTCGCAAGCAGCAGAAGGAGACTGTGTGCTACACATACGTTAGTTTGGGAGACCTCAGTGCCCACCTCCACAGTGCCACACACTCTCGAACAAGGCCACACCTCCTAATGGTGCCACTCGCTATGGGCCAAGCATTCAAACTCATCAGTCTGTGGGAGTCACACCTATCCAATCCACCATGCTATGCAGTTCCCCCAAACTCCCCCGCTGTGTAGTTCAACTCACACTCAACAGTGCGTGGAGTTGTTTGCCTCCTGCCTTCCCAGCATGCTCTTTTAGCTTCAAATATATGGACTTTATGAGTGGATAGTGCAGTCTCAGGCACTTGACTTTCACATACGTGTTCTCCTTTACTTGGGAATAGTTATTCCATCCTAATCATGCGCATGGCATGATGTATTTTCTAAGTGCGAGACTTGTGAGATGTCTCACAAATAAGCATTTTTTTGCATTCATAAATCGAGTGTGTTCAAATTTAATTGGATAGCTTTGATTTGTAAGAAAAGAGAAATTATAGCCAGGCATCATGGCACATGCCTACAATTCCAGCACTGGAGAGGTAAAAGAAGATGGGTCAGGGGTTCAAGGTCAGTTTTAGCTTTATAACTCCTCTTTCCAAAAGAAGGGGTCAGCTGTTAAGAGCATGTTGTATTGCTGCTCTTCCAGAGGACCCAAGTCCATTCCCAGCACCCATGTCAGGCCCCTCACAGCTGCTGGAGACTGTGACTCATATGACCTCTGAGAAGGGCATCTGCATTCATAGTCACACGTATACACACACACACACACACACACACACACACACACACACACACACACACATACACACACATGCATGCATTCGCTGAAAAGTGAAACAATTTAGAAAGTATGACCACACTTCTGTGAAGGAGAGTAAATGAATCTGCCATGCACTGAGTGGAACAAGGAGGATCTAGCGCTGTGCTCTGCCTCCAAACAGATCATGATGGAGAACCTACTGAAATCTGGGATTCCTTGCTATCAAATGAAAATGAAGGAAGTTCTGTTTTGGTGAACTGTGTTACTCCTGAACTCGAGCAGCCCAAGGACGGTCAGGTGGCAGCTGACGACCTTGAGGAAGAAAGAGAGAAGGGTGGATTTACAGAAGATGACCTCACCACTGACCCGCTGCTCTCCACGTCCCCGAGTGTCATAACACCCACTGAGCCAGCAGAGCCGGCCAAGGTACGGTGGTAATGTGTACCGTGGCACTGCAGCGTCACGCATGAAATAGAACCATCTGGTATCGTGTTTCCGTCTTTGCAACTCTGTGTCTTTTGATAGTGCTATTATATTTTCAAGTAGACATTACTCAAGTCAATGGACTTTCAAATTCAAGGAAAGTTTGCCCTTGGCCTGAGTGAAGCCGAGTGTTCACTGGAAACTGTCAGGCCTAGTAATATAATTTAAAAGATTGCAGAACCATATAGTATATGTGTCTGTAAGTATATGTTTCTTTAGATCAGATCATGCGCAATGCAGTTGTTACACCGGTGAAATTTTAACTTCACTTCAAAACATAAGCAGTTTTAATGAGCAGTGTGATGACACTCTGGCTGCATAGTGAGCTCCAGGCCAGGCCAGTGTCTCAGTGTCTGTCCCTTTGAGAGTGGATGAACAGGGCCATCATCAGGACAGAAATATTCCTAACATAGTGTTAGGGACAGATTTGTGGTTTTATAATAACTATGATTCTCTATGATAGGATATGTCAGACTACTGTGCCTTTAAATTTTACAGTGTCGCCCTGTTAGTCTTTATTTTCCTCTGAACTTTTAACCTATTACAGCATCGGATTGCTAATGTCCATGCCTCGCCATTAGGAATGGCTGAGAACTGGCTTATATCAAACCCACTGCTGCCTTACGTAGTACAAATATAAACATAATGCAAAATCCAAAGCCTGATCAAACCATATCAGGGAGGCTCATGCAGGCACAGTGCAGAAGCACCCATGCACCACTGGTCTCGGGCTGCGCTACCTCGGCACCCTCACTGTTCTGCTAGGCCACCCCCACCTGTGTG
Organism: Mus musculus; assembly: GCF_000001635.26. Lineage (NCBI taxonomy): Eukaryota > Metazoa > Chordata > Mammalia > Rodentia > Muridae > Mus > Mus musculus. Next base: position 82,378,008 of record NC_000069.6, read on the forward strand.
GAACTGGGAGCTGTATGTAACAAGCAAGAGTCTGTTGTAAAATATAGATGGCCAACTAGAACAGGGACAAGTCTAAGCTAAACTACGAAGTTTACACACCACAGTAAGGTCATAGTCTTAGGAGGCCCTGTTTTATTCTTATGTTTTGCTGAGGGATCCTTCCCACTCTGAACCCAGCAGTCCCCCTGGTACAGTTTATTTGCTGTTTCTGGGCACGAGAATGATGTCCATGCTCCTTAGCGCCATCTGATGAGCTCACAAATCCTTCTTTGAATGTATGTCCCCTCTTCTGTCCCCCTAAGCTTCAGCGTCCTCTTTCTGTGTGGATTGCTAACTACAGCAAGGCACGCATGCTTTTCTTCTTCTCTGTAGACCTTCCCATTGTCCTCCACTTTCCCCTCAGCCCCCGTCATGCTTCCAGGGCCCTCCCCTGGTCAGCTTCTCCAGAGAAGCCCTTCATCCCCACTCTGGTCACTCACTGTCACCAGTGCTATCTGTGTCATGAGCTACATTACTTCTGGGATGGTGCCATCCATGCCTCTGATGCATAGGAGCCTTGAGACCATCCTGCATACAGACCCACCCCAGTGCCTAACATGCCTGACAGACACAGTGAGCAGCGGTTCTCAACCTGTTGGTCTCAATCCCTTTGGGGTCAACCAACCTTTTCACAGGGGTCTCCTCAGACCATCTGCATGTTAGATATTTACACTACAGTTCACGACAGTAGCAAAATTACAGTTTGGAAATAGCAATGAGAATAATTTTATGGTGGGGGTCACAGCAGCCTGAGGAACTGTGTTAAAGAATCGCAGCTGAGGAAGGTTGAGGGCCACTTCTAGATGCAGCTCGTTGCTGCTTTGCTCAGTTTTGCTTCCCAGCCTGGCATCCTCATGGTGAGTGATAATGTTTCTGTGTTTTCCATCCAGAAAGCAAATGAAGACAGAAACACGAAGAATAAAAAGACAACGAATAACAGAGTGTCCAGTGCCTCTGGCAGGTAAAAGTCTGCATGGGATCTAATCGAGCAAAACTCACCTTAATCTAGAATCCATGCACAACTTCCACTTGCTGCTGTGGATTTTCCTGGTCATTTCCACTGTCAGCCGGGATGGATACTTCATGGCAAAACTCTGTGTTGCTTTTACTCTTTCGTAGAAAAACCATCATTGTAGGCAGTCTTCTTGTGGTTTTTCCTCTCCAGCTGTGTTTTTTCCCTAATCTCACACACCGATCCTTGCCTAAAGCTCCTGTATTTTGATAAGCAGGCTATATAAATGGCCATAAGCTGAAGACCAGCACCTATTTTTTTTTCCCTGTTAAGTGTTTTTGTTCGTTTGTTTTTCAAACATGGGAAAAAATTGAACAGTTTTCACAGGCTAAATGAGTTTATTAAAATGATAAGCATTTGAAGTTAAGCATGCCAGCACATGATCCAGCACTTGGTAGGCTGAGGCAGGAGGATTGTTGTGGGTTAGGGGCAGATGAGGGGTGTGCAGATGAGTGACTAGTCCTGCCATGAGGTAAACCTTATTCACCAAGAGAGAAGGTAGGCTAGATTTTCCCATAAATATCCTAAATACAGGGTCTCATGCTTCCAGAGTTATAGCTAGAGCATAACTCTGTAACAACTCAAGTAACAGAATAATACAATAACATATTCAAAGAGTGATTAAAACCTACTTGGTTGATATTTTTCATATAATTTGAGATGTGATCATGTTTCTTTAAAAGGCTGTATAAGTATCCAAGAAAAGAACTATAGTTCAAAGTTATAAAGCTTAAATTATATTGAATGGAACTAATCAAACATGACTTCTTTTGACCTGATTATTTTCAAAGCAATTATATAATTCATTACATCCAGTCATAATTTTGTTTCATTTTGTTTGAGACAGGTTCCCACACTTAGCCCAGGGTAGCCTGGAACCCACTGTGTATATCTGACTGATTTTAAACTTTTGTGGGGCAGATAGGTATGAGGTGCCACACCTGGCTTTAGAATATAGTTTTAAATAACTGGTGGGTGCAATTCTAACACATGCTCTTGGTGTGTTTGGAACTTCCCAGGCTGATGACCTCTGAGTTTTTAAAGAGATCCGGTCCCACAAAAAGAAGTCCATCTGCAGCTACCTCCTCACACTATTTAGGGAGTTTGAAAGTCTTGGACCAGAAGCAACCACGGAAGCAGAGCCTAGAGCCAGACAAGGCTGATCACATAAGGGCAGCTGTTTATCAGGTAAAGGGGGAAATATTTCCTAAATGAGAACCGACAATTTCCACAGCGCCTGCGCAACAAATAGGGCGACTGTCCAAAATGGTGGCTGGACACTCGCTGTCATTGGACACTCACTGTCACTGGACACTCACTGTCAGTCACTGGGCACTCACTGTCACTAGACACTCACTGTCAGTCACTGGACACTCACTGTCATTGGACACTCACTGTCAGTCATTGGACACTCACTGTCAGTCACTGGGCACTCACTGTCACTAGGCACTCACTGTCAGTCACTGGACAGTCACTGTCACTGGGCACTCACTGTCACTGGGCACTCACTGTCACTGGACACTCACTGTCACTGGACACTCACTGTCACTGGGCACTCACTGTCACTGGGCACTCACTGTCACTGGACACTCACTGTCACTGGACACTCACTGTCACTGGGCACTCACTCACTGGACACTCACTGTCACTGGGCACTCACTGTCACTGGACACTCACTGTCACTGGGCACTCACTGTCACTTGGCACTCACTGTCACTGGGCACTCACTGTCACTGGACACTCTGTCACAGGGCACTCACTCACTGGACACTCACTGTCACTGGGCACTCACTGTCACTGGACACTCACTGTCACAGGGCACTCACTGTCACTGGGCACTCACTGTCACAGGGCACTCACTGTCACTGGGCACTCACTGTCACTGGACACTCACTGTCACTGGGCACTCACTGTCACTGGGCACTCACTGTCACTGGGCACTCACTGTCAGTCACTGGGCACTCACTGTCACTGGGCACTCACTGTCACTGGGAGAGAGGTTTTTTTTTCCTTATAAGTATGTGGGAAATCCTAAGAATTTTTCTCAAGTATTTGTTGCCATATTTTGTTTAAAATATAAAAGTAGTGTTTTTAAAGAAAGAGAAGATATTGTTGTATATAGAGATACGGCTGAATCCAGTCTGTTGGAAAATCTACATGCCTTTTATTTTGTTCTTATGAATGTTTATGTGGGTCATGACCAACAATTTTTTTTTAAGTTTTTCTCTCCTGAGACTTTGTTAAATTTCACAGACCAATTTTCCTAATTTTTTCACAACTTCAAGAAAAATTCTTTTTGTTTTGTTACACAGAATATAATCTATTACAGAAAATTTTACTCTTGGATTTCAGTGTAAAATATTGATATACTTAACCATTATAGGAAATCATTTCAGTCTTACAATAAAGAAAGATGGTAAACATATGATTTTTCTTTCCTTTTCTTTTTTTGTTTTGTTTTTTTGTTTTGTTTTGTTTTTTTGTTTTGTTTTGTTTTGTTTTTGAGACAGGGTTTCTCTGTGTAGCCCTGGCTGTCCTGGAACTCACTTTGTAGACCAGGCTGGCCTCGAACTCAGAAATCCACCTGCCTCTGCCTCCCAAGTGCTGGGATTAAAGGTGTGCGCCACCACTGCCCAGCTAACATATGATTTTTCTTAAACAGCAATATTCATCTTCATGTTTTACAGTATTATTGGAAAAAGAATACTACTTTAGATAAAACATATTAATTTCGTGGTGGTTTCTTTCAACAAATATTTTAGAAGAAGATAAAAATTCAAGGTCATTTGGACACCTTATAGTGTCATATAACCTTTTTTTTCTTTAATTTCATAGGAGTGGTTAGAAAAGAAAAATGTGTATTTACATGAAATGCACAGAATAAAAAGAATTGAAAGCGAAAACTTGAGGATCCAAAATGAACAGGTATCACAAAGACAGAATCATAAAAGATGGAATTTTACATCGGCAAAATGTCTCTGAATATTTAATGTTAGTGAATGAACTATTTTTAAGTGGTACAATGGAGATATTGAAGAACTGATTTCATCTTTTTAGTTTGGGTTCAATCTCACTTTTACATTAAAACACATACATTGTAAGTTTTATGCGCATGAGCTATAAGCAGCAGGGCTGATTGTGAACTTAGGATTTGTGTGACCAGCAGATTCAGTCACAGAAATTGACTTTGATCAGAGTTTAGCCAAGAAGTTGGATGCTACACACTGCCTTTCAGTTTTCCTGTTCTGTTTTTCCAATTCCTGTTATGACCTCTGACCCGCATTCCCCTCACGCCGGAGATTTTTGTCCTGCCCCCACTGTGATTCGGCTCTGTTCCTCTCACCTGAGAGCCCCTGCTCTTCTCTCCCGCTTCACTGTACTGATCCACACTAACATAGGCGCACAGGGACGCGTTCCTCCACTGAGCAGCATGGGGCCAGGCAGTTCTTTGTGCAGCAGCCTCCAGGGGCTGCGCCTCTGAGTGCTGAGTGTGCCCTTGGGCTCTTTTGCTGCTGAATTAGGTCACCTCTGTGATGCAATCTAGGTCTTCTAAGGTTGAACCGCATTCGAGGCCTTAATGAGGCTTAGAGAGTAAATTCATTATGTTTGAATCACAGCAGCTCTGGTACAGCCCCTGCATGTTTTAGTGCTGTTCCCTTAGTTAACATTTGGTATATGTTCACGTTATAGGACAGTTCTGCCTAGCACCAAAACAGGGATCAAGCCAAGCATCACACCCAGTATGCCTTGGGCAACTTACCGTAGTTTATAATCTCTTAACTTTCATGATATTGTTACTAAACATTTTATAGGACCAGTTAGCCTGGCGTAGTTTATTTGGAAAACATTTATTAGCATCCTCCCAAGGTCAAAAGATGCTTCGTTCTCATGAATTCTAAGTAGGGCAACGGGACAAGTGCTTTGACATTGCAAAAAGCAGGGAATAATTGGAGGAACGATTTTTGTAGATCAGCTTGTTCAAATTATTCTCACTAAGTTAACTGCTTTGTCGCTTCCTTGTATGGTAACTGTTGAGACATTTAAAGGCAAATACATACTTCTGAATTTATGTATAGGCTTCGACCTCTGTGTAGACACATCATTGAATGCTTTTCTTGTTTTTTGGTTTTGTGTTTTTAATCAACATAGAAAAAAGCTGCTAAGAGAGAGGAAGCCCTGGCATCATTTGAGGCCTGGAAGGCAATGAAAGAGAAGGAAGCAAAGAGAATAGCTGCAAAAAAGAGGCTGGAGGAAAAGAACAAGAAGAAAACAGAAGAAGAAAATGCCATGAGGAAAGGCGAGGCCCTGCAAGTGAGTGCCCCCGGGGGTGGGGGTGGGGGGGCATGACTCTGCTCTCGGTGCCCTTCAGTGCTGGGCTTGAATGCAGGATTTTTTGTACTTAGGCTGATCTCAGAAAAAGCCATGGCAAGTAAAAGAGTCACTCTGAACTTTTTTAGGCATTTGAAAAATGGAAAGAGAAAAAGCTAGAATACCTCAAAGAGAAGACCAGGAGGGAGAAAGAATATGAAAGAGCAAAGAAACAGAAAGAAGAGGAAGCGGTTGCTGAGAAAAAGAAAGACAGTTTAACTGCTTTTGAAAAATGGTAACTCCCCCCACGATGCGCAGTTCGGTATTTCATGGTAATGCTTGAGGCTTCCCTAAGAAATTAGTTACTGCTTACAGGTCTCCTCCGGCCTCTCAACCTCATGGCTTTCAAAGCTACAGGAGGCCATCGCCGGCATATACTCTTCTTTAACCTCCCAGTGTTTCATGTTCTCCCACACAGGAGTGAGAGAAAGGAAGCTCTCCTCAAGCAAAAGGAGAAGGAGAAAATAAATGAGAGAAGAAAGGAAGAGCTGAAGAGAGCCGAGAAGAAAGACAAAGACAAGCAAGCCATCAGTGAATACGAAAAGTGGCTGGTATGTGTTCCGTGCAGATGAACTTGACCCTTTAATTTTAACTTTAACTGACTTTTTCTTCCTTTTCTGCTTCTCATTCCCAGTCCTCGTCCACCTGGAGTGCACCTTGTTGTGCTCAGCCTTTCCTCCTCTGAGATCAGATTCCCCCGTGGCCTCTCATGTCTGACCTTGATTCTGAGCTTGACACAAGCATCTGAGCTTGTAGCAGTTGGGATGCTCTAGGCCTGCATCCCTGCCTCAGTCCCTTCCCATCATGCCTATTCTTGCTTCTGTGCCTCATGCCTCTGACCTCATAGAAAGAGACAAATGCACGGAGGGGAGGGGAGAGTCTTGTAGATGTGGTCAGCCCCTGCATGCAATAGCACTGAAGTTAATGGTGGTGAGGAACCTAGTCTATTTCTCATACTCTTTCGATCTCACTGATGATCTAGGGAAGGGGGTTTCATGTAGGCATTGTTTAAAGAAAGGGATCAACTGTGAGGTTGGAAGGTACAATATCCAGCTGCCCTTCATGTGTGAGTAATAAATACTTGGTTTTAATTTACATATGTTAACAAGTTACATTTAGTTACTTTATTTTAAAACAAAGACTCATTTTCTTAATTTTAAGTAATAATACCCATGAATATTATACTTTGTGCAAGTAGATGGCATTCCTATGACTAAATCACATAAAATTTTTTCCATAATCCATCTAACAGGGCTTTGGTTTTTTTCTCTTCATAGCTGACTTAACTGAATTCAGCCATCTGCTCTCTGAAAGCATCAGGTTAGGGTTTGTTTTGTTCTGTTTTGACTTGCATATCTCAGACTGAACTTGAGCATGCTTGTTTTCAGCTATAAAGATGTATTAGGAATGTATATTCTGTAAATTGTCGCATTATAGACACACACAATTTTTCTATTGGAATTGCCTTTTTCTTACTGATTCTAGCAGCCTCTGTATAGTAGGGAAATATACTCAGAGTCTCTGACAGAAGCTGCAGGTTTTCCACCCACTCTCCTCTTGCTTTCTCAGCTTGGCTCATCAGTGTCTGAGGCCATGCCCATTCCAGTGTTGTTTTAGATTTGTCAGTCTTCTCTTTTGACCTTTGATTCTCAAACCTAGGTGAAAAGAGCTTCCCGTAATTTGCAGCTCCCCAGTCTCTCTCATTCTTTTGTAGCTCTGATCTATCTTCCCATTTCCCCTGTCTGCCCTCAAGTTCTTTTTTGCATGACAGGAAATTTGATTCCTACTTCATTTTCCCAGGACATGTGTTTTACTAATTGACGCATCTTGTCTTTGTGGTGCAAGAGCTCAGCGTCTCTCCCTGCCCTGGGGGCTCTGTTTCTTGACCTTGTGCTCCACTGTCTCAGTAGATGTGGAACTTTTCTAGTGCTAGCCGTTCCGTTGCTGGGCTTCATGTATCGTGCATCTGGGTGATACAACCCCACGTCACAGTGTTTCTTCCGGGGAGTCTTTCTTTTTCATACACTTTTTAGGATTAGCACCCCCTACAGCTCACAAGACCAACTTTATTCCTTAAAAGCAGAAGACATGATAAAGCATTTAGGAGTAAAATGGATAATCATGCATGACCAACCCAGGCCAAGTCTTCAGGAGACTCAGCGCAAAGCTCTCGGATAGAAACCTTAGACTGGTGATGGAAAGGTGTCCATTCTAAGTCAGCAGTCTTGACTGGAAAGCAGGCATCATCTGCCAGTGTGTGGGGACTCTTGTACTGCTTCATGACAATTCCACGCAGGGAAATAACAAATTAGATGGTCAGTATTAGCTAGTAGGCCCCATCTTTAAAAATAAAACATGAAAAAGTGTGATGTTTGAATGAAGTGGTTGGTATTTTGTGATCTTTTAAAGCTAATGCTTGAGATTCGTTTGTTTTTTTGTTTTTTAAATATTAGACTACTTCCCATATCAGATAATTTGTGTTACTGATGATATCACTTGGGTAATTAAATTTCAAAGTTTGAAGTTTCCATTTTATTTCCAAATATCCTTGAAACTGGAGTAATATTCCCATTCCTGAGCACACTTGACTATTGAACCATTATTAGATTGCAGGATTGACGCGTTCGTTCTCACCATTACTTGGGAAAACAAAACATCCTCAAAGCCTTAAGAGCTGCTCGCATATCGCACCTTGCAGTGAAACTTCACCCAGGAATGCACCCCAGAGCAGGAACGCACAGCACACTGCTGGCCCACTCTCCAGCTTACCCATTTGTTTTAAAACTTTATGCTGGCAGAGGAAACTGTAAAGACGAGGAAAGAACCCAGACGCACACAACTAATAGGAAACCTCTCCTAACTCTTTTACCTACTCTAACATTGTTGTATCCCATTACCTGATAGTGAGGGTAAGAATTACCTATGGATTCTCGGCATCCTACTTCTTAGGTCAAACTTGTTTCAGGTTCCCTCTTGGAAGCTAGATTGCAGAAAAAGAAGCAGAGCTGCATCAGGTGATGTAAAGACAGCCTTTTCTTTGGAAGGTTCTGAATGGTTCCTCTTTGCTTCAGTAGGAATATCAAGCATGCAGACATCCTCAGGAGCAAGGCTGTGAATGTTGAGACCTCGCCTCACTTTTCTTGACTGACAGATCTTGACTTCCGATGGAGCTCTTACCCTGCCACATTGTTCTCATGATACATCTCCATCTTCGTCTGTACTGATGGGAGATGCAGACAGCCAGCATCCACTCTAGTGTCTTCCCCAAGCCGCCAGCCGGCAGAGGCGGGGCTGCCTCCGGGCCTCATGGGAACCACTGCTTTTCTGAGTCATAGAAGGAAGCCAGAAAAAAGAACTGCATGTTTGGTCTTAGCCGAGAATCAGAAACAGAGGAGATCTAAGTTTTAGGATGGAAGAGCAAGAGTTGTTCAAACACCAAGTAAAATGTGTCTAGATGAATGTGTAGATTTTGTATTAACGCCTAGATAGAGTTTTCTTCCAAATAAGTATAAATGAGAAGGGACTCAAATTTACCTGCTATAATAATGTGGAAACATGAAAGATAGCAGTTCAGTGATAAGAGGAAATGCCACTACTAAAAGTGCCTTCTAGTCTCCTGTTGTCATTGCTCACTGCCTGCATCTGCTAACCTAGGCCTAGTCCTGAAAGCTTCTAGCCTCCGTACTGTCTTACCTAGGCCTATATTGGTTTCAGCCTCTGACACTTACTACTGATAAGCTCACCCTTTCTCGTTCTTTCTGAGCTCTGGCTGGCTGGTTCAACTTAGCTGTTCTGTCTCAAACTCCTCTCCAAGCTGACTGGTTGTACTTACCTTCTCCTGAATTGTGCTGCTTGGCCTTAAACTAACTCTGGCTCCTTCTTATCCTCTGGCTCATTCTGTCTTCACCTGTGTCTAGCTTATTCTCTCCTGCAACCTGTCTATGAACAACTGTTCCAGTAAAACTGCCTCCTTTCCTCTCTCCTCTCTCTACACTGCTTTCTTTTTTTTTTTTTTCTTTTTTTTTATTACGTATTTTCTTCAATTACATTTCCAATGCTATCCCAAAAGCCCCCCCCCCCCACTCCCCTACCCAACCATTCCCATTTTTTGCCCTGGCATTCCCCTGTACTGGGGCATATAATGTTTGCCTGACCAATGGGCCTCTCTTTCCAGTGATGGCCGACTAGGTCATCTTTTGATACATATGCAGCTAGAGTCAAGAGCTCTGGGATACTGGTTAGTTCATAATGTTGTTCCTCCGATAGGGTTGCAGATCTCTTTAGCTCCTTGGATACTTTCTCTAGCTCCTCCATTGGGGGCCCTGTGATCCATCCAATAGCTGACTGTGAGCATCCACTTCTGTGTTTGCTAGGCCTCGGCCTAGTCTCACAAGGGACAGCTATATCACCGTCCTTGGAACAAAGGCTTGCTAGTGTATGCAATGGTGTCATCACTTGGAGGCTAATTATGGGATGGATCCCTGGATATGGCAGTCTCTAGATGGACCATCCTTTTGTCTCAGCTCCAAACTTTGTCTCTGTAACTCCTTCCATGGGTGATTGTTTCCAATTCTAAGAATGAGCAAAGTGTCCACACTTTGGTCTTCGTTCTTCTTCAGTTTCATATGTTTTACATATTGTACCTTATATCTCGCTATACTAATCTACACAGCTTTCTTAAGTAGCCTCTCTTGTTCCTCTCTCTTCTCATGTGAATTAGGCATATCCTATTCTGTTGTATCTTTCTCTGATTTATTAATTTGAATGGCACTCAATTAGATATCAGTTTCAAACATGGGTGCATTTTTCTATAAACTAACTTCACCTTCATTGTTTGGAATTAAAGGTGTGTACTCTCAGGGCTTTTCTATTCCAGCCGAGGGACAAAACATTTGTGCCAAGGGCTGAGCCACACCACAACTAGAAATAGTTTTTTTCAGTAAATAATACAATCTTGGGTTTCACAATGTGATCAAATAGTCTACAACAGCCACTAATCTTCTTCTTCAACCAATAAAACAGAAATATTCTACCTCTCCCCTCTGCGAAGCTGCATTCTTTCTCTCTCTAAATCATCTGCCTCATGTGTCCTGGAACTTAATCAGAAATAAAAATGAAATAATGAAGTCTCTACTCAGCAGCTCCTGCCAGCTCTGGTTCCTCGTATTCTGCTTGTCTTTACTTTTCTAATGCTCTAGAAAGCTGGTGGACACTTCTGGGATTCCTCACACTGCCCAGCCCCCTCCTCCCTTGCTTTGTCCCTGTCACCTGCAAAACCAAAACCAAAACCAAAGTAGAAAAGTTCTTGGATTGGCCAAGCCACCTAGTGCTGTAACACTTGGTTCACTCCCCCTGAGATGGTAGCATGCTCACATAAACACACACACACACACACACACACACACACACACACACACACACACACACATACACACACACACACACACACACACACACACACACACACACACACACATACACACATACGTGCTCCTCCCTCAGTGTCCTCCCAATACTCTCTGGCATATGTCCTTACAGTCCTTTGCCACCTGAACTCTGGATAGTACCATGACTTATGTCCCATTATTCCCATGTGGCATGACTCTCCTGTCCCCCATGCCTTGGTCCCAAAGGCTTCCTTTTTGTTTCCTCTGACATCACCAGCTTTTTCCCAGATTTTCTGAACTATGACTCTTGACACCTCTCTGCTTGCAAACTCTTCCCCCAGTGAGTCCCCACATGCTGTGGCCTTCCAATGTGTATCAGCTCAGGCGGGTGCGCCTGTACTTTAATCCACGTTTCTGTGGACACACATTGCTCCTCTGTCCTCTGTTTCATAAAAACTCACACAATTTTGGGTTATATGTTATCAATTTACTTGTTTCTCACCTGTCCATTTTGAAACTTTTCTGAGCAACAGAAAGCCTGTGTGTCTCAGTGTTTGCATTGATAAGCACTCTGAGCATGACCCCAAGTGTAAGGTAACTGCTTGACATTTGAGTGAAGGAACAAACGTCCAGGTGTCACAGTGCCAGAAGAGTAGAAGCTCCACCGAGACCTCGGAGCCTATCACACACGAGGACGTGATGTGTGAGGAGTGGCGCACATTAGTGGTGGCAGGAGACTTGCTGTTGGTTAATGCCTTTGAGATTTAGACTTCCAGGCTTTGTTTTAAAGCAGGAAAAAAAATGTCCAAAGGATTAGTGCAGTTCATAGAAAATTCCATGCTACTGCCAAAACCAAAATAAAATGAAACTCAGTGTCTCCTGGGTCTGACACGCTTTCTAAACCTTTAATTGCTCAGGGTCATCAAGGAATAAAGCCATGCTATCAAATTGAAAAGCATCAAGGTATCCTAATCTAAGATTCAGTGTGGATGCTGGCAGGCAGGTCAGTGCCCACAGCTGCTTACGAGAATAAAAGGTTGATCAGTGAAACTAAACATAGGTAAACAGTGGGAAGGTTGGGGGAGGGAAATATTCTGTGGGACCTGAGGGAGCTGACACAGGGCCTCAGAGCTGGTCCTGCTCAGAGGCTGCTCACGTGTTCTTAATATGCTCCACTGCTTTCTGAGGCTGACTTCTGTCTTAATAACATTCTGTAAAACCTAACACTCAAATTAACAAACAGAACTCACAAGGACAGTATTTATATCATTTGAAAATACCGAAACTACTAAAAATTAAAAGCACTGGTATCTATGCAGTTAGATAAATCAAATAGTTGAACAAAAGACTCACAGCAAGGGCAAGAAATTGTAATGTGCACAAGCTCAATAAAATGTGAGACTAGATCTTTCGGCATCTGGGATGTCCTGCGCTGCTGTGGCACATCAGACATGGCTCTTTCCGGTCTCCTTCCGGAAGTGTGTTACCCAAAGGTCACCACTAACTTCAAAGTCACGATGTTTGTTATAAACCTGCACAGTCACAGGTTTTCTATTTTGGTTTCTGAGGCACAGTCTTGCTGTGTAGACAGAGCTGGCCTCCAACTTAACGAGACTCCTCTCTCAGACTCCCAAGAGCTGGGATTGTGTGTGTATCCCCATGCTGAAAACATTACTTCTTGTCACTGCTAAAATCCTTCTTCTCCTATCCTCCCCTTCTCTATTTCCTATGACTACCACCACCACCACCACTATCATCATCATCATCTACTTGAGGCAAGGTCTCACTCTATAGCTCAGGCTGCCTAAAACTCAATATGTAGCCCATGCTAGCCTCAAATTCATTAGCAATCTTGCCTGAGGCTCCTGAATATTAGGTTTGTAGTTGTAAGCTTCCATGACTAGTTGGACATCATTTTTATTATGCCATCAACATTTTGAATGTAGGGTGAAGCCAGGCATGATGCTGGTTCACTCCTTTAATCCCAGCAGTTGGGAAGCGGGGAGCTGGAGGGTTAGAAGTCCAGGGTCCTCCTTGACTGTGTAGTGATTTGGTGCTAGACCATGCTTGATGAGAGTCTCTCTCAAAAGACAAACAAGATGATGTGACATTCATATAGATTCATAGTAAATCCGTATATAATCATGCAAATCAGCAATATTCCCTAGCTGCTTGTTTATCACTAACTAAACAACTAATTGTATACGGGGATCTTAAAATGAATTATTTTCTTCTAATAATCCGATTTAATAGCAAGTTCACGTAGTATATATAAACTTAGAGTTTTCTGTTGTCCACCCCCCCCCCCTTTTAGGAAAAGAAAGAAAGGCAAGAAAGAATTGAACGGAAACAGAAGAAGCGCCACTCCTTCCTTGAGAGCGAGACACACCCACCATGGAGTCCTCCGAGCAGAACTGCGCCCTCAAAAGTATTTTGATGTTTCTGGTTCTTGATTTTTTTTTCAGTTCACCAACTGTACTCATGGATTTAAAACGAGTCATCTCATTATTTGTGGTTAGAAGACTCTATGTCACTTCCCTGCAGGAGCTTCTGTGGAGCATGAAAGAGATACTTTGCAGTTTAATCAGTGGAAACATTTTCTGAAGTGTCCTCATCAGTTTGCTGGGACAATCCAGACGCATGAAGCTTTATTATGACCTGAACAGTCTGGTGTGGGGTGATTCGTGGTCACTGTCGCTGAGTTCGGAGTCTTTTTAAAGAATGTTTGATCCCACTAATGAAAGAATGCCAGCTAGATACCACAATCGTAGAGATGACTCGGTCTGTGGAAGTCTGTGCTTCTAGAGTGTAGTTTGGGCATTGAAGGTCCCTGGAGACCATGGGCATGTTATCTCTTCTAACTCCAGTTCTTCAGGTCACAGAAGTATCTTTGCTGTGCAAGTTATCGACTCAGTCAGTTGAGGCCACAGAACTCTAGTCAGTCACTTTAGTAAAGAACTTTGCCATAGGGTTTAATCTCGGTGTGGTTTGCCTTCTTGAGGCTTACCTGACAATCGTAGCCACCTCTATAATGGGCTCACTTCTGGAATGTTCTTTCTAAAGCCCATCTCAATATCTTTATTATTTGATTGACACCAAAATCAGTTTGATGGTAGTGTTTTCTTATAGAGTAGTTGTGAAAACTTCAAGGTGACTATCAAAGTTTTTCTAGACTAAAGTTATAAAGGTAATGAAAATAACTCCCATTTTCTTAACTAATTAAGACTGGTTCAACCTGCATATGGAAGCGGTTGAATGAGAAAGTAAATTTGTAAAAATATTCAAGATTGTTTATTTATTTATTATTTATTTATTTATTTGACCTTTACTTCTCCCTGTATCAACTGGTCCTATACTTGACTGGCCATCTCTTAAAACAGACAAATTGTTGGGATGCTGCTGTAGGCAATCATGCAATGCAGAGACAATCAATGGAAAACCTAGTTGCTATGGTTCTCTTAGCTCTTATGTCATCTCTGCTGGACCTTTATAGATGCGATTTGTCAACTTTGTTGGAGCTGTTCAGGGTAGCTATTACTAGCTTTATTGTGCAGATAAAAAGACTGGGACTTAGGAAGTCCAAACTAACTTGCCATTCAGCTAACATGTGAGTGGTGGGGACCAGAACTTCACATCTCCCTTGAAGCCTATGTGACCTCAGAGACTGTGACCTTGCAAATGCTTGTCACTCCCAAGGGTGTAAAGTCAGGCAATGTTGGTTGGACATGCCCATTTTCTTACATCTATAAAATGAAATAAGGATTCATGGGATTTAAGGTATTCATCACATATCTAATAAATACCAACAAAGCCAGCAGCTTGTGTTAAGACCCACTAAGCAGTATTGAATCGTGGGATGTGCACAAAACAGGATGTCATGAGCTGCTTCGCAGCATCACGGAGCAGATGGACTCACATACAAGACTGCCAGAAGTGGTCACTGAAAGCATTATCAGCAGTGTGCTGTCTGTCTGGGATTCAGGACTCACATTTGTGTGGTTTCCTACAACTGCAAACAATCAAGCCTGCGAGAATAGAGTGATAAGGGAATCTTGAAGTAAATTGGAAGCGATAAAAAAAAAATGTTTGCACATTGTAAGGAACTCAAAGGAAGATGAGACAAAGGTGTAGCTGCTTCTAGGGATCAGAAACCACCAGGTGTGCACTTCCACTCCCGGACAACTTTCTACAGTGTTGTGTTTGTTACCGCTGTTAGCGCCTAACTAAATCATGTCGAATGGCCGATTTAAGTCATCTAAAGTATTTGGGACATAAGGACTTAGTAAACATTCATTGTTATCATTTATTTACTACATCTCCCCACCACGGACATGTGGGATGAGTAGAACAGTAGTCACTTGGCCTACATTTGTGGCATACAGAAAAACTCAGTCTGCTGGTCCATCTCTGACTTACCTGTCACCGGCAAGCACTGCCTGAGACAGGACCCTCTGAGAAGACAACTCCATACTGCTTTCTTGAGATCGCCTCTGAAGAGAATGAAGTGACCAATGAAGATGAGCCCAATGGGCCCAAAGCCATTTCCTCAAACGTGATTTAGGATGGGTCTATTTATAGAGCAAGTAATAGTTTTCTCCCCTAAACTTAACCTGTACTCAACCTGTGCGGGATTTATGGTTAAATCAGATTTGACCCTTTCTACTGCAGTGAATGTAGAGCAGAGCTTTGGACAGTGGGTGCGCATCCAGTTCTGGAATGTGGCAGTCTGAATTACAGAGGAAAGAAGCAAGCCTGGTGAGATGGTCCTAATATGTTTGCCTATTTAAGAAATAAGACTTCTTCTGCATTTCCTTCAAAAGTACCAAATATCAATATAGATTTATAAATAATAATAAACAAAACTCTGACGTGAAAGTTAGTTCCATAGTAGCAAAAAGATAGCACACACATTACAAGGAATAAAACGGTTCTTTAGAAGAGTTCAAGTTTCCTTAAGGAAATCTGCCAAGAACAGCTCGGATAACAGTATTCCAGCAGCCTGCGCGTCACACTTGGAGGTGCCGGTTCACTAGTTGGTTTAGGCTGTAAAGATAGCAGCGGGGTTTACTGTTTTGCTGCTGGTTTTACTGACAAAGCACTACCTTGTAGGAGCTTGACAGCTACAGCTGGATGTTCCTTGGCGTGATGTAGCTTGTACTCAATCTGGACTAGATAGACTCTATTTCTATGTTGAGTCACCTGATGCCCAACACTTTTGAATTTGCCAACCTCAAATGCCTAGAGTTATCCTCGAGGCTGGCAGTGGGCCCTTTGCCCATCTTCCCACAGGTGTGGCCCACTCATGCTCACACCAACTTCGTTTAGCTGTGGTTATTGTTCCTGGGGCTGCTTGTTACTGTCTCCCATTCCCCCTTTCTCCCCAGCCTTCCAGGGGAAGCAGCTGTTTGGCTTCTCACACTGCTCTGAGAAAACAGTGCACTTAAATCCTAAGTCATGGCCTAAAAAAAACCCAACAGAGACAGGAAGTTTCTCAGATCAGGGGAAAGGAAAAGTGCATGCTAGTCAAAATTAGTCTCAAAAATAAGATAGTACAGGAACCAAAATTGCCTAATTTCACTTGACTCTTAGTTCAATTGTACTGTACAAAAAGGCATTTAAAAACCCAGGTGTGTCCATTCTACACAAAGCAAATCTGTTATTGATTTTCTTCATTCCTAGTTACACTGACTGATAGAATTGTGAAGTGCTCTGTGGGTGCAGAACAGGAGGCTTTTTCAAGCCCTTTTACTTAGACATGTCATGTGATACTGCTCTTTTGGAATGCTGTGCTACACGTAGTGGTAATTGTATAAGGTTAATCAGAGTACGTGAAATTCTTGGTGCTGAATTTAGGATGTCTTTGAGATTGTTGGGGAAATACATTTTATGCCTGCTCCTTAGTACTACAGTTTTGTTTTATACTTAATTTATTCAAGTTAGCCATTTTCAGTTTAGTTTATTGAGTGTTATAATTTATTACCTATATACCAGGTGTTAATAAGTAAGATGTGTGTTTATTTCTGAGCTAAAGATAAAATATGTCATGTTGATATATCTTTCACTGGAAATGAATGGTGGACAGGAAGGAATTTTCAACTTAAGGTTTGGATATGAAACTGATTTTACTGTATGGATTGCAAATATGACATAATAACTAAATTGTTAGTAATATTGCTACGTTGATTGTAAACTGCAGATGAGTGAGGTCACATGTTTCCATCTCTCCGCGATGACTGCGTGCGGTTAATGCGGTATTTCCACTCACCTGTCTATTTTCTAGTGAGTTCTCTGGTGTTGCTGGGAATAAGGGGGTGAAGGAAGGAGCTCCTATTCTAGTCTGCTAGTTCTCTGTCTCTCGCCTCTCCCTGTCTTCTATGTTCCTTACATGTATATACATATATGTATGTGTTTATAATAGGTATCTGATCATTGGAATAAAATGAACTCAAGCCACAGTTTGGTAACTGACGTTTTTATTGAACAATTTATCAAAGACATATTTCCACACTAATATACCTTTAATCATTTTTATGATGTACTTATAATTTAATTCTGATTAATTTATTCCCTTAACGTGTCATAAGCATGTAGCCCATATCTTTGTAGTAAATATCAGTAATAATGATGGCGAACCTCTCGGAATCCATAGAATTAAGTAAAATATGACAAAACTTAAGGTAAGTACTAGAATGTTAGAAGCCCCCTTAGGCTATAGAATAGAAGTCACACAGACAACCTTCCTGCTGCAGTTCTTCTGTGAAGCCCAAAGTCATCACAAGTCAATTGGATCATTTAAAGTAAATGGAAAGACTCGGGCTTCTGCTTACACTGGATGTCGCCTCTCCCTGTATATTAGGTCACCAAGCCTTTTCCACTATCAAGTCACACATGTTACATCTTCAATATGCGTGGGGCTGTGTGTGTGTGTGTGTGTGTGTGTGTAGACTAGAACCCAGGGTCTCTTCAACCTTGGCAAATGCTCTATAACCACTAGTTTTCTGGCAATGTGATTTCATTTTAGTTCTGGCTGTCTTTCTAGCCCATCACACAGTATGACTAATGTGTAGATAGCTGCAGTAGTAGAGACCACGGGCCTGAAGAGGCAGATGGCACAGGGAGGATGGATGATGGGAAGGGAGCTTGGCAACAACCAATAATAGCCAGGGAATAACTTCTATTTTTAAATATCACTAGCCATATCTACTAAACAATCGCAACTCTCAGCCCTGACCCTGGAAGGTTCAAATGAAACAGATAGATAAAAGGCTTCTGGGTTTCATTCTCCCATACCCGCTACAGAAATTCCCAACTGATGTGCCACAGGTGCACACACGAGCCAGAGCTCTCTGATCTGCCAGGGCAGCGAGGGGAACATGGCCAGAGTCACTGTGGAGTCAGTCACCTCTGGCCATGAACTGCCTCATGAGCTGGGCTGCTGATATGTCACTCTGGTACTTACAAATTGAAACAAAGTGAGGAACTCTTAACAGTAGGTGCTCTGCCTGAGACTTAAGAGTCATCTATGACATTGACTACGTAGGTCAGCTGCATTGGATGTCATTAAGAGTTACAGCTGTATGGCATTCATTGGCCAGCTAGAACTAAAGGAGGCAGGTGTCACCTAGAGACTAGGTGAAGTCTCCCAACAGGCACAGCTCCCTGCCTTCAGGCCTATACTGACTGCCAAGACAGTGTTTTGAGGGATGTACCTCAGCTGCTGGAAGAGTGACTGACGGGGTTCTTTCAAACCACAAGGTGTGAGCCTGCAGATAGAGCTTCCTGATAATTTGGCAAACTTTAACACAATACTCAATATGACTTAAAATCTATTTACCTTTGCACAAGAAATGTTAGCATTTCAATAGCCAATAAAAGAAAAGGTTGCTTGGTGTGTGTGTGTTTAATGTAATTCCTACACTGAGGATTTGATGGTGCAAAATATGTCTTCAAAAACCTCCTTGAACAAATCTAAGTAAAATACTTCTGATTAGCAAAGGAGACAGTCACCAGAGGAAAGATCCCACCTACACAATGCCAGGAAATATTCAAACTACTCATCAGCTTGCTCATGGAATTGCTCAGAAGCAACATAAGTGGTGACTTGATTTCAGCAGGTGACTGCAGCTATGACGCTTTGTGCCTCTGAGAAGTTAGAGGAGAGGGTGTTGAATGCTTTACCACAAAGCAATGATAAGGTCTTGAGGAGATATCTATTATTACCCTGATGAAAGTTATAGGGTATTTCATATGATAACCCATTCATGCATATCATTTTTATGTTCTTACAAGTTTATTTTAGAAATATCTTAGCATGTGAAACATATAGGACAAAGATGGGTATAGTTAAAAATGGTATCCTAAAATAGTGAAAAATAAGATCTTAAGTAAAATTTCTTCTATAATTCTTTCTATTACTTCCTATATTCCATATTCATGTTTTCCATCAAAGACAGAAAGTAGACTACATGACATTAAAATACTTTTATTATTTATTCAGACACAAGCTGTCTTGTCTACGGAGGTAAATAATTAGGAGGTGATGTAATATTAAATATGCTGGTTAGGATTCTATGCAGACACCTCACGTAATTAAATCAGAAAAATACTAAATCCAAATAGCTGATACAGGACTTTTTATTATACATTTTAAGCCACTGTATATTTTAGCCTTTGTGTGAGTTCAATATTTAATTTAACCCATAATAATCAAATGTTTACTTTTATGCAAGGAAAATGCAGTTCTGCTAACCCAGCCTGCTACAGGACCCTTTACAGACAGGGACACACCAACAGTGACACTGATTTCCTGGTCTCACACGACAAATGTTTGATGGCATGACTTTACCTTTTCCCTCCAAGATCAGAGAGCTCTTGTCTCAGAAGTTCACAAGCAGAGCCCACACAGCTCTTTCTGGGCAAAGATTTATCCAGCTGTATTTATTGTGCTATGCTTATGGCAAAGCAACAAATATGTTCTTGGCAAATGAAACAAGTGAAAACTGAATTTTACTCTGAAATGAAGCAAGAAAGATTAACTTTTTAAAATATTCAAAGTGGAAAAATTGGCATTGCCATGCTTCATAGGAATGATTGTGGGTCAGTCATGATTCTGTGTGCTATAGACACATAGGCTGTGCCACTGGCCAGCCTAGATACTGAGAATTATGGAGGGATGAAGCCAAGTTCATGGCTTTATATAGTTTATACTCCAGGAGCTAAGCAGGACACTGAACATGTATGACTACATGAAACCCATAGGGTGGTGATTATAAGTCTAGTGACCTGCAGGCTGGGTAAGGAGACAGAAGGATAGTCACTCTCATGAAGGATCAGCACACATCTGTAAAGAAAAGTATTGTGAGCAAATCCCAACAGAAGTGACTGAGCAAACCACGCAGACTTAAGTACAGAGCCTTAAGGGCTCATTGGCCAAGACGGAGACTTGATGAGTTATGAAGACAGTCACAAAAATGGGCAAAATCAAGATTAAATGAGAAAGCAATTCTTTTTGTAAATGTTAATTACACAAAGAGTTAACAGGTCTCTAGTTTGAATATTCAACTAGAAAAGAGAAGACCCATAAATATAGATGTTTTTATGACATCATAGACTTGCTGGAATTAGCTAGCCAGTGAGTATATATGAAGAAGAAAAGAAGGTCCCAGAAAACACCCTGCATTAACACCTATAGGCTGGAAAGAAAAGGGACCCAGCACACGGCATAAAGGAAAGCTGGT
This sequence comes from Mus musculus, assembly GCF_000001635.26. NCBI lineage: Eukaryota > Metazoa > Chordata > Mammalia > Rodentia > Muridae > Mus > Mus musculus. Next base: position 82,398,551 of record NC_000069.6, read on the forward strand.
ACAATTAGAGGAAACCCCAGTGTTACAGAAGTCCTGAAGGTAATTGTAAAAGAAGTATTTAAAAGACAGTGACAAATACTCATGGTAGATCAGGGGCCAGGATACCAATGGTTTGTGTATTTGGTAATACAGATGTCAATGGTGGTCTAAGAGAACAAGATTTCATCTGAGCCCAGAGATGAGTGTTTGAGTACATCTTAGAAACGGGGAGGAGAGGAAATGAAAATGCTGGGTGAGGATCACAGGGGGAGGGGGTCTTGGGGAATCTAGGGTGGGCTTTGCTTGTTTTTAAGATGGGAGAGTCTGTAAATTGTCTGTAACATTTAGCAAAAATAAAATAGAATTGTTTCCTTTATTCTTTTTCAGAAAGTGCATATTCTATAATTGAAGAATTCAACCAACAGGTAAAAATTTTCTCTGCTATTTGGACAATAACATTCACAATCTCTCCTCATTATGTAGTATATAATAAACGGTCTTTTAAAAAAATATTTTTATTATTACGTATTTTCCTCAATTACATTTAGAATGCTATCCCAAAAGTCCCCCATACCCTCCCCCCCACTTCCCTACCCACCCATTCCCATTTTTTGGCCCTGGCATTCCCCTGTACTGGGGCATATAAAGTTTGCGTGTCCAATGGGCCTCTCTTTCCAGTGATGGCCGACTAGGCCATCTTTTGATACATATGCAGCTAGAGTCAAGAGCTCCGGGGTACTGGTTAGTTCATAATGTTGTTGCACCTACAGGGTTGCAGATCTCTTTAGCTTCTTGGATACTTTCTCTAGCTCCTCCATTGGGGGCCCTGTGCTCCATCCAATAGCTGACTGTGAGCATCCACTTATGTGTTTGCTAGGCCCCAGCCTAGTCTCACAAGAGACAGCTAAAGAATGAAATGAAAATATAATGTTTATCACATAGAATTGACAGCTGTCAAGTTCTTCCTGGTGAATCTTACATTTTTTTCTGCCCTGGTTAAAAATCATCCTGACCAGCCATAAGAGTTGGAATTGATGAGCATACTGGGGAAATAATGATAGGTAAAAATAGGTACACTAGTGAGATGCTCAGACTTAGAGATGTTAGAAAACATTTGATGTGGAAATTCATATAAATAATTATAAGTATGCACATTAACATATAATAATGAAAATGTATTCCATATGTAAGGTTAGACAAGAGTTTTCTTATGGTGAAAGAGATACAGAGAAAATAAATAGAGCCATGCACACTGTGGTTACATATGTAGCTCACTGAAGCTGTTGGCATTTCCTGGGTATGTTAGCTTAAGTGCCCCTCACATCAAGAAGAAAAAAAAAAAAGAATAGAGAAAGAAAATGTCACCCTTCAAGTAAATGATAATCATTATCATCCTCGAGCTATGACAGCAAGTAAAATCTGTCACAAATATCACATATGAAAGCAGCTTCCAGATGTTTTTGACTAGGCCAAAGTATATGTTTTGTTTATGAATCATTCTTCAGAGTTGATTCATTGGGAATTTCCAGCATAACAAAGAGACTCGATGGAATCATTTTCATTGTGTTTATACACTCAAACTGGATGAGACTACTACTGAATTTATCAACATTAAACTTAAATTAAAATCTGAAAATTGGATAGAGTATGCTAGTACATGGACATCTTTGAGATTTTATTTTTTTCTGACCTTAGAATTTGATGTTTTCCCACTATTTTATCCCAGCATTTTGAAAATATCCCTGCAGATGTCTTATTTTTAGATTTTTTTTTATTGCTTAGAATCTGGAGAGTACAAGTAAGTTAAATAGAAAACTGGGCTTGAAGGGTCCAGGGGTGTCTTTATGAATGTGGTCGTCATAACCTTATTAAAATACATCCCCTTTGGGCAGATATTTCTGTTGACTTTCAGAACTGTATAAAATCGCCTTCATTGTTTTTATGGGTCTTTATATCTCCTGCATTGACAAATACTCTAAGCTACAAATCAGATCTGCGGAGATCTTTGTTATATGTTGCAGACATGGCCAGTTACCTAGCCAGTATCATGCTTCAGTTCTTGCTTGGTAATAGAGCTGTGGTTGAATGTGTAGGGTGCAAGGTACCCAGTTTAAACATTGATATTTCATCTTTCCCATGCTAGTTCCTATGGTGACCAGTATAAATAGCATACTGTGCTCAGCAGCTTAGGTGAGCATTGAAAATCCTGATAAAAAGACACAGGCTGAATTCCCTTTGTTACTTTTTCTTTGAACATAGAATACTGGTTGGAGCTATAGCAGCTACATTATCATCATGAGAGATTAACAAGAGCCTTATCCCTATATATCTAACATAATAAAGTAAGGCAGTACTTGTTACTTCTGAACCTGTTCTCATAAAATAATAATTAGCTCTTCAGTCTGTTGACAACAGGTCCTCAATGATTTATAACCAAACAAATGAACACACTCTCATTCTCTTAATGTACACAGCAACAGAATGAATCTGATCTTCCCCAATTACCCAGTATTGGGGTGCCATAAGCATACTAGTTACCACAACCAGCAAATCCCAAACCTCAGTGGCCTATGGAAGTTTGTTTTCTCTACAGGGACGTCTCTAGGAAATAAGGTCAGGAGTGTAACGGGAAGACAGAAATGGCACTCAGCCTCGGCAATCCTGGCCCTTCCCCCTCCCACAGTGACTTCCATCATCCAGCTGGAAGATTGGTAGAGGAGTACAAACTCTAGGGAGGATTTCTCAGCCAGGCCTACAAGAGGTGCCCATTTCTCTGGCTGGTGCTCCGAGCCTTGCTGTCTGTGTTAGAGGGAAGCATATACACAGAAGCCACCTGTGAACCACGATGGGCGGAGACCGATTTGGTGCTCACATGGTGGCTGCCTTCAGTAGACAGATTTTGATGAGTGTCCACCAAATTTGCCTCCTGTTTTACTGCCTATGATTATATCAACTGTAAATAATGTTATCTGCATACATCCCATGCTTTCTTAATGGTTTAAAATGAATATATTTTAGTTGATATGTGTGTATCTGTCTTGAATATATGTATGTACCCACATTCATCAAGAAGATCCCCTAAAACTAGAAACACAGGCAGTTGCTGTGTGTGCTGGCAACCAAACCCAGGGTTTCTAAAAAATCAGCAAGTACTCTTATCTGCTGGGCCATCTCTTCAGATATTACCCCACTGCTTAAACATATATTTTATGGAAGAATAATTCACAGACAGCAAAATAGTCATAAGAAGATCTCCAAGGTTTTGATGTCTTGATGTCTTGTATATATGTACATGTATATATGCATATATATGGTATACACTTATATATACACTCTCCTCCTGATACACAAACACAACATCCTACCACCCCAGAGAACCTCACACTCCTTCCTAATCCAAGCCCTCACAAATCTGCTCTCTTGTCTACCTGTGTCACCCACATCAGAAATATACAAAACTACCGATTTGCCATAAAAGGTTTTCTTCTTCCATGGAGCATACATCTCTGAGATTCCTCTGCCGATTCTGCTGGAGGTGTTGTCAGTCTCCGTCGTCTGATTTCTAATAGAATACTACTGTGCGTTGTATATATGACAAGTGCCTGGCTTTAGTGTTTGGGATTCTGAATGCAGCCACTCTAAGGACCTTCATCCAGGCTCCTGGGAAACATGGGCTTCATTTCTGGTGAGCAAATGCCTCTGAAATGAGCTGCTGGGTCATATTACAAGTGTATGCCTAAGCACTTAAAGGAATGATTATCCAATATTCCAGAGTGATTACATCTCCTTTATAGCCATGTTCCCTGTTATAAGCCTCTAAGTGATGTCATTTAGTAATCTTATTCTAAAAAGGGAGACTACCTACATGTGTTTGCCTCAAGGTAAGTATGTATGAGTTTAGATTCTGTCATAAATAATTGCATTTGAACCAATTAACTAACTCAGTGACTATTACCTGTCAGATTATGAGTCCCATTGCCTGAGTCTGTCATCAATAATAATCATGAGTTAGATATAGAACATGACAAGCCATCACTAGTTTTGTTTACTCATTCAGGAAGCAGTCAAGAATAATATAAAAGACAAGGCAACATTACTCTATGCTGTGATTTTGGGCTCTTTTCCTGGTGGCAGATAACTTCAAGTGGACTTTGGGACATGGCTAGGGACAACTGCTATTTCCATGTGTTGGATCATTTGATCATCTGTCCAGTGTCACAGTAAATTGTCCAAAAGTGAGTTTGAGTACTCACCAAGTGAGTACTTGGTTTCACTGCAAAATATGGAGTGTTATGGTCATGGGTGAAACAACTGTTCATGTGTTCTCTGCAGTAGCGTTGTTCAGTCTAAGTAGCAGATTCAAGGCTGTTTAGGGATTGGCTTTAGATCCGGAGTTTCCTACCTATCACAACTTTCCTGTTCAATAAATTGTTTCGAGTATGAGTAAAGAAGACTTAGCTGAGGACTTCTTTCACAGTTCTTTTCAACGTGCAACCATACTGTCTCAAACTGGCATACATCCATTTATCATTCTGTTAATTTATGACTATTAAATGTGCCACAAGTTACAAATACCACCAACATAACCAACTTATTTTAAAGAAAAGTTAGCTTGGAAATAATTTAAAAATATACCCAATTTTGAAACAGAATCAAGGTTAGTGGAGAATGTAAGTGCTAACAAGATTAAAAATAGAAAATCATGAGTTAGATATAAATAATGAAACTTAATTTTTATCTATTTAATTGCTCAGAAATAGTTTCAGTGAGGTAAAAGCCAAAGATTCAAAAAGCCCTTAGAATAAGGAATTCTTTTAAAATTAGTTTGGAGTACAGTCCTTTTTTTGTCAAATGCTTAACCATTCCAATTGTTTCTTCATTCTCAAGTGAACTGCTTCTATATGAATAAGCTACACACTCAGTATTTTGATTATTATTTTTTTCAGGGTTTTTTTTTTAATTATAAGAAGGTTTCAGATTTTGATCAAAGGGTTTTTTTTTTAATTGTACATCAACTGAAATTTTCATGTGATTTTTTTTATTCTTGAGTCCATTTACATGATAAATCGTGTTCATTGTTTTAGGTATGTGGAACCATCCTTGCATCCCTGGAAGCTTGATCATGGGGAGTGATCTTTTGAGTATTCTTTTTTTTTTTAAGGTATTTCCTTTATTTACATTTCAAATGTTATCCTTTTTTCTAGTTTCCCCGCCAAAAGTCCCCTCCCCCTCCCCCTGCTCCCCAACCCACCTACTCCCATTCCTGGTCCTTGCATGCCCCTATACTGGGGCATAGAGCCTTCACAGGCCCAAGGGCCTCTCCTCCCATTGATGACTGACTAGGCCATCCTCTGCTACATATATAGCTAGAGCCACAAGTTCCACCATGTGTTTTCTTTGATTGGTGGTATAGTTCCAAAGAGCTCTGGGGGTACGTGTTAATTCATATTGATGTCCCTTCTGTGAAGCTTCAGCCCCCTTCAGCTCCCTGGGTACTTTCTCTAGCTCCTTCATTGGGGACCTTGTGATCTGTCCAATGGATGACTGTGCACATCCACTTCTGTATTTGCCCAGCACTGGCAGAGCCTCACAGGAGACAGCTATATCAGGCTCCTGTCAGCAGGCTCTTGTTGGCATCTACCTAGTGTCTGGGTTTGGTGGTTGTTTATGAGATGGATCCCCAATGAGGTAATCCAGTCACAAAAGAACACACCTGATATGTACTCACTGATAAGTGGATATTAGCCCAGAAACTTAGAATACCCAAGATACAATTTGTAAAACACATGAAACTCAAGAAGAAGGAAGACCAATGTGTGGATACTTCATTCCTTCTTAGAATGGGGAACAAAATACCCATGGAAGGAGTTACAGAGACAAAGTTCGGAGTAGAGCCTGAAGGAATGACCATCTTGAGTATTCTTGAATATGGTTTGTAAGCATTATCTTAATTTTCATGTCTGTATTTACTAGGGAGATTGGCCTGTAGTTCTGATTTTTGTTGAACCTTTATCTGCTTTTAGGTATCAAATTAATACTGACTTCATACAGAATCGAGAGAAGTACCTTCCTTTTCTATTTTACAGAATATTGTGACTAGTATTGGTTTTAGTTCTTCCAAGGTCTGATGGAGTTTTGTGATGAATCCGTCAGGCCCTGGCCTTTTTATCCATGAGAGATTTTTATTATTATTGTGATTATTATAGGCTCCAGTGATTATTGTAGATTTTCACAGTACTTTTTATCAATGATTAAAATTTCCGTCCATTATCTGAAGACCTTCCTTGTATATATTTTTTCTCTCTCTCCTATGCAGTTCCTATTAGAACTACCTGATCACTAAAAACACTTTTACTCCTAACACACTTAGTTTTAGTGTCAGTCAGTTCTACAGTTAAACAAACTCTGGGTGACTGCTGATCTTTTACTTTGATTTCTCCAGTCACTCTTGGGTCTACTCAGGTTGCGCTGTTTTATCTTATAGTGCTTAATACAAAATAGTTGAGAATTGCAATACTGAAATCTGATCTAAGGTTGTAATGTTATAACATTTGTATGTGAATGAAATTATGCTAGATAAATAATTTGGAAGGTTTTCCATACTTTTTTGGTGCATTCAAGACTTAGTATTTTCCTTCTCTGAGTGTGCTCAGAAGCAGGTGTGAGTCTGACGGAATTTCCATCCCAGAGGGTTAACTGTTACGGACTGACTGCTGCAGGTTTAACCAGTGGTGTTACTTAATGCTGGGCCATTTGAGATGTCACAAACTTAGAAGCTGTCACAAGAGTGGGGCCACAGAATGGGACTGATGTCTGCAGACACTAAAGGTGACTCCCTTTTTCCCTTATGAAGGAGGACACAGTAAGAGGGTGGCTTTCTGCAACCAAGGAAGAAATCCCTCACAGAAGACAACCATGCCTGCATCATGATCATACTTAGTTCTTGGACTCATGAACTATCACAAAGTAAGCTTAAATTGTGTTGGATTATTCTAAGATAACCTGATCGGTGGTGGTTTGTTCATTTTAGATTTTGTTTTTCCTTCCTTCCTTCCTTCCTTCCTTCCTTCCTTCCAAACAAACAAACAAACAAACAAACAAACAAAAGTCTCCTAGTATGCAAGCCCAATAATACACGTGGCTTTATGTTCATTCCATTGTTCTATTTGTCTGAGCCAGACAACATTGTTAAAAAGCATAGATGTTAAGGCACATAAATAAGGAATGTTTTCTTAATTCATATATTAGATTTTTCGTCTTCCATTTGCTAAACTAGAGAACTCAGAGGTACACAGATGTTCTTGTCCGTCATCCATATATACCATATTTTCCTGAGATGCACACAGATGTTCTTGTCCGTCATCCATATATACCATATTTTCCTGAGATGCTTTATATTCTTTCCTATTACATATTATCCTCTGCCTTTCTCATTCATGCTCTGTGGGCCATCCATCGCTCTGTTGAAGGCAGTGTGCCTGTTCTATTCTCAGGATGACTCCTCCTGTCGCGTTCTGCTTTGGTATTGGCTCACTGGGATCTCTGACTCTATAGTTCCATGTCCTTTTGCGTTGCTTCCATATCTCACCTCACATGTTTAAAACTCTGCTTCATGGTTTGTTGTTGTTAATTTTATTGTGGCTTATATTCACTATGTCATAGGCTGACAATCCAATGGAGAAAACTTTTCTTATTTCTACCTTTTTTTCCCTCCATTTTAGAACTGGTAGTGGTTGTTTATACTTATTATTTCCATTTTGAATGATCTAAGTCAATCCTGACTAATTTATTTTTGGAAACATATTTAGAAAAAACTATCCAATATAGCAAAGCTGGCAGAATTTTAGCCTGATTCCCTGAGCTGCCTTTTCTGCTGTAAAGTAGTACATATGTGTATGAGTTTTTCTGGCACGTTATCTCACCACCCACGGAGACTGGCATCTGTGAACTGCTTGCCGAGCCCAGCATCTCTGCACTTCTCTGCCATCTCCACAGCACTTCTGCCATCTGACAGTTTACATTTTCTCTCTGAAAGGAAAATTGCCTATTACTATAGAGAGCCACACAGTCTTGGGTAAGGATCTCACTGTTGACAGATGCACCTTGTTATAGCAAGCTGCTTTAGTGCTAAAGGTTCTAACCTCCAAGTATACTGCTCCTAGGGAAATGAAAGCATCTCAGCAGATTATGTAGACTCTGCAGTGGCAAGAAATCAGATGGCACAGAGAGTGCTCTGTCTGCGTATGTCAATGTGACTGTGGGAGATTTTTCTCCTGAATTATTGCTTGGGCCCAGATGTCTCCCCTTGTCATCAGAATACAATTTTATATTTCTAAACAAATTTGTTTTTGTACTGCAGAGCTTCCCCTCTCCTTCAAATCTAGCCCCTAACCATCACCCCCAGCTTTGGGGTAGCCCCCTGCTATGGCCTCTCCTCACTCTCTGTTCCCATTTCTAGGAAACTGAGCAGATCATGATGGAAATCCTGCTTTTTATCTCACCTGTGGACCTCCCCCAACCCAGAACGGCACCTCCCTGCCCATTCTTATTTCTCAATGTTAACTTGAATATTTAGAAACATGGTTTTATTTTTCTATCTCATTACATTTTTATTTCCTTTGATTTTTTTTCTGTAAGAAAAGAAAAGGGGGTGAGGCAGTGCATTAAAATACACTTTCAAATAGAGAGAAGAAAAAGGAGACTTAGCTGGATCTGACATGCTCAGAACATATGAATCCAGACCCAATTAAAAAGGACGTCAACATTACTTACAAGAAGGATTAGATGAGAAAAGGCAAAGTGAGATGCTTAAAGGTATTTTAGAAACATGTTTTAACCAGAAGCCCCAGCAGACACACTTGTCAGGATCCCAGAGGAATTACCTGCCAGGTAACACATAGCCACCACAGCCTTTTAAGAACCAGAGAGGGCAATAAAAATCAAGAATAAAAACCCCACCTACCCAAGAAAGTCAAGACTATATATTAGCACCTAGAATTACCATCTTCCCAAGGCCAGACACTGAGACACCAGCATAAGAACTCAACTATTAACAGTCAGGATATTAAGTCTCCACTAGAGGACACAATCTTCCCGCAGCAGGCCCTGAGAGCTGCAACCTAACTGAATAACAAGACAAATATGTTAAAACAGCCCTTTATGAATGTGGCTGAGGTCCTTAAAGAGGAAATGAATAAGTCCTTCTAAGCAAACACAGTCGAAGGAAATGAACAGAACAGTTCAAAACCTGAAAGTAGAAGTAGAGTCAATAAAGAAAACCCAAACTTTTGGAAATATGGACATGCAAATTTTAGGAACTCGAATAAGAGTTGGCTATCCTTAACAACAGAAAACAAGAGATGCAAGTGAGAATCTCAGACATTGAAGGTACAGTAGGAGAAATGGAGAACTCAGTCAGGGAAGTTGTTAAATCTAAAAATCCTGTCAAAAACCATTTTGAATACATAGGACTCTGGTGGGGTGGGGGGTAAATCTAAGAATAATAGGTATATACAAAGGAGAAAAAACACAGATCGAAGGCACACAAAAAAAAAATCTTCAACAAAATTATAGAATAAAATATCCCTAATCTAAAAAGGAAATACCTATCAAGATACAGGAAGCATATAGAATACCAAATGAACTGGACCAGAAAAGAACATCTCCTCGGTACCTAATAATCAAGGCCCTAAATGTACAGGAAAAAGGAAAGAATATTAAAAGATAATAGGTTATAAAGAACAAATATCATATGAAGGTAGACCTATTAAATTAACACCTAACTTCTCTAAAAGAATTCTAAAAGCCAAAAGGATCTAGATATATGTTCTACAAACTCTAGTAGACCATAATGCCAGATCAGATTACTATGCCCAACAAAACTGTTAATCATAATTGATGGAGGAAGAAAGAAATTCATCAGTAAAACCAAACTTAAGCAATAGCAACATATAAATCCAGCTTTAAAGATGAAGATACGAAGAAAACTCCAACCTGAAGAGGCTGGCCCCACCCAAGAAAACTCAAGGAATCACTTATTCCAGCAAATCAAGAGTGGAAACACACGCACACACACACTACAACAACAACTGCTGCTGCTGCTGCTGCTGCTACTACTACTACTACTGCTACTACTACAAGAAAACAGGAATCACCAAAGACTACTAATTTGTATCTCTCAATATTGTTGGTTTTAATTCCTCATAAAATGACACAGACTAACAGAATGGATGAAAAACTAGGATCCATCCTTCTGCTGCAACCAAGAAACACACCTTATTTAGCACCAAGGATAGACATCACATCAAACATGAAATGAGATATTCCAAGCAAATATCTGGTGTAGCTATTTAAATATCTGACCAAATAGACTTCAAACAAAAAGTAGTCAGAAGATATAGGGAAGAATACTACATACTTATCAAAGGAAAAAAAATCCACAAAGAAAACAACATCAATTCTTATCATCTATACCTCAGATAAAATGGTACTCAAATTCATAGAATAAATACTACTATAACTTAAATCACATATTGACCTTCATACTCTGATACTAGGAGATGTCAATACATCACTCTCAATGATAGACATGTAATCCAGACAAAAACTAAATAGAAAAATGTTGGAGCTAACAGATGTTATAAATTAAATGGACATAAAGATATTTACAGAACATTTCACTCAAATCCAAGGAATATACCATTTTGTCAGTACCTCAGAACATTTTTCCAAAACTGATCATATACTCAGAAACAAATTAAGTATCAACAGATACAAGAAAATAAAAATAACACCCTGCAACCTATCAACAACAGCAAGCTTACAAACTCGGAGAATAACTCACCACTTGAAGAAAATGGGCCAAGACAGAAATAAGAAAGACTTTCTAGAATTGAATGAAAATAAAGACACAGCATACCCAAAACTATGGGGCACAATGTTGGCAGTTGAGGCATGTTCACAGCATTACGTGCCTACATTTTAAAAATGGGGATATGGGATATATCATACTAATAACAGTACACCCAAAGTCTCTAGAACAAAAAGAAGTAGGCACACTCAAGAGGAGTAGAAGGCAAGAAATAATCAATCTCAGACCTGAAAGAAAATTTTAACCAATGGAAGAAGATCTAGGAAGGTCCCTGATGTGAATGATATTTATTCTCCCCATAAAATCTCTGAGAACTTCGGAAACAATGACTACTACTGTGCCCAGACCATAGATTTTCTCTTCATCCAATGGAATGGAGAACTTTTATTTATGTGCTCATAATCCTTAGTAAGAAAATGAACTTACAACATTAAAGTTTTCATTTTAATCAAGATTTTTTTTTAATTCTAGGGTTGTCAGACCATGAAACCACACACCAGAAGTTTCATTAAGCATACACAATATTTATAAAAGCGTTCAGTAATATAACTGTCTCTAACAGGCAGGGGATTATTCTAAACAATGAATGAAAGCTTGGATCTATCATCAGTATTTCATGAAGCAAAGAGCAATGAGATTATATGAATGGAGGGACCTCTCCCCTGATAGCTGTGCATTTGCATGGCGCCTGTTACTGCAGTACAGGGATGCTAAGACAGACACATCAGGGTAAATGAATTAGCCACAGTAAGGGGAAGCACTCCCTTTCTTGTTGGATCTGGACTGAGTCATGAAGAAAACAGTCCTTTCTGTTTTCGTATGCTCTGTGTTGAGACTTGGAAAGGCTGGGGTCCTGACCAGTCAACTGGAGCATCCCATCATTCCTAAAAAACTGATATCTGTATCCTGTCACTCATAATAGAAGAGGGTCCTCTGTCACACAGCAACTCTCCCCCAGAATGGCAGTCTTGTCCTGGCGTTGTTCCTCTCCCCAGGGGCATAGCCATAGAATGTCTGCATGAGGTAAAATCAAATAAAGTTACCATCCATCCATTTAGCTAAATACAGAGAGCTTTTTAATCTATGAGCATTAACATCTGGTTAGGTTTTCCCCAGACTATTCTGGCTAAAGAAATCATTGAGGAATTACATGTCCTTTGCTAATTCTCAGAGGTAGTTGCATCATTTCACCACCTAATGAAATTCTTGAGTTTCAGGCATAGCTGCCTTAGAAATATTTAGGAGGCTCTCTGGGGAGGAAATTAGGATGTGATGCAGGATTCTTAATGTCTGACTCTAATCTCTGAGTGATCTTTATGCCATTGTGAACTTCCACAATGATTGTACTGTCTTGTCTTTTACGGTCCTTTCTCCCTAGGAGACTGACTGTATGATTCTATTGTAATCAAACATTGTTTATGAATGAACCCCTTGCACATCCTTTCAAACACATGGCTTTGATAGGTGACAATGGTGCTGTAAGAATACCAGAGACCTCACATCTCTCTTTTGACCTTGATAAGGATTAGGTTCAAGGAGACAAAACTGGATCACAGTTCTATGTGCTCGCAGCAGCTGCCTGACAGAAGAGTCTCATAAATATATCAGCCTCAGCCCAACTCCTGTGTATCTACAACTACACAAGTTCACCCTGGGTCTATACAAGCATAGGTTCACCTTGGGTCTACCAGGTATACCCTGGGTCTAGAGCCACATAAGTGAGCCCTGAGTCTACAGCTGCACAGGTGCACCCTGGGTATACAGCCACACACCACATAGTTGCTCAGGTTTTCATGTCACAAACATCACATTTCCTTGGATGAGATGATCTGAATTTTTGCAAGTATCCATCATAAATTCAACTTGAAGAAGATAAGACATTAATTAGGTTTTCAAAGAGATGTTTTAACTATTTTTTCTAAGCTAGGAACTAGAGCAAACCCCATGATAAAGGTGAAAACATTTTTGAGTATCTATTATGTAAATTTCTTATGAACAGAAGTGTATTGAAGCTCATGGGTTTTTGGTTTTCAGATTTTGTTGTATTTGCACATACATAGTTGGGTATTTACGTTGTGCTCCAAATATTAACATAACATACATTTCATAATACACCTTGTATGTAGAACCTGGAAAAAATTTCATCCAATATTTTAAATAAAATTGTACAGAAAACAACAGTTCATATTACTTACAGCTTGAAGAATCATGCTGATAAGTAAAACATGTCCTATTTTGAAGCACTCCAGATTGTGTATTTCTGAGTTTGGGATGCTGGAACTGTAAGTACACAAAAGAGAGGATGGGTGGATATAGAAGTGATGTGAAGGAACATTTCCTGCTATACTTTAAATATTAATTTTTAATCAGAATATAGGAACTTAGAGAAAACAAACTAAAACAGTTAATATTCTACATGACAACAGAGTAATATTTCTCATGTTTCACTCTGATATCTGAAGATGCCTGTGTTTTCTGTGAAAAAGAAAGCAAACAAGAAATAAAACAAGTCCAGCAGAGAACTTAGATGCAACCTCTCATTCACGTGGCTAGTATTAAGACACAACAATGGAAATAAAACTACAAAATAGAGGTTTTAGAAGTACAATGACCTAGGCTCTTGTCTCAGCACTCCTGATTAATATATAGGCAGCCAGAAGAAGATAAGCCTCAGCTTTATCTATAAACATGGAGGCTTTGCAATACTTGTGAGAACATAATCATCAGAGCATAGAACAATAAATACAGCACAAGGTTCCCAATGGAGGAGCTAGAGAAAGGACCAAAGGAGCTGAAGGAGTTTGCAGCCCCTTAGAAGGAACAACAATATGAACCAACCAGTATCACCAGAGCTCCCAGGGACTAAACCACCAACCAAAGAGTAGACATGGAGGAACCCATGGCTCCAGCTGCATATATAGCAGAGGATGGCCTTGTTGGACATCAGTGGGAGGAGAGTCCCTTGGTCCAGTGAAGGCTCTATGCCCCAGTGTAGGGGAATGCCAGGACAGAGAAGCATGAATGGGTGGGTTGGTGAGCAGGGGGATGGAGGATGGGATAGGGGGTTTTTGTAGGGAAAACCAGGAAAGGGGATAAAATTTGAAATGTAAATAAAGAAAATATCTAAGAAAAAAGAAAAAGGCTCCCTGCTGGAGATGTTTGTCATTGTTCCTGAGGATAGTTGCTGTCCATGGTGCTGAAAGTGTTTTCAAATCTTCCACAATATTTAGAGGAAAAATCAGTGCATAAACTAATTCTTAGGTCTACTGAAGTACTAGCTAGAATTAAAAGGGGTGTGAATAAGAAGTCCAGAAAATACATAGGCCTTCTCTCAGGAGAACAGGAGGTTGTCTGTATTATATAAGAGATCATTATAGCAGGGGCTGCAAAGCTACCCAAGAAGATGAGATAGGAAGTTTGTAAATTTGAAGCCTGCCTGTGCAACAGATCATATTTTAGGCTATCCTGAGCCTTTAACAGAATTAAAAGTAAAACGGTGCCCTGGGTTTATAGCCCTGTGTTGGCTGAGCATGGGTGACAGCATGGATTCAATTCCCAGTAGAAGGAAAAGACTAACAAGACACTTATAACAAGATGTTTAGACTGGAAGAGCCGGAAGCCTGGACAAGTGAGAAGATGATTGAGATGGATCAACAGTAGGAATCAAAGTTAATGATGGGCTCTGAGAATAATGGCGAGAAAGGCCCTGATTAGACCAGAAGATCTAGCCTGCAGCAATTTCTTTTTAGTAAAAGTAAGACCAGCTGTTATGTCATTTGTATAAGGAAATGTTTTCCCTAATTCTGAGTTCTGCCTTTATAAGTCAAGATAAGGGTCCCCAAGATCTGTATACTTCATATAAATCGTGTAATATAGCATCAACCTTATGCCTGTGTCTATAGGCTATCTGATAAAAGCAAAATGGGTTTTCTTACCCCTCTTCCAACCAGCATGGCTTCAATATTCTCGGTAACTTGAATAGACTTTAGACAAGCTTATTCCAGAGTAAAGACTTCAACAACCTTTCCTTAATGTAATTATCTCTAGGCTTCTGTTGATTCATCAGTCAGGAGCTTTTAAAAACAACTTGGAGACCATTCCTGTATAAAGTAATCATCAAGAAAAATTGTACCTTTCCTCCCAAGCTCTGAAATTTCAATTTGATAAGGGACAATAAGAATTGGAATGCCATGATAACCTCATCCATCTAATGTCCTTCAGTCATTCTGCAGGAGATCACCTCAGTACTGGAAAACTCTTCACCTGCCTGTGCTGGGGAGATGACGTTGCTTCCTCTCTCCTACTGCAACAGTTTTGAGAAAACTTGTACATGCACACACACACACACACGTACGCACACACACACATGAGGGGGTGTTATTGGAGGTTTAACTTAGAGGATATTCAGGACAATTAAGCTGTCTACCATTGAATTATATCCTCAGTCCTTGTTTAGCTTTTTTTAAAATTTTGACACAGTGTCTAAGATGTGGCCCAGGCTGATGTTGAACTCTAACTCAGACTGACCTTGATTTTTGTGACCTACTAAATCAGTTTCTGGAGCAGCCAGAATTTTTGGCTTATATGACTAGGATGATCTCCTTTGCCTACTTAACTTGTCCTGTGCAATATTTTTTTGATATGCACATGAAATTACCTTTTACAAAGCTAGAGGTTAGTGACTTTCTATCACATTGTTGCTGTGTCTTCAGGATCTGTAGCCTTACTCACCAGCCTTGGACCAGTAAACTGTGTTTTATGGAGTCAGTAGGAATAAGCTTTGCCTCTTGTCTATTATTATCTATGATAATTTGAACAAGTCACTAATCCACTAACTAATGGTTCTCAACTTTTTGGAGAAGTTACATAGCAGATATGCTGCATATCAGATATTTACATTATGATTAATAAAAATAGTAAAATCGTAGTTAGAAAGTACAAAAAAATAATTTTTTAGTTCGGGGGGGGGGGGTCACCACAACATGAGGAACTACGTTAAAAGGTTGCAGCATTAGGAAAGTTGAGAATCACTGCTCAAAATATTAATGTTTCTTGCTAAAATGAAAACAAATATTCTAGTACCACAGACTGGCTACAAAGACTGAATTTACATATAGGCCTTAGAAATATGTAATGCCTTTTGTATGTGTTATTGTGTTTTCATCTATTCGACTTAAAACACAATATACAGGTATTTTAAAATCATTGCTTCTTGAAAACAGAAATGAATAAAAATCCTATAAAATGAAAAAATGAGTAGAGAATCTGGGAAAGAAAGAAAGGAAAGGAGGAATGGAGGAAAGAAAGAAAGGAAAGAGAAAAACAGAAGAAAGAGAAAGGGAAATGGGGGTAAAGGAGGAAGGAAGGAGGGAGGAAACAAGAGAGGGAGGGAGCAAGGGAGGGAGGGAGCAAGGGAGGGAGGGAGCAAGGGAGGGAGGGAGGGAGGGAGGGAGGGAGGGAGGGAGGGAGATTGAGATTTACAGTGGGCTTCAAGGAGTGGGAATTTAAGAGTGAGTGATAGAATGCAGTGGGTTGAAATACTAAAGCTCTATTGTGTTTTGATTTTTATGTTTTAATTTTGTGGTGCTGGGACTTGAGCTCAGGGCCTCACACACATGAAGTAAACACTCTACCATTGAGTTGTATCCCCAGACCCACTGTGATTGTTTATCAGGTGGAAAGAGATAGTAGTCCTCACACCAGTTGTTAGATTAGATTAGATCTGTGATTTATTTTATTCTGTGGGTAACTATTCCTAAAAGACAGCTTTAGGATTTGTCTTTAAGAGATCTGATAATGCTTTTTATGGAGTCACTTGCCTGGGAATATTGGCATGATATCCATTCCACTCACCTGCCTTGACACTGAGTTCCTAGTTGTCAAGGACATGACTATACAGTAGAAAAAGTGAAGGCAAATGCAAGCCAGGTTTAAAAGGCTATATAGTATTGCAGCCTAGGTGCTGCCCCATTATATTTTATAAAAAATTTTTTTTCATAAAGGCTACAATTAGGAAGATAAGGTTAGCTTTGATTCTTGGAAACCTTTCTCCAACAAAAAAGGGGAAAGAGTAGAATATTTCCTTTTCATTGTGGCATATTGCTGAGTGACGCATGAAACACTGACCAATGAAGTTTAATCGGTCACAATAAAAGTCAGGAGCAAATGAGCTGCCTTTGAAAGCAGAGACAAGTTTCCTACAGGCAATGAACAAGCAGCAGAGAACTTTTGAAGAAGGGCATCCAGGAAAGCCTAAATCCTGTATTCGTGTTCACAGGCACAAAAAAGGAAAAAGGACTTCTAGGAAGATGTGAAGAAGTCCACTAAAAACATTAGTTCTGAATGGAAATGCTGATCATTTAAATCTATGATATATTCCAAAGGACAAGTGATGTGGTATCCTGAAATTCAGTAAGGCAGAATTTTTAAACCAGATGTTTAAGGCTTCAAAAAAAAAACCCAAGTTTGTCTAGACTATATCATGTCCTGTAGCAAAATTTAGCTTGTATATATAATTTGTTTATAATGATGCCCCCCCTGTGTGTGTGTGTGTGTGTGTGTGTGTGTGTGTGTGTGTGTCTGTGTGATGAAAGAGTGGGGGATACAAACATAGGAACAGGTGACAGTGTTAAAGATTCATACCAGAGGGACACTACATAAAAGCCATGTTTTTTTATATCTTCATTTTTTAGCCTTCAGTAAATTAGATGAGATTTCATTCAATTCTCTGGTTTCACTCATTTTCAATTTACCATTTTATTTCCTTTACCCAAGTAAATGAATCTCCTCGGAGATTTGTATATATTAATGTCCAGCCCAAGCCGACGCCAGATACATTTTAACCAAGACAATAGTATGCCTCCCTAGAGAGTTTACTTTTTGTAGGTTTTTGTTTTGTTTATTGTTTATTTCTTGGACAAAGATTACTTTTTGTTGGCTGGAAAATTCCAGATTCTCCTTAAGCTTTCTAAGGAAGGAATACAAAGTCATGGAATTGTGGCCATGCCCAGGGTTAAATTTGCAGGGTTAATCTGCTAGCTTCACACGAATCTGCTGAGTCTCATCTGAAGTGAAGTGTTCACCTCCTGCTCTACACTGATGTTTAACACATACACACACATCTGTCTTTTGATCTCAGGTAGACACAGACTCCAAACCCTCTCATGATCACAGATGTCCTTTAGTCTACCCAAAGCAGGATTAGTGTACTTACGAAAAAGACCTTTAAAAACTCTCTCAACTTCCCCCATAGGCAGAGAGAAAAACAGCATCTTATAAGGAAGAAGTAATTCCTTAGGAGATATCTGTCCTAAAGAGCCCTAAACTCTAGAGCGGTAAGAAATTATTTTTGTGGTGTTTATGAGTGACCAAGTTTGGTATTTTATTATAGTATTCCAACAAAGACAGTTACGATACCTAGGTGTTTTACTCAATATCATCCTAGTTGTTATTGTGTATTTTGTAGATCTGATTGATACTTGCATCCAACAAACTTTTCCTGGAGTTTAATCTCATTAATAATATAGACAAACATCATCTGTTCAGTTGTGAGCAATAATAGAGAAACAAAGCTTTCTAGAAGGAAGAATTCTTTCTCAAATGGCATCAATTTTTACCTGAGTTTCAAGCCTGCTGCCTTGCCCCACAAACATAACTATTTAGTCACCACAATTCTACTAACAAATTCACTCTCCCTTTTAGGAGCAGGACCAAGGATGGATAGGGGTGGTGATGAGAAGTGACAGAGTCATGTGACAAAACCCTATAATCATTCTCCAGAGACCAGCATCAGGGTGCAGATCTGAGTTTATTGTACAGCAAATAAGCTTATGTACTCTGTTTGAGCCAATCCCAAGCACCTAAACCCTTGGTCAGTTGTATCTCGCCACAGTCACTGTGGTGCAATGGAAGCCCTGCCTGATGAGGATGGGGTCTTGCGGGTGGAGCATTGTCACCTGTTAGGCTATCTATGAATACACGAAGATGGAGAAAGCAGCCACTTCCCTGGCCTCAGTTCTTTTTTTGATGCCCACAGGGGTTCCAGGAGCTATCATAGATCTAATGCCATGTACTGCAAATCAGGAGTCTTTGAGGAGTTGCAGGAGACTGTGGCACCTCACTCTCCTTCCCAAGCTTTTCCTTCACAAGGTTGATCTCCACACTCCCCACACTTCTTCTCCTGTCTTCTCGCCTCTCCATCCAACTTTGTCCCCACCCCAGTTGGCTCTGTCTCTATGGAGAACCCTGACTGATACAAGTGTGGATGTAATTTTTTTGAGCTAATACAGATGCCTGACTATCAGAATAGGGATTTTCTTAAGTGACCCCTGTAACCAGCATTTAAGAAGGAGTTCATAACAAACATATATACTTCAGTGTGAAATAAACTATTTTCAAAGCATTGGATGTAAACCCATTAATAAATAGAAACATAAAAGAATATTTGTAACCAAGATGCTAACACACACACACACACACACACACACACACACACACACATACACACGCTACAGCAGCATATAAAGCCACAACAAACCAATGACTCATTTGTTTGGTAGGGGAACCTGATCTCCATAGAATGGACCAGGAGCGCACCTTATCCATTTAGCTACTTGTCTTCCCCCTCTGACAAAAGCAGCATGAACACAGAGAGGGTTTTGTTGTTGTTGTTCACAGTTCACAGTTCAAGGGCGTAGTCCACCATGGAGTCTAAGTCAAAGTCATGGCTGAATGTAAGGCAGCTGGTCTCATTGTATCCATAGTCAGGAAGCAGAGAGAGCTGAATGCTAGTGCTGAGCTTGCGTTCTCTTCTTATTCTATCAGGGATCTCATCCCACAGATGGTGTCACTCACATTTAGGGTGAGTCTCCCCACCTCTACCAATCTAATGTATAACCTCTCAAAGTATAACATTTGTAAACCTTTGCTCTCTTAAGTTGTTTTGTTATAGCTACAAGAAAAAGAAAAACAATTGAAAGGCATAATTTATGCAACGTGAGAAAACTTTAACAGCATATAGGGAATTTAGAATTGCTTTTGTTATTGTGATTTTACTGTTAATAGCTCCACAGAATCTAGAATTACCTGGGAGATGGGCCTCTAGTCTTACCTGACGGGAATTTTCTTGATTATGTTAATTGAGAGGGAAGAGTCACCTTATTATTTATATTGGGACCATTATTATGGGCAGAACCATTTCCTGGGCATGTGAACTGGGCTGGAGAAAGAGTGCTAAGCAGTAGCATCCATTCATCATTGCTCTCTGTTCCTGATTATGTACGTGATGTGACAAGTTCTGCATGAAGCTGACACTTCATGCTGTGATGGATGGGAGCCTGGAACCATTCGTATGTATAACATTTGTAAACCTTTTCTTTCTTAAGTTGTTCTGTCACAGCAACAAGAAAAAGAAAAACTAAATGCTTACTTTTGCCATTGTTGCTGTTAAGCACTGCATTTATTTTTAGTAAGAAGGCTACATTAATTATATTTTTCATATTAATTAAAAGAATGAAACTACCTGGACTTTACTATGTCTGGTGAGGCTGGGAATGGCCACGACTAGAAACAGCAAGAGAATGAAGAAAAACACACACAGTAATGAAATTACAGACAGGTTCATGGAAAAGCTGCAGTCAGATGGGTTGTAAACATTTTTTTCAATGTATGTATGTATGTATGTATGTATGTATGTATGTATGTATGTATGTATGTATTTTACATCCCAGTCACAGCATACACACACACACACACACACACACACACACACCACAACATCCATTCTCTCCTCCCAGTCACACCTTCACAAATCTCTTCCCAGAGAAGAGGAAGTCCCCTTGGATACCATCCCACCCTGGGATATCAAGTCATGACAGGACTAAGCAATTGCCCCCACTGAGACCCTACCAGGCAGTCCAGCTAGGGAAAGGGTATCCAACATCAGGCAACAGAGTCAGAGGGGATAAGACGGAGGAAGAACAGGGGTAGGGAATCAGGTGTGGGGAGGGGCATGGGAGAGAGCTGGGAGACAGAATTGAAATCTTTGAGGGGCATCGCTAGGGCTACAATTGATAGGGGACCAACATGAAGATCATCTTTGGTTGGTTGATCAATATCCATGAGCCCCCATGGACCCAAGTTAATTGACTCTAAAGGTCTTCTTGTGGTGTCCTTGATCCCTATGTCTTGCCCAGTCGTGTCTCCAACTCTACCACAAAACTCTCAAGCTCTGCCTGATGTTTGACTGCGGGTCTCTGTATGTGTTTCCATCAGCTACCAGATGAAGCCTCTCAGGAGACAGTTATGCTAGGCTTCTATCTGCAAGCATAGCAGAGTATTATCATTAATAGTGTCGGGAGTTGGCTCGCTCTCATGAAATAGGTCTGAATTTGGGCCAGTCATTGGTTGACTGTTACCTCAATCTCTGCTCTCTTTATCCCTGTACTTCTTATTGACAGGTCAAATTTTGGTTTGAAGGTTTTATGGGCGGGTCATGGTCTCTCTTTCTCCACTGGGAGTTTTGCCTGGCTACAGGAAGTGTCTACTTCAGCCTTCATATCCCCTGCGGCTAGGAGTCTCAGCTAGGGTCATCTTCATAAGATTCCTAGGAGCCTCCCTATCCCAACTCCCTGATTAGTCTTAGAGATCCCCACACAGTTTCCATTCTGTCTCCCACCCCATCAGAGCTCTTTCTGGACATATTTCCCTGACGGTAGCAATAGATTCCTTCTGTCCTTGGCTTTGGCTTTTCTGCTAGGAAACGATTCTATATATGTTGCAGAAACCTTAAGGAGTAGTCTTTCCAGATCCATGTAGTACTATGCATGACAGTGTCTATTTGTAACTTGATAGCTCCAATCTTCCTGTTGATGAGTAGAAGCCCATTGTTTGGGTAAATCAGTGTGCACCCCCTAAAGGACAGCTTTGTGGCTTCTAAGTTTTGACAATTATGGGTGAGTCTGCTGTAAACTCTTAGTTTATCTCTTGGGCTGCAGCGATGGCTCAGCAGTTAGGAGGACTTGTTGCTCTTGCAGACGTCCCAGGTTCAGTTCCCAGAGCCCATAAGATAGCTCACATCCATCTGCAATTCCAGTTCCAGGGGATCTGATGCCTTCCTCTGACTTCTGAGTACATCAGTCACACACACAGTGCACAGGCATACAAGTAGACAAAATGCTCACATAAAATAAAATAAATAAATCTAATTTTTAAATGAAGCACTATGTACGATCCATCTCTACTATGTTACTACTGCCATTGTTCATAGACCAAGAAGAGCTCACCTCATTAGTAACTGTGAACTGGTTAGTTTATGCCTTGGTGTGTGTTCTATACTTCCACCCACTAACTCTGCCTGTACGGGAGCTTTAGAATTTCTGCTCTCCTCCATTCCCTAGTCCCCCTATTTACTAGCTAAGAAGAGTGAATACATTTTTTTCTCAAAGGCATCTTTTGCATATGAGACTTCCAAATTAAAAAGGATTTCAAGTAAAAAATAAATCTTCATCAAAGCGCATTTTATTTTTATTGTTAACAACTGATTGAAAACCCTTTGTAACATGTTAATCCTTAAATGTTTTGGTAGATCAATTTGTACTTATTATTGTAGAAAATGTAACTCTTCAGAGCATTGATGTCACCCAGTTGGAACTGAGCACTTAAGGGTTATAAGTGCATGCCTGGCCCAGCATGGTTCTCAGAGGAACCTGCCGAGGGCAGCACCTCTAAAATGTCACTTTGCTGAACATTTTACATGAATATTTCTGTCTTTTCCAAAAGCTATTATTTAATAGCATTAACATTTAAACACAAAACCTTAATAAATTGACGTCAAATTTGGTTTTCATTATCTGAAGATTATAATTTTATTAATATATTAATAGATAATTAATATTCTGTTATGCTTTAATGTATTTTATACAGTATGGAACAATTTATTTGTATTCATTGTGAAATACACACAATCATATTTGTCCAATCCATGTATGGGTGTGTTTCTATTACCCATACTTTGAAGAAACATTCATTAATCCATAAGATGCTTTATTAAATTATACTGAGAGGAAACATTTTAATAAGCCTATTTCTAATCTTCATATTAACATTTGTTGAAAAGACTTGTACATTACACGTCTTGCTCTTCCATCTGTGTTCTGTTGCTAACTGAAAACAGGTTCTGAAGGCTCTTGGCATCTTCATACTTTTCTTGAGACTCCAGGATAGAGTTGGTCTAAACCATTCAGGGTAGTTCTGCTGTTCTTTCCATTGGTTCTTGGCAAGAGTTCCCAAGTTATGGGAATATAACAAGGAGAATGGTGGCCTTTCTGGAATAGTGCTCCCGTCAAAAGATGCAGACACTCTTAGGAGGGTCCTGAGGCTGAGCATGACTGTAGCCATATTGATGGTGTGAGAGGAAGTAAAGGCTTCCTAGGAGTTTCATCTGGAACCCTGGGGGTTGTGTTATTGATTTGACATGAGCTGGGTCCATTGATCTCTAGATTTTCCTTATGAAACATGTGTGTATGTGTGTCCTTATCGACTTGACCATCTGAGAAAGCTTTCCTGTAAAGTTCAGCTGAAAGCTTTCTTGGAATTAACCCTTCCATTGTCATTAGGTAGAAAGGCAGACAGGACTCTTGGGACAGGTCCCACGTGAAGGGAGGAGAATTTGTATCCTTTGAGTGTTCCTTCACTAGACTAATCATTACAAACGAAAGAGTCTCCCTTAGGATAAGAAACAAAGGAGTGGGCATGGGAATTGCACTTTTATATAAATACTTTTCATCTTCTCCAGCTATTTGTATTGCATGAAATTCTGTAAGCCATTTATTTCAATTGTTTATTCTCTTTTCTCGGAACCCTCTTCTGATGTCCTAAATAGTTACTCACATTACTATTAAAAGGCCTTGACATTTTCTAAAAGCTGTATATACTACTTCTGTTTATTTCTCATTGGGCAGAATTTAACACATAGCTATTTCCTGTACGAAAGATACAGCAGTAAAATCTTTATTCTAAATATTATGATCCAACTTTGAAAACAAAGAACGGGTCACAGGCCTGGTGTGTTATAGACAGCTGATTTTGTTATCTTATTTTGTTGCATGTTGTATGCTTAATACTTACTTTTGATCATTGACATTTTTTTTTTCTGGCTTAGATGCTGTATATTTTCTTTTCTTTTCTTTTCTTTCTTTTTTTTTTTAAATTTTTTAAATTTTTCTTTTTTTTTTCTTTTTTTTTTTTTTTAGATGGACCATCTAGAGACTGCCATATCCAGGGATCCATCCCATAATTAGCCTCCAAGTGATGACACCATTGCATACACTAGCAAGCGTTTGATGCAAGTACCGTGATATAGCTGTCTCTTGTGAGACTAGGCCGGGACCTAGCAAACACAGAAGTGGATGCTCACAGTCAACTATTGGATGGATCACAGGGCCCCCAATGGAGGAGCTAGAGAAAGTATCCAAGGAGCTAAAGAGATCTGCAACCCTGTAGGTGCAACATTATGAACTAACCAGTACCCCGGAGCTCTTGACTCTAGCTGCATATGTATCAAAAGATGGCCTAGTCGGCCATCACTGGAAAGAGAGGCCCATTGGACTTGCAAACTTTATATGCCTCAGTACAGGGGAACACCAGAGCCAAAAAATGGGAATGGGTGGGTAGGGGAGTGGGGGGGGAGGGTGTGGGGGACTTTTGGGATAGCATTGGAAATGTAATTGAGGAAAATATGATCATTGACATTTTAAACAGAGCTAGGCATTGGTGTTACATGCCTATAATCACAGCACTAGAGAAAGAGAGTCAGGAGGATTCAAATTCAGCGTTAGCCCTGAGTATTAACAAGTACAAGGCCAAGAACATGTTCCAAAAATCTATAAATAAGTGAATAAATAAGTAATTTTAAAAATAATTTTGAACTCTATTTCCTAATGCAATCTAA
Source organism: Mus musculus (assembly GCF_000001635.26). Classification (NCBI taxonomy): domain Eukaryota; kingdom Metazoa; phylum Chordata; class Mammalia; order Rodentia; family Muridae; genus Mus; species Mus musculus. The sequence goes on from NC_000069.6 coordinate 82,423,348, forward strand.
TTTTTCTTGAAATAGACTTTTCATACATGATATTCTGATTATACTTGCTCTTCCTCTAACTTCTCCCAGATCCTCCCTGCTTCTCCAGCCACCAAAATCCACATCCTTTCTTTCTATTTCTAAAAGGTACCTAAATTTTTAAAAAACCACAATACACACAATAAAATAAATACAAACAAATCTGAATAGGGCAAAACAAACTAAAAAACCAAGAGGCAACGAAAAAGCACAAGAAACATATAAAGCACAGAAACACACACAGTGGCAAGCACAGAAGCATTCTCAAAACACGAAATTGGAAACCACATTGTATAAGAAAAAAACCCTGTAGGGGAAAAATAGAAAAAGAAAAAAGAAAAAAAGAAAAAGATAAAAATCCCAGACAAAACACTATGAGCCAAAACCAAACCAAAACAAACAACCCTCCAAAAACACCACTGAGTTTGTTTACTGTATGTTGGCAACATCTACAGCTGAGCATGGGGTCTGGCAGTAAGAGTGACTTGTATACTAAGTGATGCTCCAGTGGTGGGAGCTAATTTTTCACTTGGTGGTTATTACTTGAATATATATATTCAAGTATATATACATATATACTTGAATATATATATATACATATACAAGTATATGTATATATATATATATATATATATATTCAAGTATATGTATATATATATATATATATAATTCAAGTATATGTATATATATATCTTTGGTTAGGGATGTGTACGTGCATTCATCTCTTCTCTCAGCAGTGCTGTGATGTCATCTGGTACAGATCCATGCATGCCCTATGCACACTGCCTCTGTCTCTATGAATTCACATGGGCATCAGTCTTGGTGAATCAAGAAGATCTTGTTTCCTCTGTGTTCTTCATTCTTGTTGTCTCTTTATGCCTTGCCTATTCTTCTGTGGGATTCCATGAAACATGGGGTGGGGGGGGGGGGAGGAAACTCATGGAGACATTCAATTTAGCATTGAGTATTCCAAGGTCTCTTAATTTCTACACCATGTCCAGCTGGGGGCTCTTCATGTTTTGCCATTTACTGCAGGGGAAAGCTTTTCTGTTGATGACTGAATGCAACCCAATCTATGGGTATAGCAGACTCTCATGAGGTGTAACTTTCCTGCTATGATCATGGTGGTACTTGGTTTTGCACGACGTCCCTGGCCTGTGTAGTCTCAGGCTCTTGGTTGCCTGATCCGTGTCAGGAGTGAGTTTCATTTCATGGAGTACATCCTCAACTAAAATCATGTATTGGCTGGACAGTCCCGTAAACTTCATACCACTATTGCACTAGCATACCTTGCAGGCAGGACACCAGTATAGATCAAAGGGTCTATAGCTGGATTGATGTTTTTTTTTTCTCATTTGCTAGTGTGCAGAATAACTTTCAGTACCATGAGTCAATAGGGGTGAAGGCTCTAGGTGGGTTTGACTTCATGTTCAGTAAGTTATGTAGTTGTTGTCTTCATCTATAGGGCCTTACCATCCATTTGTGGAGAGCAACTAATAACTTCGACAGTAGCCGGGGTTATTTGGAATTCTCTTGGTACCCTTTTGGCCAACAACTAGATTAGATGTAACCCATTCCAAAACCTAGGAAGATCTAGGTATAAAACTAACATTTGCAATACAACAAAAGGAACTGCTGCTATCATTCTTATATCCATTTCCTGGCCCTTGCCAAATAAGTTCATCATACCTAAATATCGTTGGTAGCTGGTATGGCTTGGATCTTGGCAGTTCCCCAAATTCTTATGTGTTGAAAACTCGGATCTCACAGTGGTGCTTTAGGAAGTGGGTGTTGAGCTTAGGAGGCAGTGAGAAATAGCTACTTCACTGGGAGAGAGACAGTGTACTTGAAAGGAATTGTGGGATGCCATCCTTTACTTGGATTTTTCCATGTCTTGTGATATAAGTGGTTTTGGGCTGCCATATGTTTCCATCATGATGTGTTGCCTTCTCTGAGGCCCAAGGTTGTGATCAAAGACTGAAATGTTCAAAGCTATGAGCCAATGGAAAGGTCTTTCCTTTTAGAAGATGATCACCGCAGATATTTGGTTATATTGACTGAGCTTTACTATTGAAGCTGTATATAATACCTATAACAATCACTGATATATTATCAGAAACACCTACTCTAAATGATTGTTGTTTTTATGTCTTAGTAAATGTCACAAACAGTTCCCTGTAGTAAGCACTTTGTTTCCAGAATGTGAGCACTATAAATGTATTATGATCAGCTTTCATATAGTCAATTAATTTATATCCCATAGCATTTTAAGAAGTATGTATCCTGCTCCCCAGATTTCCCAGGGTTCCACCCAGTGCTGTGCAGCCATTGCTGTGCTTCTCGGAGGTTTTTTACTTTGGGGAAGTGATGGTGAACCTTCTCCTGAGATTATTCAGTCATATTTGCCAAGTTATCTCTACACTTCAATTCCATCTGTGAGACTACCTCACTTTTTCCTGACATTATTGTAAGATTCTTGATGATAGGAAGTTAAAGCAAGATTTTCTTATATAACTCTAAAACTGGACATATATTTCATAATAAAAACAATGAATACATTAATAATTAAGCTATAATTTTATGTTAATATATTTTTGCTTCTGATATTTTAAAACTGTTTTCGATATAGAATACTCCAATACAATATATTCTGACTGTGGGTTCTCTTCTCCCATTTCCTCGCATATTCTCCTTACAACTCAGCAACCCAAACCCACACACTTTCTTTCTCTCCCTCATATTCTTTTTAAAATTTTTATTGAAAATAGATTTTACTATATCTCATATATCAAATCATATAATATATAAAAATATATCATATAATATATCCTAATTATGGTTTATCTCTCTTTACTTCTCCTAGATCCTTCCAACTACCCACCCCCCAGTATAGAGCCACCCCCTTTCTGTCTCTCATTGGAAAAAAACATGCTTCTAAGGGATAATAATAAAATAAAGTAAAACTTACACATCAGAACTGGACAAAGGAAACCAACAGAAGTAAAGAAGTCAAATAGAAATCATAAAAAAATTAAAGAACCACTTGTTTGCACAAATGATTCTTAGGAATTCCTTTAAAAATACTAATTTGGAAGCCATAATATATATATGCAAAGGACCCATAGGGTAATGTAATAAAAGAAAAAAAGACATTAAAAATAGGTAGAATTTTTAAAAAAGGAAAGGAAAAAAAAAAAAGCCCTGGCATGATGTTGTGAGACAAGGGACCTCTAAAGACACCTTTGAGTGCATTTTCTCTTGGCCATCTACAGCTGGGCATGCAGCCCAGCCCTAAGAGTAGTTTTGTTTCCTCAGCTGGACTCCCTTACAGGAAACTAAATTGTCAATTACAAATGCTTATTGCTTGGAGACTGCTTCTGGACGAGAGATGGAAGCTTGTGAGTACTTTCTTCTCAGGTCTAAGGCCCTATCTGGCACAGACCCCTGTAGGCCCTGTGCATGCTGCCTCAGTGCCTCCGTATATGCTTCAGTCATGCTGAGTTAGAGGAATTTGTGTCCATCTATGGTGGCCTCCATCTCCTCTGACTTTCACCTTCTGCCTCCCCTTACACAGGGTTCCTGAGACTGAGAAGAGGGAAATAATGGAGACTTCTCATTTAGGAATTATTGTTCCAAGGTCTCTCACTCTCGGCACAATGTCTGTCTGTTTGTCTCTGTGTTTGTTCCCATCTGCTGCAAGAGGAAGCTTCTCTGATGATGTCTGAGCAAGACACTGAACTATGAGTGTAGCAGAAAGTCACAAGAATTCATTTTATTGCTCTATTGCTTTTAAGAGAAGAATAGTACTTGGTTTTGCTCTAAGTCCATGGGCTATCTAGTCTCAGGTTCTTGGTCACCCACACAGTGTCAAATATGGGTTCCATCTCCTGGAGTAAGCTGTAAGTCAAGCCCTATGTATTGGTTGGTTACTCCCATAAGCTTTGGGCCAATATTGCACTAGCATATATTTCAGGCAGGACACTATTATACATGAAAGGTTTTGTGGTTAGCTTGGTCTTTGTGTACCAAAAGCACTAAAGCTTATGGTGAAGGCTCTATCTATGCAAGCACTACGCTCAGTTAGTTGTGTTGGTGTCAACTTCTGCAGTGGAGCCCTGCTGTCAATTCATAGAAAGTATCCTGAAGTATTGCAAAGGCCTGGGTTGTTTGGAGATTCCCATGGAACCTCTTTGGCCAACAATTAAATTGGATGTACCTTGATCCTGGTACTGGATTTAGTATACCAAAGTTCATTTGGTGACAAGAAATGTCCAGTTGGGGTTCCGTCTCCCCTGTATTTGACGATTTCATTAGATAGCTTTCATATATGTGTGTATTTTAGGAAGATTCTACTGTATTAGGTAACCACTCTCCCCTCCCTACAAATGACCCTTAGTTTTTAGCTGCATCTCCCCATAGCCCCTCCCTCTTTCCCTTTTCTTCCTCCTCTCCCTAATTTATCTTCCTTTTCCAATCCCCCAATTCTTTCATAACTATCAACTCTCTTACCCTTTTGTGGTAGTCTGAACAGGAATGGCTCCCATAGGCTCCTTTATTTGAATGCTTGGTCATCAGGGAATGTGGAGAGTGGCACTATAAGGATCTGTGGCCTTGTTGGAGTAGGTGTGGCCTTGTAAGAAGAGTAGTTGTGGCCTTGTGGAAGGAAGTGTTGCTTCACTGCATACTGAGGAGGATGCCTTGAGGTTTAAAGGCTCAAGCCAGGTCCAGTGGTCTCCTCTCTTTCTGATACCTGTAGACCCATCTATAGAATTCTCAGCTACCTCTATAGCACCATGTCTGCCTGCATGCCACCATACTGATAATGGACTAAACCTCTGAACATGTAAGCAAGACTCAATCAAATGCATTCCTTTATAAGAATTGCTATGGCCATGGTGCCTCTCCATAGCAACAAAGCATAGACTAAGACATATTTCTTAGGTATAACAATCTGTCTCCCAAAGTCCTTGCATACTTAAAACCCTTTAGCTCTGTGGATTGTAGCTTTGTTATCATTGATTTAATGGCTAATAGCCTCATATAAGTGAATTAATACAATATTTGTCTTTCTGGGTCTGGGTTACCTCACTCAGGATGATATTTTCCGGTGCCATCCATTTACTTGTGAATTTCATGATTTTATTTTATTTTTTCTAATGGCAGAGTAGTACTTAATTGTGTGAATATACCACATTTTCTTTATCCATTCTTCTGTTAAAGGACAACTAGATTGCTTCCACTTTCTGGTTATTATGAATAGAGCAGCAGTGAAATGCTTGAGCAAGTGTCTGTGGTACGATGAAGTGTCTTTTGTGTATATACCCAATAGTGGGACAGCCGGCTCTCGAGGTTCATGATTTGATTCTATTGAATAATGAGTCTGTTTTGTGCCAATATCATGGGAGATGGTAAAACCACCAGCAGTTCTTTGATTATTTAATGACTATTTTACTTATCCCAAGTCTTTGTTTTTCCATATGAAGATGAAAATTGTTCTTTCAGGATCTGTGAAGAATTGCATTAGGATTTCAATGGGGATTATATTGAATCTGTTGATTATTTTTGGTAGGGTTGCCATTTTTACTATATTAATCCTACTGATGCATGAGCATGGGAGATCTTTCCATCTTCTGATATCTCTTTTAATTTCTTTTTCAGTTTGTTAATGTGGGTTTTCTTTCTTTCTCTCTCTCTCTCTCTCTCTCTCTCTCTCTCTCTCTCTCTCTCTCTCTCTCTCTTTCTTTTTTTTTTGTGGTCAGACAGAATCAGATCTTATTCCAACTTTCTTCTATCAGTTGAGACTTGCTTTGTGTCTGATGATGTGGTCAGTTTTGGAAAAAGTTCCATGAGGTTCCAAGAAGAAGGTATATGTTAGGAAATGATCCAAAGATGGAATCCTGTGAAGACTTATGGGAACACTACAAGAAAACAAAGCAAGAACTCCATCTCTTCGAAACTCAGAATTGTTCTTGGAATGTATTTTCGTGTTCCTCCCACATGCAGGACATAGGAACGAGTTTACTTCAGATTATTCATTACAACTGTCTAATGTTATTTCTTTATATGCCTCTATTGGAAAAAAAAACATGTTTTTGCCATGTGCAGTTTGTCCTTCACCTATGGCTTGTTCTCCACATGTGGCTTACCCTTGTGATTGGATAGTTTATTCATGCGAATGTCATAATCCTCAGAGTATAAATTGTCAGATGCTCTGAATAAAGTTGGCTACTGTATGAGACTTTAGTTGCCTCATTTATTGGCTCTGTTTTCCCAGGTTTTACTACCCTCAGAGCTATAAATAAGTAGCACAATGAATCAGGGACCCGAAATCAGGTATGAGTTAAGAAAACTAGACCCTCACCAAAGGAGGTGAGAAAGAATAATTGGGCAGAAACAAGGAAAGGCTTTCCCATATGTCAACCTTTTGCATCATTGTTTAAAGAAAGGAGAAACACAAGTATTAAAACCACAGCTATTAGATTCCTTGCAAGTTGTTTATGATTATAATCTCTGGTTTCCAGAAAAAAGAACTTTCAATGAAGAAGTATGAGAGTCTGAAAGAATAATGAAATGATGCATAAACAAGGGGGGAAAGAGTCCTATTCAATTTTGGGTTATTGGCATTAATTTGTACTGTTAAAGGCTTAAGGAAGATAAGGAGGATATTAATTATGAAGGAGAGATGGCTAATTGTTTGAATGAATATAAGCTGGATGCTCAAATCTTAAAGCTGTTAAGAATGAGGCAATAAAGGAGGAGATTTTTCTTGTTCAGGCAAAGTGAGAAGTAAAAATAGGACTAATAACCATGCAAGTGACTGCTCCCTCATCTCCCTCCTTTAAAAATACATCCTCCATTTCCTGAAAATGACCCTGAAACATAGAGTAGGAAGATGATATTCAATCTAATTTTGAATTCTCTCCACTTTTTATAAAGTTTTAGGAGAGCTTTTGAGAAACCTAACATTACAACCTAGGCAAACTAAAGCATAGCAGGGAAAAGAAATTTGTTTTCCAGTTCCTCTCTAGCTTCATGAGCTGCCTTTGGTATTGCTAATGCACTAACCAATCTATTTAAAATTATAGAAAGAAAGAGTGCATTAGATGGTCCTCAAATTATTTTAAGGGACAAGAAAAGAACTATAGCTATTTGAATCCCAACTAAAAGAAGCATTTGTGTATCATATGGATCCTTCACTTCCTTTAATTTTACTTTATTACCCACTAAATTGTCTCCTACAGTTATTATAGCACAAGAAGATAAACTTTCAGAATGAATTTATTTAAACAATAAAGGGTATAAAATAGTAACTGCTTACCTTACTCGTCTTACTTAATTAGTAAATTAGGGAGGACCTGATGTCAGTAATTATATGGATTGAATATTTACGGTATTATATTATCCTTAATTAGCAATCAATTTTTAAGAGCATTACAGACTCTATGTATTTTCAGATTTTATTTGCTGATTACTATGGGAAGGATAGGAAATCATTATCTAGCTGGCAAGCTATTGGATTTCCTCATACAAACTGAGTTTGTGATTGCAAAAAATGTTCCACCTTCTACCAGTCCACTGGCAGATACTTATATTGATGGTTCATGTAACAGTATAAGAAGAATTCATGATTCATGTATTCATCAACCGATTAATACATTTCCACTCAGGTTGGCAGCTAGAACTGACTCTTTTGTCTTATACATTACTGTTGATTCACAAACCCTTTATACCATATCAGATTCTTCTCATTTCTAGCATCAGACTCATGCGCATGCACACTCTAACCTCCCCTGTTTTATTGCAAAAGGAAACAAGCAAGTTGATGCATTATGTTTGCCCTACTTGTACTTTCAAGAGGAAGGTTGGGAAGGAGTATGCATATGATATAGCAGATGGATCTACTGAAATATTATGAATCATTTACTGACTCCTCCAGTCCTGGGCCATCAAGGACAATGGAAGAGGGTGAGGAGATAGCGAAAGTCACCAGACAGATAGCAAACCTCCAGCTCAAGGGCAAAGGAGGTGTCAACCATATCATTAGAATTCATGTGTGCCCACCTGAAACCAAGTTAAGACCCTATGGACCAGGGGAATAGTTATTCTACGAAACACACACACACACACACACACACACACACACACACACACACACACACAGAGCCCTATGTCATCTAAGAATCTTTTTCTGGTGATGCTAGCTAGTTTGGCCTGTGCATCTGCAGTGAGTGCCACTGAACACATATGTTGGTTTTACATTCCTCATTCTCCTTTGTTTCAGATTTAATGTAGATTGGACAGATCCAGATCCTGTTATCTTCACTAATGACTCTGTGTTTATGCCTGGACCTTAGGACTATAATATTCATCTAAAAAAAGGGACTGCACTCAGTGTTTCCTTGTGATTTGAATCGCTTCCCATTTGTATAGGACACCATAACACTTGTGTTCCTATTAAAGGGCAAATATGGCCTTGTGTTCTAAAAGAGACCAGAACTACTAACCATATGTGTCTCTTTTCAAGCTGTTCTCTAGATATTTGTGATTGCTATCTCTGTTCTTGGTGGCAGAGTATTACACACAATGTTTTCACTGTTTTAATACCATTCATTGTGTTTATAATATGCTTGCTTATAGAATACTTATTCATCAAATGACAATTAGACTTATCTACACCTCAAATCAAAACCACTCTGATATCCTGCTATTAAAAAATAAAAGAGGGGGGTTATGGAACACAGTCCAAGATTGGAGCAGTGTGAGGATAATTCTGAGTGTTCATGACAACACTCCAAGAAAGCAAGACAAGAGTCTTGGGACTTCAGTTTCTTCATAATACCGAACTGTACTTGGAATACACTCACGCAAGGCATAGTAGATAGGAGTGAGTTAACTTCAGATAACTCATGATTGCTTGCTGATGTTACTCAAATATGTTCATGTGTGGATAGGTTTTATGTTCTTCTCCCCCTTTTTCTTGAGTATCATTGTTTGATGCTCTGAATATAGTTGGCTACTGCATGAGTCTTTAGTCTGCCCCATTTACCATCTCCGTTCTTCCAGATCCCACTGCCTCTACAGCAGTCAACAGGCATGTTCTTTTTTATAAGGGTGAAATGTTCTAAAAATATATGCTAAGTCCATTTGTTTTATAACTTGTTAGTTCCAGCATTTCTCTGTTCAGTTTTTGTCTGGATAACCTGTATGCAAGAGGGAGTATTGAACTCTCCCACTATCAGTGTGTGGGGGCCAATGTGATAATTGAGCTGCAGTAGTTGAGTAGTTGTTCTTTTATGAAATTGGGTGTCCTCATGTTTGGGGCATATATGTTAAGAATTTCCATGCCCTCTTGGTAGATTTTTCCCTTTGATGAGTATCCACTCGCTATCTTCTTTGACTAGGTTTGTTTTGAAATTCATTTGGTCAAATATTAAAATGATTAAACCAGCTTGCTTCTTCTGCCCATTTGCTTGGGATACCTTTTTCCATTCTTTTACCTGGATGTGGTTCTATTCTTGATCTTAAGATGCATTTCTTGGATGCGTTCTATTTTATATATTTTTCTGTACAACTTTTAAAAGTTGTATAGAATAAATTAATAAATTTACTTAGGAAAAGTGACTTAGACCATGCATACTTATTAGCAGAGATTTTCAGTTGGACAGAGTCAACATATCAAGGATATGGGGAGGGACAACTAACACTGAGGGCCACCTGAGGGTCATATGGAAACCCACTACTCTAGAAACTTGTCTGAAAAGAAATATAAATGGAATCACCAAATAATGGAGGAAGCAATGGTCAACTATATAACTTTGGCTACCAAATGAAACTTTCAGTGCCAGAGATGTTTTATATCTAATTCACTTGTTGGCAAAAGGACCCTATAGAAACCCCCCAAATAACTCAAGCTATTGATAAAGCTATCAGTTGCTTTCAAAAACTGATGGTTTTGGACCTATTGCTAAAAACAGCACTTATGTATCTCACTGAACACAAAGAAGTCAAGCTAGTGCCTACCTAGAGCCTTTATCCCTAATGACCAGTGTTCATGGTTCTTGGAGTACTTTATATGCTGCCAGAGAAGAAAGGTAACCACTAACCTGACTCTAAACCCTCTGATCTACAGTGGCAACCTACCTGCACAAATGCTATGGTAATAACCAACCACTATCCACTTGGATTTAGCATCTATGCAATGAGATAGAACCCATGCCTAACACTGCTAATATGGCCAAGGATCTGATACCAGATAGACCAAGAACCAAGGGGAAAATGAAATACTACTATTTTACCAAAGGAATGAGGCAACCATATTACTCCTAACAAGAGCAGCTTCTTCCTGCAGTAGTTGGGAACTAACAGAGACCCACTGGGCAATGTGCAAAGAATAAGAGACTTTGGGGCTCTCAATCTTAAATGAAATGTCTTCATCAAATACCTTCCTTCAGGACTATTCAGAAGAGGAAGCAATAAGATTCTAAGGGCTAGAGTTGATTGATGAATGACATCAAAATATCTAGTGTCTTCCAGGATGAATACAGATATAAACTTAGGAAGACTGTAGCAGTGTGCGCAGGGCCTGCCCTCATTCAAGCCACATAGGGTATGAAGAGGGGAAGTGAACACAAATTCCCATTCCTTCCTCAAGAAGTTATCTCCAATTAAGTTTACAAGGAGAAAAAGAAAACCTGTTTTCTCCAGTGAAGTCTCACTGTGTATATAAACCACACCTACTGCCCATGACCAGCAGTAGATGGCCAAAACAAAATGAACTCAGTGGTGGCTTTGGTTTTGGATTTTGTAGAATCTTTGGGCACTTTTTAATCTCACTGGTCTTTTGCTTGTATATTATGGTTTAAGATTTCGTTGTTTTAGGGGTGTGTGTGTGTGTGTTTCTTCTGGGGTTTTGTTGTTTGATTTTCTGGTTTGTTTGCATTTTTATTTTCCTGTTAGTTCTCTAAATAGAGAAAAAGAAGGTATGGATTTGGATGGTGAGGAGGTGAGGAAGATCTGGGGGAAAATAGGGGAGGAAAAACCTTGATTAGAAAACATTGTTATCAATTTTTCAATTGAAAAAGGATTGTTTAGGCTTATGAAGAATAGTTCTATTGTTTTAAATGAAAAACATTGTTTGTGTTTGCATTCTGTCACCAGAAACAACAAATTAGCCATAGTACCTGATAATAGACATATGTAGAAAGACTCATTTTGGCTCATGGATCCAGACAGTTTAATCTATGGCCACCTGAGCCTGTGATAACACAGTGGATCATGGTGAGTAAGTATGGAGATGGAGGGCTGTTTCCGTTATTGCAGATGGGAACACTGAGGAGAGTAGCCAGGATCCTAATCTATGCTTTAAGGGTATTTGTGATGGCTTGAATGTTTATGACCTCCTAAGCTAATACTTGAATTTTTGGTTCCTGTTTGGTGGAAGATTACAGAATATTGGGGTGTGGGGCCTTGTTAGAAGAGGGGTGTCACTGGGAGTAGGCTTTGAGGTTTCAATAGTCAACACCAGGCTCAGTCTTTTGCTCTCCCCACCCCACCCCAGCAACTTGTGGTCCATGTGAGCTCTCAACTGCTGCTCCAGCACTATGCATGTCTTCTGCCATGCTTCCACAGTAATGGCCATTGGCTAACTCTCAGAACTGTAAACAAGCCCCCGATCAAATGCCATCCTTTATGAGGTTCCTTGGTCATTGTGTTCCTTTGCAACAACAACAATAATAACAACAAAAACAATAACTAAGATAGCATGTCTCCAACAACCTCACTTATTTCACTAGGCCTCACCACCTCTTACAGATTTCACTACAATCCTGTCGTTCTAGTAATCACGCTGGCTACACAGGAAGCCTGTAATGCATGGGCCTATGAGGGATACTTAGCTAACCATAGCAACAGTGTAGTTAACTGCCATTAGAAAATATAGGGAATGTTTCCTGACCTCATATGGAATATAAACTACCACAGATGGTGGAAGGCTAAGAGGGTTCTCGGATATAGCTTTTGCTTTTTATAACCACTGGGAAAGTTGAAACACACTGCTTCATCGGGGAAATGACAGAATTAATGTGTTTGAAAATTAATCCATGAGTACTAATAGGGAACGACCGCCATCTAAGACATGCATATACGTGAAAAGCACATCGTGCGCTGGTCTGTGGTAAGCTATTATACACTGCTCCCTGGAGGACTGACAAAAATGAGGAATAATCAGAAAATGACAAGAAATGTACCTCATTGCATCAGCTCCAGGAGGGAAGTGGCCTGGGCAAGAAATGGGCTCATTAAAGAAAGAAGTTTCCAGTGCATGCAATATAAATCTTTTGGGATCAAAAATCTAATCAGTACTTTATTAATGAGTCGTTTGCTATGCAACTGGTATCAACATTTTTCCAGGGTTTTTAATCCATGGAGAACATTAATTTATGAATTTGATTATGGCTCCAGGTGGTTTGGAAATGCTAGGTTTTACACTAACGCATGGTGATGGAGTCTTCTATTTTTTTCTTCAGTTGTCCACCAAGTAACGTCAGGGCTCAAGAGGGTCATGCAAGTTTGTCCTCTAAGCATCACTATGTACAGATGAAAGAGGGTATGTTGCCTTGAATTTGACCATTAGAGAATACTTTTTTTGACTCCACATTTTTTATATATGGTTTATGTTCAGTAGTTTATTAGAAAAGAAGAGAAAGATCTGTCTGACTTTCACTTCACACCTTCAAGAAATCTTGGCCTACCCAGTAGGCAAGTAAGGCAGACTTTTAAAGGCATTAATGTTTGAGGGCTACTGAAATGAGGCTCACAGTCCTTATTTTAAAACAATTCACAAGCATGTGAGAGACTAGGGGACTTGGAGAAATCAGAAGCTCAGTGTAGTAGGCTGATCCTATTATGGGGATGCTCACCAATAACTCCCATAAATTTCCAGAGGCAGAGGTTCATATAGAACCTTTAAAGTACAAGAAGACAGGAAGGGAGGGGATAGCTAGGATTTCAATTGCCAAACAAGGAAAGTTCTGCCGGGCCTTATGGTGCCAATGGGACTAGACAACACTCTATTTGGAAGAAACATTCCCAGGGCATAGTTGTGGCAGGCAAATTAAACTACCTGGGGCCGAGAGTCAGAACTGCTCTGAATTAATCATTTTCTGTAGAGAAATAGAACCAGTGTGTGTGTGTGTGTGTGTGTGTGTGTGTGTGTGTGTGTGTGTGTGTATTTTCTTAGATAGTTCTGGTGACCAAATCTCCTGGCTTCTTAACTGCAAGTCCTAATACAGGCCATGTTACAATTTGAGTCCATGTATAAAGGCCTAAGAACTAGGTGCACTGGAGATGGAAGTCCTGGTCCAAGTGAAGGAAACAATGTTGTGCCAGGTAGCAAGAAGTTAAACAGGCTGAGCCCTTCCTTTCTTCACCCTTCCCTGTCAGCAAAAACTCAAGAGTCTAGATGATGCCCACACTAGGGAGGGCAAGTACTGACTCTGCAGATTCAAATGTCTATGTCAACTCCAACCACCTCCCCCTACCCCCCGCATTAAAAAAAAATAACCCAAAACTTAATCTTTTACCTCTTGGTCCAGTAAAAATGACACTTGTAACTAGCAATCATATTCTAAAATATGGACCTTTTGTAGGGACAAATGACAGCCCTATTTTCAGGAGGTTCTACTTCTCCACAAGACTATGTAGTGCTCAGATAGTTGCACACATATTGGTGGCTTATTAACATGTATAAAAATGAAAGTAAGTCATTAAGGAAGACCCAGGCCTGTTAAGAGTTTGTTCTTCTAAGAATTGGATACCCCAACACCCCCACACCCCCACACAGGGACTGAGAGAAGCAGTTAGAGGCAGAGCAAGATAAACAGAGACAGAGAGACAGAGACAGATAGAGGGACACAAGAGAGAGAGAGAGAGAGAGAGAGAGAGAGGGAGAGAGAGAGAGAGAGAGAGAGAGAGAGAGAGAGAGAAGTAACCATGAAGATAAGCCAAGTGTAAGGCACAGCAAAGCTTCAGATTTTGGACTTCAGAACAGTAGGGGAGGGAATTAATTTTTGCTGCTTAACCCACACAGTTAGTACTTGCTATAGTAATCCTATAAAACTAGTAAACTCAGTATTTACTTTTAGTAAAATGGAAACAGCATCTTCAAGGATAAAGTAAAAATATATCTAATCACAAAGTCTTTGTGAGGTGCTGGCTATTCAAAAGGCATTTCTTGTTGGGAGCTATTAAGACAACACAATTGTCCTGATCTCTGAATTGGGCCTCCCCCCCACCCAGAAGAAAAGGGAGTCAAAAGCAGGCCACCAACGCACCGCTCCGAGAACAACCACAGATTCTTCCAGCCCTAAGTCAGCACCGGATGTTATGTCCTGACCACAAGATATACCCTGATACCACCAAGTTCCTGCTTCCCCATGTAGTTGCCAAAAGAAAAATTTCTGCTGCCCCATTCCTCCTGCTGAGAAGTACTTCCCCTTTTGCTTGTGCATTTAAGCCTTGAGCCTTGCTCAATACAGTGAGACCTTGATGCTAATCAGACTGCTTCCGTGTGTCCTTCATTGCACTTGGTTCTTGTCTCTCTCTCCCCCCATTTGGTTCTTAGGAGAAGGTCCCCTTGAGACCCTCGAATAACTGGACCTGCTGGATAGGTCAATTTCTGATATTGTGTATAAATTTAACAAGAAAAAAAAAACCAAGTCACTCTAGGCAAGAATGTCAGTTCTTCCTTCAGGGACAGTTAATTTAGACTCTGGAGGGAAGGTGTGGACAACAGTTAGAACCTCAACTCCTGCCTCCATAGGACAAAGCTCCCTTATCAACTCAGCCCTCAGAGGGCAAATGCCAGGGCAAGCATGATCCACAGGCATTGTGGAACACAGTGGGCCGCAGAAGCCCTAGCACTGTGATAACCACACAGCAGGCCCCTCTGAAAACCCTTGGAAGTAATGGAGGGACATCAAGGGTAAGGTATGCAAATGGAGGGACAGCAAGGATAGACTATGCAAATGGAGCTGTGTGGCTCATTAATTTAGTAAAGCTGAGTGCCATTGGCACTACAGAAATCCATTTATTTTCATATTAAAGTCATCATATTCTTAACTTGAGACTGGAGCAAATATGCAATACAATAGGAGACAAAGAGATCTTTGCACTAATATTCAAATAAAGAAATTAGAAACCATAGTTATATCAGAGAGGATTACCCTTTACAGTCAATGGCTCATTCTGTCTCCTGAATTGAATTGTAATTGAATTGGATATTTTGGAATTCAATCTACCTAGATTTTGTTTTAAATAGCATTTTATCCTTCTTGCTTCAAGGTTCATTTTAAGGCTAGAGATACCCTTCTGTACTAAGAATCTGAATATCCCACAAAAAAATGCACCTATTTCATCAATACAAACTATCATCTAGCAACTGCAATAGATTTAGCAAAAGTCTGTCTTCTATAAGAAAGCAGCCAACACCATGATTTAATAAAAGAAAAGGCCAACTCAATACTTTTGAATAATAACTTTAATATTTCTGAAAATTTTTATTTGATTAATAATTTCCTATTAGGACCCATTAGCATTCCATGCCCTCCCAAGGATTTTAAATCATGTATAAAGTGTTATTTCATACAATCTAATTCACATGTAAATCTCACTAGTGCCTTACCTTATGGCCACAAAGAAATTCCTTTCTTCTTGTTCTCATAGAAGCTGAGATGTAAGAGATGGTAACTACCTGGTTGCAAACCTCACCTAAACCATTTCATAGACTACAACTCAGACAGAGAAATTGTTAAAGAAACACAGGTGATCAGTAGAAACAACAGGAACCCTAAATAATGGGACTCCATGATTAAGGGTGAATGATTTGACCGCAGTCACCCTCAGCTTCCTACTGTCCCCACTTCAGATCCAGTGAAATTCTTGATGCTTGCCACTCCCCAGGACTTCCTGTCTGTGGCTGGTCAATCTTGTGCCTCTACCCAGTATACTACTCCATAATTCTCTGTAGTGACAGTGACTATCCCCAGATAGACTCCCTCTGGCACCTCCTCCTAAATAGCCATTCTGTCTAGCATTTATTTCACACTCCAGTATTGCACTAATTCCACCTATATCAAGCATGCAGGTTTACATTTCTCACTGAAGTCCTTGAGAATAAACATGCTTCCATATAATGTATAATTTATAGATTTTAAATATCATTACTTTTGCTGCTATTATGAAAAAATATGACAAAAGCAACTTAGGAAGGTATTACCTCCCTTTTGAATATACAGATATTTAAGGCTGTGCTCTGTCAATGAAGGAAACCACAGAGGCAGAGCTTATGACAGCTGGCCCCATTACATCTGTAGTCACACAAAGAAAGAATAAATTCTTCTTCACAGCTCACTTTCTCCTTTTTATTCAGCCTAGGACCCCAGATCAGGGTATGATACTACCCTATACTTAGGGAGAGCCTTCCAATCTCAATTAATCTGAATAATTTTGAAAGCATGCCCAGAGAATTACCTTCTCTTTGATTCTAGATTATGTCAAGTAGACAGTCAATATAAACCATCATAGATAGCATCAGGCATTTACTAGATACACAAATGTCATTGGCATGCTTACCTGGGGCCATGATAAAAGTCATGGTTATTAATTAATTTCACATAAAAACATTTAATTTCATGACAGTTCAAACTAGGTTTTGTCATCAAACAAGTTATATGACAATACCTTTGATTTTTGATTTTTCAGAACTTCTTAGATTTTAGAAGTCAGGATATGGGATTTCTAGACCGCATACACATGTATATGCAGAGAGAATGAGAAATGAGAGAGGGGGAAAGGGGAAAGGGGAGAGGGGAGAAGAGAAGAGAAGAGAAGAGAAGAGAAGAGAAGAGAAGAGAAGAGAAGAGAAGAGAAGAGAAGAGAGGGAGAGGGGAGAAGAGAAGAGAGGGAGGAGGGGAGAGGGGAGAGGGGAGAAGAGAGGGAGGAGGGGGGAGGGGGAGAGGGAGGGAGAGAGGGAGAGACTTCTAGTATTTTTTATTTGAATACCATGTGCCAACCTACAAATTTCAAGCATTGATAAGGAAGCATAGTATGCAAATAATAAATATTTTATAATTTCTACTATAAATTATAAACTCACTGTTCTCTTAATGATTCATTTGGCAGCAATTTAGGCATGCAAGAATATTTCAAATGAATATGAAGCTTCCTGGTGTAAGTGGACTGGATTGTCATAAGCAGAATTAACAAAGTGTAAAATTTGTGAACAGGGCCAAGATGAACTAGCCATGTAATGAACCCATACACTCAATGAATGCTTGAGAACACCAATGGTCTGTCTGTAAGATAGGCCAAATAACACTATGAGTTAAGGTATGCAGAAAAGGGAGAGGTATCAATGTGGAGGTAATGTCAGGACTCTCAAAGTGAAGTTGTAGCTCTATGCCTGGAAATTTTCAGTTTTCCCTTTCACTGCTGCTGTATGCCTGCAGCCTACATGAACCAGGCACACCTGGGAGGCAGGCTGGGGCTGAAAGAGACTAGATGGCAATAAAGATAATGGAGCCAAGACAAACGCCTGATCAAGGCCCACAAGTTTATTAAGAGACTGTGCTTATAAGGGGGAAGGCCCATCATTATCACCAACCCCCCATCCCCCCCTTCCCTATCCCCCACCCCCCACTCCACTCTTGGTGCCTGGAGCCATTCTGTCAGCACTGTCACCAGGCTGGTTGCTTATTCAGGAATGTCTCAGGAAGACAGGTTTAGCCTCTCAGCAAGTAGCAGAATCTCAGGGCAGTTGTCACTTCAAATGAAGCCAGCCAAGTCAGAAAGCTGCACCGTAGGTGGCCCCACCTCAGTGGCCACATGGTCTGTACTAGGCCACTTCAGGCTGGGGGAGGCTACAATTCCTCCCTGAATATATAATAAAAATAGCCGTACTGAGGCATAAAATTTATTTATGCTCCGTAGTCCTGACTGGGAGTTATGGTGGCTGGCAGCTGTGCCTGGTTTGGGATATCTCAGATTTTCCTGAACTATTCTTATCCATCAAGGAGAATATATGCAGCTTGTTTGTGTTTATTTTGCACAAACATGGCTCTGTGGTGTATTATTAATAAATCATGGCCTCTTGGCATATACCTCTGTCTTAGATTGATATAGTTTCAAAATCTGGTTGCCCGTCATTGGATAACTGGCCCTCATAGAACACCTTATTCCAAATCAGACTGAAGCCTCAATATATATTGAATATGCTTCTTCATATTGATGAATTTCTGCCACCCACACTTGCTGGAGGTGAGGCTGCACACTTGCTGAAATCAGACTGTGAGGTGTTGACTGACCTGCTTGAAAAAAAGCCAAGACAGTGAAAAGCAACAGGATAAAGGTTTCTTTGTGGAAGCCCAGGTACTTTATTCAGTTGCAAATTAGCAACCATCAAGCTCAGACTCTGATCTCCCAGTGTGGGGGAGCTGACTTTGAGAATTAGCAGGAAAGCCTGAGATTCTCTGAAAGTGGAGGCTGTGTTCCAAATTAACTTTTTTGGCTAAAAAGAATTTTTAGCCATCAAGGAGGTTAAAATCATACTTACTAGAAGATTCAGGATCTGTGTTCACTTGAAGAACGGAACCAGTCTTTCATGCAGCCATCGTGCTCTGTCATCTTTTTGGGAAAAAACACAGACAGAACCTCTTCCCCAGATTAAAACGGGGTCTGGACCATTCCACATATTAGTTAATGGGTCCCGCCATCTAACCATGGCATAAGAACTGGAAGTAACTGGATGCCAGTGGTGATCTGCTGCAGACTGACCTTTAATATCAGTTTGCAAGAAATTTAAAATGAACAAGACAAAAGAAAGATGTGTTTTTGGTGACTTTGGGGGGTAAAGCTGCCCCTGTTTCATTTTAAAAAGCCAGTTTTTCAGAGTGCGATGAGCACATTCAACAATTCCTTGTCCCATGGGCTTATAAGGAATTCCAGTTCTATGTTTGATACCAAATTCCTTACAAAATGAAGAAAAATTGGCATAAGATGGCCCATTATCTGTCTTAATGAGTTTAGGCAATCCCATAGCATTAAAGGCTTGTAAAAAATGGTCAATTACATTTCTAGAGGCCTCTCCCTTATGTAGAGAAGCAAAAAAGAAATCCTGAACAAGTGTCAATACAAACATGTATATATTTTCCAAATTCTGCAAAATGAGTTACATCCATTTGCCAAATTGCATCTATAATCAACAAACCCCAACCTCCAAGAGAAATAAAAAGATCTATGAAATTATCTTTTTTTAAAAGACAGTTGTCATATTACTTTAGGAAGATATACTAGGAACATTGTGTTTTAAAAGACTAGCAAAAACCTGCATGGTAATGATTGTGACCGTACATACAGTTAAAGAAGTATACATGTAGGTCATTGGAGCAGAATAGGGAACCCAGGAAAATTACCAATTGCTTTTGATAACATTGCAAATTAATGCAACAAAAAGATAGTATTTTTAAAAGATGTCACTGTGGCAATTTGACATTCATTAACAGTTATAAACTTTTATAGACTTTGAAATAACTAACTCCTAGTAGATCATGGAATTCAACACAAGGTTCTAAAACATTTAGAAATAAATATAGGCTCCACTGAGATGGTTCAACTAGAAAATCTATCTGCTCTAAGCCTGATGACCCAGGTTGATCTGCAGGGCTAGCATGGTGAAAGGACAGAGCTGCAATATGTCCTCATATGCACTGTGGCACTGGAGTGTCATATACATGTACAAACACAGAGAAGACGTGAATACAAAAATGAAAGTTTAAGATGTTATAAAAGTAAAAACAAATATATAGAAAGTTTTGAGACCACAACAAAGAATTTATACTTCTATACCCAAACCATGATTGACCTAAGGAAAAACTAATATAGTACACATTGTTAAACAGAAAAGCTTTTGAACTATGAAATATTCTATCAAAAAGACAAAGGACCACAGTTTGCAGAGATATATGTGGTCAGCCTGCCTAGCCTACTTGATGATCTCCAGGAAACAGAGAGACTCTGACTCAAAGGGAAAGGTAGTGCCTGACAAAGTGACACTTGAAGTTGTCATCCACAGACGAGTTGTGAAGAAACATGTCAAACAAGATTTGGCATCACTGAGCACTAACAAATAGGTTAGCCTTCACTATTACATAGTTCTACAATGATCAAAATGACTAAACCAACTGGTAATGACACCGAATATTGATGGAGAAGATGAAGAAACTAAGCCACTGATCACGATATTTAATTTCTATTGACAACTTGATTAGACCTGGAAACATTTTGATGATTGGCAAAGCACGACTGTGTTTATGTCTATAAGGGCATTTGTAGGTAGGATTAGCTGAGGACTATTAGCTTGGAGCTAATATCATCCGTTGGCTAGTGTTCTACACTGAATAAAAAAGAGGCAACGAAGAAATCCAACTGAGCACCAGTATCCATAACTCTGTGTTTCCTGACTTGAGATGCACTGTGATCAGCTGCTTCTTGTTTTTTTCTTCCCTTCCTACCATCACTAATATATTCATATATCACTTATGGCAATAAAAATGTCAATGTAGCTATCCTGAAAAAGATTTTTCGTAGAATCCTGAACATATTTTTGTTGTTGTTGTTTTTTGTTTTTTTTTTTTTTGGTTTGTTTTTTTGTTTGTTTTTGTTTTTGTTTTTTGGTTTGGTTTGGTTTGTTTGTTTTTCGAGACAGGGTTTCTCTGTATAGCCCTGACTGTCCTGGAACTCACTTTGTAGACCAGGCTGGCTTCGAACTCAGAAATCCACCTGCCTCTGCCTCCCAAGTGCTGGGATTAAAGGCATGTGCCACTACCCCCGGCCTGGACATACATTTTTATGTCAACTTGAAACAAAGTACCATTTTCTGAAAGGAGGGAACCTCAGTTGAGAATATGACTCCGTAAGATCTGACTGCATGGCATTTTTTAAATTATCGATTGAAGGGGAAGGGCCCAAACCACTTTGGGTGATACCATCCCTGTGTTGCTGGTCCTGTGTTCTATAAGAAAGAGTGATGAGCAAGCCATGAGAAGCAGGCTAGTAAACAGCACCCACCCCATGGCCTCTGCATCAGCTCCTGTCATAGAGTCTGCCCTGTTTCTGTTCCTGTCATGACTTCCTCCTACATTAAACAGCAAGGTAGAAGCCTAACAAACCCTTTCCTCCCAATTTGCTTTTGGCCATGGTGTTTTATCACAGCAACAATCTTAACTAAGATAGGTAGGTTTGTTTTTTGGGTTTTTTTGTTTTGTTTTGTTTTGTTTTTTGTTTTGTTTTGTTTTTTTAAAATAAAACCAAGCTTAAACTTAGTACACAATTCAATAATTTCCTCTTGAAATATTTATGCTATAGAAATGAAAATTCATGTTTACATAAAAACCTTTGTATATATAATATTATATGTTACTAATAATACAAAATTGGATACACGCTAGAAATAATTCATTGGATTATTTTAAAACATTCTTGCTATGGGACATTACTCAGAAATAACTCAAAGAAAGTAGTAGTCATGAGGCCTTTGTGAATGGATCTCAAGGAAATTATGCATTCTGAGTAGAACCCAAGAGCCCAGTAATAATTCCACTTATTAATCTTTTCTGTTTTTTTTTTTATGTATAGTGAATTAGATGCTAGTAGACTTGTAGGGCATAGGGAATGGACCTCTTCCCTGTGGTCAACAGTTTATAAAAGCACTGACTAGAACAAAGGAACTTGGATTAGCCCTCAGCACAGAACCTGACAGATGTGTAGCCCTGGATGAGATATGACATTCTAAACTACTCTAAAGGTCAGCAATGGATAACTATCATAAACTGTCTGCATGAGGCCAAACCTTATCAGATTAGTGTGCAGGAGGAGGCTTTCAGAGAATACAGACACATCACTGCTCCTTCTGTGGAGTCAAAAACAAGCCTGCTAATACCTGGACAGTGCAAAGTCCCTCAGGGAAACATCCCTTGCCCTAGAGGTTTCATAAGGTAGCCCAAAGCTTACCTAGAATGGAGCTCTCTGGCCATCACTTGCTCTCACTCTTTCAGAACGCGCTTTCCTCTCTCTACCCTTCAATAAACCCTGTCTCTCCACCACCCTTCAGTACATATAGTTCTGTCTTTCACAGTTAAAACCAAAGGAACAGGTAGACAGAAGAAATCCTTAGGTCAATTGGGGTGAGAAGATAGTTGTTGAGAACGAAACCGTAATAATAATTGCCAGGAACTGAGGAACATAGAAGGTAACAGATGGGGGAATGGGACACAATGGGGGTTTTGTGGTGAGAAACTATTGCATGTCTTAAATATGATGATCTCTAAAGAAATGCACACCTATGACAAAATATACTATAATTAGGCATGTGCCTAATTATACACACCATCAATTTATACACATGGGTGTATAAAACTGATGAACTCTGGTTGAGGTTGCTGGCTTATTTTCATTGTTTATTGCTACTTTTTTAAATACAGTACCTATATATTAAATGGTATCATTGAGGGAAAGCAAAGTATTCCCAGATTTATCATCTAATTTTAAAGCTTCACATGATATTATAATTAACTCAGTACAACATATAATTAAAATAATCTATACACTTTTTTCTTTTACTTTTAGGGTGAACTAAGAACTGATTCTACACAATTTCATGCAGCGTCAGTTCCTTTAGCTGCCTGGATTTCTTCCTACCACTCTGATAGATGGTTTGTATGCGAGAATAAGAGACCAAATGGAATTCATTAAAATTATAAACATGAATCAACTTGAAATGGAAACGTTTACTCTGTGGCTGGAAGGTTTATATTTCTATTTCAACTAGCAATTGGCTCTGAAATGTGACTTCTATAACCAGGTAGAACTCAGAATTTTAAGAAGTTCGGCACAATACAACATAATTTCACAAAAATAGACTTAGGTTGTACAAACTTCAGAAATTTCCAGCTAGGTTTGGTTCATATTTTTCCTATAAGACTTGTAAGCACCGTAAGTGCAATGACAACTAAAGATTATGTTCATGTTTTTTAATGAGTTCAGGCTTAAGGAAGCTTAAGCGTGCCTGTCAGAGATAAACATGATTTTTAAAACAGAATTGAGGGGTCATAGAGATGGCTCACCAGTTAGGAATTATTACTTCTTGCAGAGGCCTGGGCTGAATTTCCAATATCCACACAGCAGCTCATGACTACCTTCAACTCAGTTCCAGGTGCTCCAATGCCCTCTTCTGGCCTCGGGGGTGGGGGTGGGGGGCACCAGGCACATAAATGGTACACATCCATACTTTCCCTCAAACATCTACACAAATAAAGATACATAGTGTTTATTTTTATTTTATATAAAGATGAAATAATTATAAGCTAATTTATTTTTAAGAACATTGTAGGTGCACAGCAGAATTGAGGGAAGGTACAGAGCAGTCCCATATGTCACATGTCCCTCCATGCTAAGCCTCACCACTACCAATATCTTTACCAAAAGAGTACACACAGGCTACAGTCATTGGATAGAGGTGACACATCTCTCTCATTCTTAGTTCACAGTTAATTTGTAGGTTCATTCCTAATGCTGTATATTTTTTGGACCCAGAAGAGAATTATGCAGTGACAGTCACCACTAGCAGCAAGGAAACTGCTCAAGGATTTGATGGAGCAGCCTGAGATATTGCCCTCAGCACCTCACAGGAGTCTATTCAGGTGTAACGGGGATTCGGAACAACACTGAAAAACAATTCAGGACACGCCATGGTAAAGTGAAGACAAGTTTCCTGGTGAAAAAGAAAACCACAGATGCGCTTGAGAAGAGGCATCCATGGGTACGAGAAGAAAACTTACTTAAAAGCTTCGGCAGGAGCCATGGCATTTTTTGAGTTATATGGCTTACAGAAGGAAATCCTCAGGATTGAGAGACGAGAAAATAAATGCATGCTGCGCAACTAATTTCCTATTGAAAGAAATTCCTAATGCAAGAACAAAAATTACAAGGTGGTTTATGGGGCTGCTAGGCAATGTGGCATGAGAAGCAGAAACATGAGGAAGGCAAAAACATAGTGCAAAAGAAATGTTTCGATGGACCTGGAGGGCATCATCCTGAGTGAGGTAACCCAATCACAAAAGAACTTGCACAATATGTACTCACTGATAAGTGGATATTAGCCCAGAAACTTAGAATACCCAAGATATAAGATACAATTTGCTAAATGCATGAAACTCAAGAACGAAGACCAAAGTGTGGACACTTTGCTCATTCTTAGAATTGGGAACAAAACACCCATGGAAGGAGTTACAGAGACAAAGTTTGGAGCTGAGACGAAAGGATGGTCCATCTAGAGACTGCCATATCCAGGGATCCATCCCATAATCAGCCTTCAAACGCTGACACCATTGCATACACTAGCAAGATTTTGCTGAAAGGACCTAGATATGGCTGTCACTTGTGAGACTATGCCGGGGCCTGGCAAACACAGAAGTGGATGCTCACAGTCAGCTATTGGATGGATCACAGGGCCCCCAATGGAGGAGCTAGAGAAAGTACCCAAGGAGCTGAAGGGATCTGCAATCCTATAGGTGGAACAACAATTTGAACTACCCAGTACCCCCGGAGCTCTTGTCTCTAGCTGCATATGTATCAAAAGATGGCCTAGTCGGCCATCACTGCAAAGAGAGGCCCATTGGACTTGCAAACTTTATATGCCTCAGTACAGGGGAATGCCAGGGCCAAGAAGTGGGAGTGGATGGGTGAGGGAGTGGGTGGGGGAGCCTGTGGGGGACTTTTGGGATAGCATTGGAAATGTAAATGAAATAAATACCTAATTAAAAAAAAAAGAAGAAATGTTTCAATGTAATCACTGTGTGGGGCCAGAATGGGTGTGCACATGCTACACCATGTGTGTTGAGGACAGAAGACAACTTTCTGGAGTTGGTTCCCCTCTTCCACTTGTATGCGAGTCCAGCGATCAAACTGAAATCCCCAGGCATGTGCTTCTCTGGAGCCAGCTCTTTGGTCCCAAAGCAATTATATATATATGTTCAGCAAAGAGGCAAAAACATTTTCAACCTGAGTATGCTTTACTCATCTTAATAGACTTATGTGTTGTCGTAGACTTTAGGAAGGGAAATATAATTTTGTGAAGAATAGTCTGCAGTCTCCAGTCTGCTTTACCAAGACTCTTGATCCAGTCAGCAATAGACTGAGGTCAGATCCACGAGGATGAGGGCTTGAAGCTCCTTTGTTCTATGTCCCCTTAACGTCATCCTGTCTTCTTATCCTGCCTCAGCACAAAGCCACCACTGTAGCAGCAGGGAAAGCAACGCACCTCACCAAAGCTCCTCTACACTCTCCCGTTCACCATTGACAACTACAGACCTTTCTCTGTCTCCATTGTTCCAGCATTTCAGAACATTCTGTCACTACAGCCAGACACTAAGATGTACATAGCCTAGAAGGGCTTCCTTTCCTTAGTAACACATATTTAGCATCCTCCCATGCCTTCCCGTGGCATGCTAACATCTACTTGTAGTAAGCAGTAATGTTCTATTATCTAGACACACTCATGGAATAGCTATTCACTTATCTGTTGAACACTATTTGATAATTTCAAATCTGCTGGAAAAAAAAATGCCTGGACGTATTTTCACATGGAATAATTTTGTACTGCTTCGAGCAAATCTCAAGAAAAATAATTTGTGGTTAGTAGTTTTGGAAGAAACAGAAAAAAAAATTCCAAAATAATTGTACTATGTTTCATTCTCACTGGTAACAAACAATAACTGCTGTCATTTCATTTGACATCACAGGGACCAGCCATCAAACCGCTGGTAAAAGGAGTCTGTAGACATACATCCTGCATCAAGCAGTGCTGTGATCCAGTGCAGACCACACACTTTTTACAGTGTTTAGCTAAAATGTTTCTTCTCTGTTTTGGAGTTACTACTGATATAATAAAACACCATGAGCAAAACAGTTTGGCTAGCACAGGGTTTACCTGACTTACACCTTCCCCATCCCAACCCATTATTGACCACGAGCAGGAACCTAGAGGCCAGATCTGAAGCATGACTGATGGAGGAATGGTCCCCTTGCTTGTTCCTCCAGACTGTCTCAACCTGCTCCCTTATGCAACCCAGGACCACCTGCCCAGACTTGGCAACACCTGTAGTGGGCCAGACTTTCCAAAATCAATCAGTAATCAGGAAAATAACCCCCTGAGCTTGCCTACAGGCCAATTTATGGAAGCATTATCTCAAATGAAGTTATCTAGTGTCAGACAACTCTAGCTTGTGTCAAGTTAAATTCAAAAAAGCCAAGCAGGAACTCCATTCCTCCTCTGCTTTGTCATCTCTTCTGCTTCTTCATTGGAGCATCACAAATTCACATCTGAGTTAGTCCTACCCCTCAGTCACTATAAGTTTAGGAAAAACCAGGCTAAGTTCTAGTAGTACCAAATGTAATGATATATATTTCAAGTGAAGCTGAGAAATAATATATATTTCAAGTGAAACTGAGAAAATAAAGTATATGTATGTATTTACTGTGTATGCTTCTGTAGTTGTGTGCATTTATGTGCACTAAGTATGTCCAGGTGCCTGTGAACACCAAAAGAGGACATTGGATCCCATGGTATTGTAGTTATAGTCAGTTGTAGGGAGCTGTGTCTATTACTTAGGGCTTTTCTATGCTCTCCTTGTTTCTGAATGATAACACAGAAACCTATAATATTTGTTAATAAGCTTCAAGCACTATAGCCGTGCAGATCCTCATCTATTCTAACCTGACTATGTTGGCTACTTCCCAGCTACGTGCCCTGTTATCTACCATCTTAGTCTCACCCTGGCTGCTCCTGTTCCATCTGCGCCCTCGTGGTGACTCCCTCATGATGACCTTCATGGTGATTCCTCAACCTGTGACCCCCTTACTGGGTTCAGATGTCCCTTCTTAACAATCCTGCACAGCTACAGGCTGATTGGCTCTTTATTAACCACTCAGAGGTGATGGAAAACAATTTTTATATAACATTGGACAGAAGATCATTCAATAATAATGACAATACCAGCATTGAGAATGCAATCAGATCTCTTGGTCAGATCTACAGAAATTAGCATTTGAATACACAGTACATTAAACTATCCCTTAACAGCTCCCCTTTTAGTCAAATAAAAGGCTCTTTCTCTTAGAATAATAAACTATATACAATAAAAACAATTATGAAAACTATCAGGTAGAAATTACATTCACAATTTCCAGTTCATTTGGATTTGGCAACCCTAGAGAAAGTACTCTATTATCTATCCAATTGTGGTGAGTCCAAAGTTCTGTACCTAATTCACATTCTATCTTAACTTGCATTTATCAACTTATAAATCTTTTCTTAGATCTTAAAATTTTTCTTAAATCCTAAACAACTTAAGCTTTAAGGTAAGAATATAAGTCTGTAATTTTCAAGCCCATCAGAGCCTGAGTAAATAGAAAGTGCAGGGCAAACAGCTTCCAAAACTACAGAAGTGAAAGAGGCTGCTGGCTGCTTAGTCAGTCACCCAGGCTTCCTCTGAAACATTAAAACACCCATTTTTGCCTTCTGGCCCATAATATGACAAACTTTACTGTGAAGCAGTAATTACAAGGACTTGCCTACCTTGTCCAACAAAGACCAGCAGTCGACTTTGTCCATATTCTGCTTATCCACAGCTTGAACAGCTTGCTATTTGCAGTTGAGGTAAGGGCAGTTTCTTACCCAGTAGCTAGTTGAATACATTGGAAACAAACTCCATAAGGAGTTTCTTTGAGGTATATTATCTTCTTTGAAGTAGAATGAGGGTTCTTCCAGGACCAGGCATGTCAAAAAGGCTTTAATTATTATAAAAATATCATTAAATGCTATATTCTACAGGTCTCTGAAGTGTGTGAAGACCATCCATCTATCTAAATTATATCTGATTAGGTAAAAATTGCTTCTTTCTAGAAATCTACTATCTGCTCAATCTAGAAAACATCTATAGAAAGCTAAATAAAGCTTATTTCTGTAATTAACCAAATTATTACCTAACATGACCATAAGTTTAATTGACTATTAACTTGCATTTTTAAATGATCCTAGATAGTCTGCAATATCAGCCTGGAGACTAGAACTTCACATTGCATTTTTAAATGAGTTGCAGAGCTACAATACCTTAAACAAGAGTTGAAACATATATATGATATGTTAAAGAAATATACAATCTTAATTTTGTATCATTATATGAAATTGATACTAATATAAACATATTTGGCTTGTTGATGCTCTTTAGTTTAAAAGTAGATTCAATAATCTAACCTCTTATCATTCCTGTATACCCCTTTTGAATCCCCTTTCACCACTTTTCCCTAACCTTAGATAGGAGAGAAAGGAGGACAGAGGAAAGGAGAAGAAAACGTGAAAAGTGATGGATTTTGTCATCATTTAAGGAGGGGAAGAGGTGGTTACAAATTGTTAATGGTCTTGGTCAGAGAAGAAGCAAGGTAAAAGAGGAACCTCTCTCTCTCTCTCTCTCTCTCTCTCTCTCTCTCTCTCTCTCTCTCTCTCTTTCTCTCTCTCTCCCTCTCCCCTCTGTCTCTCTTTCCTTCTCTGACCCCTCTCTTTCTTTGCCTCTACTCCCTTCTCAACCATCCCCTTCCTATGCCTCCAAATAAACTTCATTTTATATAAAAATATCAGTTTTTTCAGAACTTATAGCAGTTGCTCATTTTGGAATCCTGAATATGTGTTTATGGTATGCTACACATACTTTGATTTTACAAACTCTGCAAAGCGAAACACCTCCATTTGCCAAATTTCATTTCTCTGGGTACCTCTTGGGTTATTTCCTGGAGGTGATGGAGTTTGGTTTTGCAAAGTACAAGTAGGGCATTTCCTTTTAATTTCCTTGGTTTGTTGCCAAGTAATAGAAAAATCTTTCTTTAAACCTTTGCTGTTAACATGGCTTTTTTTTTTTAATGAAATTCTGAGGCTTCCAGTAGATTTCCTAATAATAGCTGATTCATTTCAGAATTACCTGTGTTAAAGGGCCTGGTAGATCCATATGGGATCTAATGTGTGTGCTATATATAATGGATGAATTTTACTTCTGATTATTTGTCCTTGTAGTTGTATAAATAAGGAAGTTAATTCTGAACCGTGCTGAATAAGTTCAATGGTTTCCAGATGCAAAACAACGCTTACCGAGTATTGAGAGCCAGGAACTATGTTAAGAGATTTGAGGAAAATCTAATGCCATAAGAATGTCATATAACTATGATTTTTAAACTGAATCATAAGGGCTATTTTATTTTTCTGACTTATAGCCTGCCTTTATTGATGTATTTGCATCATTATAGAATGTATAAGTCCCAGAACTTTCTGTTCATTTTACTATATGACTGAGGACCCAACTAGTTATTTTTACATATTAAAGTCACTTAATTTGAGGTATTTGTTTTTAATTTCTCCCAAAAACATTACTGTAAGATCCTTGGGAATGGTCACTTTTTCCCCCACAATGAGGCAATTATAGCAATATTAAAAAGTAGCACAATTTCTGCTGGGGATATTACTGCTAATTGATGAAGTCCCAGTTTACCTTTCAGAAACAATTCAGAAACATTTTCTGCATATGTCTTTATATTTTTACTCAGTTTGTGTGCTAAAAATATCCATTATAAGATATAATTCTCTCTCTGCACAAGAATTCCTGTGGGACAGTGGGTAGAACACAAAATAGCTAAAATTCAAGCCAATTTTGAATCCAAATGATTTACATGTGAATCCTATTATTTCTTTTCTACCAGAGTCAACTCGTTTTTAGCCTCAGCTGATAATTATCTTGGACTATTTAAGTCCTTTCCACCTTGTAAAGTTTGAAATAGATTATTTAACTCTTGAGTAGACAATCCAATTGTGGGCTGGACCTTAGCCAATTAGTATCTCCCAATAATTTTTGAAATTTATCGAGTTCTTAATTGGTCTCTCCTGATTTGTACTTTCTGTGGTTGATTATTTTTGCAGGCTTATCTTATATCCCATACAGCTAATAGAATCTTTTCTTTGTATTTTTTCAGGGGCAGTTTGTAATCCCCAAGAAGTAAAAATTCACTTTACTTCATCAAACATTTTTTCTAAGGTACCTTCATCTGAAGTAGCCAGTAAAATATCATCTATATAATGTAATATTATAGATTGAGGAAGTTACTTAGAATTCTTTCTAGTGTCTGTTGTACAAAGTATTTACATAAGGTAGGACAATTCAACTTCCTTGTGGAAGAACTTTCCAGTGATATCTTTTGTTTACATGAAGTGGTTAAATGAGGGCACAGTGAAAACAAATCTTTGTCTTTTTCTTGGAATGGTATAGTAAAAAAACAATAACAAAACAAACAAACAAAAGCAGTCTCTTAAATCAATCACTGAAATAGGCCATACCTTAGGTAATAAATAACACAATGGGATTCCAGGATGTTAAAAAAAATTGGCTGAATGATTTTATCAATTGCTATCAGATCTGTTAACATTCTGAATTTTCCATATTTGTTTTAAGTTACAAGTAAAGGAGAACCCTAAGGACTGTAGGATTCTTCTATACTCTGAGCCTCCAGCTGCTCTTGGACTAGCTCTTCTAGTGCTTACTTATTGCTTTTCTTTTCTCACAGGCCATTGTTCTACCCAGACAGGTTGGCCAGACTACCATGTTAATGGTAGGGCTGTTTGGTGTTCTCCCAGCGGTGGCTCCCTGTATAACACTGGAGAGCCAGCCTCTGCTGTGTCCTGCTTATGGAAAACTTATGACTATTCTTGGTAATTTTTTTAATACCCTCATCAATAATATCTCCTATTTTATGGCTTATTCCTGAAGATGGAGGAATGTTAATCCATACTTCCCCTTGTTGCAACAAATCTCTTTCCCATAAATTCATGACTAGGTCAGCTACATATAGCCTTCATTTTGCTATTTGACCTTCTGGCTACATTAAAGCTAATTTACAATTTGTTTTATCTGGGATAAAGTTCCAATCCCTAGAATTTGTATATCTACCTCCTGAAGAGGCCAATCTGGAGGCTAAGATTTTGGTGAAATTTTGGTTATGTCTGATCCTATATCTACCAATTTTTTAATTTTAATATTATTTATAAATACCTTTAGTTTTGATCTCTGTTCATCTATAGAAGTTTGCCAAAATATTTATTTTCTAGTTCCTTCTTTTTGTTTGCTTGCTTGCTTGCTCACTTGTTTTTAATCTATTGAAGCCACTCTGACTTTGATATCTGAGTTTTTAATGTCTATCTTCACAGCAGATTTAATTATTTTGTGGATGGGTTTCTCCACTACTCACCTCAAATAGCCAACTTAAATTTTATTTGGGGGACTTTTGAGAGGCCATATTGGATGTTTCCCAACAAGGGATTACCCTGTTTGTCTTGTGTTGATCTACAGTCTTTAATCCAATGCTGGCCTTCGCCACACCCTCTGCATTTTACAGAAAGCCCACGCCTTCTTTCAGAATTAGTTTGTCTTTGCCCACAGTTCCTTCTGAAATGACCTTGCTCACCACAATTAAGATATTTGAGATTTTGTATTTTTTCCTCAAAACTATTGCTTCTATTAATTTACATCATATGAATGAGAACCAATATTAGTCATACTTCTAATCTATTCATGTCTTGGCACTGATCTTGCCTTTAGTAGCCTGATCACCTTTTTTGCATTCAGCATTATTATTTTCTTTTTTCTTCTTTTAATTGCATATTTTATTTATTTACATTTCAAATGTTACCACCTTTCCCCATCCCCCTTCCTCCTGCTTCAATGAAGGTGTGCCCCGACCCACCTACCCACTCCCACCCTTGCATTCCCCTACACTGGGCATCAAGTCTTCATGAGACCAAGGGTCTATTCTCCCATTGATGCCTGACAAGACCATCCTCTGCTACATATAAAGCTGGAGCCATGGGTTCCTCCATGTGTACTCCTTGGCTGGTGGTTTAGACCCTGGGATCTCTGGTTGGTGGATACTGTTTTTCGAAAACCAAAGATTCAACCAGTGCTTTCCTGGCTTGTGGATCCAATACCCTTCTACCTACAGCTGAAGTCAAACTCTGGAAAGAGAGTGAATGATTATTTTGGACCTTGAATAATCTGAGTACATGATTCCAGTCCTATTCCTGTTTCTTTAATCTTGTTCCAAGAATTGAAAGCTGCCAGGTATATGTGATATGAAGCCAACTTACATCTGTAGCTCAGCCTACAAACCTTCCCCTAGCAACCAATCTTGGTAATTACTGATGCCTCTGGCTTTATTTCTCTCTTCTATCGCCTTAGCCTCTTCCCTACATTATGATCACTCTTGTAACTGAAGACCAGGTTTCAGTATTGCTTTTGTCCTATCTTTTGAGTCCTAGGAGATTATTCTGTTTTGAGTTGCCCAAGAATTTAATAACTGCTTCATGATGGTGAATGCATACCATATGAGGTGACACTAATTTGTTTTCAAATCCAACACATCGACAGAGTACCATTCAATATCTTCATAATCTTGGGAGTGGCCATCATCTGCTGGCACTTTTACAGGAACTGGATAAGTGAAGGTTGGTTTTCTAACAACCTTTGGCTGATTCTCATGATTTTCACTCTGAATTGGAGCAGTCGGCTCTGGTCTTTGTTCCCCTGTTTCATTTCATTCTTATTTATAAATTTTTCTATTTTTTTCCCTATGGCTCATTTCTACTTCTCACTTTTCTCATTTCCTAGTAAACCCAAAGCCCTTTTTGTTTTGTTTTGTTTTGTTTTGTTTTGAGACGGCACAGGAAGTCATTCTGGTGATTAGGACTAAGATCAGAATCAGCAGCATGATAATCATAATTGGTAATGTGCCAATCTCAATTAAGCATTTGTCTCTTCCTTGTCTGTCTCTATCTTTAAGCCATCTAAGATAGCATTATAAAGGAGCCAAACATCCTGTTTTATTGTTTGTTTCATCTTTTTCATGTCTTATTTCTTTTAATTTTATTAATTTCAAATATCCGTAGATGATCTTTTTTAAATTCACAGTCTCCCCTTTCCTTTAGCACTTAAGTATAATTTCAAATATTTTTACCTGATCAGAATTTTGACTGTGGTCAGATTTGTTTTTTTCCTCTGTATCTGCTCGGCTTCTGTACCCTGCAATGTGTCTAGCCCTGCTCCTGCCCTTAGTTCCAATGGAAGGGGTGTAGAACCACTCCTTCTCTGTTCGACCAGAGAAACAACTGCTTCTGTGCTTTGAGACCATTTCCTAGGCTAGAGTGTGTTCTGTTGCCTGTACTGGGCCCATGTTCCCTGTAGAGCTGGATTGAGCTAGCTTCCACTCTGGGAAGGTGGTGACAGTGGTTTCATTGGCCACGGGTATGCAGCTAGTCCCAAATGGGCTGCATTTTTTGTCCACCCTCTATAGCTCATGGGCTCTCACTATCACTGACTTCTGGTTGGAGCCATTGTGTGCAGCAGTGGGTGCCCATAGGCTGGTATGCTCCCGTGATTTGCCTGGACCCACATGCTACCCTGGGCTGGGGTGCAGTTTGCCAGCTGAAGCCAAGTCTCTCCCACTAGCCACTCAGGCAGAGGACTGATGAGTCTGGGTTCAGACAGAGAAGATGCACCTAACCCTCAAGAGATGGGAGGCCCCAGGGAGTTTAGAGGTCTGGTGAGGTGGGACCATCCTCATGGAGACAGAGGGATGGGAAGGAGGTATGGGATGGGAAACGGTGAGAGGGTGGACCAGGAAGGGAATAAAATCTGGAATGTGAAAGAAGGAAAGAAAGAAAGAAAGAAAGAAAGGAAGGAAGGAAGGAAGGAAGGAAGGAAGGAAGAAAGAAAGAAAGAAAGAAAGAAAGAAAGAAAGAAAGAAAGAAAGAAAGAAAGAAAGGGAAAGGAAAGGAAAGGGAGGGAGGGAGGAAGGAAGGAAGGAAGGAAGGAAGGAAGGAAGGAAGGAAGGAAGGAAGGAAGGGAGGGACACTGTTGACCTATAAATCAGATTGTGTGTGTGAGAAAACCAAATATTCTGCCAAACTGTGCTGTTTCTTTGTTCCTTCCTCACAGAGCTCTCAACCTGCTAGGACTTAAGAGGCTTCACTCCTCTGTGCATAGTCACTGATAGCAGGAGATGCAAACAGGCCCATAGCCCAGATTCCAGCAATGTCCAGGGCATTTGACAAATACAGATGCTGTATTCCAAGAGCAAAGTAAATATATCAGTTTGGTTCTAATGGAAAGCTGCTATACTAAGGCTCAGAAAAAAAACGTTTCCTGACATTTGGAAATCTCAGTAGTCGTAGATGTGAAGAACAGTCTACTGACAACAGACCAGGACTTGTACAGTTTAAATAGGCAAACCAGAAAACCCAGGCTATGCACTACGCTCTGTTTGTGAACTGGTGTTTTTAACTAAATAAGTTATTTGCATCTCTCTCTCTCTCTCTCTCTCTCTCTCTCTCTCTCTCTCTCTCTCTCTGTGTGTGTGTGTGTGTGTGTGTGTAAGGTTTTTAAGTATTTTTATGTAGTGCAGGAAGGCCTCAAATTCATCACAGAGCTACAGATAGATGACTTTGAGTTTCCAATTGTCCCACCTCCTCCTCCTTGTGTTCTAGAATTACAGACACACCCTACGCTGTTAGTTCACGAATTGCTATCGAACCCAGGGCTGCATGAATGATAGGCAAATGCTCTAGGAACTGTGATACTTCCCAAATCCTTCTCTCTAGCATTTCATATTACTTCTTGTGGCTGTAGAATGGACCTTTGACAGTGAGGAGTGACAAAAGATTCAGAGTTATGGCAGGAAATTTCTGCATTACAGTTTCAGCCTTTTCCTTGTGTCTATTTCTTAAATAGGGATTAGTTCAAGCTGATCATGAGACATAGAATTCCATATGAATTCTCACTAGTCACAAAAGCACATATTTTATTTCTAAAGGCAACTGGCAACCTAATCATGCTGCACAAAGTTAGGGACATATCTCTCCTGTTCACCTCTGAGCCCTCCAGCTCTGCTTCAACAGTGGACGAGATGTTTGAAATTAGCCTTAGTAGTCATGAATCTGGATGTCATTCCTGTCATCCTCTTCCTTAGCAAAAGCTATATCAATAACAATATTAGTAAAAAAAATTATAAGCTAATGTGGTAGTGAACGTCTGTATTCCAAGAGTTAGGAAGATGGAGGCAGGAGGACTGTATATTTAAAGTCAGCCTACCTACTACATAGCAAGTTCTAAGCCACTCCACACAGCAAAACCCTACCCTATTCTATTAAAAAAAAACAGAAAGGAAAACTACTATTAAATTATCAAAATCTGTCATCATTAAATGATATAACCAACACTGCTCAGTGCTTGCTTCTCTCTGTGAAGTACAGCTTAGAAAGTGTGTACATTAAGACTGAAATCCTCACCTATAGATAGCATGGTTGGCCCAAGCTCTGCCCACAGGAAGAGAAAATAAAAACATTAAGTGTTCAATGTCTTCCTCCCACTTCCTCTCTTCCATGACATCTCCTTGTCCTAAGATCCAGAAATGCTTAAGGATTAAAAGGAATAAACTGAAAATCAGAGTGTTAACTCCTAACTGAGATGTACAAGACAAGGAGAGGAAGATGCAAACAGAGATTTAAATGCTGGTGTTTTGACAGAGGAAATGTATGTGCTAGAGAGCAGTTGTGTTTGAAATACACTTATTTTTATCAATTGTCTGATAGAGAATGAATCAGCTAAGTGGTCAGCTACTAGCGTTGGGAGCCCCACCTCAAACCTCCTCATCCCTCCCCCAGTTGTCTTTCAGGGACTTCTGAATGATGGGGTAGTGCTAATTGTCTATGCCTCCAGGAGCTACAAGAGGGCCTGTCAGCCACCTAAGAGCAAGAAACATTCACTCAAACTAATTAGAGGCTGCCCTGCCCCAAGTTAGTTCTATTTTCAGCTTGTACAGATTTATAGCACAGCATAGAAAAGAAGAATCCCAGAAAGTTCTAAAGTCTAAATCAATAAGACTGTAGTTTGGAAACTATATATTACTAAAATTACATCTGGTTAATCATGCCTGCTCCTCTGATCATGCCTGCTCTGCTTTAAGTCTCATGTGCACACCCTCCATCCTGTTTTCCAGTATCTCTTTCCCTCCCCCCTCAATCTAGATAGTCAGTCATTTTCTTTCTCAATTCCAACATGCTACATGAATAAAGAAACATCTCAGGCTGCTTTACACTGCAAAGCATTGGAGTGTTCAGAAATATTAACTAAAGTTCCCTGAAAGCAAGCAGCCACATTCATGACGGTTCAAAGTGCTAAAGGACTGATCATGACCCCACGATTGTGGAGAATTAGAATATTATAGATCAAGAGTCAAATTATATTGGGACTATTTTTAGTTCCCTTAATAGGCATGCATAACCTGCCTATCTCTGACATGCCATCCTTTTAACTATCAGGCAAAACTCTTAAAAGTTTAAAGAAGGAAAAAGTGTTTGCAGATAAATTGCCACCTGGTACTCCAACTGTTTTTTTGTGTTTGGTAATTATGTTAATTCGTCTTGCGAATTTTGGGAAAAATGGGGAAATCTAACTACAGATAATTGGTTTTATGTTTCCCTCAATTGGGAAATTTTGATATTCTTAAATTGCTTTTCCTCATGCTAAATGAGAAGTTTTACAAAAAGATGGAGTGAGAAATAATGAATGCACACTAAATGAACACCCCACTTATTCAGACGTTTGAAGCATCTAAGAGAAGGAATGATAAATCAGTACACTGAATTATAAGAGATTTTTTAAGTTTTGGAAGTCGTATCAAAATTGAGCAAGATCTTGAAGGATAGAAAATTAATGGCAGAAATTTAGAGAGAGTCTCAAAACTAAACATAAATTCTGAAGAAACTAGCTTTACTCAAATTTCTTCTACTATCTCCCTCAATCTCTCACCAGAAAAAAAAATCAGTTTCCTCTATGTGGACTTTTTCTTCCACTGTTTCCTGTAGTAATTCCTAAGGGGAATGAGTTTTATATCAAAAGAAAAGTTTGTCCTAGTTCCTTTGAGGCTAAAACATTATATAGACATATTTCTATACATATTTCATATATATATATATATATATATATATATATATATATATATATAAAATGATGGAGAGAAAGAGGGGAGAGAGAGAAAGAGAGAAAGAGGGGGAATTCTAACATTCCTGGACAAAAGTGAATGAGATGAAATCTTTCATTATGACATTCCATGAGCAACAGAGAATTCTTTAAAGTGTATTAAAGAATACCAGATTGTCATATTGGCTAACAAAAGCATGGTTTTTGGATTATGCTAATTATTTCAACTATTGAATGAAAAGTTAACATTTCTGCAAGTCACTGACATGGGTGAGACCTGACAATATAAGCTAGAAGCGGGAGAGAAACTGAATCCAAATTCTATGCCAGCTATGAGAAATACAGTAATCACACAGTAGGAGGAAATCAAGAGACCGTCACAATCATCAGAGGGAGGAACTATGGGCATAACCCAAATGGTCAGTTTGCAAACAGATATAATAGATAAAACAAGTCCTTGCCAATGTAAAGCAGTATCATTGAGGTAAGGATCCCTAGTAGTAAATCTACCACAGAAAAGTATGAAGTGTACAACTTATAATCTCTACCAGCCTTGGAACTCCCCAAATAGCAAAGGATAGAAAATTCTGGAAGAACCCTGAGCCATAAATAAGATAATAGTTCCTTACACATGGCTCTCTAACACACTAACTTAACACTATCTCCACACACTGTTATCTAACATTCCCTAATTGTTAGGACTGGATCCCTTCAGTGAATTTAGAAACTATTCTTGTTGTATTAAACATCCAGTATTTGCCCTTCGATGGGAAGCATAGCAATATTCATGGACTATGTTGTTACAGGAGACACTGCAAGTACCAGATAATGTTTTCAAAAACTAAAATCAGACTTGCAAAATTTGTTTTCCGTTTTGTTAATGAATGTCTTTTTTGTTTAATTCAGTCTGTGATCAACCCTCTCTCTATTTATTGAAGTAAGAATGAAGAATATCTGGAGACATCTTTGCTGCTTTCTCTCTCTTTCAGATTCCTAAAGCAATGGACCCCCAAGGCAGTGTAGTCTCCAAAGACTCTAGGGGGAGGGTCTAATGAAAACTTCTACTCAGAAAGAAAATCTGTCTTCTAAAAGAGATTTCACACGAGCTTCTGAAAACTTTGTCAAACTACCTTGCCTGAAAGACTGGGCCCAACACAAGGATAATGGGTCTGGATGTACCTGACGGGGACTTTATAGATAAGCATACCCATTGCCTTCTATTATGCTAGAACTCAGGTCCTGATCTCAAAGACAGACAGACCGGGGGGGGGGGGTCCACTGGATCTCTGTTCTTCCCAATGTGGTCACATTAAATAAGTCTCATCTTTCTGTTTTTCAATATTACTGTATTTATTTGGAGAACTTAGTCTGTTGTGATCACAGATTTAGACCAAGGATGATAAGAATACAAGAACAAAATTAATTCGGCACTCTCAAACTTAAAATTCTATACTTTAAGAATGAATGAGATAAGGTTCACTTATTTTTAAAATGTCGATCTTGTGAGATAAAGGTACTTGTGTGAAAATAGAATGTGGAGAAAGAGGAACACTCCTCCATTGTTGGTGGGATTGAAGGCTTGTACAACCACTCTGGAAATCAGTCTGGCGGTTCCTCAGAAAATTGGACATAGTACTACCGGAGGATCCAGCAATACCTCTCCTGGGCATATATCCAGAAGATGCCCCAACTGGTAAGAAGGACACATGCTACACTATGTTCATAGCAGCCTTATTTATAATAGCCAGAAGCTGGAAAGAACCCAGATGCCCCTCAACAGAGGAATGGATACAGAAAATGTGGTACATCTACACAATGGAGTACTACTCAGCTATTAAAAAGAATGAATTTATGAAATTCCTAGCCAAATGGATGGACCTGGAGGGCATCATCCTGAGTGAGGTAACACATTCACAAAGGAACTCACACAATATGTACTCACTGATAAGTGGATATTAGCCCCAAACCTAGGATTCCCAAGATATAAGATACAATTTGCTAAACACATGAAACTCAAGAAGAATGAAGACTGAAGTGTGGACACTATGCCCCTCCTTAGAATTGGGAACAAAACACCCATGGAAGGAGTTACAGAGACAAAGTTTGGAGCTGAGATGTAAGGATGGACCATGTAGAGACCGCCATATCCAGGGATCCACCCCATAATCAGCATTCAAATGCTGACACCATTGCATACCCTAGCAAGAAATTATCGAAAGGACCCAGATGTAGCTGTCTCTTGTGAGACTATGCCGGGGCCTAGCAAACACAGAAGTGGATGCTCACAGTCAGCTAATGGATGGATCACAGGGCTCCCAATGGAGGAGGTAGAGAAAGTACCCAAGGAGCTAAAGGAATCTGCAACCCTATAGGTGGAACAACATTATGAACTAACCAGTACCCCGGAGCTCTTGACTCTAGCTGCATATGTATCAAAAGATGGCCTAGTCAGCCATCACTGGAAAGAGAGGCCCATTGGACACGCAAACTTTATATGCCCTAGTACAGGGGAATGCCAGGGCCAAAAAGGGGGAGTGGGTGGGTAGGGGAGTGGGGGTGGGTGGGTATGGGGGACTTTTGGTATAGCATTGGAAATGTAAATGAGCTAAATACCTAATAAAAAATGAAAAAAAAAAAAAGAAATTTTATCCCATTCCTAAAGCAACAAGGGTTTGTTTAGGGTAGGTTTCTGCTCTTTAGTAATATTTACAACATGAATAGTATTTACAACATTGTGTCTGGACTGCTAACATGTAAACTTGACAATGAAGTTCTTTTAATATTTCTATTTCTGTTACTTCAACAGTAAGATGAAAACACCTTCCACTTGGAAGTCTTTATATTTGAAATCCTGACTTATATTATTTTTTTAGACTTAATATTTAATTACCTTGTTATTCTGTGTATTATACATCAAAAACTGAGTTCATTTGTGTTTGGTGATACTAATTTTATAAGAACTCTAATGTTTTGAATTTTGTAAGTTTTGTATATTTATTATGACACTAAATAAAAGATTTTAAATTTTGCTTCAAATGTTGAAGCTGAGTTAATGTCTTAAGGACTTCTTTGTAGGTCTTCTTTGTAGTGATGCTAACCATTGGAGGCTGTTTAAAATAATTGTATTCTAAGGTGCAAAATTTAAGGACTTTACCAAGGCAATGTCCTTCAAACTATAAGAGTCAGTAGTATTAGCTTTTTCCAAGTTTATTTTTGAATATCCCCAACAGTATTGTGACTGTGCTCTTAAAGCTAGTCAATTAGTCACACCCTGGCAATGTGTACTCCAAGGTCTGCCTCTGGATAATTAAAAGTTATTAAACATTGGTCACCTAACTAATATAGTTATAAAAAGTACTTAATTCTAAAACAATTTTTCTTTAAATACTTACTCTTGATGCTTGTATTTATTATAAGGCTTTATAAATGTTGTCTCTTAACATCCACAGAAGTATTTGTTTTGATGGGTGTATGCTTGCAGAGTTTTGTAACTACTAGCACTTATCTGTTAACATTTTGCAAAAATACAGCTTGCAAAGTGTCAAGTCACAGAACCATCATCATGTAGCTCTTTCCCTCAAACCTCCATGTATTCCCTTCCCCTCCTCCACAGAGCTCTATATAGAAAACTGGCTGTGGTGTTAGTCTCCCTCCCCATTGCAGGCAAACTTGGCTCCTCCAGACTGGTCACCTCCATGTCTCATCTCAAGCCCCTAGATGTCAGATCGTCTTGCCAGAGTCTGGAGATGAGCCGACCCCTTTCTTGTGCTTGCCTAGTTATCCACACGTCTTTTTTTTGAAACCTAAACTTCATGTCATGACCCTGAAGATGGACTTGAGGTGTCACTGGATCTCTGATTATCTTCCCAGTATAGACAAACTGAAGAATTCGGGTTGTCGCTTGTTTGCTTAATTGAATTATTGAAGATGAGTGGCTGAGCCTGACTTGACTAAAACTCTGACCTTAAAAACTGGGGTAACTGGGGTAACATTGTAGTTTCTTGCATATGACACTTTCCTCAAATACTTCCTTTTCTAATGATAACAACTAGCTAAGAAGGGGAATAAGGTATTTTGTTACTTTTCTACTGCTGTAATAAACCCCGTAACTGAGAGAACTTATAGAAAAGTGTCTTTGGGCATAAGGTTGCATAGGGTTAGTATTCACAGGGGCAGGGACATAGCTGCCACAACCAGAAGCTGAGAGTTCATTTCTTAAACCATAAGTAAGCAGTAAGGGAAGCAATGTTTACAATTTTTACTCTCAAGACTCTTCCTCCGTTGATGTACTGCATTCAAGCAAGGCTGTGCTACCAACACCTCCTCAATCAGCACCATCAACTGAGGGTCAAGTGTTCAATGCCTGAGCCTGAGGGATATTTCTCACTGAAACCACCACTGGTATCCTAAAATAAAACGCAACTTTGCCATCCTAAGATAAACACATATGTGTTATAGTGTTCCCTTCAGGACTGTTTATGAGTCTTACTTCTTCCATTAGTAATCTTCCAATCTTGTAAACAAGGGAAAACAAAAAACCATAACAATACAAATAAAAATAAACAAACAGACAAACAACTAAGAAACTCAGGAGATTCTGACTGTTAAACCCAAAGATGTGAAGAGAAAGGCCACTGACCCAAATCATAATGGCCAAATTAATTAAAGCAAGCTTTCTGATTCATGTACATGGGCTGCCTCCCGCTAAGGCAGCATGCAATAAATCAGACTTAAACTTGGGGAAAGATATGTTTTTCATAGCTCAGAGGTGGGGCTTTTCCAAATAATGGGTTTGACAAGCAAATTGGCAGGGTTATAGAAGGAGAACATAACCATAATAAATTGGTCATAACATCCTTTTGAAGCAAAGACATGATTGCAAGGTGGTTATAAGGTAGTTGTCTTAGTCAGGGTTTCTATTCCTGCACAAACATCATGACCAAGAAGCAAGTTGGGGAGGAAAGGGTTTATTCAGCTTACAATTCCATACTGCTGTTCATCACCAAGAAAGTCAGGACTGGAACTCAAGCAGGTCAGGAAGCAGGAGC
Organism: Mus musculus; assembly: GCF_000001635.26. NCBI lineage: Eukaryota > Metazoa > Chordata > Mammalia > Rodentia > Muridae > Mus > Mus musculus. The sequence goes on from NC_000069.6 coordinate 82,465,589, forward strand.
TGATGCAGAGGCCATGGAGGGATGTTCTTTACTGGCTTGCCTCACCTGGCTTGCTCAGCCTGCTTTCTTATAGAACCAAGACTACCAGCCCTGAGATGGTCCCACCCACAAGGGGCCTTTCCCTCTTGATCACTAATTGAGAAAATGCCTTACAGTTGGATCTCATGGAGGCATTTCCTCAACTGAAGCTCCTTTCTCTGTGATAACTCCAGCTGTGTCAAGTTGACACAAAACTAGCCAGTACAGTAGTCATAACATCAGGAGCTCATAACTATAAGTAGTCACAGTAACCTTTTAAAGCAAAGGCATGGTTGCTATTTCCTGAAACAGGCAGTACAAAACTGCTTATAGTGAAAAATATAGGTGGAGCATAACCTCATCCTTGAGAAACAGAGATTTAACTATAAACAGGAATGAACTTAGCTTGCCCTGATTATAAAATGGCTTTCAAACCTAAGCAAGGCAGGCTGATTCATCACTGACTACTGTCAAAATCAGATTCCAAATTATTTAATTGCCCAACTACCATATATAAAGTGTAAATAAAACCAAACAAATGCCATATAATTAGAAATAAAGGATGCCTGGTAGAAAGTGCTTCTGAAGGTTGGTGGGTAGCTCAAGGGAATAGATTTGGGATATGATAAAAGGCTGAGAGGGGCTCCAGGAGTTTGCAGTATGGTGGAAAGAGAGTGTCTTAGTCAGGGTTGCTATTCCTGCACAAACATCATGACCAAGAAGCAAGTTGGGGAGGAAAGGGTTTATTCAGCTTACAATTCCATACTGCTGTTTATCACCAAGGAAGTCAGGACTGGAACTCAAACAGGTCAGGAAGCAGGAGCTGATGCAGAGGCCATGGAGGGATGTTCTTTACTGGCTTGCTTCCCCTGGCTTGCTCAACCTGCTCTCTTATAGAACCAAGATTACCAGCCCAGAGATGGTCCCACCCACAAGGGGCCTTTCCCCCTTGATCACTAATTGAGAAAATGCCTTACAGTTAGAGCTCATTGAGGCATTTCCTCAGCTGAAGCTCCTTTTTCTGTGATAACTCCAGCTGTGTCAAGTTGACACAAAACTAGCCAGTACAGAGGAGATCTGGCAACTATTTCAAAGGCTACTCTGGAAAGAGAGCTGAAAGAACTAGGGGAATCATGTGTCTGCTAAGAGTTAAACTCTCCACTGGATAGAGTTGAGGTGTGTGGTTGAGGTGTGTGTGGGGGGGGGGCACTTGTAAAAAAGATTGCTATCAGACTGAGGGTGAGAGTGGAGATATGATTATGGAATAAAGCAAGGATAGCATGATTCACCTACCTGAGTCTTGGCCAAATGTGGCCACGTAGGGTCTATGCTAGGAAGTGTTTCTAGGTCTGGAGGTATGACACAAAGAAATGGGTATGAGTCAGAAGGGAGAATTGACAGGGTCTATAGGAAGGAGGAAAACTGGGTCCATATGAAGATTTAGCGGGGTCCACAAGGAATGAAAGTAGGGAGAGAGGAGAGGCATCTGCAACCGAGCTGAGGATAAGACTGCAGAGTTTGCAATGGAGGACAGGAAGGGGAGTGAAGACCATTTACCTGTGTCCAGGTCTACTGTGCCCACTGAGTCTCTAGTTCATAGGCTTGAGGTCAAATGCCTTTGCCTGTTAAGGCATTTTGCTAGCCTGATTATGGTGTTAGAGACATTCAATGAGGCTCCTATCCTAGGGTACCCAAACTGCAATCTTCTCTTTACCAGTTTTGTTCATATGAAAGGGATTTCATTGGGAATGCCAATTCAAAAGCACAAAGAAAAGAGTAGGCGTCTGTGATAATCCTGCAATTAGATCCCATATGCAGAGTGCATCCTCCCTCTGTAAAGGCGACCTCTCCTTGTTTTTCTGATAAATTCACATTGTATCAAATATTACTTAGCAAAACCACCTAATTTCTTATGAGATATTCTCTCTTTTATCCCCATGGCTTTGCTGGTACACTGTACCTCTTGCTACCTCAGTCCTTCTACCAGACAGACTAGAATAGGATTGGTGAGATTAATTTGTGTCCTATACTAAGTTGTTTCATATTACACACAACTGTTTGCCTATTTGTTTATTTGTTTGTTTGTATCAGACTGTGCCTAACCCCAAGAAACTCTATTTTTTTACAAATAGCTTTTGACTCCATTTTGAAGATGGAAGATGACTATTCATCTAGATGAACATGGGAAGGGAAGCATCTGCCCAGCACCATGTATGTATCAAAATTCTGCTTAACAGCTTATTTCTGTGAGGGGAAGGGGTACCGCCTTCTAAATTTATCTGGGTGAACTAGGGATGTAGGGATACAGGGACATGCTGATCATATCAAGGAAACCTTGGTCAAGTAGTTGTCGGATATTCAGACCAATGAAAAAGGTCACCTTTGTCACCTGAACCTCTTAAAAAGTCAGAGACCAAGAATGTGAGTTCCATGGCTCCTGCAGATTATCATCACACTACCCTGTGTGGTGGTGGTGATGGTGCTGCTGCTGCTGCTGGTGGTGGTGGTGGTGATGGTGGTGCTGCTGCTGTTGGTGGTGGTGGTGGTGGTGGTGGTGGTGGTGGTGATGTGTATGTGTGTGTGTATCTGTCTGTCTGTCTTTATGTCTATCTATTGTCTGTTTCTGAGTCTTCAGCTCAGTTGTTCTTGGTGAGAATTACTCTACTGTCATTCATCTATCTCTCTTCTCACCCATCTGGACCTGAAGTCCATCCATCAACCACTTCTGGATCCAGACCTCTCTTTTTCACCTCAGTATCTAGACTCATCTCTACTTATCACCAAAAAATGGCCTGTCTAGTATCTTCTCCACTGCTTGGCTTGGATTATCTTATCAATAAAAGTCCATTTACATTTCCATCAGCCTATTTCTGAAACATTTTGAATTTTGCTGGTGCCTCATTAACTCTTTGCTGTCACTTTGTAACCTACATATATACAAATGAATATGATTTCTGATGTAACATGACGTGTGTGATCTGATAGTGAATATTAATTCTTGACACTGCAATCAGTGAATCTGCATTTGCCTTGGCTTGGGTTACCAAAGAAAGTGAAATATCTGGCAAATAGGGGCCATGTAAATTTCCATATCTTGTGAATTTACTGGTATCCATACATTCTGGTATTACAAAAAGATAAAATGTTTCTGCTATAGCATACGTCCAAAACAGATAGCATAACTTACTAAAATAATAAATATATTTCTTTCCCGTATAAGATACATGCTGGAAACACTAAAAATATAGTTAATTTTTATCCACTGATGGTTCTTAGTTATGAGGTGAACTTCTTAAAAAATACTTCAAAAAGGGTCTTCAGTTCCTTCTGTTTGTGGGATAATCAGGAATTCTCATCTGCTTGAGGTGAAACTCATAGCCTTAATAATAGAGCATACTACTTGGTATAAAACCAAAGAGCTAACATTGACAGTCACTAAGAGTTTGAAGTTAAGATTACCAGTACCCACATAAATGCTGGGTGAGGTTAACAACCACATGTACTCCCAGAAAGTGGGAGGAAGAGATGGAGTATACTGGAGACAAGCTGATTAGTTGGACTAGCCAAAAAAAGGATCTGTAGCTCATGTAGGAGACCCTGCTTCAATATGCAATGTGGAAGGGATCAAAGAAGACACCCAATGTCAATCTCTGGCCTTCACACACTTGCACACACATGCCCTCCCATGTACATATCCAAATACACATTGTATTAGTTAGGGTTCTCTAGAGTCACAGAACTTAAGGGTAATCTCTATATAGTAAGGGAAATGTTGATGATTTGCAGTCTGTAGTCCAACTCCCAACAATGGTCAGCTTCAGCTGTGAATGGAAGTCCAAGGATCTAGCAGTTTCTCAGTCCTACAAGGCAAGCAGGTGAAGAAGAGAGTAAATCTTCCTTCTTCCTTATGTAGGTCTCCAGCAGAAGGTATGGCCCAGATTAAAGGTGTGTGCCACCACGCCTTTAATCCCAAATGACCTGGAACTCAGAGATCTCCCCGTCTTAATCTTCTGGAATTCATAGCCACTATGCCTCAAGATCTCCATACCGAGATCCAGGTCAGAAACTTGTATCTCCCAACCTCCAGATTAGGATCACTGGTGAGCCTTCCAATTCTGGATTATAGTTCATTCCAGACAACCAGGGATAGCCACTACACACATACACACACACAGACACACACACACACATACATGTATATAATATATATACATATTATACACACATATATACATGTGTATATATACAGATCACATACAGAAAATGAACCAAATAGAAAATCTACAAAAAACAAATCAATAGATCTCAGAATTACCAGATGCCATACATTACCAAATTAATAATCCATTTAAAAATTTCAGAACATTCTAGGACAAATGCTAACATGCCAAAAGATATTAGTTGGCTACTGAAGCAGTGTAAAGGACTGCTTGCTCTGAAAGGGTCTATTCATATGCCAACTTTATCTCTGACTCAATTTCAACAAGAAAAGGAAACTTGGCAGTAGATGTATTTTTAATTCAGTTCTAAAACAATCTTTGGTTGGGACCTAAATCTTAACCCATAATACTTCTAAGTGCCTGATGACCTTTTCTGAAATACATGCATTACTTAATCTTTGGACACTAAGGATAATAATTTTTTGGAGTAAACAATATTTGGGAGATTCCTCACCAACAACAGCTTACACAGTATTTTCCTGAAACATAGCCCTAGCAAGTTGCTCCTCCAGTACAAGGGCTTTCCCTTTACCAGTGGGCAACTTGGAACTGGACAAACAGATTTTATCCAAACACTTTCAATACATGCACCTTAGTGTTTTTTAGTTTGTGGCAGCTGGTCACATTGCATTCACCTCCTGGAGGCAGAGATATGCATGCTGATGTTAATCTTGTCTTGTGATTCATTCCAGGATCCCGGTGCATGGAGTAGCACTGAAAATATTTAGGGTAGATCATCTCTCATCATTAGCCCAATCTAGATTTTTTTTAAAAAACATGTCTAGAGATTTGTTTCCTAGGTGACTCTAGATCCTATAAAGTTGAGACTATTAACCATCACAAATGTCAAAGATTTGTGCTTAAATTCACAGAAAGAGTCTTCAATAACACTATTCATGGTAGATTTATCAAAATTGGGCCAATGCAGAGCCAAATGAGACTTGGAAAGTATAAGCTACAAATATAGGATCATATTTCCCAATAAAGGATTCACCTTCAAAATCAGGATTCTGGAGGTATCATATTACACTAGCTAGATGAATGTAGTTTTCTGGGTATCAGCACAGATGTGCAAAGGTAAAGGGTAGAATATGCTCAGTACTAACACACTAAGCCATTTGATTAGGACAAATAGAATCTTTAACTCTCAATCTTCATTCCAAGGCACTCCTAAGCTTCTTCAATTAAACTTTCAAAAATGAGATCTGAGTTCTAACAACCTTGCATATCTTAATGTGGATTTAATATTCTTCGTACAAAGCTGATCATCACAGCCTAATTACTACAAGTATCTTGTTACTAAGGCATGACACATTTGGATGATCTCTATCATCTCTGTAGGATGTAGTCACAACCAAAACTTTTCTTGCAATGGAAGCTATTACTTGCCTCTGCTTTAAAAATCATTCCATAATTATGACATCCAAATATAGCAGTATACATCCAATTAAGCCTACTGTCAGTAGGATGTGTGAAACTTGAGGTTACATGCTATTTTATGTCATTTCAATTATATTCCAGGGTTCATATTGTGTGAAATATTGCCCAGTTTTACAATTACTCCATGTGTTCTTGGCTGGTAAAATAAATTTTTTAATTAAAACCATTATTTGGTGAGCTATTGTCAGCAAAATCAAGTAATAAACTCATCTACTAGAGACTTCTCTTTGCCCTTGTCTTCAATCATTTCCATGAGTTAGAAGAAAGTCTGGGAGACTTTCCAATGTTGGGTAGAGAAAGTGAGTGCTTTATACTTAGTAATTTTGAACATGTTAAGTGGGAAAGGCAAAATAAAATGGCTTTGTGGCTAGAGGCCTTTGCCCAGAACTTTGAGTTCTGCCCCAAGAGGGGGCTAATTCTAGGTATAGTATCCTCTTACCTCCACATGTGCACTGTGCTGTATATACATGCACACATTTACACATTCACATATGCACACATGCTCATATGCATACATGAACACATGGGCACATGCATAGAACAGCCCCTCAATGAAAATTAAAATGCAAGAAAAGAAGATATGCTACATAAATGGTAAGTAGAAGAGGACAGATCTATAGTGACTTATACCCTCTTATTCTAAAATAAACTCTTGAAATCACTATCAATATTGTAGCTAGAAAAGACAGGAGGGAGTAGAAATGGGGTAATTGATATGGAGAAGAAACAGGAAGGTAAAGAATCAAAGAAAAATGGTGGAAAGAAATAATAGATGTTGAAATGGCTGGACTGTGAACAGAAAAGTACCTAAACTGAAGACACTGTGTCCCTTATTAATTTATCTTAATCAGAATGTCAATCAATTTGAGAGTTATAAGACTAGGATTGCTGGCTCCTTTATTCCAAGATACTCCTGAGTTTAGGTAGCTAAATGGCTAGATAGATGACAGACTCTAGTGTTGAATGTATTGGGGGTAGCTTGATAATGTGGTAAAAACACAACACTTGAATTTCTGTGGCTTGGCACTATGCACAGACCTCAGGGTCCCATCATGCTCAGCAGAGAAACTTCTCTGTGATCTGATGTCCTAGCTGATGAAGCCGCTACTTTCTGGAATACTGAAGCCTGAGCCGTTGTAAATTACACATTATTTCTCGATTTTCCACCTGAAATGACATATACCACTTCTTTTGATGGTGCTGTGAAATGTAAGAAATATGATCCCAAGTAACTTCAGGAAGGTCAAGAAAGGCCACCTAACATAGGAACTGTAGGAGGATCATATGCATCTAAGTAACAGTGATATGTGATACTTTATTGTCCCTGTCAGGGAGTAGAGACCATTCTAGACAGCACTGTGCACCCAAGTTCCCTTGGCTCCTTATTGAGAAATAACATTTTTCACAAGAATGGTGCTCAAACAAGATCATTTCCCCCATAATACAGTAGGCTCATCAGTGGAATAGTGAGTGTAACATAAAAGAGATTATTGACAAGGTGGCCAAGAAAAAAAGTTGAGAAGGCAAGTGTTAATTCTGCCTCCCAGAGCAGAGAATTATTGTGTGATATTTTCCTGAGAAGACACCAGCAAATGTCTACTCACCCTAGATGTAAAATCAAGAGAGGCAAAACTAAAGAGTCTACAGAAGTCCAATTTAGCAATTTGGTTAGCCAATGAGTTGATTGGGCTTAGTTATAGTATTACGGTCAGGAGTTACAGGTTAAATAGTCTACCTCACGTTGAGTAATGAGTCACAGAAGCTGCATCCTTGAAGTGTCCCTCCTTACATGCTCGTAATTCAGCGAGTTACAAAGAGTCTCCTCTGGGCAGCTCAGTGTCTGAGAATCTGAAAACATTTCTGCCCCTCAAGGAGGGACCCTGTGTATCTTTTCAATTTCAGGAACTCCTTGAGATTTGTGAAGTGTTTATTTCCTGATTCTCATGAGCTTCCCCTCTCTTTCTTGGAAAGAATGATATAATTTAGAAATTCCTGAGTCCTAAGGAGCCTGCTCCCAAGAGCAGAGTGTTTCAAGGATGAGGGGACTGATGTACAACAGGAGTTTAGAGTCATTTGAAGCAGGATGCTCTAAGTCGGGGGAAATGTGTTTGGAGGTAAGAAGTGAGATAATTTGAAATTTGAGCATGGGTAATCAACCATATCTCTTCATGAAACATCTGGTTTTTAAAAATTCAGTACACAAGCATTTTCTAAGGACAATGTGTTATTTTTCTCATTGCTGTGACAGAGTATCTTACAGAAGCAACTCAAGCAGGGGGGAGTTTTTTGCCTTACACCTCAGTGGGTAGGTACAGTCGATCATGACAAGGAAGCCATGACAAACATAATGGGATGGTATGGTCTGTGGCAACAGAGGCCTGCCATATAGCTTGTTCACATTCTGTGGGTCCAGCCATAGAGAATTTGGGGCAGGAACTATGAGAAGATATAACTTTCAAGTCCAGCACACTCGGAAACCTACTTCTGCTACCTAGATCATGTGCCCCACGGGTCCTACGGTCTGTTAAAATAATCCTCTGGAGAGAGTGTTCAAGCACAGAAACCCACATGGCATTTTATATGCAATGTAAGGCATAAACGTAGACTTCTCAACTCTCTAAGGTCAACATCATCAGATATTAGAAAGGTTCAAATGGAAAGATCTGTGAACTAAACTAGTGTAAGCTAGTCCAAAGTGTCCCCCACATTCCTGAGAAATAGCCGGGCAACAGTTACCTTCATAAACGGACAAGTCAAATAAAGTTCATAGACCTACAGTGAAGGTAGCGGGAAGATAATAACATGTTGCCTAGCTACCTTATTTCCAACACTAGTAAGGTTTTTTTGTTTTTGAAAAATAAGGTAATCTTAATGTTATGGGAATGGATGTTTTGGCAGCATATATAATGGTGTGCCATATGTGTTGTATGCAGTGTCCATGGAGCCAGGAAATGAGATCTGGTCCACAGGAACTGGACTTACAGAGGGTTGCTAGCAAACATTTGGGTGCTAGAAACTGGGTCCTCTGCAAGAGGAGCAAGGATCTCTCATACCCAACACACCAGCCATCTCATTAATTGTAAACAGTCCTTACAATTACTGATTCCAAAAGAACCTAACTAAAAGCATATGCAGGAAGCTAAGGTTAGAGGGTTTTCTTTGGGTTTTCCTTTGTTCTGAATACAGTACTCTGAATAACCAAGAGCTCTAGCTACCATTTTCCTTTGTAGGTACCGGGAGCTTTGGACACAGTTCCTGCTATCATCAGTTAATGGAGTTTATTAGTTTATTAGGTGGATTGTGAAGAATGTCTTACAAGGCAGCCATGGACTCATCATGCCTCCTGCTAGAAAGCTGTGCATGCTGCTGCCTGTAGAGAAAGAGCCATTTTACAAAGGAGAGCCACAGTGAGCCTGACGCAGCCGTGACTCTGTGGTGCTCATGCACCAGCCCTGGCTCGTCCATTTCCACTATGGTTGTTGCATGAGAAAAACAAATCTCAAGTCCACTGAAATGGCTCGTCAGACAAAAACGCCTGCTGCCAAGCCTGGAGATTCAAGATCAGTCTCCCAGGGCCATTGCAGTGGAGGGAACAGACTCTTTCAGGCTGTCCTCTGACTTCCACACAATGCAGGTACACACACACACCACCACCACACCACACCACACCACACCACACCACACCACACCACACCACAACACAACACAACACAACACACGAGATGTGGGGGCAAGGGAGAGGAGAAAGGGGGGAGGGAGAGGAGAGAGGAGAGAGAGGGGGAGAGGTAATAAAAATCTCTTATGAGAAAAATTATGCTATTCACCCACTTTAGGTATAGTGTATGTTCTGCTGAACCTCTTCCTGGCCATTCATGGACCTGCAGGCATGTAAAGATTCTGGATGATGGTAAGACTTCGATGGAGATTTTGGACCCACGGTTTAGGAGCTGCTCATTTTTCTTACTCTGAGACACCATTAACACTGTAACAGCAACCAAACATTTTTCTCTTGCTCTAATAAACTAGTCTTACTTTCCATGTTTTACCGGCTTCTTGTTACTCAGGTTTCTCTATCAAAAAGCCAAGTGCAAAACCTGAGTATGACAAGCATTCCAATGTGGTCATGACTGTGAGTCACCTCCCTCATTAGGCTGATTGTGTGCATTGTATGGGTTTGTCATGGGATTTTACACATACATCCCCTAAGCCCTCTTCCCTCTTGCCAGCTCAGATGCCACCAGTGGTCATCATTTATACTTGTCTATATTGGTGTAGCCTCTGCAAAGACTGTTGATACATCAGGCAGCGATGGCCACCCAAAGGCAGAAAGACCACCTTAAAGCAGGAGGGATCAATGAAGAGAATCATGTGGTCCAACAGTGTTCAGCTTCTGGAGATAACTTCAGGGGATGTGGGTGACTGCTGTGAGGATCCATCTGCATTTGTGTCTCCAATGCTTCCAAATGTTCCAAAGATAGTTTTTTTTTTTCCAGCTTGTGTGTCTCCACACTGAAGCACTCATATAACATGGGTCCAACCCCAGTGATGTAAGGACAGCAGCAGCTACACACTCTTAATCCAGTTACAGAAACATTACCCCATCTTATCACATTTTTCTTTGTTTTGTTCTGGGTGTTTCTGTTTTTGTTTTATTACTGAAGATCAGATCGGGGGCCTCAGATCCAATGAGCTGTATGCCTAGCCTGGTTTTTATGTTTCTCGTCTATTTTTCTTTTCCTGTTGTTGGCACAGAGTCCTCCACAGAGAAAATGATTGAATTATTTCTAAGTGGAAAGGTTGGAAGTGGAAGAATAAAGATGCCTGGTAATAAGAGCACAGTGTTCCTAAAAGCATGTACATACAGATGATATGAGCGTAGAAGCCAACTGGACAAGGGAATAAAGTCATCTAATGAGAGAAGGAAGGGCTGAGAGAGGGGAGGGTAGCAGGACAGGACTATGTGTTCCAAGTCTGTTGTATACTTGCATGAAAATGGTATTGTGTGACTACATGTTCTGTCACTTCTAAAACACTAGGGGAAAGTTTGGTGGGCAGGGGGGTGGAAAGCAAAAAGCTTTTTTAGAATCTAGTAAGATGGTTGTGTGATTTTTTTTTTCTATCGGTTTCTTTACAAGGTGGGTTACATTGATCGATTTTTGTATGTTAAACCATCCCAGCATCCCTGGTATGAATCCTACTTGATCTTGGCAGATGAAGTTTTTGATGTGTTCCTGGATTTGGTTTGCAAGTATTCTATTGAGTATTTTTGCATCAATGTTCATAATGGTTCAAAAATTCTCTTTTATTGTTGAGTCTTTTTGTGGTTTAGGTATCAGGGTTACTGTTGCTTCATAGAATGAGCTTGACACTGTTCTTCCTGTTTCTATTTGGTGAAATAGCTTGAGCAGTATTTGGTGTTGGAATACTTTGAAGGTTCTTCTTTGAAGGTCTGGTAGAATTCTGCACTAAAACCATCTGGTCCCATCAGAATAGCTAAGATCAGGGGATGGAACAGAGACTAAGGGAGTGGCCTAGCAATAACCAACCCAACTAGAGACCCATCCCATGGACAAGCACCAATCTCTGACACTTTTAATGATAGTCTGTTATGCTTGCACACAGGAACCTAGCATGGCTGTCCTCTGAGAGGCTCTATCCAGCAGCTGACTCTGACAGATGCAGAGACCGACAGTCAAATATCAGATGGAGCTTGGGGATTCTTATGGAAGGATTGTGGGCCCCGAAGAGGATAAAAACTCCACAGGAACACCAACAGAGTCCATTAACCTGGACCATTGGGGCCTCTCAGTGACTGGATCACCAACCAAAGAGCACACATGGGCTGGACCTAGGCACCTCTGCACATATGTAGCCGATGAGCAGCTTGATCTTCATGTGGGTCTCAAATAACTGGAGTTGGGGCTATCTCTAAAGCTGCTGCCTGTCTGGAATTTGTTTCCCTAACTTGGCTGTCTTGTCTGGCCTCAGTGAGAGAAGAAACACCTAGCTCTGAAGGGACTTGGTGTGCCAGAGTGGGTATACAACCAAAGGGTGCCTCAGTTCTCTCAGAGGGGAAGGGGATTGGGATAGACACTGGGGGAAGAGGGAACTAGAGGAGGGAAATAAATTGGGATGTAAAATGAAGAAAGAAAGAAAGAAAGAAAGAAAGAAAGAAAGAAAGAAAGAAAGAAAGAGAGAGAGAGAGAGAGAGAGAGTGAGAGAGAGAGTGAGAGAGAAAGAGAGAGAGAGTGTGTGTTTCAGTGTATTCCTGGGGAAAGAAAAATAGGTTCAGGGGTGTTCTCTCTCTGATGCCCTCATAGGTTCATTGAGGGTATGTGTATATTACAGACATGAACAATTAAAATAGATTCTACTGAAAATAATGTGTGCTATTAGTAATGAAGTTTGAGTTGGAATTGTCTCAGATAAGAAGTCTCACAGACAGTGAGCTGGCACATTTTTTTAAATCACAAATTATTATTCACAACAGTGAAGGTCCAATTACCCCAGCTCTAGAAAGATCAAAGTTTCCTGAATGCAGCCTGCTTTTCTACAGTGAAGGAAGACCTTTACTTCAACAACACCATGCTTTGTTTTACTTCATTATCATCATAGAAATTTTTCGAGGAAGCAAGCATGCGATGCTCAGGGTATTGTCTAAAGATGCAGATGGCAAGCGTTGACTCTGACAGCAATAAGAGTTGGAGATTGGTTCCAGCTCAGGGAACAGAGAGGACTCAATGAGCAGAGGGCTTGCTGTATAAGCTGAGGAGATAGGTTCTAATCCCAGCATCCAAGTAAAAAGCTCCAGTCTCAGTGAAAGACCCTGTCTCAAACAATAAGGCATAAGATAATAAAGGAAAACACCCATTGGGAACCTCCAGTCTCCCCAGGTGTACACATAGTCTGCTCATGGATCAGTTTGAGCCCAAAGAGAAGATGTGTGAATTTAGTCTGTTTAAGTCTTCATGGGTGGTGGAGAAAACCACCATAAGAAAATGCAAATTGTCTTGATAGAAGGCTATTTTCTTCCTAGACCTTAACAGACTGTGTAGAGAGAATGTCAAGGGCTGTCATTATCAATTCTAAGATACACAAGGAAGCAAGCTGCTGCCACGGCAGTAGAGACCCTGGTAGCAGGATTCAAGGGGGAAGAGAAGCTCACAGAGAGGATGGTAACATATGGGTCTATTTCCTCCTCTTTATGGAAAAACCTATTTGAAGCTGATTGATATTCTTCTGAGTATTCTCCTAGGACTGGAGCCAAGGATCACTTTCCCTAGAGATCAGGGAGGGCTGAGCTGTAAGGATGGAAAGCAATTATAAAACACTATATAAATACATCAACTCCGTCATATATCAACCTACATGTGCTGTCCTTCACTGCTTGGCAAAAAGGAAAGCAGATATTCTCTGGAGGGTAATGATGTCATCAAGAGTCTTAATTAAATTTGCAAGCACAATGGTAAGCACCAAATGAAAATGAAAAGACATACAAAAAAGACAAAACCTGGGCAATAATGAAAAATAAATTATATGAATGGATTCACAGAAAAAATAGTAGAAAAAAAGCAGAGTAAAGACAATAAACAGGCAAATGAATGTAGATGACTGCCAGGGGCCCTCTCAGCCAGCAAGCCAATATCAGGAGAGCAGATGTGTAAGCTAACTTAAGTATCCACAGAATCTCTGCAGTATGCCTTCCGCCAGAAAGCCCTCTCTGCTCTGTCCTAAGGCAGGTGGCATTTTGTAGACCCCTGCAGATTTTAGAAGAGAGCACACATTTCAAATCAGAATTAGGCCCAATCCCTCCAAACTGCACATTTTTGTACCAGGCTAATCATGGTATAAACCCTGTTGCATATTAGTACTGAAGACAAACTGTTGAGGGAAGTCTTTCCTAAATAAGTATTAAGACCAGAGTTCTCGTCCTCAGCGCCTGTGTGAAAAGCCAGGTGAGACAGCATATGACTGTGACCCTATTGCTGGAGTATGAACTTGGGGAACACGGCAGCTCTGACTAGTCAATCTAACATCAAAATTGAAGGTGGAGAGCTAACACGGAATAGCTGGGGCTGGAGCGATGACTCAACTTTAAGGGCTAGGCTTATAACCAAATCAGACCAAGGAACATGTGACATTGACCTTTGTCCTCTTCACACATACACACATCCCTACAACTGCACTGCACACAACACAAACCTCAGAAAAAAAGATGAGAGAGAGAGAGAGAGAGAGAGAGTGCTATGTCTGTATAAAAGGTGTGAACTTATCCTTCCAGAGTGAGTTATTTCCTGTTGTGAATAACAAAAATAATGACAATACTTTGAAAAACCTAATCTGCTCTGGGCCCCTCCCCCACAAACCAGGCGGTCCATGCTTCTCCATCCACTACAACTGAGAATGCAGTATAGAATTTGACAATAAAATATTTTGCATCAAAAGACTACAAACTAACAGCCAACCATTAAAGGAAAGTAAGTCACAAATGTGAGAGAAAGGAAATAACATAATTATATTTTAATCTCAGAAAAATAAAATAAGACCAACTTTTTCTATGTAAATAAATTCTGTTACTGCCCACTTTTTCCTTATAACTTGATCAGAAAAGGGAAAGATCACACTCTCCTATTAAGATGCTTTTTCCTTTTCAGAGTCATTGCCAATTATCATCATCTATTTGAACTTGCAAGATACTAAGATGCTATCCTGAGAATCAGGGAAGAGAGAAAAGATAAACAGTTTGCATATCAGTTAATGGCTCATAACCCAGCTAGTTACGATTGCGCCAGAGAAACCACTAGGCCTTGGCCATTCAGGTAAAACACTCCGTCTGTGCAGAGAGCCATCCCTCACCCTGAGAGCAGCCATCCACACCATCGCCACCATCTAGACTCCTGGCTTTGTCTTGTGCACTTAGACCAAGAGTAAGTTCATAGCTGGGGTTGGATCTATTAACTTGCATTAACCCAACCTGGCGCCTCCAGAACGAATGTGAATCGGGAAAAGGGTTTCTGCTTTGGAAGTTGACATAGAACTTGACTTAGTGGTAGTGGTTACTATTGACAGTAGTGGTGATTAAAAATGTTTGTGGCAGAAATGCAGGCTGAAAACTCCAACTTTCTTTTTTCTTTTTTGTTTTTTTTAGTAAATAGTGTGCTCCTAATTAAAATGCTACTTATAAGTTATCTGCTACACGAAGTGACTCGTGAGTATTAATCCATTTTGTTCTTGTAACCATATTTTGAGGTAGGTAATGTTATGGCATCCATTTTATAGATAAGGAAACAGATTTGGATAACTAACTGATCTATTCAAGGTCAAAGTAATCAAGCTGGAATTGCTGCTAACTGCTGTGCTACCTCAGTGCTGAGGTGCACTGGAGGGAGAATGGTGAGCGACAAGATGCAGGTAAACACACCTCAGCATTCCTGTCTCATTCAAGCGCAGAAGACATCGCCCTAGGTATTGCTTTACTATCCCTTAAATCAGATATGTATATCCATAACCATCGCTCAGCCAGTGATTGTTATTCGTCGCGTTCTCACGACCGGCCAGGAAGAACACAACAACCAGAATCTTCTACGGCAAAGCTTTATTGCTTACATCTTTTTGGGGCCAGAGTGTAAGAAGCAAGAGAGAGAAGAAAGAGAGAGAAGCAAGAGAGAGAAGCAAGAGAGAGAGAAAAACGAAACCCCTTCTATTTTAAAGAGAACAACCATTGCCTAGGGCGCATCACTCCCTGATTGGCTGCAGCCCATGGCCGAGCTGACGTTCACGGGAAAAACAGAGTACAAGTAGTCGTAAATACCCTTGGCTCATGCGCAGATTATTTGTTTACCAACTTAGAACACAGGATGTCAGCGCCATCTTGTGACGGCGAATGTGGGGGCGGCTTCCCACAGTTCCCCCTTTTTCTTTTAATAAGAGCAAATAGGCCACCCATATTAATGAGAGTGGAGATAGAGGTCAAATCCCCAGTGTGTAGGTAAAGGAGCCATGTACAGGATTAGCTCTTAGGCTCACAGGCTTTTACCCAGAGCAACCCTGACCTGCTCCCGTGTCGTTTTGCCTGGGGGAAGGGAACTAGGACACTGAACCTTCATGAAAGATGACATGTCTCCCTAGAATAGGCTCATATATGCCGCAGAGCCTTTCCATTGCAGTGCTTAGCCTTGCAACTCTCTCGGGCTGCTGAAGCACACTCACTCTATCCCGTGCAATGAGTCTAGCCTCATGGGATATAAGAGCTGAGTGGCCAGCGACCTATTGCCTAAGCATAGATATATCAGGGGAAGCTCCATGTTCTAGTCCTGCAAGCGCCTGGGCAATAACCACCTTGTCTCTCTTAGTTTGGGCCTTAAGCTTACAGACCAATCAAAGAAGCAACACTAATCCACAGCAAAGTGTATCTCCAAATAATATTAATCCCACCCAATTTTTTAAAGAAAGAAAATGCTGAGGAGATCCAATTGGGTAATCCTTTGGTCAGCGACAGGTCCAAGCGCGTGGAGTTGACCTGAAGTCTCAATTCTCGAAGGAATCTGTTCAAATTCAGCCATCCAATTCTGTAACATATACTGAAAAAGACTTTTTGACAAATTAGCTGTCCTAGTAAATTTAACATACTGAATGGAAATAACACACAATCCCGGAAACTTTTGTTCACATCCCTGCTGAGTTATTTGTCATAATACATCTAGTTGTTTCTGGACAAGATCTATGAGTTGATTAACCAGCATGAGACCTCTCTGTATCTTGACATTAGCTGAGGCCTGTTCATCTATGACTGTAGTCACTGAGGCTGACAAAGTGTTAATGGTGTCAGTCATCTGGACCTGTCCAGACAGAGCCAAGGCTGTCTGAATTAAGGCCAAACCCAGTTCCTAGTTAGTGGTAAAAAAGCAAGAGAATACTTGAGCATTATACATCACCGTCATTGGGAGTGGAAATGTCGACATTATCCCCCAACGCTGCTCTCTCTTTATTATTGACGCCCTGGACATCACCAAGACGAGGGACATTAGTATTCCCTTGGTCAGTCTGGATTTTTCGGGTGAGTCTTTCCGGTACCCAAAATGGGTTGTCTTCATTCTGTGGGAAAACACAGATAGCTCCCCTGGATCTTATCAAGATAGGATCCGGGCCATACCATTTATTATCAAGGACATTTTTCCATTTAACCATCTCATTGGGCCTATCTGGCTCTGAACAATGACGTTCAGCCGCAGTATGGCCATGAGCATCAATATTTAAAAAATTGAGTGTAAAGAGTGCCAAAGACACCGACACTCTTGGTGCTCGGGGTACAGTCTCCTCAAAAGTTCCCCTCTTCTGTTTTATAAGATAGGTTTTGAGGGTGCGATGCGCACGCTCAACAATACCCTGTCCTTGAGGGTTGTATGGAAGTCCAGTCAGGTGGGTTACGTCCATCTGACGGCAGAACTGTTGAAATTTTTGAGACGTGTAAGCTGGTCCATTATCAGTCTTAAGGAGTCTGGGTTTCCCCCAAGCACTCCATGCCTCAAGGCAATGTTGAATCACATGTGAGGCTTTTTCTCCGGTTAACGGAGAAGCAAACATGATGCCAGAACATGTGTCAATAGACACATGGAGATATTGAAGTTTTCCAAAGGAAGAAACATGTGTAACATCCATTTGCCAGACCTGTAGAGGTCGAATACCGCGTGGGTTAATTCCCACATGAGGAACTGGCAAGAACTCACAGCAGCTTTGACATTGAGTAACAATGTCACGGGCTTCTTTTCTTGTCAAGGAGAAACGACTGCGTAATGTTTCAGCCGTCACATGAAAATTGTTATGAAAATTTCTTGCAGCCTCTACCGGGGATGATAGGGCAGCAGCCACCACTTTAGTGGCCTTATCTGCCAAATCATTTCCCAGAGCCATGGGGCCAGGTAGGCCTGAATGGGCTCTAACATGAGTAATATAAACAGGAGATCTTCTAGATAACAAAACTAATTGTATCTGCTGAAAAATATTGGCAACTCTACTGGAAGGCTTAATCACTCCAGCCACTTCTAAAAGATTTACTGCATTAACCACATAATAGGAATCTGACACAATATTAAGGGGTTTTAAAAAGGTTTTTAAAACTTCTAAGACCACTAAACATTCTACCACTTGAGGTGAATTTTCATTATATTGTTTGGATACCACTTTACCATTAGCCACATAGGCACCTATGCCAGTTTTTGATCCATCAGTATATACCACAATCCCATTTTTAAGTGGGTTTCTTACTGTTATTTGTGGAAACACAACAGATTGATTTTGGGCAAACTGTAAGATTGGATGTTTTGGATAATGGTTATCTATTTTTCCTGAAAAGGAGGTAACTAAAACTGCCCAATCATTAGATGCGGCTGCCAAGGTTTGAACCTGTGCAGCGGTATAAGGTACAATTAAAAGATATGGACTTTGCCCAAAGTGGGTGATTGCTGCTTTTAGGCCTTTAAGGGCAAGCTGTGCAATTGCATCAGGATACCAATCTATTATTTTAGCTGGGGATACGTTTGGATGGATCCACAACAATGGCCCATTCTGCCACAAAACTGCAGTTGGCAATTGTGCTGTCTTAAAGACACACAAACTGAAAGGCTGCGAATCCTCAATACGTTGTAATTGTGCATTCTGTAAGGCCTTTTCTACCTTTTGTAAGGCCTGGTTAGCAGCTAGAGTAAGAGTCCTAGGGGAGGAGATATGAGGATCTCCTTCTAAAATACTAAACAAAGGCCTTAACTCAGCGGAAGGAATCTTTAAAAAAGGTCTGAGCCAATTAATATCTCCCAACAGCTTTTGAAAATCATTTAAGGTATGGAGGTGATCTCTTCTTATCTCTACCTTTTGGGGCACAATCTTATCTGGGGACACCACAGAGCCCAAGAATTGTCCTGTATCAGAAATTTGGACCTTTTCTGTGGCTATCTGTAGACCCCACTGACTTAAAGTTTTAAGTAGAAAAGGATATGCCTTTTGTAGCATGGTAAGGTCTTTATGGCACAGGAGGATGTCATCCATGTAAAGGAGCAAAATTAAAGAGGGGAATTGTTTCCTCACTGGCAAAAGAGCTTCTTGTACATAAAGTTGACACATAGTAGGACTATTGGACATTCCCTGTGGTAAGACCTTCCATTGATACCTCTTATCAGGTTCCATGTGATTAATAGAGGGGATGGTAAAGGCAAATCTGGGCCTATCCCTTGGACACAAAGGTATAGAAAAGAAACAATCTTTAATATCTATAATGATTAAATTCCAGCCACGTGGTAAGGCGGAAAGTACAGGGAGACCCCTCTGTACTGGGCCAAATAAGTTCATTTGCTCATTAATGGCTCTGAGGTCATGGAGCAGTCTCCACTTTCCTGACTTTTTCTTAATTACAAAAATTGGAGTATTCCAAGGTGAGGTAGAGGGTTCAATATGGCCTAGTTTTAATTGTTCCTCTACCAGTTGAATCACAGCTTCTAGTTTTTCAGAGGATAGGTGCCATTGAGGAACCCACACTGGGTCCCCTGTTTTCCATGGTATGGGTCGTGCTGCCCCAATGGCCGCTAAGGAAAACCCAGACCCTGTCTGTCTTGGTTTCCATTAGGTGAGATGGGCTCTATCCTTCCCTGTTCTTGATGTCCTAACCCTTTTCCTTCTTTATAACCCATCTTTGCCATGATATTTTTTGCTTTAGCTGAATACCCTCCTGATGGGGCGTTTTCATTGGACAAAATAAGGCCCAAATGCTGCATAATATCCCTTCCCCAGAGGTTAACCGGGAGTGGGAGCACATAAGGTATGAATTTCCCTTGCTGCCCTTCAGAGGATTCCCACGTCAAGGCAACGGAGCTTATAGTGGGACATGATTGATATCCTAGGCCCTGTAATGAATGAGATGACTCTGTGGTGGGCCATGCTTTGGGCCACCAATGTGTAGAAATTATACTTTTATCTGCTCCGGTATCAAGGATGCCTTCAAACTCTTTTCCATTAATCTTAAGGCGGAGCTTAGGTCTATCATTTAAAGATACAACCAAATAGGCAGAATCATTTCCTGAGGAGCCCATTTTCTTTATCTCAGGTCCTGCAGATTTCTCCCTGGTATTATCAGGGAGGAGCAGCAGCTGAGCTATCCTATCTCCTTTACTAATAGAAAAAACGCCTTTAGGGCTTGAGCACAGGACCTGTATTTCAGGGGAATGTTGACAATCCATAATTCCAGGGTGGACTACTAAGCCCTGCAAGGTGAGTGAACCTCGGCCGAGAATAAGGCCCATGGTTCCCGGGGGCAAGGATGGTATAGGCTCCACCGGCACCGGCTGAATACTCATTTGAGGCATTAATAGGAAGTCGGAGGCGGCACGCAGGTCCACCCTTGTGGGTCTTCCTGGGTCGCCTCTCTGACTGCTTCCTGGGTCCTGACAAACCGGTTCCCATATCTTTGAGGGCCCTGGGACCGAGGGCCCGATGACCCGTTTTTTGGCACATCAGTTGATTGACTATCAGGTGGGGGAAGAATTCTGCCCTTTATATCCCTCACAGAGCGACACTGGTCAGCTCTATGATAACCCTTGCCACACTTAGAGCAAAGAGTGAGAGTCCCTCCCTGTTTATCTGGAGCTCTGCAATCTTTCTTAAAATGCCCAGGCTTTCCGCAATTAAAACATGTCCTCTGATTATTTCTGCTCATGGAGCGGTTCTGAGATTGAAGGATGGCAGCCGCTAAACCTGCATTGCTGAGAGGTCCCCCAAGCTCTCGACAGACCCTGAGCCAGTCTTGTAAGCCTTTGTTCTTTCTTGGGGCTATGGCCGCTCGGCACTCCTTTGTGGCTTGCTCGTAGATTAGCTGTTCTATGAGAGGCGCAGCTTGCTCTGACTCTCCAAAAATACGCTCTGCTGCCTCTGTCATTCTGGCCACAAAATCTGAGAAAGATTCCTGAGGTCCCTGGATTATCTTTGTTAACTGACCAGTGGTTTCACCTGCTCGAGAGAGCGCCTTCCAGGCCCTAATAGCCGTGGAAGAAATCTGGGCATAAGCTCCCCAATGGTAGTTTGTCTGATCAGCAGAATAAGCTCCCTGACCCGTTAACAAGTCAAAAGTCCAATCTCTCTGCTCTGGAGTCAAAGCAGCTGCGTTTGCTCGGGCCTGCGCCTGTGCAGCTTCGTGCCAAAGCGCTTTCCATTCCATATATTTGCCCATACTAGGTAGAGCGGCTTTTACAACCGTCTGCCAATCAGCAGGCGTTAGTGCCATACCAGCGAGCCTGTCTAACTGCGCCAAGGTAAAATTAGCATTGGTTCCGTATTTACGAACCGACTCGGCAATTTCCTTAATCTGTACGTATTCTACCGGAGCGTGGACACGCCCACCCTCGGCTCCTTCAAAGACTGGAAATGCCTGTTGTATTTTCTTTTGTTCCTCTCGGGGAATGAATGAGTCTGCGCACTGCCTCTCTGCGCACTGCCTCTCTGCGCACCTCTCTGCGCACTGCCTCTCTGCGCACCTCTCTGCGCATTGCCTCTCTGCGCACCTCTCTGCGCATTGCCCCTCTGCGCATTGCTGACGCACTACGCAGGGCGGGGGCTCCGCATAGGGCGGACCTTGAAACCGACTGCCGGGAGGTTGAACAGTACGCTGACTTTCGCCAGCCGCTTTTGGCTTTTTTCTTGACCAATTAGCTGGCTGGTAATGGGCTGCTTCTTCCTCCCAGTCTGTTTCCTCAGAGGAGGATTCTTCACTTGCTTCAGAGCTACTAAGAGCTGGCTTCCTGAGCTCATCTAGTGACGAGTATCTCCTAGAGACCTCCGCTAATCGATCTTTTTTCTTCTCCCTTTTTCCTCTTTTTCTTCTAATCTCTCTCCAGGTATTCCTACCTAACCTTAACTTTTCCTCGGGTTCAAGACCCTTGGAAAGGCCTGTATACTTATTTTGTGTACCATACTTCCTCTTTGTTCCTACTCTCTCTCCCCGCTTTACTTCTGATAGATTGTCCTGAATTTCCTCTAGAATTTTCAGCCCTATCTTAATCACTTGATAGCATGTGAAAAAGAACAAAAGGGCTCCTAACACCAGAAAAAATTCAAGGCCAAACATACTCACTGGTACTCTCGTTCCCCAGCTGAAAAGTTCTGAATTCATACAGTTGAATCCTTCTTAACAGTCTGCTTTACGGGAACCTTTATCACCGTCGTTCCCCAGCTGATGAGTTCTGAATTCGGCAGTTGAATCCTTCTCAACAGTCTGTGTTACGGGAACCTTTATAAACGTGATCCGCAGTTCTGGTTCTGAAATGAAGTATCCCTCCTGCGCCAGTCCGGAGTTTTTTCTCGTCCCGGAATTCGGCACCAATTGTTATTCGTCGCGTTCTCACGACCGGCCAGGAAGAACACAACAACCAGAATCTTCTACGGCAAAGCTTTATTGCTTACATCTTTTTGGGGCCAGAGTGTAAGAAGCAAGAGAGAGAAGAAAGAGAGAGAAGCAAGAGAGAGAAGCAAGAGAGAGAGAAAAACGAAACCCCTTCTATTTTAAAGAGAACAACCATTGCCTAGGGCGCATCACTCCCTGATTGGCTGCAGCCCATGGCCGAGCTGACGTTCACGGGAAAAACAGAGTACAAGTAGTCGTAAATACCCTTGGCTCATGCGCAGATTATTTGTTTACCAACTTAGAACACAGGATGTCAGCGCCATCTTGTGACGGCGAATGTGGGGGCGGCTTCCCACAAGTGATGGATAAGTTGTATTTCATCCCCAATATACTAATTTTCTATCATCTTTGTGTATCTTTGTGTACTAAATGCACTTAAATAGTATTTATAGCTAGCTTTATTTTTAGCCAATTGGATCCATTAGGTATATTTAGAATTAACTCACTGTGGTCAAAGGGATTTCATATCAGAAGGACTCACTTGTGTGACTCACTGTAGTAAGCACAGGAAAAAGAGTTCCACATAGCCATCGTGGACCCATGTCAAACTCAGTTGTCAGCTGTCAACATTGCCTCGTAGCACCTTGATTTTGGACTGCTGTGTATTTCATCTGCCAGGATCATAGTTTTCTAGAACTTCCTTATGTAGTCTTAGGTTAGTTTTTGCCAGGGAGAGCACTATTGTACAACCATGCAAAAGCAGTCTGTAGAAGGAGTTTCCATTCTAGAGTAGTATGGTTGCCAGACATTGTAGCCTCTGAGTTTTCTCTATAAATTCCTACTTGGCAGTTTATTAAGACCTTGGCCTTTCCCAGAAACTCACCATTACAACTTTCTGGCTCATTCAGAGGTGTCTTTGAAGCAAGTGACTGAACTCAGTAGCAGTTCCCAGGACCTCTCAGCTTCTGCTCCCTAGACCTCCACTCACAGAGAAGGCTAAGCATCCTTGCAGGCGCTTCCTTTGTTACATAAGCTTGAGAGGGATTCTAGTTTATCATCTGGACCAAGACAAAATGACTTAAAATTAGAAAATGAGGAATAGATAAGGATCTCCCTGTTCTGACAAAAGTTTAATAAAATGTAAAAATCTCTTTGAACATATTTATAAATTTAAACTCATTCATTTTAAGGTCAGAAACAAGATAACAATGTACATTATTACTGATGCCATTTTAAAAACTGGCCAAGAAATTAAATGATTTAGAGAGATTACAGGTAAAGAGAAAAAGTAATCATGGCTTCCAATGATATAAACATTTATATTAAAAATGGTAACCTGAAAATTATGTGAAAGGATAAAAGTGATAGACTGCATTTATGAGTGAGAAATAATATTGCTATAAACCACCAGTGACTGATTAGAAACTGTAATTTAATAAGACACATCAGTCAAACAGAAACAACTTACTCCCCATACATGAAGGCATAATAAAAAGAGTATTTAAGTAGTATAATACTTCTGGGATAAATGGATGAAACTGGTTTCCTATCTCTACTGACTGGGTCAGCATCCTAACTCAGCTCCTCTCATAGAAGAGGGCAGAAACTCAAGAACAGAAGGAGGGTACAAAATACCTGTTTAGTTCCTTTCCAGCATTATGTAGGTCACATCCACTCATAGCCTATTGTCCGAACAATATCAAAAGAAAGGGGCTGTGCACTCTAGCCACAAGCCAGCTCATCAGGGTCTAACCGACCCTGAATAGACGTAGATGCAGCATGGGAGGGAGGTTTCTAGCCTGGGGACACTGAGTATTTGATACATTTTATTTTACATTTTCACATAGGTTATAGGTTTTTATTTTTAATTTTTAAATAGATAGAGATAAGTTACCTTCCCTTCTTCTTTTTAATTTTCTTGAATCATCACAAAGACCTTGGGGATTCTGTATTATACTCTCAAGATTCAGAAGAATCAGATAAGTTGCTTAGGGTTGTGGAATTAGGACTACATCGGTAAAGCCCACTCTACCCACAGAAACAGTATGAATGGTTTTAGGGAAGTGGGCCGTGTTCTGAGACGTAAACTCTAGTGTAAAAAAGTGGAAAAGTGTGTCCCTTAAAGAAGCCTTGACAGGAAATTTCTGCAGGGCATTCATTGTCCTTCCCAAAGTCTACCCTTCCAACATGATTTTCCCAATTATTCTATAGTTATTGCAGAAAACTGACAAATGATTGATGACATCCTCCCATGTGGAATGCATAAGGAAATAAATACTCCTCTGAAATGCAGTTTTCTATTGCATTCTGAGAATATTTTCTGTTCAGTCAACAGTAAAGTTGACTCCAACACCTAATCAACCATTAAACTATGATGTTAAAGTCATAAATTAATATGTGGGCTCAAAATGTTCAGGAGTATATTTAGAGAACATGTTTCCTTCAGGGACTAACCAACTTTACACCATGCTGGCTCCCTAACCTTGGTTTTCTATCCCCCAGAACTATGAAAGAATAAATGTCCATTACTCAGTCATGACATGACTGCTGAATCTAAGAAACTGAGATAAATGAAAAGCACCTAGCAGAGAATGTGAGACTTCAACACACCTACATTAATCTTGTGGAAACCCTTGTGACCTACTAACAAATGTGTTTGTTTGTTTATTTTGAGGGTAAGGGCAAAATGAATGATAAACAATGAGGCAGCCATCCTCCCTAATCTTAGGAGTTATAGTCTAATATGATGTCGTTTCTGCATGTAAAATTTAAAGCAACTTTTATGACATCTTGATGAACATCTTTAGGTATCTTCCTTGACATCTTTGCAATCTAATGTTGAAGGTCTTGCTGGAGGTGGCCTGTGCGGTAACCATAGTAACAGCAGAATGATGGAGACTGTGGGTGCAGATGATGGGTGTGAGTAGGCAGGAGGAGGAGTCAAAAGTCTGTCCAGAGTTAAGTCTTTCTTTATTCATTCCTCTGTTAACTCATCAATTCATATGTTCATTCATTCATTATCTCACCAAGAGGCATTTATTGCTACCCACTGGAGTTAACTTAGCAGTGCCCAAAGCTAAGCCAGGCTAATAAAACTGAGAAGGACAGAGTAGTCTGGCTCATCTGCCTAGGCTCTTGGAAGACCACTTTTATATTATCATTTGTAAACAGATTAGCAACAATGTTGTGCCTCTTTGGAAGGTCAAGTATTATATCTGTTCTTATCAGCTTAAAAAATTGATTAGCAAGAAAACAGTGTTTCTTCATTAATCTTGTGGAAACCCTTGTGACTTATTAAAATATGAGTGGCTTCAAAAATCTTGGACACAGCTTCACTTTTCTAATATTTAACCACCAAGGAATGGAATGGGTTCTATTTTACTTTTCTAGACTTCAGAAGGATATAAGGTTACAGACATTTGTGTGTAGTCTCTAATATTCCTTGCATTTCTTTCCCAGGAAATCCCCAATATCCTTGACTTGTCTTTCCTGGGAAAGCTACACATCTCTACCACCCACATCAAAATCTTTGTGGATTAGTATAAATAATAAAAATTCTAGTTTGTCTCCTGAAAGATAGAGTAAACACAGCTATGCTTGTAGAGCATATGTAGTTGTTCTTAGTAACTTCCCTGTTACTGAGAACAGTGGGTAGCAATGGATACTTTTTGGTGAGATACTAAGTGAATGTATGAATAAATCAACCTATAAATTGACCAGTTAACAAAGAAATGAGTAAAGAAAGATTTAACTTGCAATATGTGTTTTCCTCTATTTTGTTCACCTCTTGTGCCTCACATGCTGATCAAATTATCTTAAATATATACGCATCAGGAGTGGTGTATAGGGCAGGATGGATGTTAGTAATCGCAGACTTGGTTTAAATCCAACTATTCTTTTTTTTATAAACACACACACACCAAAATTAACCAGACCCAACGTTCAAACATATCAGTGAGCTGCTATTCAATTAGAATAGGTAAATAGGCATTTAGAATAAATGCTGTGGAGTTTTGAGCTATGAAGCTAATTATTTTTGTAGGTCTAACTTGGACCCAGATTTTGGGATCTTGACTTTAGTCTTCTTGGGTAAAATCTCATAATGGCAGTTGTTGGTCTGTAGTTTGTTCTGCCCTTAATTTCTTGGGGCATCTCCATACCATTTCTGTAGCAATCACACCATTTTATTTCTCTCCTAGCATTATATCAAGACTCCAATTTCTCGTCATCCTCACCAACACTTGTTTTATTTTTCTTTTCGTCTGAAAAAGAATGGCCCTGCCAAGCAAAAAGTGACATCTAATTGTAGCTTTATTCATATCTCCCTGACAATTAGCAGAACAGATTTTACACGAAATTCTAAGAGAGCAGCTTCTTGAGAAGTAGGTCTTCTGACAGACCAACTAATTTTAGTCTTTGAGATGTTCATTGAAACAGGGGTTGTGCACAGCTGATGCCTAAGCAAAGCCTTTGAAAATGTACCCAGCAATCTGATGGGTATAGTTTGAAAATTACTCAAACACAAGTGATATTGGGTCTTGAATGACAACACTACGGTGATGAGAGTTGCACTGGATGCCCTTGCGTGGTGTGTGAGGCTGTTACAGAAAGGGCTGCCACGTCAGACAGTAACTGAGAAAATAAGAATATTGGCAGTGGCACCCAGGATGGGGCACATGAAGCACCATTCTACCCGAGCCACTGTACTGGCAATGCTGCCATCACCCACAGACGTTCCTGTCTCTTGAGACTTTCTACATGGACTTGCACAGTGTCTTTTCAGGAGGCACCTGAGACTTTAGCCTCTGCCTAGGGCTGTGTCATTGATTCCTTTCCCTCTGAGGCTTCCAGCATAGTAGACTGAGCCAACTTCCAAGTGTACAGCCAGCCACTGTGGGCCTACCTAGGGCTCCAACTGTGAACCAGTTGAGTGACTTTCTTCCTTAAGCAGATCATGTAAAAGGAAAGCACTCAGCATACACTATCAAAATCCTCTTTCTTGAGAAGCCTCTCACTATTACATGAATTGCCTATCAAGAAAATGTTTTATATTGGTCCCAAAAATGGTAATAAAATACCTCAAAGCCAGTCAATAGTGGCATGTTCCTTTAATCCCAGCTCTGAGGATGCTGAGGTTAGAGGATTATTCTGTACATCAGGCCAGTCTGGAGCATTTAGTAACACAGTGAGTTCAAAGCCAGCATTCAAAACACGAAGTAAAATCAATACCGATTCAGTCTTATCTAGTGAATTCTTTTAAGTTTCTTCAAGACAATTCAGAAGGACAAGGCACACATTAGTCATATGAATTGCTCAGTAGTAGAACTCTAAGGGATGTACTCTAGGGTGGCTAAATCAAGGCATAATGTCCCTGGGGCTAGTCTGGCATAATTATTTATTAATCCAACTAAATTTCTGTGTTTTCTGGAAAAAATTATTTTAAATTGTGCCTTCTGGGAACTTTATGTGTGGGAGGAAGCAACAGCTTGTGAATAGCCTAGCACTTCTGCAAAGAACCATGATCATTTAAATATCAGCCATTGGTGATAGCTAAGGGCAAAGCATGAGAAATTAAACCAACAAAACATCTACTGAAGGCAGCATTCACATGGCTATACATACAAATTTATTGATTTAGAAAGCTCTGGATTTGATGCTTGCTTCCTTTCTTTTTCTTCCTTCCTTCCTTCCTTCCTTCCTTCCTTCCTTCCTTCCTTCCTTCCTTCTTTTCCATCCTTCTTTTCTTCCCTTTAAAGTGTTTTAGAACATTCGGTGTGCGTGTGTATGTGTGTGTGTGTGTGTGTGTGTGTGTGTGTGTGTGTGTGTGTGTTTCTGTCCATGCACATGGATCCTGTGGATTGAATTTAGGTTAGGCTTGGCACTACAAGAAAGAAACAAGCAAAGGAATACAACACACACTCCGCTACCTTGTCTCTCCCCCTTCCCTTCCTTCTCCTTCCTTGCCTCCCTTTCTCCCTCCTTCCTTCTTTCCTGTCCTCTCCCAGTGAGCCAGTGACTTTGCCTCCTTACTGTGAAAGCCAATTATCAAGGACTGAAGTGCTTTGGCTACAACATGAGAGGATTTTCAAAAGTACCTGTTTTGAATAAAAAGAACTCACCCTTTGATTGTGTTGGGTTTCCTAGCAGTTAGGTAATCTGTACTAGAAGGTCTGGCAATCAATGGAAAGAATACTCATGAGCATAAAGATCCATCTCTCACCCCAATAGCTCTCTCATAAGTAAGGTGGCTTATGCATTAGAGAAATGTGGACTCTTGCATTCAAGCTGCATAAATCATGTTTATTAGTAAGGCTATTACAGGTCATTGGAACCTTCCATTTTGGAGAAAAAAATATTTTTACCTTGGTACCAAGAGCCCAAGGCTGTGACTTGTGATCGCTCTGGCACAGGATATCAAAAATCCTGCCCAGAACATTGCTCACATCTTTTCTTGAAATGTTGCACTTAATAAGAACCATGGTGCCTCCCTTTCAAATCTGAAGGGATGGCCTGCCAAAAAAAAAAAAAAAAAAAAAAAAAAAAAAAAAACCTCATAAA
Source organism: Mus musculus (assembly GCF_000001635.26). Taxonomy (NCBI): domain Eukaryota; kingdom Metazoa; phylum Chordata; class Mammalia; order Rodentia; family Muridae; genus Mus; species Mus musculus. The sequence continues at coordinate 82,494,206 of NC_000069.6, forward strand.
TGTATGAGTCTCCTGTGAGAGCAGAGGGGAAGACTCAGCACTCAGTGTGCCCTTTGTTAGCAGGAAATCAGGCAACCGGCATTCATGAAATGACCATATAAGAGCAACATTAACCCCTTGGGAAATAAGAGCTGTGTCCCTTAGCCAAGACTCATCATTAGGGATTAGGCAATACTCACATGGCTTCTACAAGCCTTACATGGATGTAAAGCCAACCTAGTGTTGTCCAGTGTTCACTTGCTGCTGCTCCCAACAATGAATTTAAAATGACTTGCAGTTCTCAAGCTGTTCAGTCATCCAGCTTAATCAACGTTCACCTTGCTGATAAATAATGCAGGAAAGGCCACTGGTAGGAATGATGTAGATCTCAGGTTCTGACTATTGCTACTAGACTAATTAGTGGTGTTTCCAGTTTCCTGAAACAAGTGTCTCTGTTACAAGACAGCACATTCACAGTAGTGTGCTCCTGGACTACAGAGAGCTCTCTAGATGACTTGGGATTTAGTTACAAATTAGTCTCCAAAATGCATTAAGAAGCGTAATTTCCAAGTAAATCAGATGGGGTGGGTTCCATCACTTTGGGAGTTTGAGAATATAAATTTGTAGGCTTGTGCTTTAATGTTCTCTTGCTTTAGCTGACAGGCAGATGAGGGCTGAAAAAAATCACACTGGTTTGTAATGAACAAGTAATGTAAAATTATGTTGGAGAAGAAACATGGATTTTCTATAAAATTATATAATTTCAAACTTTAGCCTTGTGATCATTTATCTGAGACATAAAATAAATACCTTTCTGCTTTTATTGGGTATTTTAGACTGGGCTAATGAATAAAATTCATTGACACTAATGGCTTTCTTGCTTTTATTTAATTTATAGGGTAAATGATTGATCATAAAACAAATATAGATATGATAGATGGATCCTACTACACATAAATTTGAAATGCTATTTTGCCAAGAAAGGTATGCAATTCTTTTGAAACTATTATAGTCTCAAAATATGTAGTTTTAAAGCAAATTATTTTGAATTAATTATACATTATACAAGTTAATTGTACATTATACAAGTTAAAGTATTTTTTAAAAATGAACAGGTACATCTATGTGAACTGAAGTATGGAAATGAGGCCCAGGAATATATGAGCAGCACATGCCTGTGACTAATGAAAGCTTTTGAGACCAACTTCTCTAGCTCATTTATCAACAGTATAATCAAAAAGGTAATCTTGGTTTCTTCATCTTTAAAATCAGGCAGCAGTTCTTCCTTATAAGGCATGCAATGGTTAAGTACAGTTTCAAAAGAATGTTACTCAGAGAGTTTAACACCTGGGAATTTTCAGTCACCGTCCCTTCTTTAATGGTTTTGGAAACAACCAAAAGTAAATAGAAATGCAGAGGCCAATCAGGAGGCCAAGGTGGCCATTCAGTCAAGAGGTGGGAGTAGTCTGAGTTGGGTAGCAGTGAAAATGAAGAGCTACATATGTATTTGAGTGAAATCTATGAATTAAAATGACAGGTCTCAAAGTTTAACTGGACATGGGCTTTGTGACAAAAGGTCCATAATACTATAAAACTACCTTTGGCCTCTTTATTTTCTCTCATTTCATATGTTTATTTTATGCTTTAGAAAAGAAATAGTTCTAACCCTTAGCAACCACCTCCCCTTCCTTTATTTTTAGGAGAAGACCTTGTTGCTGAGTCACCAAGGAAATAGAACCACTCAGAAGAAAAGTCTACACTTCTCGTACTCCACCTGCCTACTCACACCCGTAATCGGCACCCACATTCACCATCATCCCGCTGTTACTGTGGTTACGCAGAGAAGCCTTCAATATGAGCATCATCTCCTCCATATCAATTATCACCCTCATTCTCATCAGTTTGCAAAGATGGCACTTTTTTGTCTATCTAAAAAACAAAACAACCAAAATTTTGTGGTCTCATTTTCCCCCCATAGCTAACGTTTCACTTTGTGATTTGTTTGGTTTCAAATGAAACTTTCCAGTTGTCTTACCTGTACTCACTTAGTACAGCTACTCCAAGCTATCAAATACCACAACCAGAAGGCTTACTTATGGATAGGTATGAATGGCAGCCAGAGTACATGAGAAAGAACTTTAAAGAAAGTGAAACCTTTAGTCATAATAGAACTGCTGTTACAAAGAAAACCAAGCCAAAACAAGACAAAAACATGCCATCTAAGCTTGTCACACCAATTGTCTCTGATTGACCCAGTACACTGTATAGTTGCTAGCTGTTTATTGGGGAAATGAGCATTGGTGTGAAAATTAGCATCACTCTTGTTTCCCTTATGTCGGGTTTGTGCTAGGACTCTCTCTCTGATTCATGACCATCTCAGAAATGCAAGCACTAGCTACTATGTTGCTTCAGGGTTATTTGTGAAGACAGTGTACAATGTACATGCTCTGTCCTTTTTGAATCATCAGAAATATAAAAAGCAATAAATATCGCATCAATCATTTTAAAAGGAGAATTTAGTACCTGTGGTTGGAGGAGTGGAGAAAGGGTACTTAGACAACTCATTGCCTGTAACTATTTGTTTTCTTTAGAATGTGTCTCACACTCAGACAGATGAAGATAGACAACAGTACTGTACTTGAAGTTAAATGAAAAGAGATTGATTCTAACTAAGTAACTTTTGAGGCTAGAGTTATAAATGTCACATAAATAAATGCACTGGAAGAGCTCAATTTATCTGAGAAAATAATGACTTTTGATAAAACTAAAAAAGTGTAAAATAGATTTTTTGTGATTATAGACCCTATGAATACATGCACTTCAATTATACTAGGGATTCAAATACTTGTTTATAAATTGAACATAAATCAAAATTGATAAGTTGGCTAAAGGAATTTGGAATTCATTGCTCTTCAAGAAAATGAATTTATTCATAGTATATTACAACTTCCTTCTTCTGGATTAAAAGCAGTATTATTGTTTGGGTTTGAATAATAGCAAAGACCACAGTATTGAAAAAAACTGAAACATTTATATATCATTAAAAATAACATTTAATACAATGAGTCAGGTTGTGGAAGAAGTAACAAATATGTGTTAGAAAATGTTCTATTAAATCAATAACAAAGTTTCCTCTAAACTTTGTACAGTGACAGTACGGATATCTTCCGCCTTCCAACCAAATAGCTAACATTCATTTAGGCTTTGAAACAAGTAGCTAGTGTATTCATTCAGATTTGCAAAACATCAAATGGACACATAGAGCTTTTACTAAGAATAGTAACAAAAATCACCCAAAATAGTGAAATTAAGTTCTTTTGTGTCTCATGAAACAGCCCAATAATATTTGGGTGCTTTCACCTGAATGTTTGTGCCCCCACAACCACACCATTTAAATACTGAGATGCTAACCCCAAGGTGATGACTCTTAAAGTGGGGCTTTCTGAAATGTGACTTCTAAAATATGACTAGGTTTTGAGAAATAAAACCTCAATCAAGCCTTTATGGGAGTGACAGTCCTATGAAGGGACCTGAGAAAGTTTGTATGTTCCTTTGAAGATGCAGAGAAAAGACACTGTATATGCAGAATAGCCCTGACCATCAGACACCAAAGCTTCAGGTGCCTTTGCCATGGGCTTCCAGCCCAGAGAACAGGGGTATATCAACATTCACTGTGTATAAGCCACCATCCCATTATATTTTGTGACTGCAGCCCATTAGGTCTAAGACCCTGACCACTATGTGTACACTATTCAGCTACAGTCTGTTTAGAGCTGCATCCTTCCATGTGGAAGACGTTCACAACCTGAGGCTGTTGAGAACTAGAAAGAGAGCCAAGCCAAGCCAAGACACGCAGTGAGCAAAACCAGTTACGTCCAATTTTGAAGACATTTTTGTGAAGAGAATATAAAATATCTCTCTAAAGATTTTTTGGAATCCTAAGCAGAATGTAGAGAGCATTAAAAAACATCTCTCCCACTACTAGAACAAAAAAGTGTTGGAATAAGTTCAAATGAATGAGTCGTTTTATGATCAGAGAACTGAGGTTGTTGAGCCAAACTCATGAGAAGAAAAAGCCTGCATGGAGAGACAGGACTGAGCTCTCCCTCAGGCGATAGATAATTACAACATGAAGCAGCCAGCTGAATTAGTTGAGAATATGATGAAGTTTCTGGGCTGGCTGGCAGGACACTGCAGAATTCCTGAGGGCTTCAGAAATGTTAAGGCCCCCAGTTATCAAATAAAGGACCACCAAACCAGAAGAAAATGCTGATTTAATTAGAACCCGGGGAGCAAGCACCACTTATCCCATCTCTCTCCCAAGTTTTAGTAAGAAAAGTAGCTTGTGCCAGGGAGGGCGACAACACTTCATCCTTAGAAAGGCTGGTGAGAGAAGAGAACTGACTCCTGAAAAAGGAACAGGGGTACATGGTAGGACCATGCTACCAGGAAAGGGGCAAAGGAACTGGGAGGGTCTGACATGACAACCAGAGATGTTGGACCTGCTCAGGCTAAAGCACACACCATTACATCTCTCAACCAACATGATGCTGGGGAGACGGGATTTCCTCTGAGGATGACACAGCTGTCTGCCATCATGGAGTAGCGGTTGCTCTGATGATCTAAGGAACACTTGGCCCCTTGTTCATGGCAATGAGGTAAACAGAACAGGTCAATGATAGGCGTGTCTGTCCTCATGGCAATACTCCCTTGCTGAAGAAAGGGCATGTTGTAGGACTCTCTCCTGTGATTGTAACCATTGCTCCTCTATCCCCTGAGCTGCACATATAAGGTTCTGGAGTATGGAGGAGGTAAAATGTTAACTGAAGGCAGGAGTCTGTGATCTATGATGCCATCATTCATTATAGGGGACAGAGTGGGGACTTTCAGTGATCCAGATACCTGTATATTGCTGCTGTAAGTCCAATACTGAGATAAGTTCAGTGGAATCATTACTTTGGTCAGTCCACAGTTACTTATATGACATAGATAGATATCTGTTCACATATCTCCAGGAAAAAATAACAAATAAGGGAACAAGTTAGATAACAATAGTATATACTGTGATCATCTCTGCAGCATAATTTTTGAGGAAATATGTACAGCTAAGAGCATAAAGACATGGATGTGATAGGTAAGCTAATCCCTTTTCTAAACACAAGATATCAATATAAGAATTTAGAGGGAGCACTGGGCTTAATCATAAAGGTAGGTTTCAAATTTTGTTCAAATTCTACCCTTATGTAAAGGCCTAGTAGCCAGGAAGGCATACCATTTCAAAAACAAATTGTTTATATCACTCAAGAAGCAAAACAACTATGAAGATCAATCCGATATGGCATACTCGATGGATTTACACATAACTGGTGCTCATGTAATCCAGATTCCAGTGAATAAATTGACTCACAGGCAAGATTAGTTAGGTAATTTCACCAGACTGAAGAAAATATTAAGATGTGACTAAGTGAAAACTGCAGGGAAAAAAAATTAAAGGAGAGCTAGGACATGGGCTAGAGGCTTAGTGGTTAGGAGCACTTGTGGCTCTTGAAGAGGGCCCAGGTTCAGTTCCCAGCATGCACATGAGACTTCATAATCATCCACAATTTCAGTTCCTGTGGACAGAATCTAGTGCCCTCTTCTACACCGGCACTGCACACACACAGTACAGGAAACACACACATATAAAATATATCTTTCTAAAGCAAGCAAACAAACAAAACAACAAAGATAATGCTTCGAACAAGCACTCATGCAAATCCATGAGTAAATTCAACCCATCCAAAGAAGAAATTGGCGAACCCGAAGATAAACCAGTAGACATTAATCTACCAGAAAGAAATTAACTTAATCTGAAATTAACCCATATGCATTAGGGCACACAAGCAGCATACACACACACTTAGATCAGAAAGGAAAAGAGAGATCTTAGCAGAAAAAAGTTATTTTAAAATAAGGTAAAAATAGTACTGGCATTTCTGCCTTTCTTTCCGTCTTTCTCTCTCTCTCTTTCTTTCTTTCTTTCTTTCTTTCTTTCTTTCTTTCTTTCTCTCTCTCTCTCTCCCTCTCTCTCTCTCCCTCCCTCCATTCCTCCCTACCCCATCTCTCTCTCTCTCTCCCTTCCTTCCTTCCTTCCTTCCTTCCTTCCTTCCTTCCTTTCTTTCTTTCTTTCTTTCTTTCTTTCTTTCTTTCTTTCTTTCTTTCTTACTTTCTTTCTTTTGATTAAGGGTTCATATGAAAGAACAGGTCTCCAAACTCCAGAAAACACCAAGCAGAAAATTATAAAAGACAAAACCGGACAAAATCGATTGACTTCCACAAGCATACCATGATCATGTTGGTGAAATAAAATAAAGTGCAAAGAGCAAAGCTCAGCGGCTCACAGAATAACAAACCCACACCACACCTAGAACAGCTAAGACAAGAACTGTACAGGGCTAAGATAACACGTTGGAAGCATACTGGGCATGTAACACAACGGAGGTTGTTGCACGCCCATGTTCATTGCGGTGTTCTTCACAGTTCACAGCGGTAGCTGCCTAGATCATTGACTGATGAATGGCTGTAAATCACGGTACATATACACAGTGGAATTTTATGCATCCACAAAACATTGCATCATAATATTTGCAGGAAGATAGCTGGAACTAGAAATCATGTTAGGTGAAACAATCCAGAGTCAGAAAGAAGAGGGGTGTGGGTTTTCCTCTCATGGGTGTAATCTAGGTTCTAGAATTGAAACCATATGTGGGCACTTATAGGTATATATCATATGTGTGCATGTGTATTGGTCAGAAACATAGGAAGAGGATCATAAGAAAGAAGAGAAAGTGGTTAAAGGAGCGAGGGAGGAGCACTGGACAGAGAACATGCGAGCAGATGAGATAAATGATATGGGACAAATGAGAATGAAGCATATTGACACATATGCATTAAAATTCCATAACAAGAGGGCTCAGATATGCTCAGTTGGTAGCCAGCTGTCTATAATAAATAAAGCCTCAGGTTTGTGCTCCAGGGCAGTATAAGCTCATTATGAAGGCACATGACTGTAGTCTTAGACCTGCAGAGGTGAAGCCAATAGGATCAGAAGTTCAAGGTCATGCTACAAGTGACTCTAAGGTCAGGTCCTTGCCTGGAACCCTATGCCAAAACAAAGTAATATTAAAAAAAGGAAAAAAAAAGAAAATGTCCTTATGAACCCCATTACTTTGCACATTAACCTTTAAAATTAGTTAAAATATATAAAAATAAAATTTAAAATGTCAAACAATAAACAAGTGTCAAAGACATGAATAAGGAATTTAACTTGAACACAGTTTTTAATTTGTTATGTTTTCTATAAATAATTTTAAAAGAAGAGTTAAAAAGAAAACCAAGAGTTTATGACAAAAGAAAGTACCTAATGTTCTGAGGAGCAAAGCAAAGTCATCATAGGAAATACAGTTGCCACAAAAATGCTTTAAAAACAAAACAGATGTCAGAAAAAATTCATTGCCAGCAAACATACATGACATTACCTAGCTGTCTTTCTGTCTGAATACCTATCTGCCTGTACATTCTGTATGCTGAAGACTCAATCCAGGGATCATATGCTAAGCATGAGATCCATCATAAACCTAATTTGTCAGGCACACAAGACATTTTTCATATACTTCTGACCACAATTATGAGATCAAAACTTGTACAGACACATAGAAATATATAGGAACATAATAGAATGAAAGTTAAGAAGTATTTATTAAGTTAAGCAAATCTTAAAATATAGCAGGCAAATACTCGTTAGGTGAGTGGTATCCAGACAGCATACAAAAGGTAAGGCTTGCATTATGATGCTATGCTATGTGGTATTTTAACTGACTCCTAGTTGGTCAGGAAAGTTTGTTTTGAATTTTGGAACATAAATATTGAAACATTAAAGGAAATAAAATGAAATCATAAACAATCCTCAGCCCCAAATAAGACCAAAAATACGTAACAAGGAACAAAGAGAACAAATTGGGACCTGTGTGGCTCAGAGGTCAAAATATTGTACTGTTCTATGCCCCTCAAGAGAGAGAGAGAGAGAGAGAGAGAGAGAGAGAGAGAGAGGGAGGGAGAGAGAGAGAGAGAGAGGGAGAGGGAGAGGGAGGGAGAGGGAGGGAGAGGGAGGGAAAGGGAGAGAGAGGGAGGGAGAGGGAGGGGGAGGGAGAGGGAGGGGGAGGGAGAAGGAGGGGGAGGGAGGGAGAGGGAGGGGGAGGGAGAAGGAGGGGGAGGGAGAGAGAGGGAGGGAGAGGGAGAGAGAGAAAGATGGAGAGAGGGAGAGGCAGAGACAGAGACAGAGACAGAGACAATAAACTGTAAGCGAACATCTGGAAGGGGGCTACCAGCCTCAGAGTCTGGAAAGGAGGCCCCAGGCTCTGGGTCTTGAAGAAGTAGGCCACTTTTCTCATGCCTTGTTCAAATTACTGTTGAAAGGATTTTAGAATAGACTAATATCCTGTTGAAATGTTGTTCAAAGTTATTGTTCAAGAATTACAGTTTTTATAGCTCTATAGTAGAGCATTTGCCTAGCACGTTTGATACCCTAGATTTTGATCCCTACAACCTCAATAAGCAAGCAAGGAAGCAAACAAGCAAGGAAATGAATAAATCCATTATTTGAATGTAATTTCTTACATAGGAACACATGTTTCAAACATTTGGTTTTTATTAAGTTGTACAAAACAAAAAGAAAGACTATCAAAAATTTAAAGGAATTAAAACTCCATCTCGGATAAGCCTATAGGAACACCTGGGCCACGTTGTTCACACTTCAGAGGTCCCAGGAAAGATACGGTTGTAATTCTCCTTGCATCGTTATCTTCTGGGACCTATATCCTTTCTTTGTAGAAGTAAATAGTTGGAATGCAAACCACACTGACACCATCACTGGCTGCTTCAATGAAGAGTAAGTGTGAAAAGATAATGAGACAGGCCTGATATATGTGAGGACAAAGAAAGAGTGATTCAAGGATTCTATCTCAGAATAGTCATTAGGAAGAGAGGCTTCGGGGTCAGACAAACTGACTCATTTCTCAACCACTCTATTTTCTTGCTGCCAGACACATTTTTTCCCCTTGCAAAAATGCTGTCTCCATATATGCACTTGGGACAATACGATTTCCCAGATTTTTTTTCTTTTAAGACTTTGACTTATGAAGTCAAAGGAAATGAAATTAGTAAGACTACCCTGCTTCGCAAAGAAGCTGTTACTTTAGGGCATCCACTTGGGCTAGTTGTCTAGCAAGACTTAATAAGATGAATCAACTTAGAGAAAGAGAGGCGATACAGAACAGAGAGGTAGGAAGGACTTGAGAGAGAGCTCACTGATGAGATAGACAATAGGTGGAGGTGTGGAGGTGTGAATGGAACAAAGAAAATCTTGCCTTTGTCAGTTTCCTTCACTTAATGCTAATGTGGTGGTTTGACTGAGAAAGATATGTGTGGCAGGGTAATTAATAAAGGGCACAGTTTTGCTTTGACCCATAGTTCTGGGAGTTCCAGCATGGCACCAGTTTAGCTCAGTTTCTGTGAAGGCTTCACAGCACAACAAAGAAAAGGTGATAGATGTGAAAGAGACAGTATGGCAGGAAAGGAAGACAGAAATTGAACCATGGAAGTCAAAACCACTCTCAATAGCCTGGCTCTCCCAGCAACCAGCCCGGTCCCTGCACAGCAGTATCTTCATAAGGAAAGACATGAATCCTTCTTGATGGCCCTGCCACCTTTTTAGAGGCTCCCATCATAGTCACAGCATGGATCAAGCCCTCCATGTGATCTGGGGGTTGTGGTGGGAAGGAGACAACCATACTCACCCATGGCAAGGTTTAAATGGGATCATAGCCAGTTTCTGGAAGCACTTAAAACTCAGACTGAAATGTCTGAGGTAGTCAGATCATGCTAGGACTTTCTGGTCAGGAAAATGCTGCTCAAAAGAATGTGTTCTGTCTAGAAATGACGTGTCCTTGTAGAACTCTCCAGCCACTTTATTCAAAGGCAGAATATTAAGATGTATTACTAGGAGAATCATAGTCTAACATTTTACATTGTTCTAATTGCTTCATGCTTTTCAGTCACTAGGCAATGGAAAGTGATGTGTCAGGAAAATGTCATTTAGTTAATGAAGGCTTTTGAGGAGAGAGAGAGAGAGAGAGAGAGAGAGAGAGAGAGAGAGAGAAGGGAGAGAGGTAGATTGATCAGAAGTGTCAAAGCTTTGTTAGAGTATTATTCGGGAATGTGTGGAGATGTAGGAGATGTATCTCATGTGTGATTTGGTAATAGTTTACCAACTCAGGGAAGGAAGTGGAAAAAGCTTCTGCAAGCCACACATCTCATCCAGCAGCTGCCACCCTACCTGAGCCACCCAGCTTTCATGAGGCTAGGTTGAGAGTAGAGTGTGACGTATTACTCATTGCTGACGTCCAGAGCAGGGCTCACACTCGTGTGAAGCACAACTAGACTTGAATTTATCAACTATGGCCTTGCACAGGGGCCAGTATAAATTTGGATATACTTATCTAAGATGAGAATAAAAGGAAGACGTGTAACAGGTAGATGATGGACACGATGGCTGTCTTATGTGACACTGAATAAGAATAGTGATAGTCACCTATACCTGTAAGTTGCATCATCCTATGAAGCAAAAGAAAGAAAGTTAGACAAGACTCCTTTCCAGATGAGGGAGTTTTGGGTAAAGAGAGTAATTTTTTTTTAATAATCAAAGTTATTATCTGGAGATCTAGATTCTGATTACTGCAAACATTCTAAGCTTGTTTAAGGGACAAGACATGGTTTTTAATTCCTAATATGAGAAGTGACTGATAAAAAATTGCTCCTCTATCTTCCTGCTATACAACTTTCCATTGGAGGGTAAATATTATGCATGATTATGTGTTTATTTTTCTATGACCTTATTTTTTAAGAATATGATATTCACTGTACTGTGCTAGGTATGAGAAATGCAATCACAAGCTGAAGTTTCTGGGCAGAAAGTTATTTTTATTCTGGGTGAACTGAGGTGTTGAGAAGATCTGTATATGAAAGTGAAAAAAAGCCATAAATATAAGAGCAAAATTAATGCTGTATAAAGTGCTATGGAATGTCAACAATTCAGTGAACCCATTGGTGTTAAGGTTAAAGGAGTGAGTGGCAGGACTGAGAGAAACTTCCAGAAAGGGACCTATACAGTGTATGAACAGAAATGTTAAGAAAGGCACAGAGCTTATAAAAATTTCAAGGGGAAAATATTTTTGGATTCTAGAGATTGAGGTGTTATATCATTCAAAATGCTTTAATCTGTGAGTAATTAAATGACTAAATGGAGCTTAAAAATAAGGACCTTTTTTTTTTCACATGACAAGCAATGAGATGTAAAATACACCTAGGATTAGTTAACCCAGCTGTTTAAGTTTATTGTGGTCCAGACAGATCTTTTTGACCTTTTATTTTGCTCTATTCAAGACATTCTGTATCCACTAAATTGATTTATTTACTCCTTGGGGTAAGGAGTCACCTTGCCTAAATACATGTCTCCAGGAGACACGGGTGATAAAATGTGAGGTGGGTTCAAGTGGTAAAGTTGGACACTCCATTGGGGCCTGAAGTATGAACCAAGCTCAAAACTCATCCTTGTTTAATCAGTGCTGTAGGACTGAGAAGATGTTAATAGGAGGTGCTCTTTAAAATCTCAACAGCAGCCAGGTCATATCACCCATTTAAATTTTATCTTCCAAGGTAACAGAAGTTGGTGGGTTTCAACAGCCAATGGAGTGATGAAATTTAATTCTCGTGAAGATATTATGGCAGACTAAGGATTGTGTCCTGAAGTGGGCAAGGTTAGAAGCCTAGATGCAGTTCAGAAGGAGTTACAGAGCTGCTGATAAAAGCAGGAACTGGTGCGATGGGATAGGCCTTTTGAACAGACTCATGGTAGATTTGGTGGGAGATTTCATGATTAACTCCCTCTAACAGGCAGTAGGCTGTATGCTAATATGCCGTGGCAGGAAATACAGTGACAAAGTGCCTTGTACTGAAAGGTACAAATATCCAATAGCCAAAGGTTCTCGTACTGAAATGTGGGGTCAGTTGATAAAACCTTAAAGCCTCTCAAACTATGAACTAAAGAAACAACTTTTCTTTATGATACCAAGAGTCAGTTATTTTATTATATCTATGGCAATTGAACTACTAAATCTATTTTCAATGCTTTATAATGTGAAAAAATATCTGATTTCAGTATTTTACTTACACATTTCCACAGGACTTTAAGTTTTCCCTACATGGTCAAATTCAAGAAATACTCGAACAATTTAGGACAATCTCATTCTCATTAGCAAAGCCTATCAAATTCCGCAACTTAGCACTGATATTTGTTAGTATATAAAATATTCATTATTTAGTTGAATAATTAATGCAAGCTCTCTACAGTGTGTTTTCACATTGTTTAACAGAGATAAAGGCTTATAACACAACAGAACTAAGACCAGCAATGGTTTCTAATTGTTCTACTAGATACATATTTACCCCACCACCACCAATGTTGAAAATAACTATTTTGTAATTAAATTCTCAATGGAATCCTTCTCAAAATCATACGTGGCTTGAAAATCAATGCCTCAGTTACCCTTTTAACATATGAAAGTGAAACCTATGGTGTAAACTATGGGCTTTTATAGGCAAGGTGTTCTTAATAGAATTAGCTCTACCAAAGTTGTTTTTGTAATGCTTCATGTACTTTCCAAATTGAGTGAATTGCTCTTAATTTATGATTTTAATAATATCCACATGCTTCCTATTGACTAGATTATAATAAGTGTAATTTAGGTAATAATGGTTTTAAATTTTTCACAAATCTTCGTATAGAAAGTTAAAAGAAGGCAGACAATAGTCTTATCACTTGACTTTATGAGCATGAAAATCATCTAGAAAAAAATGATACTTTGACTTTTTTTTTTCCAAGAAATTTAGGCAGATGGGTTAAGAGAACTATGAAGGCAGTGCTGACCTAACGAAATGGAATAAACACTGATCACTAAACTCTGGAACTAGAGCCAAGGTAACTAAAACAAGCACCACTGGCCTTTATCAAGTCTTCCTCTTCTTACTGAGAGGCCAAGCTCCAAAGCCTCCTAGGAAGTTTCCAAACACTGTCTGAAGAGTTAGTTGGCCTTGCATTTGTGAAACTATAGCCGATTGTAAAGTTCTGCAAGGCAAAAGACACCATCAATAAGACAAAGAGACCACCAACAGATTGGGAAAGGATCTTTACCTATCCTAAATCAGATAGGGGACTAATATCCAACATATATAAAGAACTCAGGAAGGTGGACTTCAGAAAATCAAACAACCCCATTAAAAAATGGGGCTCAGAACTGAACAAAGAATTCTCACCTGAGGAATACCGAATGGCAGAGAAGCACCTGAAAAAATGTTCAACATCCTTAATCATCAGGGAAATGCAAATCAAAACAACCCGGAGATTCCACCTCACACCAGTCAGAATGTCTAAGATCAAAAATTCAGGTGACAGCAGATGCTGGCGAGGATGTGGAGAAAGAGGAACACTCCTCCATTGTTGGTGGGATTGCAGGCTTGTACAACCACTCTGGAAATCCGTCTGGCGGTTCCTCAGAAAATTGGACATAGTACTACCGGAGGATCCAGCAATACCTCTCCTGGGCATATATCCAGAAGATGCCCCAACTGGTAAGAAGGACACATGCTCCACTATGTTCATAGCAGCCTTATTTATAATAGCCAGAAGCTGGAAAGAACCCAGATGCCCCTCAACAGAGGAATGGATACAGAAAATGTGGTACATCTACACAATGGAGTACTACTCAGCTATAAAAAAGAATGAATTTATGAAATTCCTAGCCAAATGGATGGACCTGGAGGGCATCATCCTGAGTGAGGTAACACATTCACAAAGGAACTCACACAAATGTACTCACTGATAAGTGGATATTAGCCCAAAACCTAGGATACCCAAGATATAAGATACAATTTCCTAAACACATGAAACTCAAGAAAAATGAAGACTGAAGTGTGGACACTATGCCCCTCCTTAGAAGTGGGAACAAAACACCCTTGGAAGGAGTTACAGAGACAAAGTTTGGAGCTGAGATGAAAGGATGGACCATGTAGAGACTGCCTTATCCAGGGATCCACCCCATAATCAGCATCCAAACGCTGACACCATTGCATACACTAGCAAGATTTTATCGAAAGGACCCAGATGTAGCTGTCTCTTGTGAGACTATGCCGGGGACTAGCAAACACAGAAGTGGATGCCCACAGTCAGCTAATGGATGGATCACAGGGCTCCCAATGGAGGAGCTAGAGAAAGTACCCAAGGAGCTAAAGGGATCTGCAACCCTATAGGTGGATCAACATTATGAACTAACCAGTACCCCGGAGCTCTTGACTCTAGCTGCATATGTATCAAAAGATGGCCTAGTTGGCCATCAGTGGAAAGAGAGGCCCATTGGTGGTGCAAACTTTATATGCCTCAGTACAGGGGAATGCCAGGGCCAAGAAGTGGGAGTGGGTGGTTGGGGGAGTCAGTGGGGGAGCGTGTGGGGGACTTTTGGTATAGCATTGGAAATGTAAATGAGCTAAATACCTAATAAAAAATGGAAAGAAAAAAAAAAAAAGAAATGGATGCATAGGGCCTACTACCTAAAAAAAAAAAAAAAAAAAGAATACCGTTGTTTATCATGAGCCAGTTAATGGCAGGTAAGGAGGAAAGTGTGGTGAGTGCATCGGCACCTACATGAGGATGTTTGTAAGCTGAGAACATTATGTAATTAATCTTAAAAGTGTGTATGCAGTAATTCTATGACTGCAGACAAAGAGCAAGAATATGCATGCTTATTAGTTAATAGTGTCATGAGGATATTAGCTAGCATTGTAGTAAAATTTTATTGGCTTAGTATTTAATTATATGAAATTAGAAGATACAGGAATCAGGAATAATATTAAATTGAAAATTATTTTTCTGTTATTTGAGAAGTTATGTGTGACATAAAATAAATTACAATTTAAAAAAAAAAGAAAAAGAAACAATAACCCTGGGTCTGGAGAGAGCCCAGCAGTTAGGAGCACTTTCCAAAGACCTGGGTTCTATTCCCAGTCAATACCCACATGGAATTTAACAATGTCCACTGCCTGCAATTCAGGGCAATGACACACCCTTCTAGTTTTTGTGGTCACTGTATGCATGGGTACACACAGACATGGAAGAAAGACATCCATACATATACAATAAGCAAATCTTCCTTGAAAAGTTAAGAAAAGAACCCTTTTTTTGACCCAAGAGGTTGACAAATGCAATATAGTCCTATATGATGAAATCCAGCCACAGTAGTGAAATCTTTATATGCTAGAGCCACAGCTTGATGCCTAATAACAGGCCACACTGGGCTTTCTTAACCTGAGTTAAATAGGAGCAAAAGGAAAAATGAATTGCACCCTCTTCCCTGTGGTACACAATGAGTAGGCATCTCTCCCATGCCTGGTTACTTTCAAATGACCAAAAGATCCCCAGTAGCAATTATAAAATCTACAAATTCTCATGGTACCATGGACACCCAAAATTATACCATCCATCATGATAATGCTTTTCTGTACCGAAATGAAAAGCCTCAGTGCAGAGTGCTACGTCAGGGCGATCATTTATAATCCATCAATACTACATGAACGTCACCGATTCCTATCAAGCAATCGCTGGAAAGCACATACTCCGAGAGAATCAGAATTAGAAAGTGATGTTTCCAGCGTGCTCATGATTTCTTAGAAGGAAATATCTCTGTACCAGTTGGAAAAGTGGGATTTTGGCTAAGGGAAAATGTTCAATATAGAGAAGTTTCAGAGAAGTTGAGACTGGATGAAAAGGGAATGTGGGGGTAGCTCGGGTGTATAAACTCTTTAAATTATGACACCATGTTATTTCTCAAATATATAAATTCACTACATTTATCATATAGTATTACAATAAAATAAAATAAAATAAAATAAAATAAAATAAAATTGGATGAAAGTTTTAGATAATGAAAGTAAGCACTATAAGAGTCATCTTTCCTGTAGAGGTAGATTGTATTAGTAAAGTAGTTCGTGTGTGTGTGTGTGTGTGTGTGTGTGTGTGTGTGTGTGTGTGTGACTGTGTGTGTGTGTGTGTGACTGTGTGTGTGTGTGGGTGGGTGACTGTGTGTGTGTTATACATGCATATGCATGTGTGGGATGGACATGGCAGTGGTTTCACAGGTGCATGTCCATACATAGGCAAGAAGGAAAGAGGTTGATACTGAGTACCTTTTGCTATTGCTCTTCACCTTATAATAATTATAATTTTTTATCACAGAGTATCTCCCTGAATCTGGACTTACTGTTGTGACTAGACTGACTACCCAGCATGCCGCTGGGATTCTCCCTTCTCTATGCCCCCAGCAATGTTGCTATGCTTTATACATGTATGCTGGGAATTCAAGATCAGGTCTTCCTGCTTGCATAGAAACTTTCCCAACTAAGCCATCTCCCCAGCCTTCACTGCCTGGTTACTAAAAATAAAATACTCAAGCAATAACACATCCTAAAGCAAACCCCTGAAACCTTTCCCACTGAAGCCATTCCTGGCACGATAAATCAACACCTCAGCTGTAAGCCTTACAAATGGTAAGAATAAGGGATTAAGCCCAGCCTAGCAATGACCTTTCAAGCTTAGCTACACATCTATGAAGAAGAAAGGGAGAACTAAGTCACATAGCTTCAAAGAACTGTGTAGAGATTTGCCATGGTCAGTGATGAGAAAATGAAAAAGGTTTGAAAAGTCATACTTGAAACTGGAACTTACAGGGCAATAACTGTAAACCTCCAAATGTAGATCTTGGTGAAAGAGTCTAAACTGACTGAATCGATAAAGCCAGTATCTTTTGGGTAAGCCACAAAAGGCACATGCAAATATCATCCCAGTGTACGTGAAGCTCAAAGTGAGAGAACAAGGAAAACACAGGAAGCTAGGGCAAAGAAAGAGATGGCACATTTGGAATTATTGAGTGAAAGCTATTAATTAAGATTATTTTGTATCGGGGATAGAGAGATGGCTCCGCTGTTAGGAGCACAGAGTGCTCTTCCAGAGGTCCTGAGTTCAATTTCCAGCAACCACATGATAGGGTACAACCATCTGTAATGGGATCTGATGCTCTTTTCTGGTCTGTCTGAAGACAGTTACAGTGTACTCATATTTAAAAAAAAAAAACAAATAAATCTTTTTTAAAAAGATTATTTGGCATATATACAAAGACACGAGAGACAAGCCATGGAGATACAAGAAAAGTTGGGAAAATTAAAAATTAACTAAAAATTCTTCAGCAAATGGACCAGTGCTGGTGTATGGAGCAGGCCTTAAATATAATATACGTTCATATATTAGGAAGGTTCCACAAAAGTAGACTTCCATATGCCTCTCAAAAGGCCTTCAGTGTTAGTTGTCTCTCTCTATGTTCCCTCTCCTACCTTGCCCTCCACCCATTTAATCCTCCTTTTCTAATTTCTATAAATTAGTTTTATTACCTAACAAACATAAATATGAAAAGAGCAGTTGCAATTTAATATGTAAAAGGTGGCTTTCACAAGGTTTCCATAAAGCTGAGGCAAGAATTTGGAAAATGCAGTAGAGGCAATGATGCTGATACATCACCAAGGAAAAGAGTTACAAATACGTCAGGATTTGGAACAGGGGGGAAAGAATCAGTAGCAAGGCTGGATCGGTTCACAGCATTTTAAAGATGTGTATTATTTCTGAAGAAAGGGTTAGAGGTACTAAATAAAGCTAGATTTCAATAGCTTCAGCAGAAATGCTTGAGTTGCACAGTAAGCCTTAAGAAAGGGTGAGCACCAGAAAACAAGGATGTAAGAAAGCATTTAGTCATCAGAGAACAAGGTCATAGTCATTGATATCAAAAATCGATGAGCAAGAAATTGAAAAGTAAATTCTTCTGTTTTTGAAGCCCATATGACATTGTCATTATCTGTAGTCACTCTTTTGTGAACCGAAGTAACAGGAAGTTCAAAATGTATTGAATACCACAGAAATAATCATCACATCCATACTGTCACTCGAATGGGCACATTGCTATCACTTGAATTGGCGCGATAGCACAAATAAATCCAAACAGACTACATAGTCACTTTTTTGGAATTATAAACACCTTATATGGTGGATAGAGTGCTGGTCTTGATGTAACTTGCCACAAATTAGAATTTATTGGGTAGAAATCCTCAATCATGGAGTTCTATTAATTTCCTTAGGGAATGTGGGAAGACCCACCTTTCTGTGAGCAGTCCAGAAGACAAAACAAGAATGGCGGAAGGACGATTATTATCCTCCTGCTCATTTAGCATCCTCTCCCACCACCAAGTTAACTTATCCTGTTGCTGCTGTGCTGATTCCTTCACTGATATCGGGGCCAGCGTTCCCAGACTCCCGTGGTTGACTGGGGAGCTGGAGTTGAGGAACAAGGCACCTACAGATTTTCAGCATGTTGGGACGGCTAAGGTACCTAAGCCCATACCCTGAGCAACTCCCAGGCCATTGGCATCCCCAGAATGAGACAACCACTATGGAGCTATGCCAACTGCTGACATATCCAGAATCAAGGGCCAAACAGCTATGGTGCTCTCATGCTCTTGGGTAGGATTCTGCTATTGTTACTGTTCAAAGTAAGCTGGTTTAATAACACACACACACACACACACACACACACACACACACACACAGAATCTGAACCTCTAAAGAACCCTCATTAAATACAGTGCCACACACTAACATACTAACACCGAGGAAGCCAAGTTAGAGGATGATAAGCTCAAGGTCAGACAGGGTTAGACAGATATATCATGTTTCAAGTAAAACAAAATGAAACACCCCACAATTCCTGTATTCTCTCAATAAAATACTATGTGTTCTATTATGACCTAAGTCACTGATGTTCAAATTTTTATCATTTAAAGTTCCAAATGATGAACCTTATGCTATTTTATCAAATAACAAAATTCTTTAGTCATAAACAAGAAAACTTTCTGAATGCTATGAATTACTTCTTTGCCATAAAACACTCTAATAAGTAATGGGGTATAAAGAAAATTTACCAAGACCTGAAGATTGTACTGTCATGAAAATTTTGAGTTTTAAGAGGTCTTTCTTGGTCCAGTTGTGCTTGACCCAAGGACCTAGGGTACTGGACACTTCCAGTCATCAGAGAATGACCTTGGGTAGTGACTTAGGATCTTATTGTCTCATGACAGTAAAGGTTAAAAACATAAGCCATAAATTTAAAGCAAAACTCTCCTTATTAAATAGAATTACAAAAAAGTAAGAAATTAAGGGAAAGAGACACTCCCAAGTTTGGGGTAGGGGGTTTTCCAAAAGAGGAAAAAAAAATCACTGAATTATCTGGTCTTTATTTTCACAGGGTCATGATAAAGATTAGAAAAAGGCTGAAGTAAGAGATTCCTTAGCTCTGTGAACGACCAGGGGCTAAGCTAATTGAGGGTCTCCATGCTCTGGCTCAGCCAGGAAGATGGCCATGTACTGTTCCTGCACTGGTGGTGGAAGGTGGACGTTTCCTTCTGTCCATCTCTGTATTGTACTTTTCACTGACTTGTCTGCTAGCTCTTGCTAGCATTATTATCATTGACCTTAGCAGATGTCTTTCTACCATGTAATTATACTTTTTACTTTATTGTGACACTGTGTATGTGCTCGGCTTATAGCCTTGCAGTACCAGAAAGTTGACTCTCTCACTGCTATCAAAATATAGTTGTAGTCTTTCGTGGTTATCTCTTACTTGGCTCAGCCAAGTGTGGAGGCAGCATCCTTCTTATTAGAAGCCATCCTAGCTTAACGTTTAGTCTTTTTTTATTACAAGTAAGGGCTGGAGAGATGGCTCAGCAGGCAAGAGCACTGAATGCTCTCTCTACTGAAGGTCCTGAGGTCAAATTCCCGCAACCACATGGTGGCTCACGACCACCCATGAGATCTGATGTCCTCTTCTGGTGTGTCTGAAGACAGCTACAGTGAAGTTAATTATAATAATAAATAAATCTTTGGGCCAGAGCAAGCAGAGTTTACTGGAGCAAGCAGAGGTCCTAAAAGTTCAATTCCCAACAATCACATGAAGTCTCACAGCCATCTGTACAGCTACAGTGTACTCATATACATAAAATAAAAAATAATTCTTTAAAGTGGACTTGCTGAGTAAACATTCTTGGTAAGGCTGAAATGTTGGAGGCATGTATGTCTCTCTCACATACAAAAGTAAAGTTACATGAAAACAAACGCAATCCTTCAGTAGTGTACTTCACATGTATTCTTCAAGGGTTTCATGGGCAAAAAGTACAAGTATGCTGCTGGACTGCTTGCTGTCATTAGCTGTCCCCTTTCTTATCTATTTAGCTTGATCATCTCATACATAGCTACAAAGTCCCTTCTTCATCACCCTCAATGCTTCAGAAAAATCTTCATTTTAATCCAAACATCTATTTTCCATGCAACATATGCAAGCAAGTTGCCATGGACCCTGTTTCTTTAATATCAACAGAGAGCGACTCCTGAATCAAAAACATTTTTAAGGGATCATCATCTTTTAAACATCCATCTTGTATTTACAACAGTCTAAACTTCATGGAATGTGAATATGAAATTTTAGTATCCAGATCTTAAGCTGCTGAAAGGCCAACCCTATCTGCCCAAGAAGCCCTGCTCCTAATGAACTACACTACCACTGGGTGACATAGCGTTGAAGATGGTAAAATGTCACTCTCTATCAACAGACATTCATCTGTCTTCCACAGGTGAATTCCAGTATCTTGTTAGAAATATGAATTCTAGTTGTGATCACCAAAGCCTATACCCACAACTGAGAAAAGGCAAGAAAACATAATTAAAAGAACATTTCTTATTGGTATTTGTTTGTTTGTTTTTTCTACACGTTAAAATAATACTAGAGGATGGTGTAATATATTGTTTCTTGGATTTTTTTGGGTGATTGTTTGCCTGTTTGTTTGTGGCACAGCTTTGTGCAACCCAAGTTGGGCATGAATCCTGATTCTCCTGTCTCCATCTCCCAAGTGTTAAGATCATAGCATGCACCACTATCACATCTGCCTTTAAGATATTATTTCCACATTTTACTTTTGTGCTTTTAAATCTTAGGCTATTACACTTAAAAAATTAAGTTACTACAAGTTTTCTTATTTTGATTATTTTGCTTACATCATAATATACAAACACCAGGGAGTCAAATAATGTATGAGATAGTATATGAATTTAATGAAAATTAGAAGAAAAATAGTCCTCATATAGCAGCTTTTACATTCAAAAACATTTTTAGAAAACATCAAACCATCTACCTTAATAAAATTTGAGAAATGAGAATAATTTAACATATTGAAAACAAAAGTGCTTTTAAACATTTGATGTCAATATGCGACAATATAATTGCTTTCTTAATCTCTTCCTTATTTTTCAGAAAAGAAATATTTTACACAAAAAGATGACAGGTTAATTCACCAAATAACAATGAGAAAGTAAATAGCAGCCACTGTGAAAGAGAATCAGGAGACAGGAAAACAACCAGGCAATCACACCACCCCACAGGGAAAACAGCTTCACCACCAAGAAAAACCAATTGCCAAATCACTGTACAAAACCTCTTTGCTACTGGAAGAAAGAAGTGACCAATAAAATAAACTTTGTTTTTCTTTCCAAATCTTGGAATTGCCAAATGATATTTGAAAAGCAAAAAATCTTAAAGACTAACAAATACTGATATAATTGAGGCAGCTCTAATTTTTCTCCAAGATAATTTCTAAAGCAGTTAGTAGGCCAGTTACATAAGGCAAACATGTCTAAAGTATTATAAGGATCTAGATTTTTTAAAATATAACAATTATTTTGATAGAAACTAGGAAAAAAATTTGCATACTCAACAGTCTTTGTTGGCTCTGAGAATTCTTCTCCTTCCAATATGATGATGCCTTGCTATCTCTCTATACATCAGTCATATAGCTATCTCTTGTTATTTACTATTTCGTTTTGGCTTGCTATATTCTTAATAAAGTCAACTCAGTCAAAGCAAAAAAACCATCCTCAATAGTACTGTTGATAGATGTTACCCAAACATTACAATACCACATGAGACAATCCTGCCACCCACATGTTAATGTATGCCATCAACAGTCTCCACAGGTCTTCATTAATATGACTAAAGAGCTGATTTCAAACTCACTTACATCTACTTGACATCTTTTATCATTGTATCTTCAAATAAGATATCTGTGGCAAATCTTCTAGCATGGTATGCACCTAGAGAAATTCAGGTTTCTCATTTCTATTTCCCATTGGTTATCAGTACAACCAGCACCAGGTAGAGTATCAAAGTAGACAGTTTCCACCTCCACTGCACTTGTTGTGTATTTTTTCAAGAGACCATGCTCAGAACAGATCATGAGGGTTGCCACCAGCCTTTTCCATTCTTCACTGAAGCAGACAGGTCACAATATAGTCATACTGGCTCTGGCAGCACAGAACATTCATGCAACACTGCACAACTATAGGCTGAAAACCTTCCAGGCCGACAAAGACCATGTAATGAATACAAAAGTTTAATGATGGAATCAGCTCTGAACATTGTTCCTTTTCTAGAAAAACATGCACACAATCTTTGGGGGAATACATATGGCATCTGTAGCTGGGGGCTATAGCTCAAATGATAAAAATGCATACAGGAAGCCCAGGGTGCAATACCCAGTACCACACAAACTAGGCAGAGTAATGTCTGCCTATAATCCCAGCAATTCATAGGATTAGAAATTCCAAGTCCTCTTAGAGTCCACCTTGAGTTACCAGAGATCCTGTCTCACAACCCCAGCAAGAAGAAAACCACAGCAAAGCTAAACCATAAGACAACTTCTTCACTTAGAAGTCTTAAGTATAAAATACAAAGTCTAGTGCGTTTTTAATATTTCAATCTCTTTTTTTATAGCTATCTCCTAAGTGAATCTCATCTCTATTCTAAATTCCTTGATATTGCAGTTATAGCAATTAAATTAATGAAATGCTTTTAATATAGTCATAAGTGAACACCCACAATTCCTGCTTCTTGAGATCTGCTATAATTGCTTTTATGTCCCACTGCACACTTCCAGATACCCATAATGCCATTTCTAAAATGATTGCAAATATTCAGGGACACAAACTCCACCTTCTGACTTCTATAATCCTTCTTTCTTTTGTGTTTGGCTCAGCTCCTCAGATGCTACTATAACCTAACACATACACATACCTAACAGGTAACACATACCTGCTCACTTGCCCCATGCTTTCCTGAAGGTTTGGGGAAAGCCCACTAAATAAGAGTTTGGTTTCAGCAACTAAAACAACATGAACCTTTAGACATCTCCATTCTTGACCTCTGTTTTATAAAACACGAAATTCATCTTCACTGTTTTTTGCTGGCCTATTTTCTTTGACTTTCCATCTGATCCTGTCATGCATTAGTTAATGTGATTTTAATGTATGGTAACTGGCATATAATATACTCACATAAATTCTAAAAAGATTGTGCAATTTAATCTTAGAGTCACTCTCCATAGCACAGTGATTTCCAAGAAGGATTTAATTAAACACCACTTTACTCGTCCTCATTGATATGTCTATAAAACATAAAATATATCCAATAAGTATTGGTATAATAATGAGATGGTACTATGGATGCTACTTTACCTTTTATTTGATATACACACAGATACCTAAATGATCCTTTAAAGTTAACATGTGCAGTCTGCAGTGGTTTGAAAGAGAATACCTCCCATAGGCTCATATATTTAAATGCTTGATCCCCAGCTCATTGATTGGAAATATTTAGGAGGGATGGCCTTGTTGGAGGAGGTGTGACAGTAGGCATGGGCTTTGAGTTTTCCAAGTCCCTTGCCATTCCTTGTTAGCTTTCTCTGCCTCCTACTTGAGGCTTAATGATTTAAGCTCCAGCACCACACCTGCCTGCCTGATGCTGTGCTTCCCACCAGATTGTTCACTGACTCGCGCTCTGAAGCTGTAAGCTGCATGATCTCTTTCTTTTGTAGTGTGTTGGCCATGGTGTCTTCTGGAAGCAATAAAAAAGTACCAAAACCACACAGCCTACCACATTTTTGGTTATTCTCATTCTCTTTCTGTCTTACTTCCTCCCTATGCCCCCTTCTCTGCTAGAATTTTAGAGGCTGGCCTATCCTGGGCTCAAATACAAAAATCCTCTTGCCTTCGCCTTGCGAGTACTGTTGGAGATACAGGTGCATGCAGCCATTAACTTGGTGGGTTGTAGTAGGAATCCAGAACTGATTTAAGTGTAAAAGAAGTGTTACTGAAACCAGAAGCTGGCATCGATGGTCCTCAAAATTGGCAACAATTTCAGAAATCCACCAAAAGTGTTCACATACAAGGGAGAGCATGAAATCAATCGTATTTAGGTCTTACGAGTATAATTTTCTAACCTTCCTTGGATGGCTGTATGCACATATTTAATATCAACTGACCATGTCCAACCTGCTCTGTAGGCCTTGACCTTCTGATTCAGCTGACTTCACCTGCTGAGTACTGGCATTTCAAGTGTGTACCATCATGCCTGCCCTAAAACACATTTTGACATAAGAAGTGAGATAGAAACAATATTATTTTCCAAATCCTCACTTGTCCAGGTTTACATTTTTGGGAGCTTCTACAATGTTAGATTTCCAGAAGGTGTTTTTGAATGGTCCCTGCTATTAGCTGTTCCCTCCTCTACCCGGACTCCCATCCCCCACCTCACTGAACTTGGTGAATATTTATTATTTAAAAGGATGGAACGAAATTGAGTTGCTAGGGAAAGGGGCATTGTTTGGGAGGAGTTCAGGGAGGGGAGAATATGACCAAAATACATTGTATGAAATTCTCAAATAACTAAACTTTCAAACAAGTAAAGAGAAACACTTACCCCTCTAGAATGTGAGCTTTTTGCGGGAAAGATGAGTCAAGAGACTGAAAATGTTGTATACCCAGAAAACTAGACTTTGACCCTTTTATTCTGCTCGCAAGTGAGACTATGGTTACTCTAGCGATAATGTATTCCAGAAAAAGTGCTGTACTACTGTAGATTTAATTTTTTTGTATATTGAGTTTAGTTCCTATTCTTTTTACTTCTTCTCTACCTTCCATTTCCTACTTATATGTATTAATTTTTAGCAGGTATGATAACAAATACCAAAAATGCCCCTTAGGAAGAAGTTAAACCATTCATCCCATAATTCCAAAAAGGCAGCTTTAATGCCTGGAAGTAAATTATGCAGCTATTTATACTCATCTTAAATTATAAGTGGGAAGGATCATGTAGCAGTGCTATTTTTTGACTGGAAATTTTCCCTCTGTAATAGACATTATATGTTCAAAATATATATATACATAAAGACACATGCATTTAATCCCAGCACTTGGGAGGCAGAGGTAGGTGTATTTCTGAGAATTTGAGACCAGCCTGGTTCTACATAGTGAATTCTAGGATAGCCAAGGCTACATAATTGGATTCTGTCTCAAAAGAGACAGAGTTTTTGTATGTGTGTGTGTATATACACATGTTTGTGTAAAATGTAGGTCATATCAGAACAAATCAGTGTGTTCATGATTTTACTTTTATAAATTATAAACAAAATATTCAGGGTCCAATCATTACATACAGATACAAGTATTGATTGTATATGGACATGAATACTTACAAAACTTAATGTATATTTTTGTGTAATGCACTATGGAAAACATGCTCATTCATACAAATAAGCAGCTATATAATATGTCATTGTCTGACTGTACTATAAGTATTCAATCTTTTTCTAATAATGATATTAATGTTTTTAGTCTCTTCCTACATTGAACATTCTGCTTTCTGTATATTTTATACTATTAAATTTTTTATAGAACATATTCATAAAGGTGGGTTGGTAGATCTGATTGCACATTTATGTTAAAATTTAATACAACTAAGGTTTGCTTTTCCAAATTACTATAGTTAGTGTCACTTTTATCAGCCATAGAAGAACTACCTGTTTTCATATTGTTGACAGCACTAAATTCTGGCAGTTTTACTGCAGAAAACAAATGCAGGAAAGCATAAAATGATAAAAATGGGTAACAAACATTAACAATATGAATACATCCAAATCAGAAAGAAAGCCATTGCATTCATTTCAGAAACCTACCTGTGGTACTTGGTAGCCTACTGTCTTGTAAAAGTGGGTAAGATATCCAATCTTCCAAAAACGTGGGTTTATTTTGACAGTCTGTGAACTTTATAATTTGGGTGCTATGGTAGTCCCAGCCCTAGTGCCTTAAGCTGAGGAGGCAGAGAGAGAAAAACCACTGTGTTCAGGGGTTAGAGGTCAGCTTGAGCACCTGCAAAGTTCCTGAATCAAAACCCAAGCGCATTCACATAGAATGCAAATCTTTGCTTGGCTTCTTATGCTTATCAAGACCTTTGTAAGATTCATTTCTGTTGTTCCATAAAAGCTATAGTTTAAGCTTGCCAGTTGCTCTGTGTTACTAAATTCTGTAAATATATGTTTATCTAGGGGCCTACAAATGTATACCAAAGTTTGATCCCAATTTTCAACTGCTATCAACTGTGTATCAATGAAAACACTGTGTGTGTGTGTGTTTGTGTGTGTCTGTGCATACGCACACCTGCGTGTTTACAAATATAAGCATGCCTTTCCTTAGTCATGTGTTTAGAAATGAAACTGCTTGGTAACAAGGGAGGGCCACTCAGTGTACTGTCAATCAGCTTTTGAATTAGAGAAGGCTCTTTCTAAGCTGGGTGAAGCTGATGCAGTTCTTTAATCCCAGCTCTCAGATGAATTCCAGGACAGCCAGGGCTACACAGAGAACATCTATCTCGGAAAAACAAAGAAAGAGTGGAGAGGAGCAGGGGGTGGGGGTGGGGCTCTTTCTATATTCATTTAAAAACATAATCAGCAACTATTTGAAAGCTAACTTGTAGCGGCAGAAAGGACTAGAATGGAGTCAATACTTTGTATTGAGAACCAAAGAAATTCTAACAGAAAGAAAAATATTTGTATTATAATACTCTAGTACACTATTTAATTTTAAAAGTTGAGTTTAAAAACCAGTAGACATAAATTCATACTTTTTAATAGCTGTGGTACATTGACACAATGGAGTACTACTCAGCTATTAAAAAGAATGAATTTATGAAATTCCTAGGCAAATAGATGGACCTGGAGGGCATCATTCTGAGTGAGGTAACCCAATTACAAAGGAACTCACACAATATGTACTCACTGATAAGTGGATATTAGCCCAGAAACTTAGGATACCCAAGATATATGATACAATTTGCTAAACGCATGAAACTCAAGAAGAATGAAGACCAAAGTGTGGCCCCTTCTTAGAATTGGGAACAAAACACCCATGGAAGGAGTTACAGAGACAAAGTTTAGAGCTGTGACGAAAGGATGGACCATCTAGAGACTGCCATATCCGGGGATCCATCCCATAATCAGCTTCCAAACGCTGACACCATTGCATACACTAGCAAGATTTTGCTGAAAGGACCCAGATATGGCTGTCTCTTGTGAGACTATGCCGGGGCCTAGCAAACACAGAAGTGGATGCTCATAGTAAGCTATTGGATGGATCACAGGGCCCCCAATGGAGGAATTAGAGAAAGTACCCAAGGAGCTAAAGGGTTCTGCAACCCTATAGGTGGAACAACATTATGAACTAACCAGTACCCCCGGAGCTCATGTCTCTAACTGCATATGTATCAGAAGATGGCCTAGTTGGCCATCAGTGGAAAGAGAGGCCCATTGGTGGTGCAAACTTTATATGCCTCAGTACAGGGGAATGCCAGGGCCAAGAAGTGGGAGTGGGTGGTTGGGGGAGTCAGTGGGGGAGCGTGTGGGGGACTTTTGGGATAGCATTGGAAATGTAAATGAAATAAATACCTAATAAAAAATCAGTAGACAATTTGGTGCTTCAAAATGGTTTACATAAATCACAATGAGAAATCCTTTTTACTCTTATTTAGTTGAATAAGAGAACCTGCATTTATCTTAGCTATTTTTTTCTTTAATATACGAACAGGTTCCAAAGATAGAACATACTAATGGAAATCCAATAAGAAACAATAAGAAAATTAAGTTTCAGGTTTATTAACACATCTCTAAATGAGCCAGTAAGATTCACTGGGAATCCAGCTCTTTTTTTGGCACATGAACATATATGTGTCTGTCTGTGTGTGTGTATATACATACATGCATATATATATATATATATATATATATATATATATATTCATACATACATAATAATATATATAAGCATGTGTGTATGTATGCATAATTTTCCTGTTCATCTACCAAAGTTGTTGAAAATCTCAAGTAGACAGTGTTTTAAAAAGATGCTTAAGATATTATATGAGACATGATCTTAATCACTTTTCCCATATATTGCCTATCTCTACCTTTGGTCACGTCACCATGTCCCTTTTAGTTTAATTTCTAGTAAACACAAATGGTGCTCAAACAAAAATCACATTGTTGCAAGAGAATTAATGAAACTGGAGATAATTGCATGAAGCACAATAAGCCAGATTCACAAAGACAAGCAATGTAGGTTCTCTCTCATTTGAAGAATCTAGATGTTTTTTCCCCACATTTTTTATTAGATATTTTCTTCATTTATATTTCAAATGCTATCCCAAAAGTCCCCCCCACCCCCGCTCCCTTACCTACTCACTCTCACTTCTTGGCCCTAGTGTTCCCCTGTACTGGGGCATATAAAGTTTGCTAGACCAAGGGGCCTCTCTTCCCAATGATGACTGACTAGGCCATGTTCTGCTACATATGCAGCTAGAGACACGAGCTCTGGGGGTACTGATTAGTTCATATTGTTGGTCCACCTATAGGGTTGCAGACCCCTTCAGCTCCTTGGGTACTTTCTCTAGTTCCTATATTGGGGGCCCTGTGTTTCATCCAATAGATGACTGTGAGCATCCACTTCTGTATTTGCCAGGCACTGGCAAAACCTCACAGGAGACAGCTATATCAGGGTCCCTTCAGCAAAATCTTGCTGGCATATGCAATAGTGTATGGGTTTGGCGGCTGATTATGGGATGGACCCCTGGGTGGGGCAGTCTCTGGATGGTCCATCCCTTTGTCTTAGCTCCAAACTTTGTCTCTGCAACTCCTTCCATGGATATTTTATTTCCTATTCTAGGGAGGAATGAAGTATCCACGAGTTGGTCTTCCTTCTTGATTTTCTTGTGTTTTGGAAGTTGCATATTGGGTATTCTAGGTTTCTGGGCTAATATCCACTTATCAGTGAGTGCATATCAAGTGACTTCCTTTGTGATTGGGTTACCTCACTCAGACATGGAAATATAGGGAAACTCCCAAAAGACTTCCAGAAAAGTGGTGGGGAATAATATCATTGAATAAATATAATTGAAATAAATTAAATGCATTTATTAAAATGTCATAATAAAACCCACCATTTTGTACAAATAATATGTAATAATCCCTTTTTAAAAAGAAGGTAAATATCAAAGGGAAAAATATTAGGATGTCCATGATCTGTAAGTTAAATCTTAGGTAAATGTAATCTCAGTCATTTTTGCCGATGTACATTCCCATAAAAGTATACAAGCCAGTACTAAAATTCATATACAAATACAGACCTAAGATTATCCAACATGGATAACATAAAAGACAAAGTTTGGGTGATGACTATATACAGTAATCAAGAAAGAGTGACAGGGCCATGGTAGATCCACAAAATAGCCTAGAAATTTTCCCAATAAATAGAGTCAGTTGATTTTTAACAAAGATGGCAGGAAATTTTGTATTGAAGACAGAACAGTTGCATTAAAATATACAAAGTATATAAATACAGATATCATTTGAGATGAATTAGAGGTACACATTTAGAAGTTCAAACTATGAACTTCCCAGAAAAGCAGCTGTTTCCTGTTTTAGAGTAGACATGACATATATCATTAAAAATAACATAATACTAAAGGAATATTAAAATACAAAAATAAAGTGGACTTCAACAAAACTAAAAAAAAATTATTCGGTACTGCCTGAATAATATACTGTGCTATTATGCTATGCATTACACGTACATATACTCACATCCACACATAAACATACATTTACATTCAGGTTTAAAAAAGAACTATCACAACTCTTAAAAAACATAACTAACAATACAAAACCAATTTAAAATTAGGCAGTGAAAGCAGACAGGCATTTGTGGGAAGTATATGCATTATGGATAAGCACCTCAGAAATGATCGTCACTGGGGAAATGCAAATCATGAGCACCAGGATAACGTTAAAAACCAAACCCACCAACAGTATCTCATGTGCAAAGATAAGAAGTGGCTGGATCTCACACAGATCAAGTGGGATGGTAATCATTTGGTAAATGTTTTGGACATTATACATTTCTTACAAAATGTGCCTCAGCTTATTCCACCACTTAGTAAGTTAAATGCTAGGCATTCCCTAGTGGTCATGAAAATACCTGTCCATAGAAAACTCAAAGGATATTTATATCCAGTTTCATCTTAGTGCTAGTGGGAGGAAAATGGCTGAACGCCTGCTTTTGTTCCCTTCCTTTTTCCTTCATTGCCCCACTTGAAGCTTTTGCATCAGCTGTCTCCAAGCCTACACAGCATACAGAGCAGGAGGAAATCTGTCTTCCAGTAACCTTCATATTCATGCCTCCACTCCTCCATTCCCACAGGAGGAAACCCATGAGGAACTGATTAACTAGTCCATCTGGAGGAAGGAGAAAAAGTTTGCCAGAGATATGGGCTACTGGTAGTCTGGAAGACAGAACACTCCAAGATTTGGGGTCTCTTCTCCTCCTGGGAGCTTGTACTGCTAGCTAATCTTACTTTTGCTTTGGCCTGAATTTCACTGTCCTTAATTTTTTCATACACAGGAGTTAATCTAAACTCTAGACAGTAACAATAATAACCCCAAACTTGTAGAGCCCTTATATCTACCAAGAGCAAAATGTCATAAATGTGGTACCCTTACACAGTTGACTATAACCCAGCTATTAAAATAATAAAAGAAACATTAATACACCTCAACAACATGGATGAATCTCCAAATGTAAAGAGTGACAGAGAATAAACAAGTCTAGCACACCATATGAACTGCTGTGAATTCTCTATAAATTTTATTTTAGCAGAAAGATAACAAGCAGGAATTTGATTCTGAGTCCAGGGTGACTGTGGTTGCAGTCATGCTGCAGAATCAGGGAGCATCTTCCAGTGAGTATGCACTCATTGGGCACACCCACTCTTGTTCAACAGGAAACACCCACTGGATGGGGCCAGCTCTGTTCAACTCCTGTCATTTATCTCTTCGTGCTTTCCTTCATACAGAGAACAAGCACTCACATAAAATTAGGACTTTCTCACACACAATCCCTGCATTTGAAAGAAGAGCAAGAGCTAGTTATTTCATGAAATTTTTAGGCAAATGGATGGAACTAGAAAATATCTGGAATGAGGTAACACAATCACAAAAGAACACACATGATATGCACACACTGATAAGTGGATATTAGCCCAAAAGCTCAGAATACCCAAGAAACAATTCACAGACCATATAAAGCTCAAGAAGAGGGAAGACCAAATTGTGGATACTTAGAAGGGAGAACAAAATACCCACAGAAGAAGATACAGAATAAAAATGTGGAGTAGAGACTGAAGGAAGGGCCACACAGAGACTTCCCCAAGGGGGATCCATCCAATATACAGTTACCAAACCCAAACACTATTGTGAATGTGAAGAAGTGCTTGCTGACAGGAGCCTGATATAGCTGTCTCCTGAGAGGCTCTGCCGTAGCCTGACAAATACAGTGGCAGATGCTCACAGACAACCATTGAGCTGAGCACAGGGTCTCCAATGGAGGAGTTAGAGAAAGGACTGAAGGAGCTAAAGGGATTTGCATTCTCAAAGGAGGAACAACAATATGAACTAACCAATACCCCTCAGAGCTCCCAGGGACTAAACCACCAATAAAGAGTACACATGGCGTGACCCATGGCTCCAGCATCATATGTAGCTGAGAATGGCCTTGTGGGGCATCAATGGGAGGAGAGGTCCTTGATCCTGTGAAAGCTCAATACCCCAGTATAGGGGAATGCCAGGACAAGGAAGCAGGAGTGGGTAAATGGGTGGGGGAACACTCTCATAGAAGCTGGGGGAGGGGAGATGGAATAGGGGGTTTTCAGAGGGGAAATCAGGAAAGGGGATAACAATTGAAATGTGCATTAAAAAAGTACCTAATAAAAAAGAAGAAGAAATGAAAATAGTGATATAAGGTCAATTGATTCATTAGGTAATTATTTATTTGAAATGACAATGTTCAGGCTGTAAATATCAATAGTGGCATTAAAGTGCTCCATTGTGGAGAGTTTTGAGAACTTTTTGTGAGGTGGCAACTAGAAAGTGTGACATTGTTGTTATAGGAACACTGAACCTGCATGGGTAGAGCTCCACCTGAGTCAAAAAACTGCATTAGATACCCACGCTGAAGTGCATTACTCCAGTCCTGCCTTTTCTTCTCACCTCTTTTTGGTATGAACCAGTTCATATTCAGGTTGTGACCCGTATAGTATATGCCGTTTTTGAGACAGCTACCTTAGACTTAACTATCTGAGCCCCCCAACATCAGTTTTAGGCTTCATGGGTTAGAAATATTTATTTGTTTAAAGCCATGAGTTTTCAAGGAGCCTTGTACAATTTTATTTCAGTCTCATAATTACCCTTGGGAATACACTAATGTGGTCCGAGACCCCGTCTCCACAACACAAGCCACAGCTAAAAAGGAATATGCTTATAGACAAAGTGTATTCAGTGAGAATGTCTGTTGTGGCTCTATCAAAATACCAGACTAGTATTTACTGTCGTTTTGATTTTTTTTTTTTTGACATAGGGTTCTACCATGTAGGCCAAGCTGACCTTAAACTTGAAGCAGTTTCTGC
The DNA here is from genome assembly GCF_000001635.26 of Mus musculus. Taxonomy (NCBI): domain Eukaryota; kingdom Metazoa; phylum Chordata; class Mammalia; order Rodentia; family Muridae; genus Mus; species Mus musculus. Next base: position 82,527,313 of record NC_000069.6, read on the forward strand.
CTCCTGAATGATGAAATTACAGGTGTGTTCTGCTATCCCTACTTAAGTCTGTAAGATTTGTATAGAAAAAAAAATGTATTTGCCATAAGTCTGCAGATTGAAACAGCCAAGAGCAAAAGACCATCAGGCCTTGTTCTAGAGAGGTTGGATGTAACATGGCAACTTAATGCCACTTTTGAACAGGAGGAAGAACACTGGGTCCTCACACAGTGGAGGTAGGACAGTAGAGACAAATGCTATTGCATGAAGCCTCTTTCATTATAGCAGAAGCCCTTGTGGCCTTCCCACCTGTACTGGCTGGTTTTGTGTGTCAAGTTTACACAAACTGGAGTTAACACAGAGAAAGGAGCCTCCCTTGAGGAAATGAGGGAATGCTTCCATGAGATCCAGCTGTAAGGCAGTTCCTCAATTAGTGATCAAGCAGGAAGGGCCATTGTGGGTAGTGCCATCCCTGGGCTTGTAGTCTTGGGTTCCATAGGAAAGTAAGCTGAGCCAGCCAGGGGAAGCAGGCCAGTAAGTAACATCCCTCCATGGCCTCTGCCTCAGTTCTTGCTTCCTGACCTGCTTGAGTTTTCATCCTGACTTCCTTTGGTGATGAACAACAATGTGAAAGTGTAAGCTGAATAAACCCTTTCCTCCCCAACTTGTTTCTTGGTCATGATATTTTGTGCAGGAATAGAAACCCTGACTAAGACTCTACCCTTTCATGTTTCGCACTGGCCATTAAATTTCAACACCTGAAGCTTGGTGGGAACACACCCAAATGGCAGCAAATGGTAACACCATAACTACAAACAATTAACTACAAGTAGTAAAGTTGCTTAAAGAATAGTCTTAAATTTTGTGTAGAAATATTTTCCATCACATACTCACTGACCAGGTTGGCTTTTGTCAACTTGACACAAGTCTAGACATATCTGGAAAGAAAGGAATTCTTAATTGAGAAATTGCCTCACTAAAATTAGCTGGTACATTCTAGAGGGTCCCCACCCCACCTCCTACCTCCTGAGGTTGCCTGTTTCCATTCTTTATGCCGGCCCTCGGGACTTCAGTCATGTTCCCTCCATCCAATACCTGATCAGCTTCCCCTCTTCCCCTCTGTCCCCTCTCCCACCCAGGTCACTCCTGCCCACCCCCATGTACCAGAGACCTGAAAGGTGAGAGATTCTTAGGACTGAAAGGGAGGGACCTTATATGAAATGCCCTGCAGGACAGAGGAACTTGTAGAGCCCACATCCAGTAGAAATACAGGACATCAAGTAAGGGATGAAGTTGCCATCCCACAGCCAAAAACTCTGACCCATAATTGTCACTCTCTGAAAGAACTGGAAGGACAAAAATGGAGAAGAACCTGAGGAAAGGGAGGTTCAGCAAACCCAATTGAGGCCCAAATTGAGATCCAGCTCAAGGGGAAGACCTAAGACCTGATGCTATTGCTGAGGTTATAGTGTGCTCACAAAAAAAAAGGATCTATCATGACTGCCCTCCGAAAGACTCAACAAGCCCCTGAAAGAGTCTGATGCAGATATTTGCACTTAACCAATGGGCTGAAGTTGTTGACCCCTGTGGTTGAATTAGAGAAAAGCTGAAAGAAGCTAAGGAGGAGGGTGACACTGTAGGAGGATGAGCAGTCTCAACTAATCTGGACCCCTGAGATCCCTTGGACACTGGGTCACCAACCAGGCAGCAAACACCAGCTGATATGAGACCAAAATACATACACAGCAGAGGACTGCTGGGTTTGGACTCAGTCAGAGAAGATGCACCTAACCCTCAAGAGACTGGAAGCCCTCGGGAGCGGGCAGGTTTGGTGGGGTGTAGACATCCTCATGGAGATGGGGGAGGAGGTATGGGATGTGGAAGAGTCAAAGAATGGACTGGGAGGGGAATAAAATCTGGAGTGTAAAAAAAGGATCAAATAAAAATAAAAGATTAGTTTGAACGCATGCCTGTGGGGTGGTGTATCAATCAATGATTGATGTGGGAGGGCTTACCCCACAGTGGGTCGTGCTACACCTGGGCAGGTGGATCCCAAAGTCAGCTGAGAAAACCATAAGGACAAGCCATGTAAGTAAGTAGCAATCATCATGACCTCTGCTTCAGTTCCTGCTTCCAGAGTCCTGCCTTAGTTTCCCTGGATGAGAGACCACAAGCTGTAAAATGAAATAAGCCCTTTCGATATTTACCTATCCCAAATCGGATAGGGGACTAATATCCAATATATATAAAGAACTCAAGAAGGTGGACTCCAGAAAATCAAATAACCCCATTAAAAAATGGGGCTCAGAGCTTAACAAAGAATTCTCACCTGAGGAATACCGAATGGCTGAGAAGCACCTGAAAAAATGTTCAACAGCCTTAATCATCAGGGAAATGCAAATCAAAACAACACTGAGATTCCACTTCACTCCAGTCAGAATGGCTAAGATCAAAAATTCAGGTGACAGCAGATGCTGGCGAGGATGTGGAGAAAGAGGAACACTCCTCCATTGTTGGTGGGATTGCAAGCTTGTACAAACACTCTGGAAATCAGTCTGGCGGTTCCTCAGAAAAATGGACATAGTACTACCGGAGGATCCCGCAATACCTCTCCTGGGCATATATCCAGAAGATGTCCCAACCGGTAAGAAGGACACATGCTCCACTATGTTCATAGCAGCCTTATTTATAATAGCCAGAAGCTGGAAAGAACCCAGATGCCCCTCAACAGAGGAATGGATACAGAAAACGTGGTACATTTACACAATGGAATACTACTCAGCTATTAAAAAAATGAATTTATGAAATTCCTAGGCAAATGGATGGACCTGGAGGGCATCATCCTGAGTGAGGTAACCCAAACACAAAGGAACTCGCACAATATGTACTCACCGATAAGTGGATATTAGCCCAGAAACTTAGGATACCCAAGATATAAGATACAATTTGCTAAACGCATGAAATTCAAGAAGAACGAAGACCAAAGTGTGGACACTTTGCCCCTTCTTAGAAATGGGAAGAAAACACCCATTGAAGGAGTTACAGAGACAAAATTTGGAGCTGTGACGAAAGGATGGACCATCTAGTGATTGCCGTATGCAGGGATCCATCCCATAATCAGCTCCCAAACGCTGACACCATTGCATACACTAGCAAGATTTTGCTGAAAGGACCCAGATATAGCTCTCTCTTGTGAGACTATGCCGGGGCCTAGCAAACACAGAAGTGGATGATCACAGTCAGCTATTGGATGGGTCACACGGCCCCTAATGGAGGAGCTAGAGAAAGTACCCAAGGAGCTAAAGGGATCTGCAACCCTATAGGTGGAACAACATTATGAACTAACCAATACCCCGGAGCTCTTGACTCTAGCTGCATATGTATCAAAAGATGGCCTAGTCGGCCATCACTGCAAAGAGAGGCCCATTGGACTTGCAAACTGTATATGCCCCAGTACAGGGGAACCCCAGGGCCAAAAAGGGGGAGTGGGTGGGTAGGGCATTGGGGGGGTGGGTATGATGGACTTTTGGGATAGCATTGAAAATGTAAACGAGGAAAATACCTAATTGAAAAAAAAACAAATAAGGGTGGACTAGAAGGAGGCAGTATTTGGGATGTAAATTAATTAATTAATTGAAATTATATTCCTACTGATGATGAAAGAAATATACTGTTATTTGGGGAAATTTAAACATTTTATCAATAGATAATAGGGAGATATATTTTAAAAATTAGTGGTCACTTAGTACATGTCTTAGCTGTACTCTTCTAAGCAGATTATTATAGATTTCCACAAAATAGAATAATATCACTGATATGTAACACAGATTATACATATATTTTATTTCACAAGTATTATTGTTATGAGTCTCACAATGGTAATACTGGTCACAATATGATAAATGTCAAGTTTTACTGTATAAAATTGATAAGTAAGTGTCAGTAATCTTCATGGTAACTGTGAGATGAATAATATTATCTTTGTTTTAAAACAAAAACCCTAAAACTGTAATAGAATAAGTAATTTGCTTCTGTCTACATAGATAATATATGGTAATGTACTGATTAAAAAAACTGGAATTATAGCTTACAAACTACCAATTTTTATAACTTGTTATTAGTGCCTTCTGATAATAATTAAATGGACGAAGAATTTAAAAAAAAAAAAAGAAAAAAAAAGAAATAAGCCTTTTCCTCCAGACGTTTTCTTTAGTCGTGGTGTTTTATTACCACAAGAGAAAGCTAACTAAGATGTTATTTTATTTCCTTAAGACGCATACTGGAAAATTGACTCTCGGAGATATACCCTTTAAGAAAATAATGTATGTGTGACGAGTACATTTAGGGCTGTAATTATTTACCTAGGCTTGCAATATTGTAACAATTATAACTTATCTTCACAAGAGTACTTATAGGTATCCGTATAAATAATTTTGGATTGCAAAGCAAGATACCAGAAAATAAATACCAAATTTTTTATCTTAGTGGAAAACCAGATTTTTTAAGTCTCATGGAACTTCTGAGATTACAAGCAATAACTTCATCATTCGTCCATCTGTGATGCTTTTGGTGGCGAATCTACTGAGGTGATTTTTTTAAAACAGGGTTGTCTTTGCAAGGAGGAATTTTTATCTCTAATAAGTTATACTTTCTGGACCAAATGGTAGAAACCCCTGTCAGTGGCAAAGCTCCCCCTCTGTTATCATGAGTTTAAAATTACGTATCTCTGCTCGTCTGCTTCTTGCTGCTATGCTCCTACATCTACTCAGGTCCCTTGGCATCCAGATACCACTGCAGATTGTTTTGACGGATGGCATCTGATTCCATTTTAATATACACCATGGTTTTAGCATTTATGGCTGTAAGAATGTCCTTACATATATCTTTTGTTTCTACTCCTTCCTACATCAGACTGTAGAACAGAAATGATTGATTGAATAGTGGGTGCTCCCCTCCAGATCAGACATGTCTTCGGGGTGAAGTCATAGCTTACTCTAGTAATAAGTATGAGTTATTTCTACCTAGAAGTACCAGCTTGATAGCTAGCTGTCACCTTTAATTACCAACTGGCTGGATTAAAAAGGTTACCCTCACCAAGAAACATTTTTAAACTCTACATATTCAGATTATTTTGTTCATATTCCAAAGTATAGTCTCTTCTCTCACATTCCAGCAATGCACAGACTATAGACTTCTTTAGGGACAAAGATGAGGGTGGATGTCATTTGGAAAAGATTTGCTCCTACCTTTAGATGCTGAATGCTCCATGTATAGATATACTGTGGTACTGGGTGACAGAGCACACTTTGGAATATGTGTGTATATGTACATATGTAATTCCTTATTTTTATGTAATTTATACTACTTTCTATAAGAAGTCAAAGACTAAAGAAACTAGTGATTAGTATGTTATTTTCACTTAGTTTTATGAAGATAACACAGCACTCTCCTGTATTGAAAGAAGCTACACGTTGTTTTGCAAATGATTTGATGAAGTATAGAAATGTGCCAATGCTTTAATTACAAAGGGTCAGATTCTGGAGTGGGCCTTTTATACATCTATTTATTGACATATTCTTATACTGACAGGAAAGAATTAGAATTACAGATAGCAGTGTGAATTGTTTTAACTTCTGGATTCTTATATTTTCTCTTTTAAAGAATTATCTATTTATTTGGTGTATATTTTAGCTGTCTTCAGACACCAGAAGAGGGCATCTGATTCCATTACAGATGATTGTGAGCCACCGTGTGGTTGCTGGGAATTGAACTCAGGACCTCTGGAAGAGCAGTCAGTGCTGTTAACCTCTGAGCCATCTCTCCAGCCACAACCTTCTGGCTTCTAGTGCTATGAGCTCCTCCAATGCCCTGAGGACTTGGGGGGGGGGTCTGGAGAGTCCAATTATTCACACTTATAATTCCTCCAAATCGACTTTTATTCATCATTTGTTTAATAAAATTCCCACCTTTGTGTATATTGTCTGACTTTTCCTTAGGAGACATAAAAAAAAAAAAAAAGCACCTTTATAGTTCAGACAGGGCACTAACAACAGACCAAAGGACCGATTCTACCCAAGCCTGGCTTAGGGAACAAGCTTGATCGGGGTTACTCACAGAAGTATGGATGGAGATACTTACTAAAGCAAGGATGATGTAAAGATGCTCACATCACTGAAAACCCCGTACCAGCATGGTGCCCTGAAAACTGAACCACGGAGCTTTGGGCAGCTCAGGCAGAAAAATAGTCCTCTCTCCTCAGCAATTGTTATTGCTCTTTATCCGGTTGTTTGTTTGCTTGTCAATTTAAGCCAAGTTAAAGTTATCTGGGGAGAGGAATCTCAATTAAGAAAATGCCTCTATCATCAGATCACCGGTATGCAAGTTTGTAGTCATTTTCTTGATGAATGATTGACTTGAGAGGGCCCAACCCACTGAGGGCAATGGTCCTGTGTGATATTAAAAAAAAAAAAAAAAAGTCAGGCTAAGCAGTCATGTAGAGCAAGCTAGTGAGCAGCATTGTTCTACACTGTCTGCTTCAATTCCTATTCCAGGTTCCTGCTATGAGTTCCTGCTCAGCCTTTCCTTCATGATGGACTATGAGGTATAAGATAAAAGAAACTCTCCAACCCCCCCCCCTCCCGTTGCTTTTGATCATGGTCTTTATCCCAGCAAGAGAAACCTAAAACTAAGATATCTGCATCACCTAATGGAGGGATCTTGTGAATCTTGTAACTTTCAGGAGCTTCCCGGGCCCTGTAGGTTTGATTTGCTTCCTAGGCCTTGTATATTTTAATTAATTTCTGAGTCTGATAAAACTACTCCCGGGAAGAGATGTTTCATGGGAAACATCTATACAACACTCTAGCTTTCCTTCAGTATTTCTGTTTCTTCCACTAGGGCTTACGACCTCCATAGTCATTGGCTTTTGTTTGGATAAGAGTATCTGATATAAGCTCCCTACTGTAGAGTGAGCCTTAAATCCAAGCAGAAATTAATCAGTTGTGTCTGCAACAGTTGTGTCACTATTTTACTAGTAGACATATCTTACCTGGCATTCTGGCTATATGTTACACTTGATCCATAACTTATAATAATTGTCTATGACAACTATTCCCCATCAGAAAGAATAGTGCCTCTTAGCACCATGAAACATATCCATCAGGGAGAAATCCTCAAGTTGAGCCTTAGCCCAATTTCTCTGTGCATGATATGTATGTACTAATATCTCTTTAGTAATAAGGCTTGCTCTTTGTTTCAGGCATGTAAATGATAGTGGTGTCAATAGTCTTTATGATTTTAGGCATATCAAAAGCCTTCCTGCTAACAATGCACAAAGGGGTTTCCCACCCTTGCCCCTAGGATTTTCACTCAACAGCAAAGTCTTTTTCCACTCATATAGAATCTCTCACTGAAGCTCTTTTATTTCCTCTTTTTCATTCAGACTCTTAACTGTGCTGTGTAGTGTTATTTCAGACACTTAAAAAAATCTGTAAGACACTCAAATATTAGCATTATATAATGAAACATTTCAGCACAAGGAGCAGGATCCCTGGTGGCATCTATCATCCTTCTTACATAAATACCAACTAGACTTTTAGATAAAGAAATGTTTGCAAGTCTTGTTATTGTATGGAAAGATCACTTATCAATCATTTTAGATGAAAGCAAGATGGTTTAATGGTTAAGAACACTTCCTGCTTCTGTATAGGACTCAGGTTCAAATGATAGCATCCACATTAGTTATTGACAATCATCTATAACTCTGGTCCCAGGTTCATATCACCCAACTTTCTCTTGGACTTCAAAGCACCACACATGCACATAATAAATGTACAAATTTGCAAGCATACAAACAAAATAATAATCTATTAAGAAAAAGAGAAGCAGTAATTGAGATACGGGGAGATGGCTCAGTTAGCAAAGGACAAGCATGAGGATCTGAGATCAATTCCCAAAAGCCCATGTTAAAAAGCTATGTGCTGAAGCTTGAGACTTTAATACCAGAGCTGATGAGGCAGATATCAAAGGATTTCTAAGGTTTGCTGGTTATCCAGCCTTACCCATTTGATAAACTGCAGATCTCAGTGAGAGACCTTGTCTCAAAAGGAAAGGTAAATGGCTCCTGAAGAAAGGCACCCAAAGTTGACTTTTCTCTTCTACATGAATATAAATACATGCTCTCATATAGCTGGACAAACATATACAAGCACATACCACCCTCTACCCATCATACACAAGAGTAGTAATATTGAGATTCAATAGCACTAATGGGAGAAACTACCCTAGCCAGTCCTCCATAATCCACAGACTTGTGTGTGTGTGTGTGTGTGTGTGTGTGTGTGTGTGTGTGTGTGTGTGTGTATGTGTGTCATTTGCCCTTTCTCATGCTTAATTCCTGCTGCTACCATTGAGCCACTGTGCATCTACCCAGCCAGTTGCCCCATCAGAGTCTGCTAGTCATTCTTGTCCTTCCTCGGGCCCATTGTAGCCTACTGTGCCTGCCTCTGGGGCTAGGTAGATCTCATACACTCTTGGCCAGCACTGTGGTCCTTGCTGTGGTATCAACCAAGCATGGCCATATTGGCAGTCAATCTCCATCTACAGTATGCCTTCTGGCAAGACAAAGATGTACACCGAGTATCCAGAATAACTCCCAAGCCCTAAAACAATGTTTATGGTTTTCATTGTATTCTTAATCATTTATGAAGATTTATTATGTTTGAGCTGTAAAGCCTTTTAGAAGCTCAGCAGTATAGTGCTTGGGTTTCTATCCTCCTAAAACATACATACACATCTGTATCCCCCTTAGGAAGTCCAAGCTGACACAAGTCATGTTATGTTTTCTTTCCATGGATTTGGACAGATCTTCTGTCTTCTTTGTCTTCTTCTAATCCCTTTCTAGCTCATGAAAATTGTATCCCATCATGGTGTTCAGAAAAGCCACTAAAGCCCAACATCAGTCCAGAGGTCCATACTAAGTTAATTTCTTTCTTAATTCTCCTGTGTGCACAGTCCTGCCAGATCTAGTGAGGTGGGCATCAAGTATTATCTCTTCTATGTTCAACTCCCTCAGGAATAGGTGTTCTTCCTCTGTTATCTGATGCTCCCTGATATTCATGGGGGCTCTAAGCCAGTGAAAACCAAGTGTCCCATAGCTCTTATGAACAGGTCGATATTACTATAAAAGATGGCAAGCTTATTCTTCATTCTATTCTTCATTTTTCCAACACATTTTCCAACATAGTCTTGTCTAAGTATGCCAATGCGGAAGTATAGTGGCTTTGAAAGAAAATAGCACTTGCCTAGCATGTGAAATGTACTAGACTTAATGCACAGCTTTAAAGACATTAATCTATCAATTAAAGAAAACAATGCAAGCAAACAGCAAGCCCTGATGCTGCCCTGTATAAGGAAACATCATTCTTAGACTTCTGGAAACTGTTTTTCTAGATGAAGTATGGCCAAATGGTCAAAGTTATGGTTTATTACTTCATGGATCTAGCTTTAATATTTACTTCAAAAATTGACTTTCGAGCATCACTCAGTGGAACACTGATGTAACTAAGCAGTTAGGGGGTAAAAGGGTTCAAGGAGGTCAAGAGTTCAAGGTCATTCTCAGCTCCTTATTAAACCCAAGGCCAGCCTGGCTGCAGGACAGAGATCTTATCTCAAAAAAAAAAAAAAAAAAAAAAAAACCAAAAACCTTCCAGTTTCCTTGATGAATCTCATTAATATTTATTGAATATCAATTTGATGACAGGAACTACAAGTACTGCAATTCTACATGATTAAGACAACACCTCTTCAGAGTCCTTAAACTCTAGCAGCTGGACGAAAAGAATTTGGGTAAGGTCAAACAGACAGACACAAACAGGTCCTGCAAACACTGCTGGATGAGATTGACAGATACCTGGGAAGTCTTTGTGTCTGGGAGAACATTTTTCAGAGAGGATTAACTCAGGGGAGGCTTGCCTTGAATGTGAGCAGCACCACCCAAGTGATCAGAGGCTCAGAGGAAATAAAAATGGGAGAGGAAGCCGGCGGCCAGTACATAAAAGATTCAGTTTTCCTTGGTGAGTCCATCTACAGCTGCCGTTATCACCCAGGAACTTGAGACTCCAGCTTCATCAGCCATCCAGTATTGCCTAATATCAGGGACTCTCCAGGGAGCTTGCAGGCCATCAGAATCACACTGGGGCAGCAGCATCCATACCCCTGTCCCAGAGATTTCAACTTTTCAAACCAAGCAGTTACTGGCTTCCCTTGATCTCCTCTCTGCAGATGATCATCTCAAGGTTGTCCAGCCTCTGATCATGTGAAGTAATCTAATAAATCCCCTCTTACAATTATATATGGCTTCTATTGGTTCTATGCTCTAGAGAATCTTAACACAGATGTTTAACAGCCTTTCAAGTCATTCAAATTATCCTCAATAAGATGTAAAACGCTTAAAATGAGACTTATGAGGTTATAACTGAAGATTTTAATCAGAAAAAAATGACTTAATAAAGCCTTAGGTTCTTTTTTTTAAACCTCTTTTGTTAGAAGATAAGTATTGGATTGTATGTGAAAATGACAAGATTTAATGAGAACAAATAGGAGTGACTAATAACCTAATAAGAGTGAATACGGGCCTCGGAAATAGCCATAGCATGTATGATGGGGATGAGAAAAGTGAATTGGTTCAAGAGACAGCTAGGAGTCATATTAAAATGCAGGAATTGACTAAGTATGGATAAATGGAAAAGGAATTTAGGGGCTGGTTCAGAGAGTCAAGTGCTGGGAAATAGTGTACAATAGATTGCTGACCACCTAGAAGTGGGATTGGAGACATTTGTACCTACCTGGCAGGTTCTGCTTGGGGCACAGTGTGTATGTGTTGGTGGGGCCAATACAGACATGTTTCATCAATTGATGAAGATACAGGCTTGATGTTCAGGAGAAAGATCTGGCCAGAAAATGAAGACTAATGCGTTCTCACAGAGCACTCATAGGTCCCTGTGCCCTGTGAAAAGGGTGCTCACAACATAGAGAGGGACTCAGTTTCAGCCAAAGGACAGAGGGAGAGCTACATAGAAACTCTACACAATTCCTCAAATTCTTTTTATTTTGACATTAAAACCAGCACATAAAAGATGCTTTAATACTGAGTTGACATATGAACTCAATCACAAATATGTTAATTGAATCACTAATTGGATTCCAATAATTTACCATCACAGCCGGAGTCACAGTAACAGACAGGTTTTGTACAGGATAGGAAATCTGCAAGGGGCATAAAGACTTCACAACAACCTTCTACTAAGATCTTAAGCAAGTATCTTACACATAGAAAGTAAAAAGCTTCTTCAGATGACTGTGCAGAGTCCAACAGGAAAGACTGTCTTTTATAGTTCAACGATTCACTTCAGACAGCAGTGTATAAGGTGGACTTCCCGTTCCACCTTAGATTCATTTTTTTCTTCTGGTGTTTTATTCCTTTTCAGTACTCTAGAAGAACAATTCACTTTGAGACCAATCTTTTATTTCCACACTGAAAGGAATTTAATAACAGCCAGAGTCTGAGATTTAAATATATATACAAAATTAATATCATAACTAAATATTAGACTACATCAAATATTTCTAAATTGTGAGGAATATACTCACAGATTCTGCCATATTTACAAAAAATATGCCTACACTGAAACGTCAGCATCCAGAGAAGTGCAACTATTTTAACATCTCATTTTTCGTACTTTTCTGTGTGAACAAAATAGAGTTTTAATTATCTTTGGCTGGGTACCTTTGAAATAAAAGCTATATTCATAAAACTATTAAATAAAATTTTCTAATGCTTCCCTATTTATAGATATGCTTTTGTTTTGTATATGTATTTATGTTACCAAAAATATAGTCATTTAAAAAAGAGAACATTTATGTGAAATTTGTGGATAAAAACAAAATTTTCAAAGTGGAATAAACTCAGTTTTGGAGATTTCTTACCAAATGGGTTCACTTTAGTGAAATTATATTTTTACTTAACTTAAATTGGTCTATTGTGGATGAACTCCAAAGAAGATAGTTCTACAGTGTCTGTAAACATGTTAGAGCTGTGGTGGAGGGGGTCAATTTTTTACAACTAAACTCAAATTGTTACAAAATTATGTTTTAGTCTGATTTAACTTTTAGTGTGAACTTTGTTTGCTCTCATGCAGGAATGGTAACAAAAGTTGTGTGGTTCCAAAAGGCTTTAGCAGTTAGCAAGAAACAGAAGAGCTGAGTTGCTCGCTTGTCATCCAAACAGTATCTACCTAAAGCAGGAATGGCTATAACAGAAATAAAGCAATTGTTTTCATTCCTTTTCAGTATGATAATTTCAGATTTTGATTCTGAACTAAAAAACAAACTTTCAACAGTAGTGCATTTGATCTGAACAACAACTAATTGCTCACTGATTATATAAGAATCTCTCCCATCATTGCCAAAACATTACTCGTATAGCAAATGTGTTTATTCTCTTGACGTTATCTTGAAGTCACCGCCTTAGGTAGCAAGCCATGTTTACCTATAGCATTCTCATTTGGGTTTCATCTTAGGAAAGACAATAAAACCAAAACACCCTAACAGAGAGCCTGTAGCTCCCTAGGGAAATCTGAGTTGTTTAGCAGCTTTTCATCAAGTGATGAGGGAGCCCATGGAGTCCACAGTGTGCCTGATGCAGATCCTACTGTGCTCTCAGAGATAACACTTACTTCTCCCTTTTAACCATGCTGGTGCCAACTCCTTGTTCTGTTTTCCTTCCCTTCTCTACTCATAATTCAACCTACAATCCAAGCATCGGTAATCAGAACGTTGTGCCATGGCAATCTGTTTATTTTTACCTCCTTCTGCCAGCCAGTTTTCCAGAAATAAAACTGCTGGGGCTTCGGTTCTGTTGCTTTTTGAGTCAATACAATGGGAGGTCTGCATGCACTGGCCAGAAAACCTTCCCTAACCAGATTGGCAGCGCTGGTTACAATTCACCCATGTGCTTTCACACCTGTGTCCTTACACATTGGTAGCCTCCGAAAAAGAGTCAGTGGGGCCATTGTTCTTTTTGACTTCCAGGTTCTTTTTAGCCTTGAAGGTCATAGACACCTCCGAGTGAATGGCATCCAACCTCTGCTCACAGCGGAAGGCCGAGAGGAAAGCTTTTCTGTAGTTGCTATTCATCCAACCATAGAGAAGGGGGTTGGCAAAGGTGGAGCACATGGCGATAATGTGGAACACGGTGAAGATGAGTTTGTACTCCTTCAGGTCCAGGACGTGGCTGTCGATGTCCACAGCGAGTTGGAAGGCGTGGAGGGGTAGCCAGCTGACTGCAAACACCACTACCACGCACACCAGCATTTTGGTCATTTTGTGCCTTCGCTGATGGTAATGGTCACTTGCAGCTCCAGGACTGACGTGGTTCCTCAGCTTACTCCAGATACGGGTGTAGGAGAAAGATATGATGCCCAGAGGCAAAACGTACAGGATGAGCAGGGTGGAAAGGCTGTAGACTGTACCATACACACTCTTCTCTTCCCCAGGCCACTTCTCGGTACAGGCCACAATCTCAAAGTCAGGAATGATCTCAATCAGGGAGTATTCCCGGAAGATGGCCAGTGGACTTGCCAGCAGAGCGCTGATGCCCCAGGCCAGGCCAATGATCAGGAAGCTGATTCGCTTGGAGATCTTGCTCTCCAGGTGGTAGACAATGCAACGATGGCGGTCCAGAGCAATGACTGTCAAAGTTATTGTGGACACTTGTACCGCCAGACCCTGGGCATAGGGCACCAAATGGCACAAGACCGGACCCATTTTCCACTCTCCCATCAAGGTATAGGTAAGAGTGAATGGCAGGCACAGGGTGTTCACCAAAAGATCCGCCACAGCCAGGTTGGCAATAAAAAAGTTGGTTACTGTGCGCATGCTCTTGAATTTGATTACCACATGGATTACCAGGGAGTTGCCAACTACCCCTAGCAAGATGATGGAGCAGTAGGCCAATATGAGGATCACCTGCACCTCGACCAGTTTGGTGCTGTCTATGAGCTCCGGCTCCGGATCAGGGGGCAACTCACCTCTAGGAGTAGTGTGCCCTGGCCCATAGGGCTCCACTTTCACTTCTACAGTTTGATTCTCATCTGCCTCTGCACCTACCGGGCCCATCTTCAGAACCAGTTCACTCTCACTTGGCCTGTAAATAACACAAGAATCTATAATAAAAATGACATTAAAAAAAAGTTAGTGAAACAGAGAACCATTCTAAAGGGATTGATTTAGTTTAGAGTGAGCTCTCTGGATAGCTGTGTTCTGATTCATCACACTGTAGATCTTGCAAAAGCTTGATGAAGCAAATCCTTTACATAAGTCGATTAACAACTAGGGATGGATGAACTCAGGAATTCAAAATATCTATGATCATGACAAAACTACACTTTCCTGTTAGAGAGAGAATCAGCTCCACAATGAGTGAGATCAAATAAATTCCATTTTAATGCAAAATGAATGCAATAAAGTTTATCAATTTTATAATTGCTATGAAGTCAACACATTAACTTAAAGGAAAGTGTCACCCACTTAATTGTTTGAAATGTGTAAGTATACAGCAGCCTAAAATATAACAAAGGGGCAAACATCTGCATGTGCTGAGCACCTGATCTTTGGGAGATTAAAATAAGGCAAAACAGCTGGATTCTCACACAGCCCTTTTTTCTTTCACTTCTTGTGCACATAAGCCCCCCCCCCTCTGGTGTGTGTGTGTGGGGGGGTGTGGGTGGTTCAGTGTGAACATCTGTGTCTATAGTCAAAAGCAACCCTCAGGTATCATTCCTCAGGTGCCATCCACATTGTTTTTTGAGACAGGCCTTCTCACTGGTCTGGAAGTCACCAACTAGAATGGTCTTTCTAACCAATAAGCCTCACCAATACAACTTTCTCCACCTTCTGCGTGTGACTGTTCATGTTGTGTGTGTGTGTGTATGTGTGTTTATGTGTATGGTATGTGTGAGTGGGTGTGATTGTATGTGTGTGTGTGCAGGGTTGTATGTATATATGTTTGTGAATGTGTGTGTTTGTGTGGGTGTGTGTATATGTGTGTGAGTGTGTGTGTGTGTGTGTGTGTGTGTGTGTGTGTGTGTGTGAATGCTAGCATGACAAGCACACTGTTCTTTTGATTTTTTGCTAGGCCAGCTGATGTTAAAAATGGAACCTTGTGCAGAGGTGTTGCTTTGTTTAATGGTTTGAAAGCAACTCCCCACACAACATAGAACAAATACTACAAAGGTACTACATTAAAAATATGCCCAAGTTTAAACTTACCCCCAAAATTCTAAATGGAGAAGTTTGGGCACCTTTCTCTTCTACCATACACTGCTGAATTCCCCTGCCTGTGTGATCTTCTGCACCCAATACATTAAAGCCCTTAAAGCTTAAAAAAGAGATAAGCATTCTAGGTTTCCTTGTTTCCTTGAGCCCTCCTATGTTTACAAGGTCCCTGCCTTTGCAGGGGTGAGTGATGGGGCAGAATTTATGGGAAGAGGCAAACAATGACTGGCCCACACACACTCACAAACATATATACATACAACCCTGTACACACACATATACAATCACACCCACTCACACATACCATACACACACACACACACACACACACACACACACACACACACACAAAACACACCACGAACAGTCACACGCAGAAGGTGGAGAAAGTTGTATTGGTGAGGCTCATTGGTTAGAAAGACCATTCTAGTTGGTGACTTCCAGACCAGTGAGAAGGCCTGTCTCAAAAAACAATGTGGATGGCGCCTGAGGAATGACGACACTGACACTATTGATAATATTCTTCTATAGTTGCAGACAGCAGTCTAGCATAAATGTAGTCAGAGGGGCTTCGCACAGCAACTGTTGGAAGCTGACTCACAGACCTACAACCAAGTATTGAATGTAGCATGGGGAATCCTGAGGAAGGGTGGGGAGGGAGAGGACAGGGAACCAGGGGCTCAATGACAGCTAACCTAGGCTCCTGGGGGGCTCAGAGAGACTAATTGCCACCTAGAGAGCATGGGGCAGACCTAGGCCCTCTGCACTTATGTAACAGCTGTGAGGCTGGGTCTTCATATAAGATTCCTAAAACAGGAACAGGGGCTGTCTTTGACTACATTGCCTGCCTTTGGATCCCTTTCCCATAACTGGACTGCCTTGTGCAGCCTCAGTTGACAAGGATGCACCTAGTCTTGCAGAGGCTAGATATGCCTGAGCTGGTAGATGTCCATGGGAGGCCTCCTCTTTTCTGGGGAGAAGAGATGGATGGGGGATCACGTGAGAGAGGGAGACGGGGAGGAGAGAAGAGGAGGGAGAGGACATTGTGATCCAGATGTAAAGTAAATACATAATTCAGTCAATAAAAATTCTGAGAAAAACTGGGTGATATAAACGATGTAAGAACCAGTTTTCTCTTAGAAATGATGAAGTTTTCAGAAATATTTAGGGAAACTGATGTTAAAGTTTCCTAATATGATATGATGCCATAACATATAAAGGCTAAAAGAAAACAGATCCCCCAACTAGGCTGCCTCTCTTTCTCTCTCTCCCTCCTGTCTCTTATCATCATTGATACTGCACTGGTTTTGTTTGGCTCAGTTTCTAATCATCATTATCCTTAAAGCCATGCATCTTATTTCTAATTTTCCTTCCTCTTCTTTTTCTGCTGCTTTCATTTGTCAGTTCATTAGCCTAACAGGCAAAGCCATGGGCAATTCACCATGGTGGTACTGTATCATTTCCTGGGACACACATTCAACAAGCCTTTGTAAATCTGTATCCTGAAGGGAGACTCCTGCTGGGTGTTAAAACATAAGGCAACGCCTCTTCTAGAGTGCTTAAAATAATATATTTGCTTTGACTATGAATTCCCTGTTAAGTGTATAAAAACACCTAGATTCAATAAACTAGTGATGATACCTAGTGAATACACTCACAAAAGACTTCTGCAGTTAATTCATAAGATCTTTTAATGATGTTTTTAATCAGCCATAAGAGCATCTACTACCATTGGTAGATGAATCACACTTATTGAGCTCACAACCCATGCTGGCTGGCCCCATTGCCCCTGCTCTACTTCCCACCTTTCCTGCCTCTGTCCTATTCTGAACCACTGAGCTGCATAAGACCCTCCCTCACTTTCAGGCTCCCACTTAATCAGGATCCTGGTTGGGTTGAATCAATGCAAGGCACTGGAAGGAGATTACAAAGCAGGAGGCTTGCGGGGAGTTGGCTCAGTGAATAAAGAGCTTGCCCTGCAAGTGGGGAGATATGAAAAGAGCCCATGTACAGCTGGAAGCTTAGTGCACAGCTATAATGCAGCTACTCTGACAGACAGGAGAACTCTCAGAAGCTTATGGGTCAGGCATCCTGGTGGATGTAGAGACCCAGTCTCAAAAAGAATCAAGGTGATGAGTAAAAACCTTGGCCTGAAGTTGTGTCCTCACCCCTGTATGTATGCTATGTCATACCTGCACTTGCACACATGGATGTATGCATACATACATACATATCCTAATAACACATTATATATGCCCTATACACATTCATATATACCTTACACATACATACATACATACATACATACATACATACATGCAAGCATACATACATACATACCCTAAGTACACATCACATATGCCCTACACATACATACATACATACACCACACCTGCACACATACGCACATACACCACACCCATACTAGCACACACTTATACATATGAACATGCATGCACACGTGTACACATAAAGCTACACACATACACACACACACTATACATGTATAAATAAGTTTAAAGAGAAAGCTGCGTGGAGAGAAAGCAAAAGGAAGGAAAAACCAAGGCTTCTCCTTCCTCTCTCTGTACCCTGGGTAGCCTCGGCAGCTCCTCTGTGGCCTTGATTACCACAGGGTAGACCCCTTGTGATGGTTTCCGGTGGATGGAGGTGTTTTGCGGGCCTAGGTTACACTGCCTAACTTTTCTATCTCCCTTAGGTTTAAGGTAGTAACAAGGTGTTATTCTTGTAATCTCAAATTGGCCTAACTTTCAGTCTTCATCCCCCCACCTCTTATATAACCATCTCTGTTCGTGGACTCCTTCGCATCTACAGCCCTGAATGGAATTTTTTGATTCATGATATGCTCAAAACACATCTTAATTTGCTTTCTCACTAAAGTAAACCTCAGCTCCTTACTATGGCACTCAAGGCTTGCCGACATCCCTGCAGACACTCTGTCCTGATTCTCCTTGACATCTCAATACACATCTGCTGCTCTGTCATACTGAATGGCTACCAAGTTGAGAACACCCCAGGCTTCCCCATGTGGTGAACTGAGGACTCTGCCGTTCTTCCGGTCATTCAGAAGGTTCATTCTCCCTTTAATCACTGCCCACAGTGTGACTGTTCCAGTTTACCAACCTAGGACAGCCATCTCTAAAGACCTTTTGTTTAATCTCACAGTGCACCCTCTGGTACAGTAAAGCTACTCAATTATTGGACAAAACCAATACAAAGCTAAAGGAGAATACAATTTTATTAATAACTACTGCCACCTTTTTAATACAAAGTATAATTTCAATTCCCTTCTTGAATAAATGTAAAAACACAAAGGATTCCTTGCCTTGCTATAGCAGCCTCAGGTTTGTTTGCTTGTTCTTAGTCTGGTACTTGCTACTTGCTTCTTCAAGAAGGTTGCCCTAAGACCCTATTAAATCAGTTCCTGATTACAACCTCTGAAATCGCCTGTCAGTATGCTCCACATAGAATTCTTTTTCTCAAATGCTCATATCTCCCCTGCCCCTGCGCTACACACACACACACACACACACACACACACACACACACACACACACTCACACACACACTTCTAGGGGCCTGGGAACTTTCTGTGTGTTTTCCTTTGTTGCTATACTGGTCCATTCTATACAAGTCAACATAGATTTCAAACAGAACGTTCCAGGGATACCAGCCCCACTGCCCATTATGAAAACATGGCATTTGAACCCTGGCCCCTTTGATTGGCTGTCCCATTTTCCCTAAGCTAAGAGACTGACTTCATGGAGCAGTTACTCAGACCATCCACGGCAACCAGAGTTGAGCAGACTTGCAAAAGTTGCACCCACGAGCTGAGTGTAAGCACAGATTTAAGGGCACTGGGAAGAGAAGCGCATTTGATTTATTGACTACTTCCTTTTTTTTCTTTTCAATCACATTTTCTTCCCTCTGAAATCCTTTCGCTGGAGTCTTACAGCTCCTCTGCAGGAATGGCTATCGATCTGCAAGCTATTACCCTGTGAACACTCTGAGCTGCATGCAGGCACAGTACTAGCCCTGGGCTGGGCAAAGCACTACCCAGGACACAGAATGTATCATTCACAACAGCACTTCTGGAAAAGTAGGAGAGTGAAAGAGAACGTGAGGGTAGACACTGCCACGCGTGACACTCCTGAGGCCCCCAGTCAAACCAGAAAGAGGCAAGGGGGAGAGCCTTTCCTTGAAACAAGGCAAAATGAGACATTCAGGTTATTCAAGAAATTCAAAACTCTGAATAGCGCTGTTCTCTTGAACAGGTGCCCCTTGACTGAGTTTATTACAGAAGCAGTCAGTGTAGAAAGGGAAATGATGCTTTTTTCCTTCTGACGCTCTAGGTGCTTTCTTTAATAAGCCAGAAACCTTCTCCTGCTTTAACTACATGCTGAAATCACTGGAATTGCAAGTTATTTCTGAGATAGAGTCACTCCAGGTGGGCAAAGTGTGACATCCCTGTCTAGCCCTCCTTCCAGTATTGTTTTCCCAGGGAAAACCCCCAAGTTCCATGCTACAAACTATAGTTGCCTGCACCTGTTGGATCTCCTGTGAGGGGAGATGCGGTCTTTAACACTGCAACATACAGGGCATTATTGTTTGCCTAAGTAGAGATGGATGGATCATCTGAAAAGTCAGCGAATGCTTCTCTTTCCTGTATTTGTGCTTCCTGTCTTTGACAGTAGTGTAGTCTCTTAAATGACACTGGGATTTTAATGACTAGTCTCTACTAAGAATGACATTTAAATATTACTGCCCCACCACCACCACCACCATGCCACACAACCACAGACTTCTACTAGTAGGTGACCCCATCTTGGGGAAATGAATGGAAGCCTAAATAAATCTCTATTTTTGAACAGCCTTAGAAAACCCTACATGATCTTGCACTTCAGAAAGTGCTTGAGTTTTAAAGAGGGGGCAAAGTCATATCTTACTGTCTCATACTGTAGCGCTCAATCAAGGAACAGTCTATAACCTTCAGCAGAAAAGAAAAAGTCCAGCAAAAGAAGAAAAGCGAAGTGGTACTAGCCCACCTAGTTCCAGTGTTCCACTTAATGCCTGGAGGGGTGGGCGGCTCCCCTTCGGAACACATCCCCATGCCCTCTTACCCCTGACAGGACCCGGGGCTCCTCTAGGGCTGTTCATGATCTCAGAAGGAGAACTGGAGTTTGAACTTACTTACTGTATTGACTCTTGCGCGTTCCTTCTCAGATGAGGAATCCAGGAATTTCAAGCAAGGGATTATCTAAACAGCCAGTCTGGAGACAGTCCTGGGAGGCACCCAAAGCAGGTCCGATTTGGTGTGAGCCAGCAAGTGAGATCAGAAGCAGGAGCGGCAAAGCGGAACAGCTGCAATGCTGTGCCTGCTCGGCTTCTCGGTGGACCTCTAAAGCCACTCGATCAGGGACCCCGCACTGCACAGCTCAGAGCCCCGGGTAGGAGTGGGTGGGGAGGGAGGAGGATCGGAGATAGAAGTGGAGAGAAACGCCGCCCTGGAAGGAAAGGACACAGGTAGGGGAACTGCGGAGCGAGGGAGTGAGGCAGATAAGTTCCCCGTAGTCAGAGACTGGAGATTAGTGTCCTCCAACCTTAGTTGCACGCTATGCAGCGTAGCGCCTCATCGTTCCTCGCCACCACTCCCTGCAGCTGCTATTCACTCCACTTAGGAGTTCACCTAATCTGCAGAGAAAAGTGCAGGGCAGTGGCGAACCCCGATGCAGGGAGGGAGCTGTGGTCCCTGGCTATGTGAACAGCGACAGACACCTCAGGCTTGCGGGTGTGGGCTGGAGAGAGGTTCCACACTTGGGGTGGAGGGGCAGAATCCCACTCTGGGCTAGGAGTTTCCTTGTGTAAAAACCAAGGAGGAGAACGAACTCCTCGCAGAAGCTGGATCCCAAGGACAAACAGCCAGCGCGCCCTGCCACACAGCGCAGGCACAGGAACTGTGGTTAACACGAGTCCAGTGCCTGGGGGACGGGAGCAGCAAAGCCCTTAACAGGTGTCCCTGGAACCCTGCGCCTTCAGATCACAAGCCCAGGTGTCCCAGCGGAACACTGGCAAAACTGTCCCTCGGGAAGAACGTAGAGAACAGCAGTGGGTCGTAAAACAGTCTTTCTTTGTCCAATTAGTTGACTTCAAAATTCTTCGCCTTTAGTTCTTGCACCATTCGAGATTTCGAGAGAGCAGGGAGACCATGCCTCGGGAAATGTTCCTCAGGAGTGAAGCCCGAAGGCTGAAAGAGGACATGCAGGACTTTCAGTCACGCTAGAGGGCTGTTTCAACCTTACCCTGCAAACTCTTCATTCACCAGCAGTCTTTCCAGAGGTTTGCTACAAGTCTCTTTTCCTTCAGATTTTAAAGGGGGCAGTAGAGACTTGAAAGCCAGGAAGCCAGGCTTGTCTTAACCACCGTGTCTCTCAGAGCTGCACAAGTCACCTCGCTGCATTGGATCACTCTTCTTGTTGTTTTCTTTTCTTTCTTTCTTTTTTAATTTATAAAATAAGGATGGCCACATTAGTTCTCAGAATGTCTCTGAAGGATACAAAACAATGATTCGATTTAGATTAGGTGTCTCGAAAAAAAAAAGTTATACTTAACCTATTTTTAAAAGACAAGTACTCCCCCACGTAGTAATAATTACTCCTTTATTGGGAAATGGATTTTCAGTCCCGTGGCCACTGAAAGTCACACACCCTAATTATAGGTCATAAGAAGTATAGAATCTGATATCAATCTTCAATTCATGTGACATCATGCTAAAGAAGCTACCTATAAAACAGTGTTTCGTGGGCCTTTCAATTACCAGTACATAAAAGGCAGCAGGCCTGCGAGAAGCCATGATGTTTTACACACTCTGCTTAAAGTCCTTTTTGTAAGCATTTTTTTGGTTTAGGGAAGTATCTCTTGTTCGCACATATGCTTTCAGTTGAACAGATTCCTTTTTTAAAAAAGAGACACTGGGGAATGAGTAACTCCTGTGGCCTCACAAGAGCTGGGAATTGCTCTGCCTCTGAGCTTCAGATTCATACTTTTTTTCTGTTTTTGGTTTTTTTGCTTTGTTTGAGGACTGCATCTTACTAAGTTGCCCAGGCTGACCCAGTGTTCTCTATGTAGCCCAGGCAGGCCTTGAACCTACTTAACCTCCCTAGGAGTCAGTGTTGCAGGCAGCACCATCAGGTTCAGCTCTCTGTGCTTCTTAATATTGGGACGGTGAAGGAAGGACTCTGTGTGTCTAACAAGTTCAACTTTTGAAAACTGACATAGAAGCAAATGACCAAAACAAATCTGATGAGCAGGGTTGCTGAACATAATAGTTTTGGAGGATTTTAACCTATTTTTCAAGCAGTGATTGCACAAAACACTCTTCTCTCATAGCAATGATTAACAAAGGCTTCTAAGCGGCCCTTTCTGAAAACTGAACTCACTTCCTTATAGGCATGCCAGCGTCTTAAATGATTCACATGCTCCATACCCCTCTGATCTGTAACTCCAATAATAACAAAGAACACAGGACTTAAGTCTTTCAATAAAGTACAGATTGGATGAGAAGCTGATCTGGGAGGTGAAAGTCCTTCCACCGTGCAGCACACTATCGACATAGCTATGCCAACTTATGACACTGCACAGTCCGGTTCTAAGGAAAGGCCTTTAAGGCACACATGTTACAAGCTATAGGAACAATGAACAGCTCTGAGGAAGGACCCTCAGCCTGTGAAGCTGCTGAATTAATGATAGTCTAAATGGAAACAGGACAAGATTATCAAACCAGATTCCTCTCTTGATGAGTAGTTCAGTTCTTTGGGCAATTCCATACCTTTCCAGAATAGATGCCAACTCTTCTACAGATAGGGAGAAGATAGAAACCCCCAAATGCCTACATAAGTAGAGCCAGCAGTAGCTGTGTGCTCCCAGGCTAGGTCGAGGAAGAAAGCAGAAAGTGGTAAGAATGTACACAGCCTAAGAAATACATAGCACATAAAGGAACTGAAGAAATACATAGCACACAAAGGAACTGAAGGCAGAGGCCTGTTCTCAGGTTCCAATAAGATGACCTACAAAAACTACATTTAATATGGTTAGATCTCTCTCTCTCTCTCTTTTTTTTTTAAAGAAACAAAACTTGTATTCTTAAAAACTTAGACCAGTGAGACGGCTCAGTAGGTTATGCAGGTATCACCAAACCTAACAACCTGAGTTAGACCCCTGAGGCCCCTCATAGTGGAAGGAGAGAATCTGTCCCTACACATTACCACTTAACTCCATATACCCCCCAAACACACACACACACACACACACACACACACACACACACACACACATGCACACATACACAAACACACATGCACACACACATACACATGCACACATGCACACACCTTCATATGCACACTTATACACATGCTCTGTACACACATACTCTGCACACATAGCTACAGACACCACACATGTAGACACACACACACCCATACATACCCTACACACACTTGTGCAAATGTAATAAAGCATCTTTTGAAATGCAGTGGTGCCAAGTGATGTCTTAAAAGCCAAAATTCGCTGGGCAGTGGTGACACATGTCTTTGATCCAGCACTTGGGAGGCAGAGGCAGGTGGATTTCGGCGTTCAAAGTCAGCCTGGTATACAGAATGAGTTCCAGGACAGCCAGGGCTACACAGAGAAACCCTGTCAAAGAAAAAGTCAAAATTCCAGGTGAGCATATCAAAATAAATGAGGTGGTAAGTAGACAGAAAGGTAGAAGAAAGAAAAAAAGGGCATAAAGTAGAGAGCAGTCCCCTTTATACATGGAGGATCTACTCAGAGACCTCTAGAACATTTCAGAAACCATGACAAAGTTGGCTAAAAGCTTGACACAGAAGGTAAGAACAACAACAACTAATAATGAAATGAACAATTATAACAATAGAATGTAACAAAAGTTTTATAAACACATCTCCATCGCCTATCGTACTGTAGTTAACATTTTCTTGTGGGGATGTGAAGGAACACACATCTCCATTTGGCTTATCTGAATCACATCACTATGGCCCTTTGGGGCCACTGCTATATAATAGAGGTTGCTTATTCACAAGAACTTCAACACTACCACAGTCATTCTCAGAAGGGAGGTGACCACCAAGTGAAACACAGACTGCTAGCATATGTATTCTGGATACACTAGATATAAAAATGCCTCATAACCTGGGTAGGATAGATAGCACAAATATCTCATGATATTCCTCCAAATGGCATGCAGTTTAAACTTACAAACTGTTTTTTCTGGAAAGTTCCATATAGTGGGTAGAAAACTGAAATAGTAGAAAGTAAAACCTTCAATAAAGGGCAGACTAGAGAGCTATTTGCAGTAGAGACCTCCAGGGATCTCCAGTCTTATTGCCTCTTGTGTCATTTAAGTCTGATAAATGTCCTCGAATGCTTAAAATATGTCTCCACAAAAATTTCCTCTACTCCACTGCCTATTCCTCAGAACATACAGATACAAGAGGCAGAGAGCCACAGTTTGACTGCCAGTTGAACTAGCTTTCCACTGCTACGGTACATACAGGAGAAAACCATCCATGAAGTAGGTACATGTGTCTAGCTCACAGGCTTGCACCTTTGCCTTAGGTGGGTCAGCAAGTCATCATGGGTCATGGAGAAGATCAAATCTATTGATCTGACCTTCTTACAGTAAGAGAGATGGAGCAGGAGGAGAAGAAGAAGATAAGGATGACCCAATCACTGGGTCCTCATGGTCTCTTCAGAGGCATGCCCTCATGCCCACAAGACTGGAAATCTACCTGGATCTCAGTTTCTTTCCCCTCCCGAGAGTCCAAGCCACAGGACATACCTTCAATATATGGTCCATTTAGATGACCTTACAGACTTCCAACCCGACACCAATGTATCATTTCCTTCTTATATGTATATGTTTGTCTGATATTCCCAGACAAACTGTGGCAGAGGACCTTTCAGTTAATGGAACAATCTAGATGTTTTAGACATTTTTGGGTAAATTAATTTTAGAACAGTTTGTCATTTACAAAGAAAAGTTCAATAGCCTCATTATAGATGCTCAGTTTATTGTACAAAGTAAATCATGGGGTATTTGCTCCAGTCTAAAATTCATACCAAGAGCAACAGCTTCTCCCACATAGAAATAATTTCATTGTTATTTTAGGTAGGAAAGTAATTTATAACCATGATAAAAAGTCAGCAATGGCAAAGACAGGAACTAAAACTTTCTCTGTTCAGTCGATATTCTTCCAATATGGTAACACTTACCTGTCCTCTTCAATACACACACGGATACTGAGCACTCAAAATAGGCAAGTGTGGGACTGAATCTTAATTACATCTTAACTTGCACACTAAATTAAATGGCTATGTAGGGACAGTGTATGCTGTGGACATTAGGTGTCACCCAGCATCCTCATCTTTGGAATATGGGTATAAGTTATCATGACTAAGCTGATTTCTGTTTGTATGGTTGGTTGGGTTGGTTTGCTTTACTTTGCTTTTTCAAGACAGTGTTTTTCTCTGTAGCCTTGGCTATGCTATAACTTGCTCTGTAGACCAGGCTGGCCAAGAACTCACAGATATCTATCTCTGCCTCCCTAGTGCTGGGATTAAAGGCATGTACCAGCACTGCCCAGGTTGATCTAATCGTACATAAACTTCATTACTTAATAATAACATCACAGATGTTAACATCCATTACTTTACAGGCAATTCCATTACTTTAACAGTTGCCTGATCCTTAACGGAATAAATATATTAGATTATTTATCCCAGTTACAGACATCCAGGTCAGTCATCTTGTGCATGTTTATAATACACTTGTTTAATTCTTTTGAGGCAAGACATTTCAGGGTTCCTCTAAGTTCAATAGAAATTTTTTTCCCTCTTTGTGAGCTTGACTTGGGATGCTATAGTCCTAGAAAAATTGACAGCTACCAAAGCTCCCCTGAGACAGTGATTTTCAGAGAACTGTCTCATGAATTCAAAGAATGAAACTCACACACCACACAGTGTGAGTTTTAGAGAGTTTTCTCTAAAATATAGGTGGAAACTAAGAGTATAAGGATAAATAATAGAGGTAGACAGATGATTAGATGGATGGATGGACAGATAGATGATAGATAGATAGATAGATAGATAGATAGATAGATAGATAGATAAATGTGGGTGAGTGAGAAAGAGAGAAGAAGAAGAAGAAGAAGAAGAAGAAGAAGAAGAAGAAGAAGAAGAAGAAGAAGAAGAAGAAGAAGAAGAAGAAGAAAGAGAGAGAGAGAGAGAGAGAGTGAGCATAAAGCTGCTGGTAGGTAGTTGAGTAGGTTTTTTTTTTAAGGACTTATAGCAGAAACTGGGGTGAGGCATGAGGTCTATCCTGTTGGCACAGCAATCAGGTATCCAGGTGCCTCTTCTCAGTTTCAGTTACAGAGTCATGAAGAGCTTCCAGGAAAGGAAAGGAGATAACAAGGACAGGGAAACAGAATTCCCTGCTGTTCCTGGACTTCAGCAAGGAGATTCTGGGAACGGTGCTTCAGGGTCCCTGTACTACCTCGCCTGTTTCTATTTCCTGTTCTTATCTGTCTATTTAGTATAAGTTTGAAGAGACAGTGAGAGAGTCACTTTAAATTTCCCCTTAAGCCAAGTTTGTGTTGCATGATCTGGACCAGAAGAACATGAGTAGGAAGCAAGCCACGGAGCTTCCTCCATGATAGGGTAAATATTTCAGTTTAGTGGCACTCAGATGATCACGGAGTCAGCATGTGGCATGTTCAGAATAAAATTTCAGTGATTGACCCCAGGCAAGCATAATTGAAATAGTAAGCTTTTAGCTTCGGGGTAAGTACAATAAAGGGATAAAAGGCACAAGAGAATGCGTTTGTTTGGATTCCTCAGAGAAATGCATTTTGGCTTCACTGGCGGAAAAGTAGTTTTCTTCTGACTTTAATGTCAAGGTTTCCTGAGAGATCATTAAATAAGCTCCAAGCCAAGCCAGGCTGACTTAAATCATGGGCAGAACAAAGTGGAAATGGACTGTGGGAGCTGCTTCCCGAAATAGGAAAGAAATAAACCACATAAATCAGTGTACCCCAGATAGGAAGGACATGGGAAGAAGGGCATGAGACCCAGGCAGAGCAACCAGCTAATGGGACATGGCTCAGAAACTGCAGCCATGCAGCCAAAGGAACTCCTAAGAGTGCACAGCACTTATCTTCCTTGAGGGAAAAAGACTCAAGTCTCTAGATGGAAACAGCACTTAGTAATGATACTTAATATACATGACACCGTCTCTGCCTTACCTAATCAGAATACTTAGTGATTATCCAAATAAGTGTTTCTCATGTAAAATCTGCTTAAAGTTTCACTCCCTGTAACAAAAACTACAGCACCTGAACATCCTGATAGCCTTGGATTAAAATACAGATCTTCAATAAGTAGGTCGTAGACATTCTTCCAACTGGATCTTGATCTGTTGTAGACACAAGGAGGGGCAACAGCTTGCAGGAATTACCTGGACAGACTTGACTGAGTTGCCTCTGAGAGATATTAAGAAAAGCAATCAATTTGTGCAAATGGATTCTTTTAAAGTAATCTTTCTTTAAAAAACAAAAACAAAAAAAACTCATTGACAGGCTGGAAAATGGCTCTGTGGGTAAAGCCCTTGCTGCCCAAGCAGAAGGACCTGCATTCAGATTCCTACAACCCAATCAAGGCAGACACAGTATCCCATGGCCTCTGTATTCCCGGCACTTCAGAAGAGAGTTGAAGGACAGAGACAGAAGAACGCCTGGAAGTTCATGGGCCAGAGAGCCAGGTAGTAACAGCCACAAACAATGAGACTATTCTAGACAAGGTGGAAGGTATAGCCTGATCCTCAGGCTGTGCTCTGACATCAACATACATGCTGCATTGTGTGTGCACATGCATATGTATGTGGAGAGGGAGTGGTGTGGGAATATACATACATACCATATATGCACACACAAACAAAAGATTTTTTAAAACTTATTATAAATAGCCAATTTAATAATTTGTTCTGATGAAAAGTTAATAGTTTTCTTTTCTTTTCTGATATATGGTTAACCCATTTTGTAGTGAGCAGATAATTTAAAATGAATAGACCAGAGATGGTCACTAAATGAAGAATCTCACAAATTCCATGGGTATTTTCTAAATTATTTTTATCTATTTTTTTCATGAATGTGGGTTATGAAGACAGGTGTCTCATTCAAAAAAAGGGAAACAACTAGTTGCTCAAAGTAGAATGCTAAATCTTAAATTGGGCGTTAAGTATCATTTGCTGTGATTTTTTTTTTGTTTCTGTTGGATTTGGGGTTCTTCTGTTTTGAATTTTTAATTGCAGATTCAAAGTAATTAAGCAGGATTGTAAGCAACATATGTGCATTTTGCTGAGATTTTTATCTCTCAGTGATCAACCAAATGCTTCTGGAATAGGGAAAGGCTCTAAAAGAGTATTTAAATGTAAATGATCTGTGGTTCAAATTTAAATGGAGGGGCACTTTTGCGTAGAATTCAAAGTTTAATCAATGCAAAATTTCATCTGATTATCTGAGATAGGGAAGACCAGTGGATGAAAAAGAAACACAAGCACCCTGTTAGGAATTTCAATTCTTCATAATAAGTGTTTACTTCATAAAGCATATGGAGACAAAATTTGATATATATTTTCAACCGTATAGTAAAACAAATTTTAATTTTAATTTTTTTGAAAGTGTAAATTTAAAGCACTTTCAGGCTAGCTTATCCCTGAATGAGAAGAGGAGATTGGAATGTAATTTTTGCCTATCACAATGAAATGGAGAAAGGCCTTACTCAAGGCAAAAGTGGCCAAGCCTGAGTAATGCATACCAGATGTATTTCATGACCCACTCCTTTTTTATGGAAAACAATCACATAAAACTCAAAGAAGCATTTCACTGACCACAGCTCCTATAAACCGCAGCTTCACCAAGTGGTCATTGCAGGCACTGTGTTAGACAAAGCCCTTGCAAACCTTAATCACACTGCCAACTGTGTCAAGGCCTACTAAGGGTATACACTAAGAGTATCAGTCAGAGTTCTCTAGAGGGACAGACTTTATAGAATGAATTTCTATAAAGAATGAATATGTGTGTGTGTGTGTGTGTGTGTGTGTGTGTGTGTGTGTATGTGTGTGTGTATATGGAGATAGAGCAAGAGAGAGGATTTATTAGAGTAGTTTACAGCTTGTGACTCAGATAGTCCAACAATGACTTTTTACCAACAACAAAAGTCCAAGCCTATGACCAGGTAGAACATCATGACTGGAAAACATGATCAAGCAGAGCTGCCCAATCATAATAGCTCGGGCCTAAAGATTACAAGAGAGAAAAGAGGAAGCCATGGTCCAATAAGCCCACTGAGGTCATGCTCTCCCAGTCCTAACCTTCTCCACTAGGCCACACCCTGGAGAGACTCCACTATCTCACCGTAGTACCACAAGGGGCTTCAGCATATGAACATTGGAGGACATTTAAAATTCTAACTATAATGTCAGATTTTTGTATAAAGACTTACACAAACCAGGGGAGAGTCCTTGTAATCTATGACAGGACATATTGGGGGCTCACATTTAAAAAAAATGGAGAGTGTTGTTTGTTCTCTTGTTTGTTTGTTTTTTCTAGTACACATTGTATGTGAGGAGACCAGAAAAATGCTTTCTGGCAGAGATAATCAGAGACAATATATTTCTTTGCGTTTCTATAAAGAACTTTGGTTCCTTTTCCAGTTGGACACATTTACGGCCACTGTACTTGGCTGAGTTGTGTGATAGGAGGGAAAATAATTCCACTCCGAGGAACAATTAATTACAGGATAGTCAGCATTGAAGAGACTAATTAAGACAAGATGCACTATATAGTGAGTATATTTCAAAGATTTTAAAAGGTAATAGAAGGGACCAGCAACACAGTCAGTGAAGGAAAGAATTCTGAGTAAGACTTATTCATGGCATGTGAAATCAGGAACTCTCCTACTGTGGAACAAAGCCACAAGGTGCAAGCTTATGTTTGCAACCAGTGTGAAATCATTTGCAACCATACACGGCACTAACCAAGTTTAATCGCCTGCCAATTTGTGTGAAACTTTGTAGAAGCTAGGTTCTA
Source organism: Mus musculus (assembly GCF_000001635.26). Lineage (NCBI taxonomy): Eukaryota > Metazoa > Chordata > Mammalia > Rodentia > Muridae > Mus > Mus musculus. The sequence goes on from NC_000069.6 coordinate 82,557,804, forward strand.
GTCAATAGTAAATAACAAGCTAACTATTATCTTCCCTTGGCAAGTTGCCTGAATTTTAGGCTTTTCACAAACTGTGAGAAACTCAAAGAGCACACGGCGACTCCACCCTGCTTGCTTTTTGCTGCCTAGCCACGCCCTCCAATTTCAGTGACAATTATTTTGTGTTGCTTATCCTGGGTCAAAAATTCAGGGAAGCCAGAGCTGGATGGTTAGTCTCTATTCAGGGGACAGCAGATGGAGAAAGGGGGCTGTGATGTTTTCTGAGATGGCAGCTTCCCTCCAGGGTCTGGCCCTGGCAGGGATCCACTGCAGAAGCTGGGGGAGTGATTCATCACTCACTTTTCTCTCTCCAAATGTGGCAGTCCCATAGGAGTCAGACTTCCCTGGCCTTTGGTTTCCCACAGAGAGAAGCTTCTATAGGAGAGTGCTCAAAAGGCCCAAGAAGAAATTTCAGTCTTAAAATGCCCTAGGTACCAGACCCTGTCTTCTGCCTATTTGTTGGTGAGACTGGTCTCTAAACCCAGCCTCTATGAGGAAGAAGAGGAAATGCAGCCCGAATCTCTGAATGGGAGAACGGTACGTCCAGGGAGGGAAGGAATGACCAATGCCCTGAGACTTGTCAGGCCACATCTCTTTGTCTTTCATTGTGTTTCAGAAACATCTTGTTTGATTAATACTTCCATTAAACCGGATCAGCAAGAGGGGAAAAGAATCGTAGTATCTGCAATTCTAATCTATTCATAGACAGACTTCCTTACACATTCTCCTTGGTTAAGGGGACAGAATGTGGCTCCCTGATCTCCAAGTCCTGTGTTTAACTGGTTCCCTCTCAGCACTGCTTACACTGAGTATCATCAGTGGGGGGAAAGGGGTTGAGACTGTGTGCTCTTCTCATTGACTTAGGAGGGATGAATAGCATTTGGCCTTGGAGGATGCACAGCCTGTGATACACAAATGTTATTTAATCTCCCCAGTCTAGATATTAGTATTAGAAGGGCTACTTGACAGTGAAAGTCAATAAAGTCATTTAGCTTCCTAGACTGGAAAGACGAGCATATCAACGTTCTAAGGCAATGAAGAAAGAAACCAAAGAAGACACTTTAGGATGTAATGGCTTTACTCAGAGGAACATAATTTAAAATTTAAAAATAGTATATGTTGCTATCATAAATTAAGCATTTTATTTGATCCCATTGACAAAACAGCTGACTATGCATGTTCATAGTACTTGATGCTTACTTAAAGTGTATGCTATTAAATGTCTAGGGTAATGCATTTTTTTTTTTCACCAAAGAACCCTAGATCCTTATGGCAACTTTCCAGAAGTGCTTATGAGATATTTAAAATTCTGGAGGAAAATATAGCTGTACAGAATACATGCAGCATATCAATTCCTGGTATATATTTGCTAGGACATAATGCACAAAAATCAACATTAACTCATACTGCATGCCTTTTGATTATATTATACTCTTATGGAACTCAGTTTGTAGTGGTTACTATGTTAAAAGCATTAATATATGACTACTCAGTGAGGAATAGAAAATGAGAGTTGGTTGTTTGTGGGTTTCAAGATATGAAGAATTACACAGGGTTTGGTGGCACAAGCATAGCTCATTAGCATAAAGTTATGTTTACTTTGAAATGTTACATAGTCTTCCAAAGTGGAAAATCTAGAAAGCATAGGTAAATTCTTAAATATATTTGACATACCAAAATTAAACCAAGATGATGTAAACAGTTTAAATTTATCTATACCACTCATAGAGATTGAATCATTAATAAAACACAAAAACCAAAAGGGCAAGACTAGACAGATCCACTGTCAAATTCTACCAAATCTTAAAGAATAGCTAATAGCAACTTTCCTCAAAGTGTTGTATAAGACGGAAAGGAAGGGAAGAGACTTGAGTAAACTCCTTCTATGAAGTCAGCATTACTCTGATACCCAAAGTGGACACGTATACAACAAAGAAAGAAACTATAGGTAAATTCCTATGAAGAACACAAATTGAATATTTTTCAATAAATTTCTGGCAAGTAGAATTCATTAACATGTTAAGATGAGCAAACTCCATGACCAAGTGATTTCATTGTGGGGATGCAAGAGTGATGAAAAACACATAGATAGATAGATAGATAGATAGATAGATAGATGATAGATAGATAGATAGATAGATGATAGATAGATAGATAGATAGATAGATAGATGCAAGAGTGATGAAAAACACATAGATAGATAGATAGATAGATAGATAGATAGATAGATAGATAGATAGATAGATACATACATACATACATACATACATACATACATACATACATTCATACATACATAGATGCAATACATAAATGAACTTCAAGACAGAAATCATATGTTCATCTCAACAGCTGCAGAAAACATTCAACATCCCTTCATGGTTGACAAGCTGAACACACTTAGAATAAATGGAACATGCCACTGTGTAGCAAAGGCCATGTGTGAGATATATATATATATATATATATATATATAGATAACACTATTCTAAAAGTTGAGAGTGTATCTTCTGAAATATGGAAGGAAAAAATGGATTTCTATTTTTCTCTACTCTTATTAAATTATCTATAAAAGTCTAGCTAGAGCAATAAGGTCAAAGGAAGAGAAAAAAATTAAAGAAAAATTCAAATTGCATGTATTTGCAAATGGAATGACTTTAAGTAAGGCCAGAAGGACTCTATCAGAAAACCCTTAAGTCCCTTAAACAGTTTCAGCAAAATGGCTGAACACAAAAATCAGCACACAAAATTCATAGTTTTTCTGTACATCAGTAACAAAATTGCTTAGGAAAAAAATTCCCATCTGATCAAGGCTCTAAATACCTTGGTATAAACCTAGCCAAGGAGGTGAAAGGCTTCTACAACAAAAGTCTTAAGAAACAGAAGAAAGAACCAAAGAAGACATTCAGAGATGTAAAGCCCCCTCCTACTCATGGAATAACAGAACCAGTATTGTGGAAATGACCACATTACCAAAGCAGTCTTTATGTTCAGTGCAATCTCCCCTCAAAACTCTCCATTGTGTTTGTTTCTCACAGAACTACAAAAAACAAAACAATCCTACAATCCTACACTTCATAGGAAATCACAGAAGACCCCAAAGAGCCAAAGCAATCTAATACAGAAAGAATGATGCGGGAGCATACTAACAGTGAAAACGACAGAGAGGCTCATAGGCCAGTGAAAGGTAACCCTGGACCCAGAAGTAGGCAGCAGCCGCCTACCTTTTGTCAAAGGACCATAAACATGCACTCAAGGGAAGACAAGCTCCTTGCAAAGCGGGAGGCTAAAGGTAGATTTCCACTTACAAAGAATTGAAGTAGATTTATGTCTCCCACTCTGCATAAACACACAAAATCAATTCAAAGTGCATTGCCGAGTTTCATGTAAGGCCTGAAAGCTTGAAAGTTCTAAAGAAAAATAGAACACATCAAGATGCAGGCGCAGGCAAGACTTCTCTTCATAAGGACTCCAGTAGCACAGGAAATGATCCCAGGAACGATTTTACATAAGCGTAAAAAGCTTCTGCACGGCAAAAAGGAAATAATCAGAGGAGTGGGAGACACCATCGGCAGGATGGGGAAAGGATCTTCACCTGCTCCACAGCAGAGAGAAGTGTCCAGGATTAATAAAGAATTGAGCACTAAAAAGGCAAATCATCCAATTCATAAATTGTCTAATTAACCGAATGGATGGTTCTCAAAGGAAGAAGCACAAATAGCCATTACATAATTTTAAAAAGTGCTCAATGGGTTCAGGGTGGGGGATGGTTCAGCAGTCAAGAGCTCTAAGTTTGGTTCTCAGTGTCCATGCTGAGTGACTTACAACTGCCTAGAATTCTAACTCCTGGGGCTCCTATACTTCTGGGGCCATAGACATGTAATATATATGGATGTATATGAAAATGTCCTTATCTAACAGTATCAAATATAATGGATATACACAATGAATTATTTTAAGAATTTAAAAGATAATCATGTGATCTGATTTCAGACCAGAGTCTTCTCAGGCCCATCTAAAGCTATGTCTTGCTCTTCCCTCACAGATGATTTTGAGAGGAAGTCCGAGGCTGACTGATTCCAAGGTGTTAGAGACTACATATCTGCAGAACAGAGTCACATTAATTAAATAGGCTCCTCTTCTCCATCTCCCTCACATCCTCGAATTCACCTTTTTTCCTCAAAATCCAAGACTCTTGTCTTGCCCTCTGCTGCCCTGGAACCAGAGACAGCCTGAATTCAAGCACATCAGCCAGAAGACCCATCAGTCATGTAGCATAGACCCTCCCTCTTCTCTGCAACCTATAGGAAGTGACCTCCAATCTGTCACATGGGCCTGGTCTCCTCAGAGCCTTGCCATAGAGCTTTCTCTCTATGGTATTGGGGACTGATATCCTAAGAGCTCCCTAGTGCTGTGTATCCATGGTGTTGGGGTCTGATATCCCCAGTGTCTCCCTCAGGGATTCCATGGGATTAATGTCTCTTTGAGTAAATCTATTATCAAAAAGACAATAGGATTTAATGTCACCTTTGAACTCCAAACTTGAGACCATTCCAGGGCAAAAGGACACACACACACACACACACACACACACACACACACACACATTTCTTCCTTTCCACCATCCCTGGCACTCTACATTCTTAAGAGTTATATGATTTTACCCTGGCCATTCCCTCCTCATGATTCCTCTCAGAACAGCATCAGGTATAATGCATACCCGAGCGTCATTAGCTCACAGTGAAGAAAATGATATAACTAGAATGGTAAAGTGGAGAGAGTAACAGAGCCATTGGGATGGGCAGCAGCTTATAGTCCACTGTATTTGGAATGTACTGGTTACTTTTGCTTCACTGTGACCAAACCACTGACACAAACAAGTTACAGGAAGTAAAGTTTATTTAGCTCATGATTTTAGAGGAATTTCAGTCCACCGAAATCATGAGAACATGAGAGAGAAATTGTCCGGACAATCTAGAGTGAAAGTTCTAGGTAAAAAAAAAAAAAACAAAACCCCGAAGTGGACAATTTATTTTCTCCACTACAAGCTGGAAATGAAGCTTAGTCATTACCACAGGCCACGGTTTCCAGCAGAGTTTAAGCAAAAATGTTTCTGCTTCTGCCATGGCTAGAGACCAGCTGGGGATATAGGAAAGCGAGGTTTGAGTTCTCCTTTGCTCTTTTTCCCTGAAGGAATATACTAGTCCTGAAAATCATGCTGATAATATCACTGAAGCCCCAAGACACCTTAACACTTGTTGTGGGATGGATCAGCTAATCCCTAACTTCCTCCATCCAGGAAACCCTATGTCAACTTCAAGGCTGTGGCACTCAATGGCATCCTTTTCTTCTGCTTCCCAGATCTCTCTCTCCCCCTCTCCCCCTCCCCTTCTCCCTCGCCCTCTCCCCCTCCCCTTCTCTCTCTCCTTCTCCCCCTCTCCCCCTCTCCCTCTCCCCCTCCCCCTCTCCCTCTCCCTCTCCTTCTCCCCCGCCCCCTCTCCCCCTCCCTCTCCCCCGCCCCCTCTCCTCCTCTCCCTCTCCCTCTCCCTCTCCCTCTCCCTCTCCCTCTCCCTCTCCCTCTCCCTCTCCCACTCCCTCTCCCTCTTTCTCTCCAGAATAAGATACTTCTTTCTAAAACATGCCCTCTATGATCATTGAATTTCATTCTTCAAATTCACAAAACAAAGTGACTTAGGGTAACTGGTGGCCATTGAGTGACCCTAGCAACTCAGACCAAATACAACACAAAGACAGAATGGTTTTGTTGCTCTCAAAACAAACAAGTATTCTTATATTGACAGTCAGAAAGACATGGGACAATGGCTCAGTCTGGGACAGTAGGAATACATATAGGAAGAATCTTAACATAATGGAGTCCAGAAAAAAGAGAAAGATGAAATCAGACACCAAGCTCTTCATCCTTGGATGCTCACCCCAGTGATCTTTTTTTATCAGCCAAGCATCTCCTTAAAAGCCGCACAATCCCAAAACAATCCCAAAGCCTGGAACTTCATGTTCTAAACACTATTCTCTGCTGGGGACTTTTCAGATTCAAACTATAATGCTTGGCTCTATAATATTTAGAATGTGCTAATTTTGAAAACTCCATCATGGTACATGAGCAATACATTAAAATGTTTTTTGAATTCTTAAAAAAAAATAGCCAAGGCTTTCAATGTACCCATTTCAATTTACTCACACCATTGAGATCAGACATAAATGAAAACCTTCTTTTCCTAATTCTTTTCACACATTCCTTGGTGCCATTCCATCGTTTCCCAACAGTAATGACCAAGAGAGAGAACTACAGATTCTCAGGATCTTTTGGCAACTCTGTCATCTGGAATCTTGTTATTACTTTTCGATTTTCTGGCAGCATAAAAAACAACTATAATAAGGCTTTTGACTGGTTCATTCATCTTGCTCCTGGTCTGCGGGTACATCCAAATCTGATAGAGAAATCACTCAGCCTCCAGATGCCACTTCCTTAATTAAGTTAGCCTGAAAGAGAAAAAGGATATGGAAGATGTGAACATCACCTTCTGTTACTTTGTATTACACAGTATATATTATCACATGTCTTACTGTAGTTTCCAGTGGTGGAGCCTAAGACAGGTGCTTCCAGACTCTTGGCTTTAGGGCCAAAGAACTGAAAATAGGAGCAAGAGAAGCCAGATGACTTTATTCAGAATGACACAATAGTGCAGATTACAGAGGTACACACTGTCGGGATTGACATCAGGTCATATACTAAGACAACTAGATGCCCCAATTATTGTTTAAGGCTTTTACTTTTTAATGGCATGAGGCATTTGATTATTAATGGGTGCAACATGGACATATTTTTGTTTCAGTTGATAGATTATATTGTGCATTCATTTTCAGAGTACACATGTCCCTCTCTATAATACATCTGATTTTAATCATATGCATACCCAATTTATGCATGCCCTATCATAAGACAGGGACTAGGGGATTTTCCTTACAAGTTTAATAAGGGGCACATTTTTGCCTTACTGCATATGCACCCAGAAATAGTTCAAGCCAGGTCTGTCCTTCTATTCCTCATATCTAGTTACACTGGAAGCACATTGGAATAAAAACTGTCTAAATTGTATTGCTACCACGACCAGGAAACCAATACTATTGTTCAGAGATTGCAGTATGTGTAGCCTGATACAACATTCCAAAGTCACTAGGTACATTGTTTGGAGAGGGGTGTGAGTGCACAGTACATGCAGAAAAAGGAACAAGTCTACCAAAGTGTTATCACAAAAAGGAGGCATACATAATTCAAACCAAATGAGAGATCTGGAGTACTAAACTGCCTCCTATGCTTGCCTATCTTGATAGCATATCAGTATTAATAATAATAAAAATAATAATAATAAACCACAACATTTTATATCGCTAAGAATATAGCTAAGTGGGAAGTAAACACCAAAGTGATTATATAAACTTGGCTAAGTTTACAAAGTATCGTGCTAGGGTTCCCACTTCAGAATCATTTCAAGCCCTTAATTACAACTCAGGTCCCAACATTTCCCTTGGATACCAAGAACAACGAACTTCTTTGGGATGATTGCCACAATTTGAAAAAATTACATTTCCTGCAGTTTCATATGCACCTACATCTGGTAAACATCTACATAGCTGAGTATTCTGCTAATATGCAAATGAATGAAGTGATGAGAATGATAGGGAGGAGAAGGGAGAAGAGGGAATGAGATAGAAGCTTTCAATCTTTGCAAATGACTAGCAAGTTTATTAAATAACTCACAAGCAATTGATTTTTTAATATACAAACTTCCCATGAATGAAAAGCTTTGAAGATTGGAAATGTCACAAGTAAACTACTAGAAATTTTTATTAATTTCTTCATTATTCTCAACCTATATCAGATATAAGTCAGCGTCCTGCTTTTCTTATAAACTCCCAAATAAAACTGCCATTGTCCAAGGTGCCTGGAAAGCCCTAAGTGACACAAACTCTCAAATACTTTGGGTCCTCTACCAATAGGTTGGATTGCCAAGCGAAGACGGCACATTCTCCTCTGGCAACTATCTTTATTAAAAGAATAACCTTGATTTGAAGAACATGGGTTGTGATCTAAGATTACAAGTATCCAGAAATAGAATTGGTAGAGTTCTGACATCCCGACTCACAGATGTTGCTGCAACTTTCATTCATAGAACACTTCGCAAACTACTATACTCACAGGTGTGACTTCAAAATTTATCAAATAGAAGTGATTCTTAGAGATGATATTACTCTAAAAATAACCAAATCACCCCCTCCTTAGCAAAAGTTTCTGGTAGCTAGTAATATTGGCTGATTTTGTTGCTGTCTTGAGACACTTTTATCACATAACCCTGACTGGTCTAGATGTCACTGTGTAAAGCAGACTAACTTCAAACCTGGGACACTCCTTCAGCCTTTGTGTCCCAAGTGCTGGGGTTGGAAGTGTGTCCTCTAACCGGAGCCAGCTATTTCTCAGTTAAAGGAAAAAGAGTGATGGATCTTACCACAGAGGCTTCAAACCTGGTTATGAACAAACTTGAAAGATGATTTAGTTTCAGTGTTATAAATATGCTACAACAAGGATGTATAAACCATAACGTTAGTTCAAAGGAATGAAGTACACGTCAAGTTCTTGCAGAAACAGGGGTGTGGGGGTGGGGTAGAAACGATCTCCACAAGGAACGGGAAGGTAGATAAGTTGCTCAGGTAGGCAGCTGCAGACGCAAATATTCGCTCACTCTGACGAATTCTATTTTCTCACTGAAAGCTCTAGACACTCGCATTTCTGTTGTTTCAATTTGTACCACAGGGAACAACACAAGTCTGAAGATGTTTGTTCATAAACCTGATTACATAAACAAGAGTTTGTACACAAATCTAAAGAAGTAAAAATAGAAATGAAATTCTTCCACTTAGACCACATTTACAGGATGACAGATAGGGGTTAATGTGAAAACTTGGAACATTTGTTTACCTAGCAGGAAACTCCTGCATTCTGTTAAGCAGATCTTAGGGTCCTCATTTCTTCATATAAAGATGAGATATCATGCTAGGTCAGCAATAAGTGGTAAGTGATGTACTTAGCAAGGGATGAAAGCATGTGGTTCATGTTCATCCCCTACACACTTGTGATGGGTTCTGATTCATTCATTTTTCCACGATTGTGGATTGTGTTGTCTTGTTCTAGAAGTTACCATGAATACAGAGGGCCCTCCCTTCTTCCCAGTCAAATACATGGTGCTTTTCACTTCTGTCACTGTTAAGCACTGAAATAAATAAAAAGAGGAAAACTGCTTTGGCCCACAGTGCTAGAGGTACCAGATAGTGCCCATTTGGCCCGATTTCTTCAGACCTGTGATGAGTCCGCATGGCATGGAAGAGGAAAGCTCAGGGCAGCTGAGACACAACAAGAAGGAAGAGTGAAGCAGTGAGGCCCCCTTTAATGGCACACCTCCAAAGATCCGACCTCCCATTAGTCCTAACCTCTTAGGGCTTCATCTCAGAAAGAGGCAACGACCAATGACTAAACCTTTCACTCATAGGTTTCTGAGAGATGCTAATCCAAACCTCAGAATATAGTTATCCAGTTCAGAAATCACAAAACAAATAGCTTTAAAACTCCTTTACAGCAATCAATTTCTGCAGTAATTAAAAGACAGTTGTTCCTTTTTAACAAATACAATTTAAGTTCTTGAAAAGTTCAGTTAAGGTTGTAAATTGAAAAAAAATATAGAACAAGAAATCGCAACTATTATTCTTTTATATTGTTCTATATAAAAATATAGAACAATAGCAACTATTATTTTTATGTAACGATGATAAAGTTTATTTAGAAAAAAGAAAACCGCTACCCCTTTTCCTCAGTGGGAGACTGGACCTTGAGAAGAGTCTGCCTCTTCATTGGACCTATATAGATGTAGTTCGTGTGTTACAGTTATGGCCCTATGTAGATGTGACTCCTGTGTTACAGTTGAAGACCTGTGTAGATGTGACTCCTGGGTTACATCTCTGGACCTATGTAGATTTGACTCCTGTGTTACAGCTCTGAAAGGGGGGTAGAGATGTGGAGGGTTTGTTTAGCAGCCAGAAATTCTAGTGTGTATCAGACTCTTAGCACTGCATAAAGAGACAAGGCAGCAAGAGGGTAATGAGTGGATGATGCTTCTGACTTGAAGCAGCGACTTTCAGAGTTTTATTCTCATTCAAATGTTACATGTTCAGTTCTTCCATTGTCTTTGAGTATATGTCAAACCCACTGAAGTGTCTTTCTGCATATGGGCATGAGAGATATCTAAAGAGCTTATATACTCTGAGTAGCTAGGAGGGAGGGCAGGGGAGAGATGTTCAAATACAAAATTTGACTGGAGCCAATACAGAGGATATCTGCTTTAAAGAAAATCAATTCAGAAGTATTTCAAGGCAAGAAAATAATGAACGTCAACTATATATTACTTAAACTATAAGAGAAATTAATTAGAAAGAGTTTTACATGAGTCTTTGTTAAGGATAATACAAAGTGGCGTGTGCTTTGAAACAAATATAATTTTTATTCATTCTATGTTTTATTGGCAGGTCTTTTACATTTTTACATATATTATTAACAGCTAACTTTTGACAAAGTTGTTGGAGCCTAAGTCATGCAACAGCCCATGATCTACTGAGCAAGAGACAAAATTTAAACTTAGAACACGATATAGTCATATAGAAGATATAGTGTTTTTTATTTATATCTGACATATTATTTATATCTAATAGATTAGTAGTTTATAATTTACTGGGGCTGGGATAGAGGATAGGCATTATAAGCAGAAATACAATAGGAAAGACAGGAGGTATGTAGATGTCTGATGTAGAGGATGGACACATGGACTCTGGATTATTTTATGAGAGATTTACATTACAATGGGGATAAGTATTATGTTTCTCTGGGTAGTTGAGGCTTGTGGTCTATGATTGCTAGGTGCATCTTAGTGTGTTTGTCATCTGTACTCTCTGAAAGATTGAAAAGTAAAGACACCAGTGTGGACATTTTAAGCTTCAGAAAAACATTCTGGTGGTTATGCACAAGTTGCTTGAGAAGGAATGACCAAGAGCATTGACTCAACTTCAGGAATGTTATAACGTGAGAAATTCCTACATTAAATTTCTGCTCTCTGCCTGAAACTTAACTACTGGGATTACATCCTAAAAGCCTATGTTTAAGATACCCCTGTTAGTTTTATGCTGACTATCCCATCACAATCACAAACTTAGCCTACACTCTCATCTGAGGCTGGACTTAGCACCAGGGATTTATGTCTAAGGACAGGTGGCTGAAGGTAGGGTATAGTTTTCTGAATGTCCTTTGTCACATGGGCCTCTCTCATATCAATGTTAGAGAAAGAAAGGCAGAGAGAGGGAGAGTCTACTAGTAAATGAGAAACTTCAGTATTCAGTGACATAATCCACGGGCAACTGTTCTCTTCACTTTTCCTTCGATGGTTGAAGGAAAAAAAGGATAAATGGATTTGGTTCTGATCTATTGGTTTTAGGGTATTTATGAAGTGTGTAATGAAAAGTATTAACCACAGTGAACAAAATCTAAAATTCAGAAAGAATGTAGATAGCATATATTTTTTTCATCTCTTCAGTGACATACAGGTGCACAGTTTACCAGGCCTACCAAGATTTACTTCATTGTAAGGAGACAGTATGTTGTGGTTTGAATCTGGAACGTTCCTGACAGATTCATGTTTTAAGTATCTATTCTCTAGCTAATGTACTGCTCTAAGAGACTGTGGTACCTTTGGGATGTATGGTTGAGGAGACAGAAATCGGTTCATTAGAGGTGGCCTTTGAAGGCCATTTGTGCCTCTGTCTCAGGTCCACTGTTAGATTCCCACTGTGGGACATGTAACTTCTCTAAGTATGGGAACTTTAGTCAATTGCTCACAGTGATTGAGTAATGAACATTTACCACTTTTCTCATCACTGTGGCCAAATGTCTGGCACAGGCAGGAGAGGAAAGATTTAATTTGGTTGGCGGTTTCTGTCATGGTGGGCACGGTCCTCAGAATGTCTCCTACCTATGCTGCTTCAAGGTGGTGGCTGCTGGTTCTTGACTCAGTGACAGAGCAGCAGTGGAGCAGTGGATCCACAGAAGAAAAAGCACAGATAACTAAATGATCAATCTCTTCCCTATCAACTATACTTCAAATGCCCAGGTCCTCAGATGCCCTCTCTGAACTCTTGAACTTATCCTGTTCTTGTTACCTTACTATTTCAGTGCCTGGCAACTTCAGGAATATATTTGGCACAGGCCATGCAGACTTAAATGAGCCTTGTTCTGTAAATTCATTTTGAGGTTTTGAAAATTTAGTCATTAGAGGTTTTGGTGGTTTGGTCAAGATGCCCAAGTGAACTGGTCAAGTTCTCTTATCTTTCTCCTTCTGTCCATCTCTCCCTGTCCCTTCCCCTCTCCCTCCACACCTCTTCCTCATTCCTCCCTCCCTTTCTTCTCCCTGCTTTTCTTTCTGTATTCTGTCTTTTTCTCTCTTACTCTCCCTATTCATTTGTTTTTTTTTCTCTCTTCCTTTTGCTCCTAATGTTATTTTAACCAGCAATTAACCTTCACTTTTATTTACTTTCTGACTTTCTGGTTTTAAAACTTTATTTTATAATTTGCCATTTATTTCTTGCCATTGCCTTCCTAGGGATCTGGCTCCTAGCTATACATAAAATATATGAATTATGTTCCTCAATAATGGTGAAATGTCTGGAAAGGTAATTTGGTAGCATGACCCTTTGCTGATCCCTAAAATGTCGGTGGGTGTGTAAGTATTGTGTCCTGTCCAATATATGATGGAGAATCAACCTGTTCCTAATTTTATCCCTGTTTATCTTTTTGTTCACACACATCAGTTACAGGAATTGCACCAAGCCTACTGAACGGAAGTATGTCTCTCTGAGGTCTAGGACAGTGCATTTCTGACATTACTTTGCCATAGCTGAGGTGCCAGAATTGAGGCTGTGTGTTATCTGTCTGTACATCTATAATTAAAAAAAGAAAAAACCTTTAGCTATTGTATCAGTATGAAATATTTCCTACATCCATTAGTACTAATTAGATTTTAAAGTCTCACTAATTAAAGCTGCTCCCTTGTAATTGGTTTATAGAGAGTAAGAAGACTAATATAAATCTCATCTCCCTACATTTGTTGAAAATAAAGAAACTGAACTTCTCATACTTACACGTTTTAATTTCTATGGTACCTGAGATTCTCTCTCCTATCTCTTTTATTCTGTTGGTGATGCTTGTTTTATTTATGACTCCTGATCTCTCTCCTAGGTTTTCTATCTCCAGGGTTGTCTCCCTTTGTAGTTCTTTATTGTTTCTATTTCCATTTTTAGATCCTGGATGGTTTTGTTCAATTCCTTTACCTGTTTGGTAACAGATATTTGTGTTTCCTCTTTAAGGGCTTCTAGCTGTTTACCTGTGTTCTCCTGTATTTCTTTAAGGGAGTTATTTATGTCCTTCTTAAAGTCCTCTATCATCATCATGAGATGTGATTTTAAATCAGAGTCTTGCTTTTCTGGTGTGTTGGGGTAACCAGGGTTCACTGTGGTGGGAGAACTGGGTTCTGATGATGCCAAGTAGCCTTGCTTTCTTTTGCTTGTGTTCTTGCCCTTGCCTCTCACCATTTGGATATCTCTGGTGTTAAGTGGTCTTGCTGTCTCTGACTATGGCTTGTCCCTCCTGCAAGTCTGTATGTCAGTACTACTGGGAGACCAGTTCTCTTTTGGGTATGGAGAGTTGTGGCACAGAGTCAGCTCTGGGGTGCAGATGGGAACCAGATGGATCCTGTCCCCAACTGTTTCTTGGTTCCTGTGTTCTGATGACTCTGGGCTGATCCATCTTGGGATAGAAATTTGAGCAGAAGTGGTGGTCTTACCTGTGCTCACAAGTGTGTTGGCACTCCTGGGAGACCATCTCTTTCCCAGCGGTAGTTGCATATGGATAGCTGTGGCACAGGATCAGCTCCAGGCACAGACGGAAAACAGAAGGATCCTCACATTTTGCTTTTGAAAGAATTTCCTTGTAACTCATAGCTAGGAAATACTTTTATGTACAAATACAGAAGGCAACAATCATTACAACTTCTTAGAGAAGCCAGATTGGCTGAAAACATTTTAGTTCAAAACTGGACAACAACAAAATGAAAGCAAGTTCTATCTGAACCCATACTGGAGGCAAAGAGGAAAGGATGGAGAGGCGCCAGCCAAAGCATGAAATTTCAGCTCAAGAAATCAATTGCTCATTGCAGTGACTGCAATCAGAAGCAATGTGCTTTCTACTGAAAATTGTTAGAGTCGTAGGGTTAGGCATTCTTATCATAATAACCTGTGTGTGTGTGTGTGTGTGTGTGTGTGTGTGTGTGTGATACAATGATAAGTGGAAAGGATTGATGTGAGCATTCAATGTGTGTATATGTAGGTATTAAATGTGTGTATAAATCAAAACATAATGTTCCACACCATGAAATGTACAATTCTAGTTTGTTCATAATATGAATGAAAAACAAATAATTCACAGTCAATAGACCTTCCTTGATGTGACTGGCAGATTTGTGTTTATGTTGACACTAGCTGACACTAACCCTTCTGAAATTCCATATTTTATACTCCCTTGCTGATCAAATCAGGCACAATGACTTATGGTAATGGATGATGTAAAATTGTGATAATGTGGTTTAAATTCAAAGTCTGCCCACCTGCAAATAGCACGGAATGTAGTCAATAAATAATCTCTGGATCCCTGAATAACTCGCTACCTTGGTCAGAAAGTATTTGTGGTTTTGCTTTGATATATCTATGTGTTTAGCGTGAAGAGACAGGATCTCCCTACGTTGTTCAAGCTGGCCTTAAACTCTGTGCTCAACCACTCCTCAGGCCTCTCAGCTTCCTGAGTAGGTGTGAAACACAGAACATCATAGGATGCATAGATATTGTTAACACAAGTTCTTCTGAGTATCAGTTTAATGTCTTAAAGAGTTCCTTTGCCTTGGGATCTTCTAATGAATGCATAGTGCTGATCTCTGCCTCACTTTCCAGTGTTAGGAAAATAAAATGTGTGTGATTCTTGACTCTCTGCCCAACGAATTATAGTAAAAATTCCTAATTATAGCTCACCCACTTCAGTGGGAGCTTGAAGACTTGGTTCAATGCTATAGTTGTTGGTAGTGACTGAACCCCTGGTAGATGCATATATGTGTGTGAAATACAACTGTGTCTGAAAAATAATAGGCTCTTCTGTTGCTTCCAAGGGAGAAAAGTATCCCGAGCTTTTGTTCCCACCGGCAAGAACATGCTCAGGACAACCGGAATCTTCTGCGGCAAAAGCTTTATTGCTTACTTCTTCAGGGGCAAGAGAGAAAATGGCAAAACCCCGTCCCTTTTAAGGAGAATTATCCTCCGCCTAGGACGTGTCGCTCCCTGATTGGCTGTAGCCCATTGGCCGAGTTGTCGTCATGGGGAAGGCAGAGCACATGGAGTGGAGAATTACCCCGGCACGTGCGCAGATTATTTGTTTACTACTTAGAACACAGGATGTCAGAGCCATCTTGTAATGGCGAATGTGAGGGCGGCTCCCCACAGAAAAGCAACTTTTTTTTAGAAAATATAAAACTATAACAACATTCAAAAGAAAACAGTGAGAGAAAAACTTGATTTTTTTAAAAAATCATTTTGTTATTTAAGGCCAGTATTTGCTACATAACATAGGCTGGCCAGTACTTTTCAATCTGCCCCTGCCCAGCCTCCTAGTAGCTGGGATTACAGGCACCCATCACCATGCCTAGTTCTCCAAACTTGGCTTTGTACAGCTAGTTGAAGATTTGAGAAGGGTGGAATTCTTTTGCCATGATTTATGATCTTTGAAACACAAAACATTGCTAAGTGTTGAAACGTTCTTCTAGTGCTCACCAGGTTGATGAGCTCTGTTGGGCAGTTCTTGATGATTCTAAAATGGATTGCTACAAAGCAGTATATTAATGTGTCTAGGATATATTTCATCTGTAGAAAACAGTTGTTTTATAGCATTTCTTGTTCCCTTAACAAGGTGTACTAAATTATTTGTTTCATCTTCTTTATAAGTTTTCTAAATACTGGCTGTTCCTTGGGTCTCCATGTTATACTGGCTGTACTGTTCTTAATTGTCCAAAGCGTATTCCACTCACTTTATATATTTAAAAAATCATATTTTTATGATAGATGCTATTACTATAGAATATTCTATTGAAAATATTAGAATTCACATTTAACAAATAGATACAGGTTATTAGTCACTATATATGTGTGTATAATTATATACATATACATAAATAATTCTCCCAATTAAGTCACAGAAAAATCTGGAAACTCTTTGGTGTTTGTACTTCCAGTTACATCCTTGAGTTAGAAAACATTGTATTTATTTAACATTTAAAACTAACTTCAGGACTTCCCATAGAAGCCCATAAAATCAAAACATTTATTCATTCACATTGTGGAAAGAGGCATCCAGAAAGACTTACACAGGCTCTGTTTTGATTTACTTTGCATTATTGTTGTTATATTTAAGAGCATAGAAGTGCTCCGTGGGAGGAGTTGTGAAATCAAAAGTTAATTTTGTGCAGGTAAAATGTTACTACTCTCCATTTTCAAAATCCAGAATTAACTGGAAGACCTGAGAGGATTTCTGTGCCCTCAATGACTATATATCTTTAGGTCTAGGAGAAGAAACATTAAAGAAAATCTTACAAGGAATTATTTGTTGTGCCCAATAGTGTTCTTGCTTCCACTTCAATATTTTTGGCTGTAACAATAAATTAACCACACTAGAATGTTTCATCTGCTATGAGTTTACATTAAAGCTTCTAACCCTGCTATAAGCTCAGGCTATAAGTTCTTCAATAGCTAAGAACACTTTCTAAAAGAATGGTAACACACACACACATATACACACACACACTAGATGGCTGATATATTTCAAATACAGAATTGCACTGGATTCCAGGACTGCCTTGCCTTATATTTCTTTGAGTTTGTTGCAGAGGTTGAGCTAAGGTACCCAGGAATAAGACTAATGCCTTCATGTAAGCAGATTACCCACCAAGGGACAAGGATACCGTGGGACAAAAATGAATTGCATAGAAACTGATAAGGACATTTGTTTGAAATGTTGGTATTGTTATCCCTTTGTGTGTGTGTGTGCGTGTGTGTGTGTGTTTGTGTGTGTGTGTGTGTCTCGAGGCACGCATCATGAGAAACAAGTGTGGAATCCTTTGTTCTTTCAGAGTTTTAAAGTACTTCTAGCACACAATTTCATAGACTGAATTTGAAAACATAAGTTACATGTTTTATTTATTTAGTTTTTTAAAAAGTATGACTTCATTTTTTAGTTTAATTTATTTACAACCTTTCTCCCATCCCTTTGCTCTTTCCAACCCTTCCAATATGGCCATCTCTGTTTCCTTCAAATCAATGCCTTTACTTTACTAATGATTGCATATGTATATGATATATGCATGTTGTATATACATATATATGTGCATATGTATATGACTATAGACATATATTCCTAAATATAACCTTTGTCATCTCTATAATGCTAGGTGTATGATGTATGTTTTCAGGTCTGAACATGTGTCCATGGACAACCTGAAGAAGGGCATCTCTCTAGTCTCCCTGACTTTCCTCAGTTGCCTTGTAGTCCTTTGTGTAGAGTTGTGGCCTCATGGGCTTTTCTTCATCCAGTTTGACCTGGGCATTGGTGTCATTCTTGTTAATTTCACATTCCAGATAGCCTCTAATCTTCACTAACCTATCAGAATCTACAAGCAAATTCTTTGCTAGTTTTCCTCACTTTTTCTAACAATATAATTACCTCCATAGGTATGATGGTGATGGTGATGATGATAATCTGACTTAGATTTTACTGGGTATAATTGGACAAGTTATAGAACAAAGTCCATGTTATAATCAATATATAAAAAATGCATTCTTGATAACTCAGGCATCTAAGCCAACCACAAAAAAGGATTATCCTGATGTGTATAATGGATGAAAACTTAAGTTTTAAGCAACAGAGAGAACTGCTAACATTGGGAAGCTAATGTATTTATAGGCTGCATTCATGTCCTGGCTTTTGCTTCTTAGCTTTCAAATGAATATATGTACTATGTTTCCAAAGTCCAGTTATAAATAGTCAACAATAATGAATCCTGAGCCCTGCATAGGGTCAGCAAACATGCTACCACTGAGCTGCATCCTCAATGAAACACTGCCATGTAGATATTATTTCTAGGGCCTCAGCATCTGCTGAAGAGTGTGTGGCACTGCGCTTGGAGCATGACCTTCACATGTGCAGAGTGAAGGAAACGAGGGAATGGGGCCATACCTGCTGCTTGGTTGCCAGGAATATGTTTGGTTTGATTAGAAATTTGGCTAGATGTGGCATTTGAGTCAAAAGAAGATTCTTTTAAAAGGTAGATGGAAAATGCTTGTACATGGGAGGCTCTATAGAAAGGGCAAAAGGAATATTAGACATCTACCCTTGACCAAGCAGAGTAAGATAGTGTCAAATAGCCTGATAGACAGCTCTCACCCTGATTCTACAAAGAGCTCAGGAGGAATAAGGTTGATATAGACACAGCTCAAAGTATGAGAGAAGATAGTGTTAACTACAGGTCTACCTTGAGTTTTTATTTTCATTGAACAATATATGGCTCACTTATTTTTTAATAGTTTAGTTACAGGATTTGATTAGGTACTTTGATTGATTTTCCTTGTAAAACCAATTCTTGGTTTTGTTTTCTTGAGACTCACAGCTGTCCTCCTGACTCAGCCTCCCAAATGCTAGTATTATAGGGGTGAGCCACCATGCCTAGCTTAGGGCCTTTGCTGTTTTCTATAATATGGGTTGAAGATTTGGCTAAGGACATTGAAGGGTTCGCTACATTTTTAGTTACCCATGTTAGTGATAGTTCAAAGATGGTAAAATTCCTCAAATGAATAATGAGTTTCAAATTACACACAACTTATGAGCAGCATTATTTAACCTTATACCTGTTCTGTCTGTCCAGCCCAAGACATAAGTCACCCTTTGTCTGCAGTAATTGCAGGTTGTATCAGCTATTGGCCCATTAGTCTCTTAGTAACCATCTCCTTTATTACTATGGTACCAGTGTTAGTATTGGGTTTGATACTACCTGAAGTTTCTATCGTCTACTGGGAAGCATGGACTGTCCCCTGTATTGAATAAAGTATATATCATTATACCATTGTACAGTGTTTTTATAGGTTTCTGAGTCTGTATTCAATATTTCCCACTAGTGCCAAGTACTTCATGGTCCCAGTAACCGATGCAAGAGCAGATCCTCTTGTCTCCCTGAAAATTTAATGTTTCCTATGTTTGAACATATGCTTCATGCCTCCATCCTCTGTCTCCCCTGCTTATGCCAGGCTCATTCCTGGAAGCCCTTTTACAAAGCTACTAGAAGTGATACAGAAGTGTTTGTAGATCCATGTCTGTGGCCATCTCTGTTTCCAAAACACCAGTGGAAATCAAGTACTCAACTGGTTCTGGTGGCACAGGCCAGTAGGATTTACTGAAGGAGGCAAGGCAGTAGGATCTGAAGTTCAAGGCCAACCTGGGATATATATCTTAAAGCTCTCTCCTCCAGCCAAGCAAAATGTCCAAAGGTTAAAAAGGCCAAGGAGAAGAAGGTAGCCGTTGTTCCCACCATTCTGAAGAAACAGATTAAAAAGGTGGTCAATCCTTTATGTGAGAGAAGGCCCAAGAACTTCAACATTGAACAAAACATCCAGCCCAAAAGAGATCACACACTTCCTCAAACAGCCCTGTTGCATCAGGCTAGAGCAGCAAAGGGCCATCCTCTATAAGCTGCTCAAAGTACCTCCTGCCATTAATCAGCTCATCCAGGCCCTGGACAGGCAAAGGACTACCCAGCTGATTAAACTTGCCCACAAGTACAGGTCAGAGACAGAGCAAGAGAAGTAAAGGGTACTGGACAAAGTTGAGAAGAAAGCTGCTGGCAAAGGGGACAGCCCAACTAAGAGACCACCTGTCCTCCGAGCAGGAGTCAGTACAGTCACCACCTTGTTGAAGAACAAGAAGGCTCAGTTTGTGGTGATGGCCCATGATGTAGACCCCACTGAGCTGGTGGTTTTCCTGCTCAGGTTAACTTAGAAGACAAGGCTGCTCTAGCAAAGCTTGTGGAAGCTATTAGGACCAATTACAACAACAGACAGATATGACTGGACCTGCTATCACTGGGAAGACAACTCCCTGCACCCCTAGTCTGTGGCTCACATTGCCAAGCTGGAAACGGCAAAGGTTAAAGAACTCGCCACTCAACTGGGTAAAATGTACACTGCTAAGTTTTCTGTGCATAAATATAATTACAAAATTATAAAAAGAAAAGGAAAGCCAAGTGTTCAGCTAAATTAAACTGTTTCTGCATTATCAATGAATTAGTTGGTGAAGATATGACTAAAAAATAGGATTTGTCTTGCCTCTAAAATCCTAGAACACCCACCAAATAATTAATACCATTTAAGGGACATTTGATCCAATTTATTTTATAGTCCAAAAAATCTTATTCCTATGAAATTAAGAGCACTGAATTCCAGGAATGATCGGTGAATCATGTCAATGTTCTTTTCCTTTTGTTGTGTTTTAAGAGGTGAGAGGGAGCATGATGGGGAGCTTTGGCTGGAGAGTTTGAGAACTGCAGTTTCTTTTAGGTGATAGACTCCAAGGATAAGTCTTTTCTCACTAGCAACTCTCTGTCTACTGTTGGGATGATGCTTTTCTCTCTAGCCCATCCATTTATTATAGGAGCCACAATTGCCTTGTATCTGTTAATTAAGTCTACTTTAAAAAAAAATTCTCTTCTAGTTCCATTGGGTATCTACACCAGCTGCAATGACACCCATATCAAGGATCCTGTCCTGCAATGAAAGCCCCACCATGTTTTTAAAAAAGACATTTGTGCGGTTCTTACTGGTGTGCTTTTCACTGCTGAGCACAGAGCTGCCTTTTAGTAGGATGGAAAGATCCTATTTTTCTTGAACTCTCAGAACAAACCTTTCACACCAGACACTATCCAGGGACCGTGTAACTTGAAAGCACCACAGGTAATTGTTAATGTGATTACAGCAAATGTTGCTGTAACAAAAACACCATAGCATGAGTAGACTCCAAACAAGTGTTATTTTCTCACATCCCTAAAAGCTGGCAAATCTAAGGTCAAGTTGCTGGCAAAAATCTGTGTTTGGCAAGGGCCCATTTCCTGGTGTATAAATGATGTCTCTACCATGTTCTCTCATGGTAGAAGGAGCCAATAAGCTCTTAGGATTCCTTGTTTTAAAACTAAGAGCATCATTACCTCTCACCAGGCTGTATTCTCATTCAAGTACCACTTCTTAATGCCACTGCCATATGGATTTAAACATGTGTGTATTGTGGGAAACATATTCAAGTCATAGCAAGGGAGCAATTCTTTGCATCCCATCAACAGATGTGTGCTTGGTTGTCCTATTCTAACTGTATGCCAACAACAATCGCTTCTTGTTTCTTGAAATGCTATTCTCTGCCATTAGTAATAACAGCCTAAACAATACAACTTAGAAACGTTTGACAGTTATTTCTGAATGAGTGGGATCAGGGATGCTGCTGCTTTTTTAGTGAGATGGAAAGATCCTGTCTTTCTTAAACTCTCAGAACAAATCCTTAGTATTAGACATCCAGGGACTATGTAAGCTTTGAAAACACCACAGGTAATTGTTAATGTGATTGCCTATAATTATCCTGTGTTACTGAGCCTGGAAAGTACCTTCATGTAATGCAGAAATCAGATTTCATCCCACTTTTAAAATACCATGACTTTTCTAGAGATGAAAGACTTATACCTTTAGAGAGCACTGCCATGTTCTTGTCAACTTTACCATGAATTTTCAATAAATTCATCAATGATTATTTGATTGCATATTTTATTCAAATTATCAATAAAACTTAGTTTCATAAACTCAGATATGTAAGTATTACTACCACAGAGTAATATCCATTTTCTATTTATTTGTCTTTCTATCTACTGTCTGTCTATAATCTATGTATTTATCTATCATCTAATTATGTATTGTCTATCACACATGCTAAACCTTGAAAAATAATTTTGTAAAAAAAAAAAAAAGTTCTCATTACGTTGCTCACACTGATTCAAGCTTCCAGGTTGAAGTTCTGCCTTCCTCTGCTTCCTTAGAAGCTAGGACTAAAGAAATGTGCCAAGAGCTTGGTGAACATAGCTTAATAGTTAAACATGAATAAAAAGTATCCATAACCAAGTGAATGACTATAGTTGGATTTTGCATCTTGCATACAAATGGACAGCTAATGACGGATCCATTTTAATATAGGAACTGTAGAACTATGAAACAAGACTCTTTCAAAGACTATGAAAAAATCAAATTTATATAATAAAGTTTTTAAAGAAAGACTTAGGACATTTCAGTCTTCTCATGGAGTTAGAAAAAACCTCTACTCAGATCTCTCTCTCTCTCTCTCTCTCTCTCTCTCTCTCTCTCTCTCTCTCTTTCTTGCTTCTCACAAAATAATAGTCTCAAAAAATTTATGAAACACTTTAGCTGAAGTGTTTGTCCAAAAACTTCACCCTGTCATCTGTTGAAGAAGTGCATTTGTGAGAAAAATATGCAAAACATTTTAAAATCTATTCTGCTGAATAGTACTATTACGTCAAGGTGAGGAAGGATATAGAAATTATTTTCCAAATGACTGACAATACCATTATCACTTCCATATGTAAGTGATAGTATCTGGAATCTGAACAAAAGACAAGAAACAACTCTGTGTCAACTCTATTCCAAAGCAAGAATAATACTGTGATCCACTAGGCAAAAACAAAACAAAACACAAACCAACTAATGAACTCAGTGCTATCATCCCACCAGATTGCTTTCTGGAAGAACTTTCAATGTGGCAATGGAGTAGGAAAGCAGAAACAGTCCCCTGGCTCACTGAGCTGAGGAGAGAGAAATTAGAGTCAGAGAGATCAAAGGTATCTAGATTTCAGAGGATAAAAATGTCACTGATGATACTGCAGCTAAAGACTTTGGGAGTCTTCATGAAAGATCCTTGGGTCTTGGCTGAAAAATGGTCTGTATATGAAGACTTCACAAGACCACAGAAACTCGTAGTAAACAGTAATTTCCTGGGATGCATAAGATGAGAACATCTAAGTGGCACCAGCAATAAAAGGAACTAATATTCAGTTGACTTGTAATTAAAAGACTAGCTGAATACATAGTGTTTTCATTAGCTAATCTAACATGGCACATTGCAGCAGGCAAGCTGAATGAGCCTACAAGGGAGATAAGAGCAGGGAGAAAGCCAGACATCTCTAGGTTAGCCTCCTGGTTGATGTTGCATAAGCATGGAAGTCACTCAAAGTCATAAGCATGGAAGTGTCTATTTAAATACCCGTGATATCCAATACATCCCATTCTCCTTCAAAGCTGGCGGTATGACAGTCACTGTCTTGAAGCCAGTGAGGTGGCTCTGCAGGGTTCCACCCTCAGCACCCACATGGTGACTCACAACTACCTGTAACTCAGTTCCAGAGGATGGATGCTTTCTACTGAAATTCTCAGTTAACTGAACACACGTGCTGCAAATACATACACTCAAGCACAGATACATACACGTGTAATAATATGTATATAAGTCTATCTAAAACTGTACATATGTTTTAAAGTCATTGTACTGAAGCTGTGTTGACCTTGAGCTCTAAGAACAGCAAACCTTCATAGGACAGATGACCCCCTTGTCTCCAAAGACAAAACTCTATAATAGAAAAACTAAATCTTGGAACAGAAGTAGTTTTTCTCATAGTAATTCTATTGATCCTCTCATGTAAGCATGACAATAGTTTCTCACTGACCATGTCACAGGACAAGAACTAAACCAGGATAGGACTTGACTACACTCTGGCCAGGTCTGTATACTTATGCTGAGAATAGACTTGATGTCACTTGATTCCTCTATATGTTCTTCTTTCCTGTGTGTATGATGCTCCACTCTCCTCTCTGCTTTCCTTTATTGTTTATCCCTAGCTGATGCACTGGAAACAGTGTCCCAGTCTAGACTGTTTAGGCCCCTGGAGTCAAGCCTTCTTCCCTAAAAGCCAACCAAGAACAGAACAACTGGACAAGAGAAAACCTGATTCCAGAGAAATGGGACATCACAAAAATAACCACAAAAGCCTGGGGAAAGGCAGAAAATGAATTGTCTGGGAGCAAATGCTGACAGAGGGGAGGTGGTTGTGGAAGTGGAATCAAGGTGGTTCTCATACAGGCTCAGAAGACCAGAAAGGTTTCAAGTTGGTTATGAACAGAGCAGTTGTAGACGATAGAGATGGAGGCCAATGTGACCAGCTCTCAGACGAATCCTACAAAGTGCTAAAACCACGCTGAGTTATGAGCTGTCACTGGCTCTTTGTGAAAGGTAGGAATTCAGAGCAAAGAAATAAAGAACTGAGGAGTTGATGTTCAAGAACAGCTGATACACAAGGGGAGTAAATCAGCCCCCAGCAAATGCAGAAGGGTTGTCAAGACACTCAACTGAATGTGATTCTGTTTTGTAATGTCAGTCACTGGAAGGTAGGGTGGCCACACGCATTGTCATCCACACAGGCCTCTTCTGGAGGTGAAATGAAGTGCTGAAGTTCAACAATTGGCAATAAGAAATTGTCCCGGGTATACTGACAAGCTAAAACCAGTGATACCTAGCCTATCACACTGCCCTTCAAGGATATGTGGTCACTAACTCCAGAGTTGCCAGAGGCCCTCTACTGCACAAAGAGAGTCCACTTGAGAGTGAGTCCAGGGCAAGTAAACAACAAGGCGAGTGATGGAGTAAGAGAGATGAAGTCTGATGATGTTGCTCTCTGTGCTTGCTTGCAGGACACATAGGGTTGGTTCACCCCTATGAAGCCTATTCTTTTCTTCTGTAAACTGTTTCAGTTCTAACCGATGTAATTTGGCACACACACAGAAAGCAAATATACATCCTTTCTCAGACAGGACACCCAAGAGCAACTAGCAACCAAGTATCTTCATTTTGACACTATGTTTGAGAACATACTCTTAACAAAACCTCAAAAATCATTATACTATAGATGTTATAATCGACCATCTTCTCATGACAGTCCAGCAATTACAAATGATACAAGATGATATTTCTTTCAGCTAGTAATTCTGAGAAAAATGAGACTGAAACCCAGATGACAGGTATTTTTAAAAAGTACTCTTCTTTCTAATTCTAAGAAATCAATTGGTTTCAATTCCATGTCCATATGACAGACACCACGTGGGCCTATCTTGCAGTGCCTCACTCATTCAGCTTTACAGATTGGCCTCTTTGGTTTCTTTCTTTCTTTCTTTCTTTCTTTCTTTCTTTCTTTCTTTCTTTCTTTCTTTCTTTCTTTCTTTCTTTCTTTTTTTGATGTTACTGCAGATGTTAGACTTTCATCCCCTTTTTTGTTGTTGAATAGTATTCTATCACATATATGAAGAGTTTGAACCTGACACAATATATACTTATATATGAACTTCACATGTGACTCCACTAATCTGTCTAATCTTACGTTCCATTGAAACAGTTCTTTTCAAGTGCACAAAGGCATAAGTGGACAGCTGAAATTAGCTTGATTTTAATACAGCTGGCTCAGAAAAAGTCATTTTTTTCATTGACGGTCACATAAACCACTATTATTTTTCTTTTTCTTTTAAAAAGATTAAATACATGAAGTTTTGGTTCATGTATATCTGCCCTGTACAGTACTATACCTATCTCCCTATTATATCTACCCCTATTACATTACTAAATGTTCCCTTAGGTTGTATAAGATTTCATGTTCTACCATTTCCTTTCTTCAAACTCCTTGAGATCATACAAAGAAAAACTTTGGTTTTCTGCAAATGGCACTTACTTGACCAAATTTGCTTTAATGATTCCCCTAAAATTGCTGCTTTCACAGTTTAGTCAGTTTCTGTGCAAGACGCTCTCAAGCTAACTACAGAAAATGATGATGGACGAGCAGTCAGGCCCTGGAGCTTGAAAAGGGAATTATCTTTTCCATTTCATGCGGAAGATTAAAATCCCAACCCATTTTTAAGGATTTGAACACTTTTTCTATTAGAGAGCAGATTCAGAATAATTCCATTTTGTTAGGTGCAATTTTATATCCTTGTAATAAAATAGTCATTGCGAATAAAAATCAGTCCTGTCTAAGTTCAGTATTGTGGAATAATTCTGATCTCATCATAAGTAATTATTTGAATTATCACAGAGCCTGCATATCAGAAATTTCATATTCCTAGCCTTATTTCTCTTGAACTTTGCAGATTGCACTTCTTCAGACAGACTCTTGCAGACTGCCTGCACTTGTTCTTAGACCCCCATCTCCATTTTGGCCATGGTCCAGGAACATACCAAAGCAGGAGGCCTTGTGCTGAGAAAGGAACAGGTGAGCGGGCTTCAGGGCCCCAAACATGTTTTCAATCCAGTTTTCTTTTGTACTTTATTTGATAAAACTATTCTTCTTAGACAATACTTAATGCTGAACGCTTTAACCAAAGGACTAAAACATATTTAAAAGCAGAGGTGTAAATGCATACTTATTTATTTTCCCAGTGACGTATAGTCATTGTATTTGGGTTACATGAGGGAATTTTCAAACAATTATAGGAACAAGGCAGGTACCGTTGTTTTGAGAGTAATCTAAACACACCTACCTGATACTGTCTTACCTTCTTTCTCCCTTCTCAACTCTCCCACCAATAGAAAATATATTGATCTTTAATATATGTATATTGTGTTACAGCTCAGAGGGAAAAGGTTTTCCCAATGCAAGTGTTATAGCTCTTAAGGCAAAAGTATCCTAGCAGTCTGGAGCCAAGGAATACCACAAAGTCCCACAGCACAACAAACCTCACATACGAGATTTACTGGGAGGGATAAACCTAGGTGGCTGCCTCTATTTGGACAAGAAGCAGCAGAGAACTGAGCAGAAGACAGGGTTTATATAGTGTTTCTTGTGGGGCAGAGCTTTCCAGGGTAGGGATTTTCTAGGTGGGGATTGGTGTGTTTTCATGTCCTGAGCTTGGGCTTTTTACTCTGTTGGGCAGAGCTGGACTGCCTGTGTCTGGAAAGAGTAGATTGGCCACTAGAACCTTAAGAGTGTTCTGTGGGTGGAACCTGGTGGCTGGAGGTCCTGCCAGTGGGGCAGGGCCTGGCCACTCATGCCACTTGAGGGTCGTACAAATGTAAAGTCTAGAAAGCACAAGTGAGAAAACAATACTGGTCTGAGACTGAATTAACATTAAATCCAATTACACCTATTTTCACAAAAACATTGTAAGTTAATTTTTCATTATGGCTAAAAATATTCTTTTGAGTGTGTGTGTGTGTGTGTGTGTGTGTGTGTGTTACATTTCTAGATCCACCCCTCTGTTATTGGACACCTAAGTTGGATCAGTAACTTAGCAGTGTGAAAAGAACTGTCCTATGTCCTAAATATTAATAGACAAGTGCCTCTGATGTGTAATTCTAAGGCCTATGTAAATGCCCAAGACAGT
The DNA here is from genome assembly GCF_000001635.26 of Mus musculus. Lineage (NCBI taxonomy): Eukaryota > Metazoa > Chordata > Mammalia > Rodentia > Muridae > Mus > Mus musculus. The sequence continues at coordinate 82,585,557 of NC_000069.6, forward strand.
GTAACTATTTGATATGGAAAATGTGCTGCTGTCATTTTGAGAAACTTCTATATTACTGTCCACAAAGGATGAACTAGATTGTACTCCCACCATTGTCCCTAGCTTTCTTCTCTGCTTACCAGAACTTGTTGTTACTTGTCTTCTTGATGATAGCCATCATGACTGAGTTAAAACAGACACTTAGGTCCTTTTACTTTGAATTTCTTTGACACTTAGTGATGGTGAATATTTTTAGGCCCATTGGTCATTGTCCTTTTAATTTTTCAAAATCATGCATGAGGTTGGGTGAAATGGAGCAGAGTCATATATGTGTTCAGGTTCACACAGCTACAGCCAACCAAATTTTTACAAAGATACTGAAAATGCATGGTAGAAAAATCAGAGCCTGTTGAACAAATGACATTTGGAGAATTAAATATTCTCATGTAAAGATTTGATCTAGATCACTATAACTTACCTTTGTATAAAACTGGGTTCCAAGTAGATCAAAATCTTAATATCAGACCTGAAATTCTAAAACTGGTAGAAGAAAGTAGAGTGAAACCCTGCAAGACAGAGGAATGAATAAGGACATTCTGGATAAGAAATCAGTAGAACAGGAGATAAAGAATATTTCAAGTGGATCCCTGTAGAATCCAAAGATCTTCACAGCAAACAGTAAGGAGATACCTGCAAGGTGGGCGATACCAGTCATCCTTCTGACCAAAGATTAATATCTGGGATGTACAAAAGCTAAATAATAAGAATCCAAACACCCTAATCAGTAAATGTACTAATGAAGACAAAGATTATTCCCCAAACATGAACTATGTATTTTTAAAATGTAGTCAAGGAGTCAGCAGGATGGATCTTAGTTAGGGTTCCAACTGCAGGAATACAACATTATGAATAAAATCATCACAGAGAGGAAAGGGTTTGTGCCCTTTTACAGTTCTTAAGTCACAGTCCATCCCTGAGAGAAGTTAGGGCAGGGACTTAGAGGCAGGGTCTGAAACAGAGGGTGTGGAGGAATGTGGCTTACTGACTTGTTCTTCATGGCTTGCTCAGCCTGCTTTATTATAGCACCCAGGACTGCCTACCCATGGCATGACATTCCCCACAGTGGGGTGGGCTCTACCCCATCAATTATTAATGAAAAAAACTGTACCACAGGCTTGTCCACATACCCATTGGTGGAGGTGTTTTCTCAAGTACGATTCTCTCTTTCAAAATAACTCTATCTTGTCTCAAGTTGACTAAACATAACCAGCAGCTCTGTAGTAAAAAGTACTTGTTGCCAAGTCTGACAACCTGAGTTCTATCTCCAGAAGCCACACTGTGGAGGGAGAGCACACAATTCTGCAAGTTGTTCTCTAATGCCCATGCATGCGATGGGGTATCTGTGCCCACATACTTATGCATGACTCATGCACACCCATGTGCATGTACACAACGCATGTAAAATTTTTCAATATAACCTGTAATATTTCACATCTTATACTTCATAAATATAACTTTTAATGTCTTTCATCTGCTAAGGTAAATCTATTTTCTTACCTATTAAATGGAAGTAATTAGATTTGGAAAATGACTGTGACAGATGGATGTAAATGACCAAGCTTATTTCTGGGACATGAATTGTAGGTAATTTGTATCTAGTTCCAGTTAAGGTAAACTTGGTTAGGAGTTTTTTCCATGGCAGTCAGGACTGGAAGTTAACTGTTGCTGTGCTGTACGTCTAGAACCATCTTTGATGGGATCAACTTAAAGCTCTTAACAAAAGGCTCGCAGAACGCTGTGATCCTGGACTCAGAAGCTGAATATAAGTGAGCCATCTAAAGATTACAGCATGCGCTGACATTCAGCGAGATAATTAGCATGAACTTGGTGCTAAAATGAGTCGCACAGTTTAAATGCCTGTTTGTTGAAGCAGGTATTAAAGTACACGGTGTTAGAAAAATGTTCACATTTGCTGGCTTGAGCTCACATCCAAAGAGAAATGAAATCTTTCCTTAAAGCAACACAAAGGAGAGGGAAGTGTATTAGTTCGAGTTGAAGTGATACACACTAAAACAAATTAAAGTGCATTCTGTTACCCTTTTACTTTTGATAAGCTTCCTTGGGATTTGTGCCTGTGGCTTAATCTGAAAAATATGATCACCATATAATGTTTTGTCCCCTGACTGTGTAATATTTTGGACCATTATCAACCTCAGTGTACCTGCAATCCTCTTCAGGGATTTAAGATCGATAGATAGATAGATAGATAGATAGATAGATAGATAGATAGATAGATAGATAGATACATACATACATACATACATACATACATACATAGATACATAAAGGTCTGAGTAGCTCAGGATGGAGACTCTCTGCATTTCTGCCACAGGCCTTTTTTCCTCAGGCTATGCAGCACTAGACCCAGACCCTGATCACCAGTAACAGGCAGAAATCTGTTAGAGTCCGACTTCCTGCATTTCTACCACGGGCCCATTTTCCCCCCTCAGGCTATGCAGCACACTCTATCGTGCCTCTTAACCAAGGCAATATTGAGTTTATATGATATACAATATATTAACCACTGCTTGGTGTTGAGTTGATGCTTTGTAATGCTGTTTACTTATGAGCATTTTCTGAAAACCCATTTAAATAGAGTCTTTCTGTGCATCCTGTGACCATATAGGTTCCTCATGCTCTGAGCAGCACTGGGTATGCTCAGGGACTAGGAGCTGACATTAGTGAGGCTTTCCTTGATCCTGTTATCCGCTGTTCAGGAACACTGAGTGCTACATTTGGGCATATCAAGTGTTTGGCAATGGATATGATCTTTATCACTAAGGCCTCACTCTATACTTTATAAAGCTCCCAACACATAACAAAGCCGTTAACTGAACTGAAAATGCCTCAAAACCTTCAATCAATACAAAATTATCAATGACAATTCAAGTTATTTTTTTTTCACACACAATAATTTAAATCTCACAGGAGGTTTCATTGCAGGAAGGTGCCTGTAGCACGTGTCCCTGGTGCTAGTGGCGTTTCACAGTGTGAAGTTGCTATGTGCAGAGATAAGCACTGTGGGTGGGAATAGTGTGCATGCTCTATACTCACTATATGACTCTACCCAGTAAAACAATGAGTACGTGGCATAATCCACATAAGTTATGTAAGGCAGCTTCCATAATAACACATTAAAGTCTATCTACAAATCATTCATTCTTTTACTACTGTTACTGTGACTGTGTCTGTCACTCACCCAACGCAGTGCAACAGGCAGTGCTAAGCTGGTGATCAGGGCCTGGGTCTAGTGGCTTCAGATTCTTGGCTGTTTATGCAAAGATTAAAAATACAGGCTCAACCGGGCGGTGGTGACCCAAGCCTTTAATCCCAGAACTTGGGAGGCAGAGGCAGGCAGATTTCTGAGTTCGAGGTCAGCCTGGTCTACAAAGTGAGTTCCAGGACAGCCAGGGCTATACAGAGAAACCCTGTCTATAAAAACCAAAAAAAAAAAAAAAAAGAAAGAAAGAAAGAAAAAGAAAGAAAGAAAGAAAGAAAGAAAGAAAAGAAAGAAAGAAAAGAAAAGAAAAGAACGAAAAGAAAAGAAAAGAAAAAAAGAAGAGAAAAGAAAAGAAAAGAAAAGAAAAGAAAAGAAAAGAAAAGAAAAGAAAAGGAAAAGAAAAGAAAAGAAAATCTTGCGCGCTCGACTGGCCAGGAAGAACGACGCTGCAACAGGATCCTTCTGCACACGTTTATTGGGAGAGCTTGATTGTAGAGGCGAAAAGACTTCGAGCCCAGAACTGGTGCTGCTTTTATAGGCCTAGGAGGGGCGTGTCTCACACCCGGATTGGTTATGCACTAAGCCTCATTTGCATGTTCCTCATCTGATTGGTTATACTCTCAGTACCTTACAGAACCTCATTATCATGCCTGGGCCAGGCAGTGTCTTTGCAAAAAACTTTACTGCATATGTACACATTGGTTGTTTGTCCAATCTTATGCGTGGTGGCCAGCAGTAGTCAGTGCCACTCAGCAATGGCACATGTGGCTTCCCACATCTCCCCCTGTTTGTTTTAATAAAATGAGGCTGGACTAGGCCTGTGCAATTATGCCCATCCGCCGTGGCTCCTGTTTTAGGTCGTTCCTCTAATGTCACAGCCTTACCCGTCATAGGGTAACCCTATCGCCACCGGGCCCCATGTCTTAGGTTGGACTGTGCACGAGGAAAGTTGCCCGTCTCTGGATACCGCAGTGCTGTGTGACAATAACTGCTAAATGACCTAGGGCGAACTCTGCAAAAGAGGCCAGCCAAAAAATGAATTAGTGGGGAAATCATGATCACCCTATTGATGAGCAAGGGCTGATCAATGATCGTTGAGTCTCTCTCATCTAATCTCATGCTGACTAATTCTTGAGCATAGATAACCAAATTTCAGGGGAGGAGCTGTTTTCAATAGCTAAAAGTGCCTGAGTTATAATCACCTTGTCACGTTTTTGTTGGGTTCTGAATTTGCATACCAACCAGAGCATGAACACCAGTCCACAGCATATGGCAGCACCAAACAAAATCACTCCCACCCATTCCTTAAAGTAAGAAAAAGCAGAGGTAAGCCAAGAGGTAAAGTCTCCAAGGGTCACTGGTTCCACTCTGGTCCCATTAAGGTTCAGGATCTGCATCTGCAGCCTCGTCTGCAACTTTTCCAGCTCCTGCGACCAGTTCCCCTTCAGGTAATTCGATAGGTCTGTACTTTTAATAAAAGAATTATTAATATACCTATTGGGAGTAATGCATACATGCGATGTGGATGCCACACAACTCATTTGTATGACATCCATCATCTGTTCCATGTCATGTTGTAAAATATCCACTCTGATTCACTAACATTAACCCTGAGGTGATATGAGAATCCACCCTTTGCAGGGTAAGCAATGCTTCAGACGTTTTTTCTGCTATCTGACTTATAGTGTCAGCAGTATTAATTTGATCTGCCCAATTAGAGATAATCTTTTTCTTAAAAATATACAGGGTGTAAAAGGTTTATCTACATTATGCACAAAGCATAATGTATAATTTAAATGAAAACTAGTACTCTTATACACCCGTGGCTCTTGAGGAGTTTGTCGTGCATAAGGCACATCCAAAAAACATTCCTTTGCAAAAAACAAAGGCTAGGTAGAAGAATTGGAATGTACCGGTAAAGGTACTGGCCATGATCTTACTATGGCCCATAAAGGTATACTTATCCTTGTTTCAATCATCAGGAGCAGGAGAATCATCTTGGGGTTCATCTTGCTCTTTCACGGTCCTTGTCAGTCGCGTCGGGACCCAAAGTGGATTATCTTCACCCTGTGGAAAAACACAAATAGCTCCCCAGGACCTGATTAAGATAGGATCCGGGCCATACCATTTATTATCAAGGACATTTTTCCATTTGACCATTTCATTGGGCGATTGAGGCCATTGTCCATGCCTTTCAGCTGGTGATCTTCCAGCATCATCTAATTTTAGAAAATTAAGAGTAAATATTGCAAGGGATAGAGCCATCTTTGGCGTCATAGCCTCTATTTCCCCTTTCTGTTTTTGCAAATATTGTTTCAGAGTGCGGTGGGCTCTCTCAATGATGCCTTGGCCCTGTGGGTTATAGGGCAATCCAGTAATATGTTTTACTTGCATTTGTTTGCAAAATTGGCTAAATTTAGAAGAAGTATATGCAGGACCATTATCTGTCTTTAACACTAGGGGCTTGCCCCATGCAGCCCAAGCCTCTAAGCAGTGAGATATGACATGAACTGCTTTTTCCCCTGTCAAGGGAGAGGCATGTAGGACACCAGAACTGGTATCGATGGATACATGTACATATTGTAATTTCCCAAAAGATGGGATATGCGTGACGTCCATTTGCCAAACATCTAGGGGTCGCAATCTGCGAGGATTAACACCCACGGAAGGTGCATTAATAAATTTTACACATTTACCACACTGTAGGACAATATCTCGGGCTTCTGTTCGAGTGAGCTTAAATTTTTGTCATAATGTAGAAGCAGGGACATGATAAAGCTGATGAAAATTCTTAGCACTTTCTATAGAACTTTGTGATAGGAAAACCATGTCTCTGGTGGCTGAGTCAGCAATTGCATTTCCCTTAACCATAGGTCCAGGTAATGATGTATGTGCTCTAATATGTTGAATATAAAAGGGATGCTCACGCATCAAAATACAATTTTGTATTTTCATCAAAATTTCAGATACAGGACTAGACTGTTTAAAATTTCCGGCAGTCTCTAATGCTAGAACCGCATTAACTACATAAACAGAATCAGAGATAATATTTATGGGCATAGGAAATCTTTTAAAAACTTCTAAAACCACCAAACATTCTACCAATTGAGGGGCTCCTGGTGTAAATTGCAACCTTACAGCCTTTTCATTGATTACATAACTTCCAATTCCTGTTTTTGATCCATCTGTATAAATATCAATGGCTCCCTTTATAGGGGTATTAGCCGTTACCTTTGGAAATATTACTGGATGTAATAACATAAAATGTAATAACGGATGTTTAGGATAATGATTATCAATTAAACCAGAAAAACTGCATCTAAGAATGGCCCATTCATCTATAGTAGCACACAGTATTTGCATTTGTGCGACAGTATAAGGGACAATTATGCTATCAGGCATTTTTCCAAAGTGAGTAATTGAAGTTTTTATCCCTTTGTGTGCCATGTTTGCTACCATGGTGGGATAATGCTCTATAGTCTTATTAGGGGATATATGTGGATGTATCCATACTAAAGGACCATCTTGCCATAACACAGCAGTTGGCAAATTTATGGTTCTTAATATGCATAGGTACAAAGGTTCTTGCTCATTTATACGATTTAACTGTGCTTTTTGGATATCTCTTTCCACCTTCCTAAGAACATCAGAAGCCTCAGGTGTTAACTGTCTCAATGAGGTAATATGTGATTCTCCTTCTAAAATTTGAAATAAAGGTTTTAATTCCGAAGTAGGGATCCTTAAATAAGGTCTAATCCAATTTATATCTCCTAATAATTTTTGAAAATCATTTAATGTCTTTAGATGATCTTTTCTTATACTAATCTTTTGTGGGGTGACACATCGTAAAGTAATAGTGGCTCCTAAAAAATGACTAACATTAGACTGCTGTACTTTTTCTGGTGCAATAATCAAGCCATTATTTTTTAAAGTTTCATTAAGCAAGCCATAAGCTTGCTGTATACTTTTTTCTTCAGGTCCACAAATCACTATATCATCCATATAATGACAAATTTTTAAGGAGGGGAAACCATCCCTAACCGGTTGCAAAGCTTTTCCTACATATAACTGACATATTGTAGGGCTATTTGCCATTCCTTGGGGTAATACCCGCCATTGGTACCTTTTATCAGGCTCCATATGATTAATAGAAGGCAAGGTGAATGCAAATCTAGGTTTATCTTTCTTATTTAATGGAATGGAAAAGAAACAATCCTTAATATCTACTACTATAATTCTCCAATCCTTAGGTAGAGCTGAGAGTAGGGGGAGTCCTCTTTGTACAGGACCCATAACTTGCATTTTTGCATTAATGGCTCTTAGGTCATGTAACAATCTCCATTTACCTGACTTCTTCTTTACAATGAAAATAGGGGTGTTCCAGGGTGATTGAGTGGGTTCCACATGTCCCAGGTCTAATTGTTTTTGTACTAATTCTTTAGCTGCTTTTAACTTCTCAGAGGGTAAAGGCCACTGAGGCACCCACACTGTGTCCTCCGTACGCCATGGAATGGGCAAAGGCTCCTCAGTGGCCCCTAGAAAAAACTCAGCCCTTTCTTATCTACGTTTTCTGTGGCTTTAACTGGTGAAATTCTACCTTGTAAGTTTTTTCCAAGACCTAGTCCAGGTATATATCCCATTCCTTTCATCATTTCCTTGCTTTTCTGAGAGTAATCATTAGTCAATATAAAGTTCATGGCTGACAACACATCTCTTCCCCATAAGTTTACAGGTAAAGGGAGTACATAAGGTTGAAAAAGCCCTGTCCTTCCTTCTTTATCTTTCCATTGTAAGGATTTTGCACTTATAGTTGGGGTAGCCTCATACCCTAATCCTTGTAAGCTATGTGACGATTGATTAACAGGCCAAGAAGCGAGCCACCAATTACTGGATATAATGCTTTTATCTGCTCCTGTTTTGACTGCCTCTACACACAGTTTCAAACAGTAACAGAGTACATATATCAGAACAAACAAGACCAAAACTATCAGACCTACCCACAAAAGGTCAATGGGAGAAAAAAGCATAACTCATGAACCTTAACTTATCCCAAAGCTTCTTTCCTTTTTTTTTCCTTTCCTTTCCCTTTTCCTTTCCTTTACTATTTCCTTTTCTTTATCACTGATTCCTTTTATTTTTCCTCCCTTTTCTTTTTCTTAAAAAACATATCCCCCTTTAACCTGGGGATCAATTTGGGAGACTTACCGGTACCACCGTTCCTCAGCTAAAGAGTTCTGAATCCATGCAGTCGGATCCTTCTCAGCAGTCTGTTTTGCAGGAACACTTCATTATCACCGTTCCCCAGCTGAAGAGTTCTGAATCCACGCCGGATCCTTCTCAGCAGTCTGTTTTACGGGAACCTTTATTAACCGCTCCTTCCCCGTGATGCAGTTCTGAATCCTCCCTGTAGCAGGGGGTCTTCGCTCGTGCCTGAAGATGTTTCTTGTCCCGGGTTTTCGGCACCACTTCTTGCGTGCGCTCGACTGGCCAGGAAGAACGACGCTGCAACAGGATCCTTCTGCACACGTTTATTGGGAGAGCTTGATTGTAGAGGCGAAAAGACTTCGAGCCCAGAACTGGTGCTGCTTTTATAGGCCTAGGAGGGGCGTGTCTCACACCCGGATTGGTTATGCACTAAGCCTCATTTGCATGTTCCTCATCTGATTGGTTATACTCTCAGTACCTTACAGAACCTCATTATCATGCCTGGGCCAGGCAGTGTCTTTGCAAAAAACTTTACTGCATATGTACACATTGGTTGTTTGTCCAATCTTATGCGTGGTGGCCAGCAGTAGTCAGTGCCACTCAGCAACGGCACATGTGGCTTCCCACAGAAAAGAAAAGAAAAGAAAAAAATACAAGCTCATATAGAGTTACAAGCATGGCAATATGACTTTATTCAAGACGAATCAACAGTACAGATTAGAAAAGGATATAATAACAAGACTGAACTTTGGCCACATGTTTGAGAGTACTCAAAGCCAATTACTGTATGGGACTTCCTTCTATGAGGTTCAAGAGAAGAAGTTTGGTTACTTAGGTGCACACAGAAGGTGGTTCCCTGTTATGGTTAAAAGATTTTCTTCTGTGTATGTCCTTTCCCATAATGCATCTGATTTTAATCATATGAAGACCCAATTAGCATAGGTAGTTTTGCCTTACTGTACCTAAAAACCAGGTCAGGATGGATGAGTCTTTATATTCCTCGTACCTTGACACACTGGGTCAGAATATACTTGAGCAGAAACTATCTAACTTTGATTCTTGTTAAGGGGAGGGAAATCTATACTGGGGAGGGTGGTACCCATAGCCTGATTCAGAAGGTGGTCTGAGATGTTTTGAGATTGCTACGTAGATTGATTCGAGAAGGGGTTATGTGCACACATCATCTGTAGGTGAAAGGTCAGGGCTGTCAAGGACACGATTATAGAGGAGTATGTATAACCAAAGCCAAGTAGAACTTTGGGTTGCTAAGCTGGGGTGCTTTGGGGTGCTTGCCTGCCTCAGTTCCTCTAGATGGTCATACAGGGAATTTTCTTTTTCTTTTTTTTTTTTTAAAGGTACATTTTTTTTTAAATTAGGTATTTTCCTCGTTTACATTTTCAATGCTATCCCAAAGGTCCCCCATACCCACCTCCCCAATCCCCTACCCACCCACTCCCCCTTTTTGGCCCTGGCGTTCCCCTGTACTGGGGCATATAAAGTTTGCAAGTCCAATGGGCCTCTCTTTGCAGTGATGGCCGACTAGGCCATCTTCTGATACATATGCAGCTAAAGACAAGAGCTCTCGGGTACTGGTTAGTTCATATTGTTGTTCCACCTATAGGGTTGCAGTTCCCTTTAGCTCCTTGGGTAATTTCTCTAGCTCCTCCATTGGGGGTCATGTGACCCATCCAATAGCTGACTATGATCATCCACTTCTGTGTTTGCTAGGCCCTGGCCAGAAATCAATTAGTTATGATGCCAAGAGCAGTTCCGGCAAATGTGATCTTAGACATACTTGGGTCACACTCCATAACAAATTGAGTTTTCTACAGTATATTCCTGCTATACAATGCATAAATCATAGAGAATAACTCTCAGTTATTTAAAAATAATTTCTTGTAACCTTGTTTTCCGTTACACTATGTTAACAGCAGCCACCTGCTTCTTGCATCCACTCCTCAGCCCTGGCTACAAGACAGAACACTTCCGTGATATACTTCCAGGACGCTTCCTTGATATACTTCCATGTGTGAGGGAAGAATCTGAGGCAGAGGTTGGTCTTAATTAACTTCTCTTTTTTTTTCAGCCCGCGATTTTGAATTATTTTTAAAATCATACTTCTAAGAAAAAAAAGGGGAGAGAAAGAGTGAGCAAGGTGATCAAGCTAATTAGCAGAAGGTCAGCTGACCAGCAAGGCTGTGCGGTACTTCTGCCACTCCAGACACAAAGAAGAAATTCTCATCACTGGAAAGAATAAACGTGATGAGGCAGAATTACAGAAAACCCTCCCTGCCTGCTTTATAGCACCATGGTGCTTGGGATCTGCTTAGAGGTGGAGTGTTTCCTATGGTACAAACGTACAAACCAACCTGGAGAACAGGTGTTTTTTCTTTCTTTCTTTCTTTCTTTTTTCTTTTTTTTTTTTTTTTTTTTTTACAAAGTAAAAAGGTATTATGGTCAACTATGCCTTGGAAGTGTAACTACAGATATAATGTGTAAGGTCTGAGAGTGTAGTTTTTTCCTTGTGTTGGAGTTTATCCTTTATTATCCTTTGAAGGACTTGATTTATGGAAAGATATTGTGTAAATTTGGTTTTGTCATGGAATACTTAGGTTACTCCATCTATGGTAATTGAAAGTTTTGCTGGGTATAGTAGCCTGGACTGGCATTTGTGTTCTCTTAGGGTCTATATAATATCTGCCCAGGATCTTCTGGATTTCATAGTCTCTGGTGAGAAGTCTGGTGTAATTCTAATAGGTCTGCCCTTATATGTTACTTGACCTTTTTCCCCTACTGCCTTTAAGATTCTATCTTTATTTAGTGCATTTGTTGTTTTGATTATTATGTGTGGGAAGGAATTTATTTTCTGGTCCAGTCTACTTGGAGTTTTGTAGGCTTCTTATATGTCCACGGGCATCTCTTTCTTTAGGCTATGGAGGTTTTCTTCTATAATTTTGTTGAAGATATTTACTGGCTCTTTAAGTTGAAAATATTCATTCTCATCTATACCTATTATCTTTAGGTTTGGTCTTCTCATTCTGTCCTAGATTTCCAGGATGCTTTGAGTTAGGATCTTTTTGCCTTTTCTTTGTTGTGTCCATGTTTTCTATGGGATTTTCTGTGCCTGAGATTCTTTCATTTCTTGTATTCTGTTGGTGATACTTGCATCTATGGCTCCTGATTTCTTCCCTAGGATTTCTATCTCCAGAGTTGTCTCCTTTGGGATTTCTTGATTGTTCCTACTTCCATTTTTTAGAACCTGGGTGGTTTTGTTCAATTCCTTCACCTGTTTGGTTTTTTTTTTTCCTGTAATTCTTTAAATTTTTGTGTTTCCTCTGTAAAGACTTCTACCTGTTTAGCTGTGTTCTCCTGTATTTCTTTAAGGGAATTATTATTTTCCTTTTTAAAATCCTCTACCAGCTTCATGAGATATGATTTTAAATTGGAATCTTGCTTTTCCAGTGTGTTGGGGTATCCAGGACTTGCTGTGGAGTCTGTAAGCCTAAGCCTGTGTCAGCACTCCTGGGAGACCAGCTCTCTCCTGGCCAGACCAGTGCATAGAGGGCTGTGGAACGTCACTACCTCCTGGCTGCAGATGTAGGCCCATAGACCTGTAGGACTATGTCTGACAAGCTCTCCTTTGTGGACCTGCCTAAGAGAAACACAGGAGAGAAAATGGTGATCTCACCTGAGTCCCAGGGTCAGAGCACTGCCTGGAGGCAAGCTCTCCCCTGGAAGTGAAGGTGCACAGAGGACTGAGGGTCAGCTCTACCTCCTGGCTGTGGATGTAGGCCCATAGGACTGTGCTTGAGAAGCTCTGTTGCTTCTGCGGCCTGCACTCTTCTGCGTGGACCCACCTTAGAGAGACACTGGAGAGCAAGATTTTATATCTATTTTATTGGGAAACGCCCCCCCTTTAAAATATTGTGGATATATATTTTAAAACTAATTTTTAAAATTATTTTAGTGCATACGTGTGAGTGTCTACATGTGTGCATGCTAATACATGGTTGCTGCCTGCACTGGCTGGTTTTGTGTGTCAACCTGACATGGGCTGGAGTAATCACAGGAAAAGGAGCCTCCCTTGAGGAAATGCCTCCATGAGATCCAGCTGTAAGACATTTTCCCAATTAGTGATCTGGGTGGGAGGGCATAGCCCATTGTGGGTGGTGCCATTCCTGGGCTGGTGTTCTCTTAGGTTCTATAAGAAAGCAAGCTGAGCAAGCCAGGGGAAGTAACCATTAAGTAACATCCCTCCATGGCCTCTTCATCAGCTCCTGCTTCCTGACCTGCTTGAGTTCCAGTCCTGACTTCTTTTGGTGATGAACAGCAATGTAGAAATGTAAGCTGAATAAACCCTTTCCTCCCCAAGTTGCACTCTATTGTCACTAATGCAGTTAGCATTTCCTCTTATTAAAATAGTACTCTACATTATTTAATCTTTATTATCCTGTGAGTAAGCTAAGGTTACATTTGACTTGAGCTTTTAAAATTAATTCTCAAAGATATACATATATATGTATATCTTATATATACAAGTATATCTGTATATCTTTGAGATATATAGATGATATATATATATACATATATGATATAGTGTGTATATGTAATATATAGTGATATATGTATGTATGTGTATATACATATATACATGTGAATATATATATGGAGAGAGAGCATGTTTGTGTTTTGCTCATCTGTGTGAATGTGAGTGTGTGTGTATATGCTTGGAGGTCAGAGGTCAACCTTAGGTGTCAATCCTCAGGAGCCATCCTCCTCCTTAGTTTTTGAGACAGGATCTCTCAATGGCTGGAAGCTCTCCAACTCAATTGGCCAATTGCCATGTGAGTCATAGTGATCTGCCAGTCTCTGCATTTCTAAACCTTGAGTTAAACCATGTGCCATCACACCCTGCTTCATTGATAAGAATTCTAGTAACTGAACTCAGTTCTTCATGCTTACAGCAAAGACGATGCTGACAGATCTGTCTGTATTACCCAAATGTTGCTATTTTAAATCATGAAGTCTATGACTTTATTTTATGAAGCAATAGGCAACTAAAACAAAATATTGCCACATACCACAGATAAAAATTAAGGATCACAGTCCTAAAGGCAAGAGTAAAAAATATAATACTGAAATATGATCTTTATGATCTTCATAATATATGACAAAATGGATATAGACTTAAATATGTCTTTTCCTAAAGAAGAAACTTTACCTAAAAGCCCATGAATAACTACAGAACTGAAATCAAAATACTATGAGGTATAACTACACACACAATATAAATACATATCTTAAACCTGACTATGCCACATTAAGAAAATATGAGACCATAGACTCTTCATCAAGTACTGACATGACTGTACAACTGTAGCAGCATACTGCACATATGCAGAAAACAGTGCAATGGTTGTTGGGTTTTCAAAGAACATAATCATACTTATGTAGACAATTAAAAATTCCCCTCCTCGGATTTGTGCTGACTTGGAGATCCAAAGGGAGATTGTAACAAGAAGGGAAAAAGAGATTTCAAACAAACGAAGGCATTGTTTTTCCACTACTGGTTTGAAGAAGGCACTTGACAAAGACTACTGGGGACCCAGAGAGCTGACAGCAGTTCCCAACAAGGAAATGCACCTTAGTGCACCACTATAAAAGCATGGGTCCCACCAGCAAGGCAGTCATCTCACAAGTGACCCTTTGTCAATGTCTCCTCCTACAGATACCTTTGGCAGTGCCCATACTTTGGTCTGTCTTAGGCTCCCTAACTGGGCTGAGTAGACATGTGTGCTGCATCTCCTCAGGAAAAACGTTCCTTGTATGTTTATATCACCAACATGACAACATAAACAAGGGCAACAGAAATAGACATGCTAATATGAAAGGAGGAAAGCTCACCAGCCCTCAGCCCTACACAAAGAACCATAGCAACAAAGGACTGCTGAGAGTGTGAGAAATAATCTTCCTCAGGAGGAGCACATGGCATGGTTATGCACTATCAAAGGGTGCTGTCTTAAGACACAAAACTCAGGAAGGCTTGTAAGCCAGCAAGGAGAAATGCATATGCCATATAGCCAAGCAATTCCATTCCTAGAGTCTACGCAAGAGAATCAAACACCTGCCTATACACAAAGACTTGTACACATGATACTTACAGCATCATTGCTTTTAATTATCAAATGTTGGGAATATTTCAAATGCTTATCAACTGATGAGCTGATAAGTAAAATGTGTGTATCTTCAGAATTGAAAAGATTTACAGTGAACACAATAATGAAGATGTAATTCAAAGTATTATGCTAAATGAAAAACACCAAAGGCTACATACTATTGTATATTTACAAGAAATTATGAGAATAATCAACATATGACGGTGTTCCCATACTTTCTTGAGTATGGAAAGTGATAAATATTTGATTATATATAGTCAGGTACATGCCTGAGAGGAAACTGAAAGTCTCTTAGAAGATTAAGATTGTTGCAATACTGTAAAAATTTACTAAATAATTACTTAATTCTATACTTCCAATGAGTTAAATTCATAGCATGCAAATTCAACTGAGTTGGGAAAATGATGTTAAACATTAGTAAGCCAAAGAAAAAGGAAATAAAATTCCACCACATTTTCTCCAGAATAATGGACATGTACTTCTGAAAGTTAAGAATTAAATGAAACTTTCATACATTCCAGGGGACACATAAATCCCTTTAAAACTCTGTTTGGTAGTCCACGCTAATTGAAGCAAAAAGGTATCCTGTGGTGTTGTTATTGAGCTATTATGTGTGTTTCTAACTCATGAATGGCCACCCCCACCCCCACCCCCACCCCCCAGCCTCTCTACTTGCCAGGTTCCACTACAGAACATTCTAACCGCCTAAAGGCCCAACCCAGTTCCTGCTCAAGAGAGTAAGTTCTCTGCTGTTTCTGTCCGGAGCAGAGGCAGCCAGTCTCCTGGGTTCTCCCTCCCAATAAATCTCTTGTGTGAGTTATGTTGTTTCCTGTAACTGTGTGATATTCCTTAGCTCCCATCTGACAGGATACCTCTCCCTTCAGAGCTATAGCACTCTGGGGAAACCTTCCCTTGCTGGAACAGAGCTGAAACATTTACACTGGGGAAACCTTCTTCCCGCCCCAGACCAGAGCTGTAATACTTCTAAGTGGGGAAACTGTCCCTGCCCCACAAAGCTATAACACTTACACTAATAGGCACATGTACATACACACACACACACACACACACACACACACACACACACACACACACACACACACACACAAAAGCACGCAGGAGAAGATAGTGCTCAGGAGTATTTTGTGTATGGTAGGAAAAATATTGGGATGGTTAATCTTGGTTGTCAACTTGACTGGATCAGTAATCACTTAGGCATGCCTCTGGGTTGTTCTCTGAGATCAATTCCTGAAAGGATTGACTGAGGATAGCAGACCCTCCCCCAAAGTAGGCAGTACCTCTTTCGTGAAGCTCAGATATAGAGATCTGAGGGAATACCAATTATGTTTTGCCTGCTTGCCTTTGTTCCTTGCTGGTGAGGGAATCTACCTTGTTGGCTCTGCTCCTGCTATCCTCACTGACATCAAGACATAGACTCAACCAGCCTTCTAGTGTGAAATGAAGAATAAGTGATCTCCAGGAATATTCTAGGCCCAGAATAGTAGTTCTGAGGCACTGAGCCTTGTGGTTTCTCATCCTCTCTAGTGTACAAACAGTCATTGCTCTCATGTAAACTGATCTAATAAACCTCCTTTGAATATATTCATTCAGTCAGTCCTGGCAAGTAAATGAAAAACAATACTCATACTCACAAAATGAAATAATATCCAATAACAGAAAATTACTTATCTCACAATAATTTAAATGAATCTAACGAACCTAATATGTTGAGTAAAAGAAGCGATACAGAAGAGCATACTGGGTATGGATGATTGAGTTGTGAGTTTTAAGTGCATCTAAACCTTGGGAACAGAAATCAGAGTCTGTCTATTTCTCCAAGCGAGTGGTGCCAGAGAGGGTACAGGAACACTTCTGAAACCTTGCTATTTCCTGTACTTCAGGCTAGGATTACACTGGCATTATACACTTGAGAGAACACAATGTGCTTAGTATTTGACACTTCATTGCATGTAATTTATTGCATTCACCAAAATTAAGTTTCTTTTAGTTCCTAGTAGAAAGACAGAACAAAATGAAGGATAATATATTTACTAGTGTGTGCATACGTATACAAGTACATGTGTGAGTGTGTATGTGGTGTGTGTGAGTGTGCTTGTGGGTATGTATATAGGTATACATGTCATAGTGCATATGGGCAGATCAGAGAACAGAAGATGTTTTTCTCCTTTTACCATGTGAATCCTAGACTCAAGTCATGCTTGGCAGCAAGTATCTTTACCTGCTGAGCTATCTTGCCAGCCCAAGAGTAACTTTTAAAGTAGTTATGCATGAATGTAGTACATAAACAAATTATATATCTATTTCAAGTGAAAAATTGAAGACTTATGCATCTAAATATTTTTATTACATTATCTTTAGAGATAAAATAACTGTAATATTTATCCTCCCACATGCTTCACTGTGTACACTGTGTACACTGAATTGGAGACGTTAAAGATAAAACCTCTACTTCCAACATGTAAGGAGTGCTTTTAGCATTTACCCAGTAAGCAATTGAACAAAGGCATTCTAACTGTGTGTATAATGATACAATTAATTATATTCTGCCTGAAGTCTTTCAATGATACATGATATTTATTATCCTCAAGTATGACAGTGCATTACATAAAATACCTTAGGGTCTTGATTTAACAGATCTGAGTCATTGATGTGATTTGAATGTAAAATAGCCTCCCTAGATTCACATGTTTGAGCACACGGTCTTTGGCTGATGATGCTGTTTGGGACTCCTACTGGACTTTTCAGAGGTGGAGCCTCTCTGGGAACAGACCTTGGGTCTCTATTGTTCCTGTGTGCTGTCAGCTTCCTTAGTGCAGACACAGTGTGACCCAGACCCTCTTCAGTCTCACCTAGCCCCACGTTAGCATTGATGTGGCTCAGATAAAGGACTGCTTGTTTATTTTGCTGTGGGATTTTTATAGTCAGCCACTTGAAAGTTCTAGGTTTCCTCCACTTGAAACATCAGTAGGAGTGGGGTTTGTTCCGCTGTCATTTGAACTCTTGTGCTCTCAAGACTGACTTATGAGATGAAACCCTAACATCACAATCTCTAAACCCTTGCCCACGCAATTGCTAGGAATATCTCCTTCTCTTTGCAGAACTTTCTGTCTAATAATTTAATCCCTTATTGCCCTCACCCACACTCAGCCAACTAGAGTGGGTTTCTAAGTCATCCACAGAGTGAGGTAGCATGCAGGGCTAAGCTAGGATCCTCATGACAAAACGTAAAAGGAAGTGAGTTAGTAAGAGAAAACTGGGCAGCTGGGTCCTGGTTGTGAAGAGATATTAGACAGAAGAATGACATATTTGTAAAAAATTATTTAGGTTCAGAAACATCCACTTGTAAAAAAATATTTAATAAAACCCATTTTGGGGTTCGTTCCTGCCATAGACCATTTGTGTTCCCACCTGAAAGGCACACACACAGCCTTATATTTTTAAATATGCCTTAAGCAGCAGAATAGCTGGGGAGCTGCCTACCCTCCATGCTGTTAGACTCTACTTTCCTACTGGTAACCCAAGTTATAACTTACTATGCTTCATTTGGGCTGCTCTTATCTCCAACTAGGCAACCCTCTGGGCCATGTTCTCTTGGCCTTGAGGCCATGGCAACTCTTCCTCTCCTTCTCTTCCTCATGGTTCCAAGCTTGGGAAAGCAGAATCCATCCTATGTATCTTCTTCCCCAACTCTTAGCTGCTGGCATCTTTATTTACCAATCAGGATTGACTGGGAGCTGGGTCCCAGAGGCTATGTGGAGACTCCAAATCTTGGAGGTCAGCACTCAGCATTACAATAAACAGTAAAAGACAAAACCTCCAAATACAGTGACCTCAAAACATAGTAATGCAAACACAAACGTCCCAGAGTGAGTGTTAATTTGATCCTGTTGTGATTTTTCTTAATAAAGAGGGATATAAGTTAAGGTGCTGTGATGTATTCCCATCTAGTTCTGAGCTGGAACAAGAACCAGGAGAAATATGTAATTAAAGTCCCGAGAAGGGTAAAAATTGAAAGAGAAGGAAGGAATTCGTCATTAAGGGTAAATTTCGCTATCATGGAGGGTTTCTTTACATGGCTTAGCATCACTCAACTTAAGGAATGAATTAGGTTGTTTCGTTGAGGAGGATCATTTAGCTCCTGAACCACAACCCTTTTAGCAACTAAACTAGAGCCAAAAATCCTTCACTCTGTCTAGCTGCTACATTGCAAGAAGAAAAGAAAGCATTAAACCCATGAGGAGTCAAGGCATATATTCATGGCTACACTCTGCCCAGTGTCAGGAAATATAGTCTATAGGAATTACAGTTTTATGTGTAGTGGAAGTCAAGAAAAGAAATTGGACCTCCCTGTAGAAAAAAGGGAAGGAAGTCATCGTAGCAATGTGGCCTCAGTGACCTGGACACGGCAGCACCATGCTGGCCTGCCAGAACACCTCTGTAAAGACGAGAGCACCTGCCAACTTAGGGCCAGTACTGATTCCCCTATAGTGGCCAAGTTAGAAGTTTGAACACTTAAAACTCCCTTAAAACTCAGGACAATGAAAAAACTTAAGAAAAATAAAGCTAAAACATGATATAGTATTTTTTTTGTTCTCATGAAGGCATATTACCAAATACTTGAACTATTAATTAATATTTTTACTTAGTCAAAAAAAATAGACAACCTTTTAAAGTGAAAATAAGGGAATGAATTAGAAGAAATTTTACAAAAAAATAAGACCGGATTCAACATAAATTATAAGGACTAATTAGCTTTAATTTTTATTATTCTGATCATGTTTCCACATTATAGAGATAAACACTGCCATCATCAATACTCCTCCCTGCTGCCTTCCACGGTGATAATATTTTAATACAAATTATCAGCCTCCACGTCAGTTCATTATTTTTGTTGAGTTGTTCTCAAAATCTTTATCTTAATATGCAAGCATCATGGCATGTCTGTAAAGAAGCTTCATACTGTGGTTTCTCTGCAAGCTATAATTATTGGCAACTATTATTTATAATTATAATACTTTTTAAAGAGTGGGTTTGATGCTTTCCTCTAATTACTAAGATACTGCGTATTGAAACATGAGAAGCTTCTACTAGGAATGAAATTGGACATTTCTTCTCTGCATTACTGCTGAACTATAGACAAAGGGGAAAAAACATCTACAGGACAGTACGTGTTCTCCCAAGTTAAACCACACACACATACACAGGGACACACACACAGGCCACACACAGGCACACGCACCCCCACCCCCACAAATCACCCTTTGGAATTTACCTTTCATATCTTAAAACATTTGGAGTTTATAGTCATTGACAACAGCATCTTACTTCCTGTGTAATCAAGTGAATTAGCAAGGGAATCTTAGCACCCAGGCCCAAGAACAGAGCTGCAATCAACAGGGTTATCACCAAGCTGTTTATTTCCTTCTTCATTTTTCACTTAGGAACTGAAAACTGTTGAGTTCATCATTTCAAAGTATTCAATAGGAAGCCTAGTTGTTTTATTTTTGAAAAAAAAGGCGGCTAACAGGTTATCTACCTTCTTAATTTTAAGTGTTGGTAATTATGAGCATATTGTTATAGAAAAGATCTTTAGAAAATTTTCATCATATAGGATCAAAACTTCATACGTGTGGGACAGCAAGCCTCCACTTCTTCCTCCACAAGCCATGTGACAGCCACCATCTAATCTATGAGTTTGACTATTTGGATCCCTCATGTAAGTGGAATTAGGCGGTGTTTTTTATTCATGAGTAGCTTACTTCTTCAGCATGTTCTTCAGGTTTCCTTGTGGTATCACATGGAGGCAGGCTTTCCTTGTTTTTGAATGCTGAATAGTTTGCACTCTATGAGCAACAGTCTCCTCGGCGAGTCGTTCTCTGGGGAGCACTAGTGTCCCTTCCACATCTGGCCTCTTATAAACCAAGCTGCCATGAATGCAGAAGTGCAGATATCTCTTTCAGATTCGAACTTTGATGATTTGAATAAACATCCAAGCTGAGGATTGGCTGCTGAGCCCTGGGGTAGTTCTACCTTTAATACCCGAGGAACTTCCATAGCGTTTTCTATGCTGCCTGCACCATTTTCTGTTTGCAGCCAATGGTCGAGAAGGGGCTCAATTTCTTCACATCCTTACCAGCACTGGTTGGCAACATTCTAATGATGCTTGAACAGTCATCCTATGATATAATATTGCATTATGAAATTTACTTGTACTTTCCTAATAATTAGTGATGCACAGCATCTTTTCATGAACCTATTAATCATTTGTCTACTTTAAGGCAATACAAATTCAAATCCTTTGACCAAATATATGTATGCGTATAAATAAGTATATGTATATACATACATACACATATATGTAGATATGAATGTGTATATTTTAAATGTGCATGTGTATATATGAATACATATGCTGTAAGGGAAAATACAGATATGACATGGTGGTTAGCTTACTTGGAATAGTGCACTTTTAAATAAGAAGCCCTGCATGCTATGCTCCCGGAGCCAGAACATTGTGTTCTAAAGTATCGTGAGTAGCCAGTACTTGGCCTGCAGTCTATACTCTCCACACCTCTTCATGTACTTCTTCTGCATAGAGCTATAGGTGGGATAAGCACTCACTGACCAATCCAAGGTAAGGTACTCAGCAATCGCAGGCCATAGACTTCCAATAAAGCAGACACTGTTCTCTGAAACTGTCTCTAGAGTAGTTTATATCCAAAGCCTTCATCAACCCACATCAGGTTTTAAAAAATTATCAAACCCCACTAATCTCTGAGCATGAAAACCTACCAATTTCTGAGCATGAAACCCATCGATCTCTAAGTAGAAAATCTCACCAATCCCTAAGCTTCAAGATCAGGCCACAGAATTCCTCCAATCCCTGATCTTGCCCCAAGATTCCTCCAATCCCAGGTAGTCCTGGAAAGCACCACCACCACCACCACCACCATCACACTCAAAAACAAAACAAAAAACCCTATGCAAACCTATTTTCTCCGCAATCCCCTGTTGCCTCTACCAAGCAGAGGCAGCCACCCTCGTGTGTTTTTCCCCAATAAATCTTTCATGCAAAGTTTGTTGTGTGGTACAACTTTGTGGTATTTCTTGGCTCCCCACTGCCTGGATACCTTTCCCCTTGTAGCTGTCACACTTGCACTAGGGAAACACTTCCCCTCAGAGAAGTTGTATGTCCATTAAGAAGTCTTTCCCCTTAGCTGCTACATCTATACCGGGGAAGCTTCACCCTCAGAGCTGTAACATTGTCATAGGGGAAGCCTGTCCTCTCAGAGCTGTAGTATTTACTGGGTACATGACTGCTCTACGGTAAAGGAACCCCCTGGTTGAAAAAGTGGGGTAGGTCAGACAGAATAGGCAATATGCCTCCTGGTCAAAGACTGCCTCAAACCTAAGTGGCAAAGTGTCTGTTAAAAGCGAAAGGAATTAAACTACAAATTCTTGAGTTAGAAAAGGTTTGGTCTGAGTTCCTACAGATTAATCCTTGGTTTTTTTTTTTATAGAGACTCTTTTCTAGTTTTCTGTGGCAGAGAGCTTTGAAAAAATGCCAAGAGGCCGTTAGGACTGGTCGTTCCTTGTCTGAATTTCTCTATCCTATTATCACGGCAATAATCCTGTGCCTTCTTGGGGAGAGAAAATAGTTAAAGCACTTTAAGCTCTTCTAGTAGCAGACAGCGATAAGGACAATGGAAGAGAAAAGGAACAGAGAGGAAATAAGAGGGCTCAGCAGACCCTGGATAGCTGACACCAGCAACGAAGCAGATGCGATTGAGCAGCTGCTCAATTTCGCAGCTGAAAAGGCAACGAGCACCTATCCTGCTCATGTGTTTGCTTACTGCATCAGTCTAAATAATGCCAATGCTGGAAAGTATTGGGCTTTGATACCTAACTCTTCCTTGCTATCAGGGGTGATGGTGAAAGGATCGCATCCTCAGCCGTTTGCTAATGGTTCCAACCTGGTTCCTGATGTGGGGCCTCTAAGAGAAGATTCTAAAATTTTGAATGACATCTATTCCCAAATGTCCTCTTGCTTTCGTAGCCCTTATAATCTGTTTACTTATGCTATTATCTCATTAGCTGTATATATTGGTTGGCATATTTGCTTGATGAGAGCCTCTGTTCTCAGAAAAGCACATGAATGAGAGGAAGGGAATCATAAGAAAAATGCAGAGATGACCTGGTGGTTAACCTGCATGGCACAGTACACATGGCACATCAGGCTCCTGAAGTCAGAACTCGGAATTCTGAAGTAGCTTGAGTACTGGTAGCTGGCCTACAGATGGGTCTGTACTCTCCCCAACTCCTGTGATGGGCTTCTTCCACATAGAGACCCTGGAGCACTAAATATCCAGGCTGAGGTGACATGCTAAGCACCACAGTTGATAGGCATCCACTATATAAGTGGTTGCTCACATGGAATAAAGCAAATACTGTTCCCTGAAATTGTCTCCACAGTGGTTCATCTCTTGCCCTTTACTGACTGCAGTCTTCTTAGGGAGTGACCCGGAAATGGTAGCAATATGTGTTACAAATGCATGTAAATACATACAACTTTTCTACCTAATTGCCAGAGTCTATTGTGCTTCCTAATTTTATGTCAATTTGACACAAGCTGGAACTTTCAGAGAAGAGGGAGCCTCAACTGAGAAAATGCCTCTCTAAGGGTTATAGGCAAGCCTGTAAGGCATTTTCTCAATTAGAGATTGATGGAGGAGGCCCCAGCCCATTGTAGGTGGAACCATCCCTGGGCTGGTGGTACTGGATTCTACAAGAAAGCAGATGAGAAAGCCATGAGGCACAAACCCATAAGCAGCACCCCTCTGTGACTTCTGCATCAGCTCCTGTCTCCAGCTTCCTACCCTGTTTGAGTTCCTGTCCTGACTTCCTCCAATGCAGAACAGTGATGAGGAAGTGTAGGCCAAACAAAGCCTTTCCTCTCCAATTTATTTCTGGTTATGGTGTTTCACCACAGTATTAAAACCCTAAAAGAACAATAACAATAACAAAAAAAATCTCCAAGACAACCATTATATATATTTTTAGATAGGTAAAACAATATTGGATGCAGAATTACATGTGCTGAGTAAGCACAAATGAATACATGCATTCATAATGAGTGCTTCTGAACTATTTATTGGAATACCTTGAACTTTGAAACTTTGACCCTAAACAGGGTAACAGTGCTTGTAATAGTGAATCTTGATTGGGAGTGCAGAGGAATATAAACTCACCATGCACGCACTCTGCATGTGCTTCCAGATTAGTCAAGACTGCCATTATTCCATGGGCTGGGACCCTTGGCTGCATTAAAGGGAGAAAGCAAACTGAACAATAGCATTTATCTCTCTCTGCTTCCAGACTAGGAGTGGAGTATGGTGGCTGCTTCAAGTTCTGGTGGCCATGGCTCTGCCACCATGATGAGGGTAAACTACGCTTTCAAAGTGTTAGCTAAACAACCTCTTCTCTGCTGCCATCACTTTTCACAGATATTTTGTCAGAGCATTAAAACAAGGAGATGATTCACTTCTGTGTTTGCTAGGCCCCGGCATAGTCTCACAAGAGAGAGCTATATCTGGGTCCTTTCAGCAAAATCTTGCTAGTGTATGCAATGGTGTCTGTTGGGAGCCGCGCCCACATTCGCCGTTACAAGATGGCGCTGACAGCTGTGTTCTAAGTGGTAAACAAATAATCTGCGCATGTGCCAAGGGTATCTTATGACTACTTGTGCTCTGCCTTCCCCGTGACGTCAACTCGGCCGATGGGCTGCAGCCAATCAGGGAGTGACACGTCCGAGGCGAAGGAGAATGCTCCTTAAGAGGGACGGGGTTTCGTTTTTTCTCTCTCTTGCTTCTTGCTCTCTTGCTTCTTGCTCTCTTGCTTCCTGCACCCTGGCTCCTGAAGATGTAAGAATAAAGCTTTGCCGCAGAAGATTCTGGTCTGTGGTGTTCTTCCTGGCCGGTCGTGAGAACGCGTCTAATAACAATTGGTGCCGAATTCCGGGACGAGAAAAAACTCGGGACTGGCGCAAGGAAGATCCCTCATTCCAGAACCAGAACTGCGGGTCGCGGTAATAAAGGTTCCCGTAAAGCAGACTGTTAAGAAGGATTCAACTGTATGAATTCAGAACTTTTCAGCTGGGGAACGAGAGTACCAGTGAGTACAGCTTTACGAGGTAAGCCTGGCCTTGAACTTTCTAAGGAAATTCAAGACAGTCTATCAGAAGTAAAGTGGAATATGTTTGGCCTTGAATTTTTTCTAGTGTTAGAAGCCCTTTTGTTCCTTTTCACATGTTATCAAGTGGTTAAGGCAGGGAGGATTCTAGAGGAAATTCAGGACAAGCTATCAGAAGTAAAGCGGGGAGAGAGAGTAGGAACAAAGAGGAAATATGGTACACAAAATAAGTATACAGGCCTTTCCAAGGGTCTTGAACCCGAGGAAAAGTTAAGGTTAGGTAGGAATACCTGGAGAGAGATTAGAAGAAAAAGAGGAAAAAGGGAAAAGAAGAAAGATCAATTAGCGGAGGTCTCTAGGAAAAGGAGCCTGTGCTCATCGCTGGATGGGCTCGGGGAGCCAGCTCTTAGTAGCTCTGAAGCAGGTGAAGAATCCTCCTCTGAGGAAACAGACTGGGAGGAAGAAGCAGCCCATTACCAGCCAGCTAATTGGTCAAGAAAAAAGCCAAAAGCGGCTGGCGAAGGCCAGTTTGCTGATTGGCCTCAGGGCAGTCGGCTTCAAGGTCCGCCCTATGCGGAGTCCCCGCCCTGCGTAGTGCGTCAGCAATGCGCAGAGAGGCAGTGCGCAGAGAGGCAGTGCGCAGACTCATTCATTCCCAGAGAGGAACAAAGGAAAATACAACAGGCATTTCCGGTCTTTGAAGGAGCCGAGGGTGGGCGTGTCCACGCTCCGGTAGAATACTTACAAATTAAGGAAATTGCCGAGTCGGTTCGTAAATACGGAACCAATGCTAATTTTACCTTGGTGCAGTTAGACAGGCTCGCTGGCATGGCACTAACTCCTGCCGACTGGCAAACGGTTGTAAAAGCCGCTCTCCCTAGTATGGGCAAATATATGGAATGGAGAGCGCTTTGGCACGAAGCTGCACAAGCGCAGGCCCGAGCAAACGCAGCTGCTTTGACTCCAGAGCAGAGAGATTGGACTTTTGACTTGTTAACGGGTCAGGGAGCTTATTCTGCTGATCAGACAAACTACCATTGGGGAGCTTATGCCCAGATTTCTTCCACGGCTATTAGGGCCTGGAAGGCGCTCTCTCGAACAGGTGAAACCACTGGGCAGTTAACAAAGATAATCCAGGGACCTCAGGAATCCTTCTCAGATTTTGTGGCCAGAATGACAGAGGCAGCAGAGCGTATTTTTGGAGATTCAGAGCAAGCCGCGCCTCTGATAGAACAGCTAATCTATGAGCAAGCCACAAAGGAGTGCCGAGCGGCCATAGCCCCAAGAAAGAACAAAGGCTTACAAGACTGGCTCAGGGTCTGTCGAGAGCTTGGGGGACCTCTCACCAATGCAGGCTTAGCGGCCGCCATCCTCCAATCTCAGAACCGCTCCATGAGCAGAAATGATCAGAGGACATGTTTTAATTGCGGAAAGCCTGGGCATTTTAAGAAAGATTGCAGAGCTCCAGATAAACAGGGAGGGACTCTCACTCTTTGCTCTAAGTGTGGCAAGGGTTATCATAGAGCTGACCAGTGTCGCTCTGTGAGGGATATAAAGGGCAGAGTCCTTCCCCCACCTGATAGTCAATCAACTGATGTGCCAAAAAACGGGTCATCGGGCCCTCGGTCCCAGGGCCCTCAAAGATATGGGAACCGGTTTGTCAGGACCCAGGAAGCAGTCAGAGAGGCGACCCAGGAAGACCCACAAGGGTGGACCTGCGTGCCGCCTCCGACTTCCTACTAATGCCTCAAATGAGTATTCAGCCGGTGCCGGTGGAGCCTATACCATCCTTGCCCCCGGGAACCATGGGCCTTATTCTCGGCCGAGGTTCACTCACCTTGCAGGGCTTAGTAGTCCACCCTGGAGTTATGGATTGTCAACATTCCCCTGAAATACAGGTCCTGTGCTCAAGCCCTAAGGGCGTTTTTTCTATTAGTAAAGGAGATAGGATAGCTCAGCTGCTGCTCCTCCCTGATAATACCAGGGAGAAATCTGCAGGACCTGAGATAAAGAAAATGGGCTCCTCAGGAAATGATTCTGCCTATTTGGTTGTATCTTTAAATGATAGACCTAAGCTCCGCCTTAAGATTAATGGAAAAGAGTTTGAAGGCATCCTTGATACCGGAGCAGATAAAAGTATAATTTCTACACATTGGTGGCCCAAAGCATGGCCCACCACAGAGTCATCTCATTCATTACAGGGCCTAGGTTATCAATCATGTCCCACTATAAGCTCCGTTGCCTTGACGTGGGAATCCTCTGAAGGACAGCAAGGGAAATTCATACCTTATGTGCTCCCACTCCCGGTTAACCTCTGGGGAAGGGATATTATGCAGCATTTGGGCCTTATTTTGTCCAATGAAAACGCCCCATCGGGAGGGTATTCAACTAAAGCAAAAAATATCATGGCAAAGATGGGTTATAAAGAAGGAAAAGGGTTAGGACATCAAGAACAGGGAAGGATAGAGCCCATCTCACCTAATGGAAACCAAGACAGACAGGGTCTGGGTTTTCCTTAGCGGCCATTGGGGCAGCACGACCCATACCATGGAAAACAGGGGACCCAGTGTGGGTTCCTCAATGGCACCTATCCTCTGAAAAACTAGAAGCTGTGATTCAACTGGTAGAGGAACAATTAAAACTAGGCCATATTGAACCCTCTACCTCACCTTGGAATACTCCAATTTTTGTAATTAAGAAAAAGTCAGGAAAGTGGAGACTGCTCCATGACCTCAGAGCCATTAATGAGCAAATGAACTTATTTGGCCCAGTACAGAGGGGTCTCCCTGTACTTTCCGCCTTACCACGTGGCTGGAATTTAATTATTATAGATATTAAAGATTGTTTCTTTTCTATACCTTTGTGTCCAAGAGATAGGCCCAGATTTGCCTTTACCATCCCCTCTATTAATCACATGGAACCTGATAAGAGGTATCAATGGAAGGTCTTACCACAGGGAATGTCCAATAGTCCTACAATGTGCCAACTTTATGTGCAAGAAGCTCTTTTGCCAGTGAGGGAACAATTCCCCTCTTTAATTTTGCTCCTTTACATGGATGACATCCTCCTGTGCCATAAAGACCTTACCATGCTACAAAAGGCATATCCTTTTCTACTTAAAACTTTAAGTCAGTGGGGTTTACAGATAGCCACAGAAAAGGTCCAAATTTCTGATACAGGACAATTCTTGGGCTCTGTGGTGTCCCCAGATAAGATTGTGCCCCAAAAGGTAGAGATAAGAAGAGATCACCTCCATACCTTAAATGATTTTCAAAAGCTGTTGGGAGATATTAATTGGCTTAGACCTTTTTTAAAGATTCCTTCCGCTGAGTTAAGGCCTTTGTTTAGTATTTTAGAAGGAGATCCTCATATCTCCTCCCCTAGGACTCTTACTCTAGCTGCTAACCAGGCCTTACAAAAAGTGGAAAAGGCCTTACAGAATGCACAATTACAACGTATTGAGGATTCGCAGCCTTTCAGTTTGTGTGTCTTTAAGACAGCACAATTGCCAACTGCAGTTTTGTGGCAGAATGGGCCATTGTTGTGGATCCATCCAAACGTATCCCCAGCTAAAATAATAGATTGGTATCCTGATGCAATTGCACAGCTTGCCCTTAAAGGCCTAAAAGCAGCAATCACCCACTTTGGGCAAAGTCCATATCTTTTAATTGTACCTTATACTGCTGCACAGGTTCAAACCTTGGCAGCCGCATCTAATGATTGGGCAGTTTTAGTTACCTCCTTTTCAGGAAAAATAGATAACCATTATCCAAAACATCCAATCTTACAGTTTGCCCAAAATCAATCTGTTGTGTTTCCACAAATAACAGTAAGAAACCCACTTAAAAATGGGATTGTGGTATATACTGATGGATCAAAAACTGGCATAGGTGCCTGTGTGGCTAATGGTAAAGTGGTATCCAAACAATATGATGAAACATGTTCTGGCATCATGTTTGCTTCTCCGTTAACCGGAGAAAAAGCCTCACATGTGATTCAACATTGTCTTGAGGCATGGAGTGCTTGGGGGAAACCCAGACTCCTTAAGACTGATAATGGACCAGCTTATACGTCTCAAAAATTCCAGCAGTTCTGCCGTCAGATGGACGTAACCCACCTGACTGGACTTCCGTACAACCCTCAAGGACAGGGTATTGTTGAGCGTGCGCATCGCACCCTCAAAGCCTATCTTATAAAACAGAAGAGGGGAACTTTTGAGGAGACTGTACCCCGAGCACCAAGAGTGTTGGTGTCTTTGGCACTCTTTACACTCAATTTTTTAAATATTGATGTTCATGGCCATACTGCGGCTGAACGTCATTGTTCAGAGCCAGATAGGCCCAATGAGATGGTTAAATGGAAAAATGTCCTTGATAATAAATGGTATGGCCCGGATCCTATCTTGATAAGATCCAGGGGAGCTATCTGTGTTTTCCCACAGAATGAAGACAACCCATTTTGGGTACCAGAAAGACTCACCCGAAAAATCCAGACTGACCAAGGGAATACTAATGTCCCTCGTCTTGGTGATGTCCAGGGCGTCAATAATAAAGAGAGAGCAGCGTTGGGGGATAATGTCGACATTTCCACTCCCAATGACGGTGATGTATAATGCTCAAGTATTCTCCTGCTTTTTTACCACTAACTAGGAACTGGGTTTGGCCTTAATTCAGACAGCCTTGGCTCTGTCTGGACAGGTCCAGATGACTGACACCATTAACACTTTGTCAGCCTCAGTGACTACAGTCATAGATGAACAGGCCTCAGCTAATGTCAAGATACAGAGAGGTCTCATGCTGGTTAATCAACTCATAGATCTTGTCCAGATACAACTAGATGTATTATGACAAATAACTCAGCAGGGATGTGAACAAAAGTTTCCGGGATTGTGTGTTACTTCCATTCAGTATGTTAAATTTACTAGGACAGCTAATTTGTCAAAAAGTCTTTTTCAGTATATGTTACAGAATTGGATGGCTGAATTTGAACAGATCCTTCGGGAATTGAGACTTCAGGTCAACTCCACGCGCTTGGACCTGTCCCTGACCAAAGGATTACCCAATTGGATCTCCTCAGCATTTTCTTTCTTTAAAAAATGGGTGGGATTAATATTATTTGGAGATACACTTTGCTGTGGATTAGTGTTGCTTCTTTGATTGGTCTGTAAGCTTAAGGCCTAAACTAGGAGAGACAAGGTGGTTATTGCCCAGGCGCTTGCAGGACTAGAACATGGAGCTTCCCCTGATATATCTATGCTTAGGCAATAGGTCGCTGGCCACTCAGCTCTTATATCCCATGAGGCTAGACTCATTGCACGGGATAGAGTGAGTGTGCTTCAGCAGCCCGAGAGAGTTGCAAGGCTAAGCACTGCAATGGAAAGGCTCTGCGGCATATATGAGCCTATTCTAGGGAGACATGTCATCTTTCATGAAGGTTCAGTGTCCTAGTTCCCTTCCCCCAGGCAAAACGACACGGGAGCAGGTCAGGGTTGCTCTGGGTAAAAGCCTGTAAGCCTAAGAGCTAATCCTGTACATGGCTCCTTTACCTACACACTGGGGATTTGACCTCTATCTCCACTCTCATTAATATGGGTGGCCTATTTGCTCTTATTAAAAGGATAGGGGGAGATGTTGGGAGCCGCGCCCACATTCGCCGTTACAAGATGGCGCTGACAGCTGTGTTCTAAGTGGTAAACAAATAATCTGCGCATGTGCCAAGGGTATCTTATGACTACTTGTGCTCTGCCTTCCCCGTGACGTCAACTCGGCCGATGGGCTGCAGCCAATCAGGGAGTGACACGTCCGAGGCGAAGGAGAATGCTCCTTAAGAGGGACGGGGTTTCGTTTTTTCTCTCTCTTGCTTCTTGCTCTCTTGCTTCTTGCTCTCTTGCTTCCTGCACCCTGGCTCCTGAAGATGTAAGAATAAAGCTTTGCCGCAGAAGATTCTGGTCTGTGGTGTTCTTCCTGGCCGGTCGTGAGAACGCGTCTAATAACAGGTGTCAGCATTTGGAAGCTGATTATGGGATGGATCCCTGCATATGGCAATCACTAGATAACACAGAAGTGAATGATCACAGTCAGCTATTGGATGGGTCACACGGCCCCCAATGGAGGAGCTAGAGAAATTACCCAAGGAGCTAAAGGGAACTGCAACCCTATAGGTGGAACAACAATATGAACTAACCAGTACCCGGGAGCTCTTGTCTTTAGCTGCATATGTATCGAAAGATGGCCTAGTCGGCCATCACTGCAAAGAGAGGCCCATTGGACTTGCAAACTTTATATGCCCCAGTACAGGGGAACGCCAGGGCCAAAAAGGAGGAGTGGGTGGGTAGGGGATTGGGGGGATGGGTATGGGGGGCCTTTGGGATAGCATTGAAAATGTAAACGAGGAAAATACCTAATTTAAAAAAAACAAAAAAAAAACAAAAACAAAAACAAACAAACAAACAAAAAACAAGGAGATGATGGCTCAGAAAATCCCACCAAAACCTAAAGAAATGAAAGAAAAGTGACGTATCTTGGCATGAGCTTCTGCCAAGGACTTTAGAGATTTTCAGTCAACTCTAGAGTATGCAGCTATTACTTAAGCCTGTTTTTCTTTTTCTTCTTTTTTCTGAATTTAACAATGAAATGATTTAAAACAGCAATCATGTAAAAGTCATAAGATTATGATTAATTGCTTTTACAGACCAAAATGTGACAGCTAAGACAAAAATAGGGCAAACACAAACTGTAAATGAGCAGTGTTTGCTTGTCATTAGAAAGTGTCAAAAACACTACAAAAGTGTTGTCAATGAAGCAGATACTCCTTAGGCAGGCTCAGGGAATATAAAGACAGACAACATAGTCCATGCTCTAGTGAGGAGATTCGACTTGAAAATAAGATATGACAAATGTGTCAGTGTTATGGGAGAGGAAATCAGATTCATTAGTAGAATGTATGAAAAGAATGCTGACCACATTGGAATCATCAGGCGGGAGACACAACGCCAAGGGGAAGCCCCACTGTGGACTATGAAAGTATACTCTTGACACAGTCAGATGTCTTGGAAGTCTTTCAAAGATAATATATTATTTCAAGAAACATCCATGGTGGATAATCCCTCGCAAGAAGATAATGTGATGCTGAGCTTAGCAGGAGAGGGAGGCAATATCTCAGAAAGTCGTAGGAGCAAAGCAAATCTCTGGAAATCTGCAAACACGGGACTCTGAATTAGCAGGACCCAAGTGGTTAAGTGCTGCTGAGAAGATGGTGGACAGTGGCTGTGGGGCAGGGTGATAAAGACTGGAGAACCTCAACCAGGAAGGAGGCAAATCATAAAGCAGTTTGTGTGCCCCTCAGAGGATCTCAGGGGTTATCTTTTAACTTGTTCTGCCTACAAGATACTGAGCAAAACAGTGACATTATCATGTGCAGGACAGATTCGTTGCTCCAACAACACTATGGGATATAGATTGTGGAAGGTAAGGCTATATAGAAGTAAAAGAGAGCTACATGTGTACTTTGCTGAACTAATGCTGAAAATGATATAGAAAGGAGAGCAAGAGGTGTTTGTAAAGGCAGCCTTCATGGAATTTGTGATCATGACTTCCCTATCCACAAATAAAAGAGCTATTAATGAATATGATATGAACCTGAACTAACCACTGTGGTGTCAGCAAAGAAGAGAACACAGTAAGTAAGTCACTGCGCACACTTGCAGATAAATTAGGTGGAATTTAGTGGTTGACTTAAATGGATAAAGGTGTGATGCATGCAGTCAAGGGGAAAACTGATGAAGGCATGCTTCTGAGACAAGGCACCAGTGCATTCTCAGAATTCCAAGTATAAAGACAAGGACACTGTCTGGGAAGCAGTTGAGAGGAAAGAAATGAGGCTGCTTAGAGAAAAGTCAGCTCTCATGGACCATGCAGTTGGAGGCAAGTGGACAACTGGATACCTGAAACCACAGCAACGAATGCTTGCTATATGATGACAAGTAACCTTACTTGAGCTTTGAAACATCATTGCCATCCTCAGTGTCCGCATCATTGTTGGAGCACAGACCCTCACCTTTAATTCCAATGCCTGAGTCAGACCTTGTCTTCCTACAGCTCTCTCTGGACAGAGAGCTAAGAACCTATCTGTGCTACAACTTAGCAGCCATCAGTTTGACACTTGGTTCCTCCATGCTCTTTATCATGTGCACTGTGCTGAGCCAAATAATGGCAGAAAACTTTGCACCATGCCTAAAAATCATAAAATCTCAGATGTCTGCTTTGTGGGATTTGATCTGGAGATTCATCAAACTTCTAAGGAGATTTCTCTAGAGGCTGTTCACTAGTGAGGTTACCAACAATGTTCCTCTGGTCTCTGGTCTCTCCCTTTCATTCATTCATATATATATATATATATATATATATATATATATATATATATATATATATATATATATAAATAATATCAACTGTTATTATATTATATACACAACATATTTCACATATACAATATATTATAATATATATGAATGTATGTGTGTACTATATATATGCATATATATGAAACATTTATATGAAAGTGGTGTGTGTGTGTATATGTGTGTGTGTGTGTGTGTGTGTGTGTGTGTGTGTGTGTGTGTGTGTGTGTAAGTCCTTTCTAGGCCTAGGTCCCGATAATAGCCTTAAAGCCCCTTCATTTCTGAAGAGAATTATATGTGTAAGCTTATTTTCTGAGATGGCAGCTGCTGCTTCATTTGATTTTTTTGTTTTATCATTATAACAATTACTATAGATAGTAATCGTAATTGTAATACTATTAATAATAGTAATATTTACTGATACGCCAGGCAACTAATTGAGACATATGCAGTCATTGTGTAATGCATTCATCCAACAAACTCACTGTGTAACTGTGCAACACTTTGAATGTGAAGGAACTGAACTGTAGAGCTCTCAGGTAATAACTCACATTTTCATATCACCATCAACATGCCATAGCCTAATTTAGAATGAAGTGTCTATAGCCTTTCAATTGATGTTAACTGATGGGGAATGGAGATGTTGCCCGCTGTTCTAGGATGTCCAAGGAAGATGAGGCTTCTGATTGGAAAAGATTCCCAAGGTTGAACTCGGAGCACACCAACCAATTTGAAAACACAGCAGGTCTCAGAAACAAGCCAGTTACGAATTAGAGGCAGTTCTTTCCAAGCCACACGTCTCCTGCCGTTTGCCAAATCATGCAATTCCTTGTCCTTTCAGAAAAAGCTCCATGTTGAGAGGAGTTCTTATCTGTGGAAATCTTATTATGAGAATTATGTTTCTTTACTCAAAAAAGCTCAATGATTTTTTATGGAGCAAAAATCCACATGAGGTTCAAGATACTATTAGGATAAGTAAATCTTCACTGCTATTTTATTTTACATAAATATAAGCACAAGGCTCTCAAGTTATTTTACCTAAACGTTTAAAAGGATGAATAAAACCTGCTTTTCCCAAAACTGAAGAGATGAGATGGGGCTCTGGATAGTTGAAAAGAGGAAGGAAGAGAGAGGAGGGAGCATTGAAGGGAAGATATTGGAAGGTGAGGGATAAGGGGATGTAGAGAGTGTCCCTGTCCTGACTTGATTTCAGGGGCTTTAGTTCCCTGCACATGCCCATTGGTCTGGATCCCTTCTGCAAAGACATAAGTGATCCATGACCTCAACCACTGTGTTATAAAGGACACACAGCATAAGGAGGACTCAAACACCTTTCATTGAGCCCTGGAGAACATGTGAGACTTTTTCATTGACAGTCTTACAGAGACTGTCTATTGTAGCAATGAATGGACAGCTAGTGAATGCTGATGTCAGAAGTGCTCTGCTGTGACATGCAACTAGTTGCCATTTTATCTACAACCTAAAATTGTGATAATTTTATAACAATGTAAAACAGATTGTATCAAATCAAAAAGAATAAAAGGAAACCTAAGGCCAGATCTCCTGTTACACTGTAATGACTTAAGATGCTAATTCAGAACAATAACTGCTCCTATTAGTTACTGCACAATCTGCATGCTTTTGAGTGTTTCCAAATGTTTTATTGTTGTGTGGTCCTCAATAACAACCCAAGGAATATAGATTACTGCTCTCCCTCATACACAAACACACACACACACACACACACAGAGAGAGAGAGAGAGAGAGAGAGGGAGAGGGAGAGGGAGAGAGGGAGAGAGAGGGGGGGGTCTATTAAAACACTCAGTATCAGTGTATAACAACTCATTATGATAAATAGTCTGTGAAGAATTTGAAATCTAAACTCATCTACTCATCAAAAGATACTAGAAAAAATGGTATGAATTGGTATCTAATTGAACTCGCTCAGTTGTGTGGTTAATTTCTTTTGATTGGCACAAAATTCATTGCAGATGTGAGGGACGCCTTCAGTACTGAAAGGCAAGGCTGACTTCAGCTTTAAGGAAATAGGAAGGAACAGTGTAAAGGGGGAGTACTTAAGATCCTCTTAAAGGGACTGATGTTCCTTAATCACAGTCCGTCAAGCCTTGGTGAGTCTCTTCCAAATGGCTGTCATGACAATCTTGCAGGGAACCAGCCTTATATCTGATCCAACTAGTCTATTCTGTCCTAGTCCATCCAGGTCCCCACAAAGGTCCTGGGGAGCCACCTGATCCTCTGCCTCTATCCCTGATGCAACCCACCAGGAAACACAGGACAGAGGCACCTTCTCTCACAGTAACCCCACAGATGCTCTGCTTTTCAAGTGAACCAGAATGGGAAACAGACAAATGCATTCAGGCCTGGAAGATCAACATCTCTGCTGTCAAGACTCCCACGCCTACCATGCTTCCTCGAGTGTCATCCACAACAGGACAACAGCACCTCCATGGGGAGATGTGCTAAGCTCTGACCCCACCCTTCAGAAACCCTCCTAGAACACAAGGCAAAGAATCAAGTTCCTGGCTTGCTGCTACATCCTCAGGAGGGTCCAGGTAACCAACAGCTGCCAAATGAGCATCGGTGGTCTGAGCCTCAGGCTCCAGTCCTCCCATGTCTAAAAGGATGGATGATGGGAATCTGGCTTCCTCTGTAAAGCTGTTGTGTGCTAGCCTTTTAGGCCTCCCTCTTGCACACATGGGAGAGCCAGGGCCACACTGCACTAAAGCCATCCCCTCTTCCTCTGTAAGATATCATCCTGAAAGTGACAACAGTAAGAGAAAAGTGGCAGATGAGTGGGGCCTCCAGCACATGTGCTGTGCCCCTGTACTTTGCTGCCTATCCAAGGTCGAAGCTTTTACTTACTTGGAGAAATACAGAGCACACACAGCTGCCTAGGTATCCAGAGAGTACACTGAACTGAAAATGAAACAGTACAATCTGTTTTCTGATTATTTCCCAAAACAAAAGCCTCTAGTTAAAGCTAACAGAAGCTCAAGGTAAAAATTACATGCTGCCTCAGTACTGAAAAAAAAAAAAAACACATACACAAAACAAAACAACAACAATAACATAAAAACAAAAACAACCCACAGACTGTTCATGTTGAAGGGTCCAAATCTTTACTGATTGGTTTTGTGTGTCAACTTGACACAAGCTGGAGTTATCACAGAGAAAGGAGCCTCCCTTGAGGAAATGCCTCCATGAGATCCAACTGTAAGACATTTTCTCAATTAGTGATCAAGTAGGAAGGGCCTAGTTCATTGTGGGTGGAGCCATCCGTGGGCTAGTAGTCTTGGGTTCTATAAGAAAGCAAGCTGATCAAGCCAGGGGAAGCAATCCAGTAAGCAGCAACCCTCCATGGCCTCTGCATCAGCTCCTGCCTCCAGGTTCCTACCCTGTGTGAGTTCCAGGCCTGACCTCCTTTGGTGATGAACAGCAATGTGGAAGTGTAAGCTGAATAAACCCTTTCCTTCCAAACTTGCTTCTTGGACATAATGTGTTTTGCAGGAATACAAACCCTAAGACAAAATCAGAGTGAATATTCATGAACATACATGAAAACAAGCCTCAACGATCTAATTTGTAGCTTTCTTCTCCATGCTTGGGAATTAAAGCTGGGGGCTTAGCTGCTTGGCAAACACCAAACCTTTCAGTGCTTGTTAGTTGGGAATGATGCTTATCATACCAGATGTTTGCTTTAGTTTTCTGTATTTGGAAGAGTGAAACATAAATTACAATAGTAAATGGGAGGGGGAATGCTCCTTGCTAAGCCCTGGATGTAGTGGCTAAGGCTGGCTTGCTTCCTTTTCTCTCCATCTTCAAAAGTAGCTTTCTCTCGTACAGGATCAGAGCTTCAGAAAAATCAAATATCTTTTCAACATACAGTTTCCACATGCACAGTACTCACAGACTTTCTCAAAAGAATTGAACCTTTTGAATCACCCATGTTTATTAACAAGTCAAAGGTCTTATCTAATTTCCATAAGTTCCATGCAGCTCCATAACCATCTGAGGCAGAATACATCACCATATATATGTATATGTATATGTATATGTATATGTATATGTATATGTATATGTATATGTATATGTATATGTATATGTATATGTATATATACATATATATATGTATATATATACACACACACAAACATACACATATATATATACACATATATAATACATATGTATATATTATATATATATATATATATATGCATATCTATATAGTGTGTGTCTGTGTTTGCACACATGTTCATGGACACAATTTTTCCTAATTACTGGTTTCCCTTGTAAAGGAAAACATTTAATTTAGGTAGTTAGTAAGTTGAACAGTTGAGGTTTAATTAAATTGAGAGATTGCTTCCAACTCTGGGTGTGTGGGCTAGTTCAGCATCTGCCATTTAATACGTGGAGCGAAGCTCATCAGCTCCTGAGGACAATATGAGAGGTGCACTTTTCATCACCATTGGGTTTCTTATTTTAATATTTTAATTTTTCAGATAAGCAGACTGTATCTATGGGTACACATTGCATATCAGACAGCAGAAAAGGGGCAAAACTATGTGGGTAATTTTCCCCTGGAGAAGCACCTTAATGAAGACCTGTGTGGTAATTAGTGCAGCCTTTGTGTGAGGAAATTCCAAGAACTCTACTCAGTTTTTCTGCTTCAATTCCCAGCACCCCATGGTAGCTCACGACTGTCTGTGACTGTAGTCCTAGAGGATTTGAATCCCTTTCTGGCCTGTGTTGGCACTGCATGAATGTAGTGCATAGACAGATGCAGGCAAAACACCTATACACATAAAATAAAAAATAAAACTCCAAATGACAGATTCAAAATATATAGGGGGGCACCTGTGCCTATATTTAGCCTGTCTTCTGATCTATCCCCTAAGAACACTGCATGGTCCTCTATGTGAGTGATTTAGGCATTGTTCTTATCACTTATTAGCTCAAGAATGTATACCAGAAGATAGGGGCTAGAGGAGAGTAAAACAGAAATATCGGCCACATTTAAATAAACCCCATGTTGCTCAAAAGAACTCTATTTTCCATGGGTTTTTATTGTCCTTGTTCATGCTTACAAAGGTGAAGGTGGAGGCTCTGAGAACCTTGAATACTTTCCAGACCTAATGTCATTTAAGAAGCATTATCAAAACCCACACCAGGTAAGCAAAAAGTGAGATATGGAGAGAGGAGAGAGAGAGGAGAGAGAACTTGGGAGCTATGTCCCTTCTAGGTCACAATGTTCCTTTGTGACTAAATAGCCTTGAAGTTTCAGTTATGCTGTTCCTGGTATGTTAGCCACGAAAGCACCAGCAAGACCACATGCATGCAATAAAGTAAGGTCCTCAGCCTTGAAGGACTCCATGCCATTATTTTATCACTTACACATCTTTGCCACACTCCCTTCTTGTAGAGATCATGGAGCACCGGGATACTCTAACAGGGAGATGTAGTTGCTACGATTTGGGAGGAGTATAGTTCACTTTACTCCATAACTATGTGGCTTGTCTCATAAGCATGCTTCAAATCTATAGCAAGGTTTCTGTCCTGAGTGCTTCTTGCCTTGGAACAGCCGACTCTTAGTTTACCGTGTTTGCCTGGCTTTGCTGAATAATCTCCTTAAAACATCCATGTCTTCAGACGAGAACCAAATTCTCACTTACACCATCCAAATGCTTCAGTGATTTTAATTATATGAAGCCCCTCCATTTAACTCCCTCTCTCCAGCTAAAGATTGAAACAAGCCAGGACCCAGGGCCATGAAAGAGGAGGAACTTGAGGACTGGATAATGGAGTTCATTATAGAGAGGGGCTGAGCTCCAGGGTCACACGAGGAGCGTTCCAGGCCCTTAAATGGTGACCAGATGAAATAACAAGCCACCCAACCTAGTGCTAGTGCTCCCAGCGAGTGTGTGTGTGTGTGTGTGTGTGTGTGTGTGTGTGTGTGTGAGAGAGAGAGAGAGAGAGAGAGAGAGAGAGAGAGAGAGAGTAAGAGAGAGAGAGAGAATGTGTGTGTATGTTTGTGTCCATATGTGTGAGTATGTATGCCTGTGTGTGAATGTGTGTGTGTACATGTATTATACAAAGCATGCCACCATTATGTAAAGTTTAAAATGTAGCCATATTGATCTAATAAATAGGTATTTTTTGTTTATTTTTCAGAGGTCTTGACTTTCAAAGACAGTAATTTGTATTACATTTGAGAAAACAAAATCTATTATATCACTAGAGATTCCATTATTGTGCAGAGGTCAGCTCCAGGAAACACAATCTCCTCTTAAAATCCCAGCTTTGCACCTGTGGGTCTTCCTAGCACAATGCTTTATGACCAGCAAGAATAACAAACTCATTCCTATTTTTAAATAGCCTTTTAGACTTGGAAAAGAAAATAAGCCTGTTAATAGAAAAACATAGAGGTTCAAAATAAAAACTACCACACTGGAGAACAGCTATGCAATCTCTTGCATTTGGAAACAGTATCTAGTTATTCTTTTTACTAGTTATAAAAATTTCTCACATATTTATTATAAAAGGGAAAGGTATAATGAGGAAGAAAAAATTATCTGCAATCTTCAACATTAGGAGGTAATTCTATCATTACAAACATTCCAGTATATTTTCTTTCAGTCATTTATTTTACAAAATGCACATTTACCTAGTAAAAATCCTGTCACATGAAATTTATCATATTTTTTTAATTAGTCATTTCCACAACAGTTGATGGTGTGCTTCCGTGCCAGGCAGAGGCT
The DNA here is from genome assembly GCF_000001635.26 of Mus musculus. Classification (NCBI taxonomy): domain Eukaryota; kingdom Metazoa; phylum Chordata; class Mammalia; order Rodentia; family Muridae; genus Mus; species Mus musculus. The sequence goes on from NC_000069.6 coordinate 82,625,583, forward strand.
AAGGTTGAAGGAATGAATTCTCTCGCTGGTTTCACAGTGACAATGACTTCCAGCTACAGTAACGGCAGATCTAAGGCCACCTTTGAGCCTAGGTCCCAAATCCAGATATCTTAGAAGGGTTTAATACTCAAGCAATTCCAAGCCCGACCCTATAATAACATTATTGTGTGTCTGCATCTGCAATTTTTAAACAATCCAAAGCTATTCTGATAAACTGTCAGCACGAAGAACCCATGCTGAGGCTTCCAATAGTTCACTGTCAGCCCCTTCCAGTTAACTTTGAGAGAGAATCACATCTCCATATCTGAAACTTGGATGTCTCACTATCATCTGCAATGACCTGAGTTGAGTTAGGGATTATTGTTAAGTGAAAGTGAAATAAGCTAGTTCCAGGAAGTGAAAGATCACCTGATCTCACTCACATGAACATAAACACATGAACATAAACTCACATGAACATAAACAAGGAGCAAGAGAGGAGGATTAGGGATAGAAAGAAGCTAATGGACTAATACTAAGATAGGAGTAAGATGCTCTGACTCACCATGGTATGCTAGGGTGACTCTAAGTTACAGCAATGTACAATACATTTCAAATGTTATAAGAAGGCGTCTTGAAAAATTCTACCACAAAGTCTTAGGCTATGGTTGTGTGTAACCTAATATCCATAATGATACATACAGAGAGCACTCGCATACCAAGAATATATATATATATTATATATATATATATATATTCTAGGTTTTTTGTGTATTCAGTGAAAATAATTCCATTTTAGAAAGGTAAATCAAAGTGAATCAAAAGTAAAAGATGGATGTGTCATCAAACATTTTTGTTATGAATATAAATATTTATAAAATGTGTAATTTCTGCCCCAGTGTACATATTGATTTTTAAAAATAATTCTGCTAGCTTACTCTTTCAGTGAATCTTGGTAAATGTAAAACATAGATTTTTAATATCTGCTATCATTCTTTCAAATAATTCACAAATAATCAGCATTGTTTAAAAATCAGAAAATCTACATCATTCCTCTTGATCTTTGGCTCTTCCTTCCTTCCTTCCTCCCTCCCTCCCTCCCTCCCTCCCTCCCTCCCTCCCTCCCTCCCTCCCTTCCTTCCTTCCTTCTTTCCTTCCTTTCTTTCTTTTTTTATTAGATGTTTCCTTTTTTAATAGATTTTTTTCTTTATTTACATTTCAAATGCTATCCCAAAAGTTCCCTATACCCTCCGCCCACCCTGCTTCCCTACCCACACACTCCCACTTCTTGGCCCTGGTGTTCACCTGTACTGGGGCATATAAAGTTTGTAAGACCAAGGGGCCTCTCTTCCCAGTGATGGCTGAGTAGGCCATCTTCTGCTACATATGCAGCTAGAGACATAAGCTCTGGGGGTATTGGTTAGTTCATATTGTTGTTCCACCTATCAGGTTGTAGACCCCTTCAGCTCCTTTGCTACTTTCTCTAGCTCCTCCATTGGGGGCCCTGTGTTCCATCCAATAGATGACTGTGAGCATCCACTTCTGTGTTTGCCAGGCACTAACATAGCCTCCTATAAGACAGCTATATCAGGGTCCTTTCAGCGAAATATTGCTGGTATATGCAATAGTGTCTGGGTTTGGTGGCTGATTATGGGATAGATCCCTAGGTGGGGTAGTCTCTGGATGGTCCATCCTTTCATCTTAGCTCCAAACTTTGTCTCTGTAACTCCTTCCATGGGTATTTTGTTCCCTATTCTAAGAAGGAATGAAGTATCCACATATTGGTCTTCCTTCTTCTTGATTTTCTTGTGTTTTACAAATTGTATCTTGGGTATTCTAAGTTTCTGGGCTAATATTCACTTATCAGTGAGTACATATCTAGTGATTTCTTTTGTAATTGGGTTTACCTCACTAAGGATGATATCCTTCAGATACATCCATTTGCCCAAGAATTTCATAAATTCATTGTTTTTAGTAGCTGAGTAGTACTCCATTGTGTAAATGTACCACGTTTTCTGTATCCATTCCTCTGTTGAGGGGCATCTGGGTTCTTTCCAGCTTCTGCCTGTTATAAATAAACTACTATGAACATAGTGGAGCATGTGTCCTTATTACAAGTTGGAACATCTTCTGGGTATATGCCCAGGAGTGTTATTGCTGGATCTTCTGGTAGTACTATGTCCAATTTTCTGAGGAACCGCCAGACTGCTTTCCAGAGTTGTTGTACCAGCTTGCAATCCCACCAACAATGGAGGAGTGTTCCTCTTTCACCACATCCTCACCAGCATTTTCTGTCACTTGAGTTTTTGATCTTAGCCATTCTGACTGGTGTGAGGTGGAATCTCAGGGTTGTTTTGATTTGCATTCCCTGATGATTAAGGATGTTAAACACTGTTAGGTATTTCTCAGGCACTCGGTATTCCTCAGTTGAGAATTCTTTACTTAGCTCTGTACCCCATTTTTAAATAGGGTTATTTGGTTTTCTGGAATCCAATTTCTTGAGTTCTTTATATATATTGGGTATTAGTTCCCTATCAGATTTAGGATTAGAAAAGTTCTTTCCCCAATCTGTTGTTTGCCATTTTGTCTTATTGACAGTGTCCTTTGCCTTACAGAAGCTTTGCAATTTTATGAGGTCCCATTTGTCGATTCTTGATCTTACAGCACAAGCCATTGCTGTTCTGTTCAGGAATTTTTCCCCTGTGTCCATATCTTCGAGGCTTGCTCTGTAGTACAGCTTGAGGTCAGGCATGGTGATTCCCCCAGAAGTTCCATCCTTCCTCGTGGTCTTTGGCCTTTCCTTTCTGTGCCATTTTTTTCTTGTAATTTTATCTGAAGTTGATGCATCAATTTGATTCCAAGTATCTCCCCAGTCCTACTACTAATAAAATATACACATAAATCCAAAAGTTCTTTTCCTCAGGTCCATATGGATTTCTCCAAGACTCAGAAAACCCAGAGGAAACAGATGACCAGCCTCAGGGAGTTAGAATTTTAAGCTTAAGAGAGCACAAGAGAACATTTAAATGGTTCTTACATACACTACCTCACCTAGCAAAAACCTATCACCCAAAAGGGGCATCCAAATGAAGCATCTGCCCTATATAACACACAAGAAGTATTTGACAACATAACTATTCCTATAAATAATAATAGGGGGAAAAAGCCTATGGGGCCCTAGGAGAAGTTACTGTTCCCATCAGTAGAAACCTGACTTCTACAGAAATTCATCAGTTAAAAAGTAAGATTCATGGCACACAGGTACCTCTTGAGACTCCAAGATGGCCACCATCTGAGCCGAAGTATTCCAAGCACATTTGAGCAAAATACTTCGTATTATCACCCATAAGAATGGAGACAAGCTATCAGCAACTTGAAAATAACATTGGTCCCTATGTTTAGGATGATGCTGAGAAAATCTTGGTTTTAAAGATAGGACAACTCCAGATGTATTTTAATGGATGCTCCAGATGTGATATACTATGACTATGTTCTGGCTATCATTTAGTTACTCTTGGGGCAAGCTGAAGGTTTTCCCGACTAGAGTTGTATCTGTGATAGTGGCAATAATGATGACAACACATGCTTGGTTCTGTGTTATTCACATGGGTCAATGAGACTTGGTGATCTTCTTAGTCTCGGGGCCTCACATCTTACTGGTAATGTGATTCAATAGCAATGCAGACTTTAACCATTTAGACTTAATAGCATACAAGACCCACCACTGACACCGCCATTGCCTGTCACCTGCCACTAATGTCCTTAAGGATTTCATTTCCAGCCTTAGAAATTACCTTTGGCAAACTGGCATAGCTAATATAAGAGACTCATGCAGCACCTTCAGTTTCTTCACCAATAGGTTCAAGCTTCCTTTCAATAACACCATCTAAGCAGTCCCTGCACAATCTGGAACCACAGAACTTAGTTCCTAGGAAAAACAGCACAGATAGCTTTCCCCAAATCATAAAGCAAAAGACACTCTTATGTACTGGTAATACTTAACATGGTTGTCACACTCCAAGTCCCCTTGTGCTACTTAAGAAGTGACCTCTTGTGCCGGTGGCACACACCTTTGATCCCAGCGCTCGGGAGGCAGAGGCAGGTGGATTTCTGAGTTCTAGGCCAGCCTGGTCTACAAAGTGAGTTCCTGGAGAGCCAGGGCTACAGATAAACCCTATCTCAAAAAACAAACAAACAAACAAACAAACAAACAAACAAACAAAAAGTGAACTCTTACATTCAGCTTCCCCCTTGGCTCTACTGCAAGTGTATTGCATGACTCAATATATCTTCTGCCAAGTGAGCATACACACAAAATAAGAATATAATAGCCTTTCCTTTTAATGCTTCAAAAAACTAGATTTCATTTTATTGGCTTCTTCTGGACTTTAAGATTCTATCCCCTCTTGAATCCTAATTGTTTTTCTCATTAAAAAGAAAAGGAGAAAATTGTCTCTACAAATTGCTTCTTCTAGGTCATCTTAACTCTGTCAACAAATCCCAGCACTCCAGGGATGGATGCTATTTAAGTTGTCATTGCCATGATCATCAGTTTGTTCTCTTTTAAAACCATCCAGGCAAGGAAACAAACAAAACCCATCTCTACTAGAAAGGCGCAACTACTGGCTTCTGAAGTAGACAGCATCCATGTATAAGATCTGTGTCCTTTGTCCTGTGATGGGGGTTCCAGGGTCACCACTACTAGGCAACATCCTTGGCCCAAGATTTATATTCTCTTCAGATGTCCTTATGAGGATGCTCTTTGCTCAGGAAGTTGTACAAATTAGGATAGTTCAATTATACTGTTGGCATGAACAATAACATGACTCAGATTTTATTGCTTCTCAGTGAATACTGTACCTTAGTAAACAGCTAGAGCGAATACAATAGGCGTTTATTTAGAATAGAATAATGTGGCCACAGGGATACGATATAGGGCAGGGGACATCTAGAAGTCCTGCAACTCAGCCTAAAACAAGCAAGAAGGCACAAGTAGTTTAAGGCTGTTTCTCACAGCCCAAATTTAAAATTTGTAACTTCAATCTACCCCCCACTCTGACTCCTTTGCAATTAGTCAGCAAAACAGCTTTCAATGTTGAATGAAAGTCTGTGAGACTGAGAATTTCAGTGCAGAAATGAAGAGGGTTGGAAGCCATTTCTTCATCTGTCCTTTGGGGAATTGTTTTCCAGACAAGAGAAGACTGTGGCATTTTAACCCATGTTTGTTTTGCTCTCCTAAAACGTTCAGACCTCTTTTCTCAAATTGAAAACAATCTGAAGGAAATTGTTTGAGAATTTTGAAATAACACATGAGTTTGGGGCCTGGTCTGGCCTGAGGTAAGACAAACACTAGTGAAGTTACAGGTGGGTTTTGCACAGTGGCTCAGACTGAGGCTAGACTCCACATGAAACTACACTTCTGCTGCCCCCACCCACCCACCCATTCTCCTACACTCCCCTGTCCCTTCCTTGTCCTTTCCTACCTCCTGAAGGCTTTGAAGCACATTTCTTCTGTCCGCCTTTGCAACTAGAAAGTCCAAACCAGGCATTCTTGTCTATCTGCAAATTGTTCCCGGTACATTCTGGACCAACTCTGAGTCTCAAGCTAAGCTTAAGTGTTACTGAAATTTTAGTTCCTTCATGGTCATCAGATGGTACAGGGAAATAAAGATACCTCTGAGTCTCTTAATCTCATTAATAAAGCGGTTCAAGAATAGATTCAAATGGAAACTCAAAGGCAATTTGATTACCATTTAAAAGAAAAGCTCCTGGGTCAGGAGATTCTGTAAATAACAGCAGCTCTTCAGAGGAAGAGGAAAGAGATGGAAAGCATAGAAAGCCATGCTGTTCAGGAGCACAGGAAGGTCAGAAGCATGGCAGGGAGAGAACTGTAGAGAAAGGATAACAAAACCCAGGGCGCCAGACCAAGCCCATTTAGATTCTCCTAGTGTCTGAAAGAGACAGAAAAAGAAAATGGAAAAGTTGTACCCTTGTGACTCAGGCCTCAGAAAACCAGGTAGACTCACACTAACCTCATGGAAGCTGGTGAGGAGGATGCTAGAGGCTAGGAATTCTGGGAAGAAAGATTGCATTATTAAAACAATTATTCCACCTGCCTCTTAGCATGACTTAAGGTGAGCCAACTTCCTAGGAATTGTTCCCTGGACAGATGATAGTCCAGACACAACTGGACTAAGTCTCTATCCAGGTCAGAGTTAATATTCCCTTGACCTCAAGTCAACAAAACAAAACAAACAAACAAAACAAAGACAAAGAATTCTACCCTTCCCTCCCCACAGACATCTCCTCCTCATGTGGGTTGTGGTAATCAAAAGTCAAGAATTCGGGAGACATACTGTCTATAATCCAGGCACTTCCTCCTGTATGTCACCCCAGGGCATGTGGCTTCGGGTTCGGGGGAAGAACCTGCAATCAGAGAGCAGTCTGAAACTGGGTTCCATCAGGGTTGCAATCTCTGCACCTGAGACCTGTATGGATAGCAAGAGTGGCCAGCAGTCAGGTGCGGAAGTGTGCACCTGTCACCTCAGCAGCTAGGAGCCTGAGGAAAGAGGATGGCTTGGAGGTCAGCTGTCCTGCATAGGGACACCCTGTTTGAGAAAAAGAAAAGAGGAGAGTGTGAAGGAGTGAAGGGTGGAGGTGGACTGAGTTGAGAAGAAGACAGAAGAAAAGGAATTTTAAAAGGGGGAAAGAAGAGCACTGGTGAGCAAAGCAGTAGGCTCTGGCGTTTGTTAGAGAGTCTCTCAGAGGCCGGAAAATAAGGGAACTAATGGGAAGGGCACTTAGAAATAAGCTTCCCTCCTGGAATACATGTCATTGTGCACTGTCCCTCAGGGTTGGCATACTGTGTTTTCATTTTTGTTTAGTAACAAAAAATGTTTTTTATTTTCTTCTTTATTTAATCAACAACCCATTAGTCATTCAGTAGTAGTTTAATCACCATGAGTTTATGTGTGTTTTATAGTTTCTCTTGTTGATCTGTAGTTTTATTCTTTGTTGATCACTTATAATACAATTTTCTATTCTTGTTAAGATTTGCTTTGTGTACCAATACATGATCTGTTTTCCAGAAAATTCCCTGGGCTACTGAGGAATGTACATATTCCACGGTGTTTGAATAGCATTTTGCGTGAATGTCTATTTCATCCATTTGAGGCCTCAGCCATTATATTCAGATGACTGTTCATTTTGCTGGGACGATTTGCTGGGATTCCCCACCAATTTCTAAGAATCAGGTTGGGAAGTTTGTCTGTGACTTTACATGTTTTAGTATGTGTTTAATGAAATCAGGTAACCCTATGTTCAGTGTGCATATGTGTAGAATTGTAGTGATCTTTTGATAAATTATTCCTTTAATCAACATGATTTAGCCTTCTTTATTTCTTTTGAAAAGTTTTGATTGAAAAGTCTATTTTGTCAGACATTGGAATAGCAACACCTGCTTATTAGATCCTAGAACTAGCTTGAAGTACCCTTTCTAGTAGTTCTCACTAAGTTAGAATCTGTCTTCTAAGTTGAGGTGAGAAGTTTATACCTGTAAATGTTTACATTAGGTTACTGTCTATCTCAAATACATAGCTCAATCACGTAGCTTATCTTACATGCCTTAGAAAAGCAAGAACAAGGCAGCGCCACCCCCACCCCACTCCCCCAAAAAAATTAGTAAATAGAAAAAATAATTGTGGAAGCGGCACTTCAGGAAACGGAAACAAAACAAATCAATAAATCAATGACACAAAGCAATCATTCTTTGGAAACACAAGATTGAAAGACCCCTGACTAATCAGAAGAACGATAAAGAAGACCCAAAGTAATAAGACTGGAGATGATGGGAGCCATTCCAAAGATACCAATGGAATTCAGAACCGTTGCAAGGGGTGACTTTCTATATGCGTATCACATACAAAAATTAAGGTACAGTGAGCTGACTAATTTAAGCAGCTCTATATTAGGCAATGGGATTGAAGCAGCATTAGCTTCCAAAATGAAAACATCCAGGCTCATACATATTCACTCCTGAATTTTAGCAGGCCTTCAAGGAAGAGTTAATCCCAATGCTTCTCAAACTATTGCATAACATAGAAAAAGAGGAATGCTATCAAACTCTTTTTACTATTCCGATGTCATTCTACACCAAAAGTTGGAAAAGATGCAGTAGAAAAAGAGCATCATCGAGGAACATTCCTAAGAGCAGAATTCCTAATAAGCACCTGCAAGTCAAATTCACGAAACACATCAAAAAGATAGTTCATGAGGAAGTTGGAGCTACTCGGCAGTTGAACATGGATTCAGGTAGTCTTTTCTATTATAAAGACAGAATATCAGAGAATAGAAAGGGGGCCATGATGTCTGCTTTCAAATTTGTGAGATCCTTACAAGGAGTATTCATCTCTCTGAATTAGTTTCTCAAGTTCAAAGGTAAGATTATTTTTGTATACCTTCTTATAAAAAAGTTGGGATACTGTAATATGATCACGGCTCTAGAGAGCATCGAATTTATTTTCCATGCTATGAGGTCTCAAATTTTGAGCACGATTTAGACAAGACTTAGTTGGATGCCATTTGTGTATATGTATGTGCCTGTGATAAGTGTTCCAGCCTTAGAAACTGCCACATCAAGGCTTACGGAATGGAAGCACTGACTCTATCATTTCAAGAGTTCCCCCCAAGTTGCATATTTGTATGCACATAAACGCATCCAGACACACTTTGTGCAACCACACTCTTGCCCTTCCTTTCTTTTATTGCATAGGCAGGTGTGCATGAATAAGATGCACACACACACTCACTCACACAAGTGCTGCAAGCTTACTCTTCTGCAATACTGAGAAAGCCACATCTTCTAAATTTAAATAAACAGTGAAAGGGAATGTTTACTTTATCCAAAGTCGAATGCAATTATATTTTATCTTCTTACAGGAAAGAGGCTAAAACTCAATAGCATTTCTTTTACACAGTTTATTGAGGCAGATGATAAAACACTTCCTCTAATCCAAAAGAAAAATTAAGAGGGGGGAAAACTATCTGTTCTGACCAGTGCTGCCTGGACAACTTAACAGAGCTTAAAACTTTTTTATCCCCCAAGAGAAATAAAAGGAGTTTTCAGAATATGGGAATGGAGGCAGACTGTTCCCTGAGATGCCCCTTCTCTTTCAGTGCATTGTGTGGACCACTGAGAACCCACTCTTGGCTGCTTTCAGTTTAACCCTATCTAACCTGCTCTGTGGGGATGGAGATGGAGATGGAGCTTCGGATTGGGCTCAGTGACCTTATGTACTTTCTCCTCTCCTGTGGCATTTATCTTCATATAACCTCCAGTTTCCTCTCTCTGATACCACTCTTCTCTTAGCTGGACTTATTATTATGATGAACACAACTTTTCCAGAAGGTAGAGTATTTGGAAATCTGATACAATGAAGGCCTTATAGGGGATTTAATAAGCAATTTTGAATGAGTGAGTGAGTGAATGAATGAATGAATGAATGCTCTGAAAAAGTATATACTATTAATCACCACCATGGACACATAGTGAGGCAGCATAATTTCCCCAGAGCTTTCTGTGAGAATCTGTCAAATTTGTTACTTTGTGTGACTCCAAATCATGTGTTCTTAATCTCATGGGAATACTGCTTCCATCACACAGGACAAGAGGGCCACTGTAAGCCAGAGTCTTGGTCCAGATTCAAGAACATTAGACAGCATAGGAGATGAAGACCTTTTCTTTTTCTGTTTAGTAAAAACAAAACAAGAACAAACAAACAACCAACAAAAAGGGATGCTTGGGACCCTAGGGTCACTCAGATAATGAACCTTACTTTTGAATAGATTTCCTTCTCCCTCAGACTCAGTCAATTCTGTTCTTCATCATATCTTTAAGTCTTAGCTTTTCTTTCTCTAACTCCATATTACAACTCCAAAGTCAACACACTGAGATGGCTAATGTCGAACAGCAGGCTTGCCCATCCCAGGCTCACATGAATCCTAATAATCTATTAGACCTCTTGTTTTTAACTGGTCCATCTTCCCTCTTTCCACACCCTTCTACAGACTTGATAGATGTTGTGAGGGACTGTTGTCACTTCCCCTATCAACTGGATTCTCTCTCCCCCTTCCCATTTTGATTCTTTGTTCTCTCCTCCTCCTCTTTAGACCACACACCTTTGTGTATGGTGACCTTTTTAAAATTAACTACATTCTCTGGGACCATCACTTTATCTTGGCCTCCCTTGAACAGACAGTCCTCTTCAACAGCCCCTTACTGGAGCTGAATTTCTACTGTCTAGAAGTTTTCCTACAGTTGAGTTGGAAAAGAGATTTCTTTGGTGGTGGGAAAACAAAATTCAGCTGGCTTTTGAAGGAGGATCAATATTCTAATGTATTTAAGAATTCATATACCTTCGGCCCCCTGATTCCTTGTCTTTGGCCTCTAAATTCTTCCTTCTCCATAACACTAGAGGTACAGAACTACTTCAACAAAGACTCTCAGTCTGTATACCCAGAGGAAAAGATGTTTTATTATTCTCTAGTCTTTTAGACTAGAGAATTAACACAGACCAAAATTGTGTTGGTGGGAAGCTAAGGTTAAGGCCCCTAGTAACCATCAGTGAGTCAAAATTCATGTTGTACATTAACTATCTTGTTCTTTATCAAACTTTGTTTTAGTTTAGCCATGCTGATAAGCTTCTAAGGAGCTATAATGATATATGTAATGTTTTTAAAGGCCTTTCTAGACTTATACCTTGTTCATTATTCCCTATCCAAACCCATTTTTTCCTCTGTCCTCTACATGCTTTGTGTATAGTGCGTATTACCTCCGACTTCTCAGGCACAGCCGTGTGATCGTCTTTTCCCGGCTTTTTTGCTGCTCTGTCTTTTCTCCTGCATTGTGGTTATTCTGCTTAGACACCCACCTCCTGTCTGGATGACCAGCACCAACAGGTCCCTCAGAGCCTTCCTGTTCTGTCCCTTCCTTCCTGTTTGTCCTGTTGCTGTAACCCAGGGAGACTCCAGCGCTGTGTTACGAAAATGTCACTGGATACCAGGGCAAAGAAAACGTTCTTAGAAACAAAGTTCAAATGTCCTGCCTGACTTCTGAAGTTTGTTAGCTACATGCTTCCCTCATTATCACACACAGGCCCCTAAATGAAATATTTTCCCCCTCACCCCAAACTGATCTAAGATCTTCCCTGACTGCCCAACACCAGGGCAACTTCTCCATTCCCTATCTTTCTTTCCAGCCCTGTGCTCTATTACTGCTTTGCCAGATAATCACGTGTGGTGGATCTGTTCTCACTCGCCCACACATGCCTGTCTCCTGCATACCAGATGCGTTCCCATGGCAAAGAACTCTCTCTCTCTCTCTCTCTCTCTCTCTCTCTCTCTCTCCCCTTCTCTCCCTCCCCTCCCCTCCCTCTCCTCCTCTCTCTCCTTCTCCTCCCTTCCTGTCTCCACCCTGCCACTCCTCCTCTCACACACAAACAGTGACTGAAACAGGCTAGGGATACAGTAGTCCTTTCTCTACCTTTAGCATTCTTTCATCATTTTATTGAATATTTCTTAATAGTTTTTCTCAAGAATTTCTTTTGATTTAAAAAAATTCCTGTATTATTTTCTCTGGAAATGTCCATATGTCCTGTATTATTCACTTTGGTTACTTTAAATTTAATTTAATCATTGACATTTTACAACCTGCACACTACCTTCAGAGCGAGGGCAGGAGGGATGACACATTCTCGGTGCCATTTCCACACACTGGGCAATGGTGCTTGAAGAGGTTACTAATGTGCCCTAGTGCTATTTCTAAAATTGATTAAATGGAAAAAAGGAAATGATGTTTCAATTAAAAGAAGACATTTCTAATACTTTAAAGATTTGTCTAAGATAATCTACACAGATGAAAAGCAAGCAATCATATTTAGATTTTCTCTTGCCCCCACCCTTGAATCAGCCTAAATAAATGAGATGATATAAGAACACAGCACTTGAAAAACTATAAAACCTAAGATTCCTCCACAGACTGAACCCAGATCACACCTCTGAGAGGTCAGAGTGACAGGTGAAGTCAAATTCTTCCTGGTGCAGCTTTGCAGTCCTCATGTAGCCTTGTCACCACAGAAATTCTCTCAAGGCCATGCTACCTGGTCCTATAAAAAGAGGCAAATGCAGCCAAGAACTCTGAAAATCCACTGTACCCTCCTATACAGTCATCCCATATCCTTCTATTTGCTCCCAAATGTAGGATTTATACTGAGGAATGAACTTAATTGCCAAGACTACATCCACCTAAGCTTATGAATACAGGTGAATTGTCCTGTATTCCTGGGCTGGGAGTTCAACTCCCGGGTGCCCTTTACTTAGATCCATACAGTTGGTAGGTACCATCAAGCCTTTAGCTTCTCCAAAATACACACTTTAACTCAGAGCAGGAAAATATCTGAAAAAGATGTTAAATTATAACCAGAAGAAGAACCCTTCCCAGGAGAGGAAACCCCAGGATGTGTATACAGTTGCTCAAGCAAGCTTGGTAAAAGCTCTCAAAGGTCAAGAGACAAGTGGTAGGGATGTGGATTTGGATGCAATCTTTAAAAGAAAGGGAAAACATTAGGTCCAGGAGTTAGAGCAGCTGTGAAACTAAGTAGAGGGGGAGAGGAGCTGAGGCGGGAGGTAGTGCTCTGCTGCGCTGCTCTGCCAATCAACTCTCTCTGAGGACAGCAGGAAAAGGAGGTGAGGAAAGAAACAGTAATGGAAAGCTAGGTGACATGGAAGAGAGAATGGCAGCTACCAGCACACAGAAAGTTGATGTGCTCGCAAAAGACAACGTAAAATGAAAATTAGACATAATGAACATGAGACACATGCGTGGTAGCCCAGCCTATAGTCCCAGCACTCGGGAGGCAGAGACATAGGAATACCTTGAGCTTGAGGCCAGCCTGGGCTACACAGTGAATGGGAAGACAGCTTGAACTAGTGAGAGTCCCTGCTAAAAAATCAAATAAATAAATCAGAAAATTGTAAATGTTTTCTACCAAAAAAATAAAAAATAAAAAGAAGTGTCGAACCCATCTTATTTTTTGCATGATAATTTTGCACACAAGAAAGCAATGAAGTGATATTTTTGGCATATTTGGAGAAACCAAATTTGAAACTTAATGTTACCCAGTATTTCTTTGAAATGTGAAGCATCCACACAGCAAGACCTCTGTTCCTAGTTTCTTTGACATTAGCTATGGCTTTGGGCTTATTAGTCCAAGGAAATGGACAGTGTATACCAATGCCAGACCTAGCCCATCAATGTCAGATGTGATTCTCATGTTCTCCTGTAGGGGAAATGTTAGGGCCTATGAGTTGCGGGTAGCATTGGCATGTCGTCCCTTCCAGAGGCAAGTGTTCTTTGTATGAGATCGTACCTGTTTTTCTATTCTGTTATTGCAAAATCTAGGACAATCCAGCAGCTGTGATATCATCTTAATACAATTTTGTGTGCTGATGAAGGAAGAGTCAAGAAGATGGGAGGTGCATTTATTAATAAATGTGCATTTAATCATCTGCTTTCAACAATCACAGAGCTTCAGAAAAGTAGAGAAGATAGTAATTATGCCTGGAGCTTTCAGTCTATTCCTCCTTAAACCAAGGATGTCGCAGACACAAAGCAAGCGGAGATGTGATCAATAAACTGTGCATTACTATGCACCTTTGTTAAACATTATGGTTGGCAGACAGTGTTGACCCTTCTCAAGCACACAGATTATTTTATAAAGTGCACACGTCCATTGAGAATGCTCCAGACTCTCTAGCTCAATATCTGACACATTGGGATGAAGGAATATAGATCCTAATACAGAAAATTAGATTTAAAACCCCAATACTTCTGCTCTCTTTCCACTTAACCACTTTTAGGAATTTACTGTTATACAAGCCTCATAAAGTCAGCCAGGAATTACTGCTTTTCTGAAAATACGGAACTAGACAGAGGGTAACTAACTCTGTCGAAGGTTATAAAGCTCACCCTCGGACTACCATGACCTACCTTTTGAAAGAAGTCAGTGTTGAGTGGGTATGTTAATGTCTTTAAGATTTAATGACCACTTCTATCTTATATTTACACTTAAGTTTTAACATTTGTAACTCTTTCTGGAAATGCACTTATGTAACTTAGGGCTTAAGGGGAAATAGCATAATTTCACATAATAATTGCACTTTCATGGCTTTCTTGGACAGTAACTGTGGAGAATTAAGCTAATTGTACACTTTTCCCTCACAGCACTGCATCACTTTATGTCTAAACAAGAGCACTCTGCTTTGCTTTTGTGTGTTCTTCAGTCCTGTTATTTAGCTACTTGCCTTTCCACTTTAACAGCCATTCACATGTGTTCATTTTGCATATTTTTCCTTGCATATGGTTCCATATAAATCTCTATTATGTTGTTTGTACACTGGCTCTAATTTTAATAAATACTAAGATGGCTCACAATTTTCCTGTGAACTCGGTGTCTTTAAGGCATTTGCACACTGACATGAACACATCTGCTACATTGTTTTTAACCACTGCAAAGTAAGCCTCCACTTGCTCTACTGAGTTTAAACTATCTGTTCTTTTCTAAGGAGCACTCCATGTTCTGTTGACTGCCTTCACATGTGGACTTGGACTAAGTATGCACTTATGTGCCTCTGGAGAGCCTGAGTAAAGCTAACTACTCAAAATCAGGTATGTCAAAGAGTTTGTGACTGCACAAAATGACAAAGTACTCGTCACTCCCTTGCTGCCCACATAGAGCAATCACTGTGCCAACATGTTTTAAGGACACTTAGCATCATCTAGTTTTCTAACTGCAAGCAATCCTGTAGGTTTGAGTAATGCCTCTTTGCTATTATAACTGCATATCGTTGATTACTTCCAATTTCTGACACACAAGTTGAGCTCATTAAGACATCACATCTCCCAAAACATTACTCAGGATCTCATATAAGGACATCAACAGTTAAAGACAGAAGGGACGGAGGAACAATCTTTATCTTAGAGAGAAAGGGAATGTACAAAGCTAGCCTCAAGAAGACAATAAGGGCAGCTGTGTGGGCTCCCACCTGTCACCACCCATCAGAGAAGCTTGGGCCCTCCTGCATCTGCTGCCTATCTGTAGATCTGCATAGAGGATTCTTTCCCCTTATTCTCCCTTTTTATTGGGCCAGGATAACAGCATCCTTACCAGGTTGCTAAGATACTTTAGAGTAGAGAGTTTGGGCTTAGAGAACAAACTTTCACAACTGTCTGGAATGATAGTTGTTCAGGACTTGGAGATATGGGACAAACTGTGGATATGCACCAATGAAGAGTGATAGATGCTAGGCATTTTGTGCGCATTTTCTGCTAATGCATTTCCATATCAGGGATGTGTGTTCTCTATGTTCAGTATGGTATGGGTCATTCTTTACTGTACTTAAATGCCAACCCAGAGAACACAGCATGGAGTCTCCTGCCTTTCTGAATTCATGACCTCAAATGCTGAAGAAGTGTCCATTTACCGGGTATGTTAAGGTCCAGCCAAGAATGTGGAAGTAAATTGAGTATTTCTCTTTTTTTATTGGGTATTTATTTCATTTACATTTCCAATGCTATCCCATAAGTATCCCACACGCTCCCCCACCCACTCCCCTACCACCCACTCCCATTTCTTGGCCCTGGTGTTCCCCTGTACTGAGGCATATAAAGTTTGCATGACCAATGGGCCTCTCTTTCCACTGATGGCCGACTAGGCCATCTTCTGATTCATATGTAGCTAGAGACACGATCTCCAGGGGTGGGGGTGGGGGTGGGGTATTGGTTAGTTCATATTTTTGTTCCACCTATAGGGTTGCAGATCCCTTTAGCTCCTTGGGTATTTTCTCTAGCTCCTCCATTGGGGGCCCTGTGATCCATCCAATAGCTGACTGTGAGCATCCACTTCTGTGTTTGCCAGGCCCCGGCATAGTCTCACAAGAGACAGCTATATCTGGGTCCTTTCAGCAAAATCTTACTATTGTAGGCAATGGTGTCAGCGCTTGGAGGCTGATGATGGGATGGATCCCCAGATATGGCAGTGTCTAGAAGGTCCATCCTTTCGTCTCAGCTCCAAACTTTGTCTCTGTAACTCCTTCCATGGGTGTTTTGTTCATCAGAGAAAATGGGATTTCTTACATAGAAATTTCTTTCATAGGTGTTGAAAAATCTGAGAGAGCAAAAAGGAACAGAGAGATAGCATAGGCACTAATACTATAGAAAATAGCTTGTGGTCTTTTGGAAGCAAAATGAAAGACACAATGTATTCTGAGTCAAGAACAATAGAAAATAGGACAGAGTCGCTGGGGGCTACAAACATGGAGAAGCGGTCTTGTGGGCAAACCTGAATCTTCTGAGGCAGAAACATTCCTAGACACAAAGGCAAGGGTGAGGAAAATCCTCCCCTTTTCCCTCTGATTTTTTTAGTCAGGAAGCTTTCCTAAGCAGACACTTAAGTGACCAACTTGTAGAGGAATGTAAAAGCAACCAAACTCCATTCTCTCTTCCTCACTAGCGCATTATTAAGTGTACAGTATAATGGGTCTCACTGGTGTATTACTAGTTACTCAATCAATGAGTTTCGTTATAACCTTTTCGCACATCCAGATAAACACGTGGACAATCCCCATCCTACCTTACTCATGTTTGTAAAAGACAATCAGACAAGGGAGGCTGAGCAATGTTGTTTGTAGACTCCCAGCTCCAACACTGCAGAGGACAATAGAGGGCCACAGGAGTAGGGCCAGGAGACAACAGGCAAGGGTGGCCACAGAAAACTGTAGATACTGGTTTCTGAATTTTGTATAATTGTAAAAAAAAAAAACAAAAACAAAAACAAAAAAACTTTAGTAAGTTTGTACTCAGTTTCAGTAGGCAAAAAGGTTTTGGCTATTATTCAATATCTAATTTGGCCCAGAAAACCCTGAGCCTACACTAACAGATAGTTCCTAATTCAGTCTGTCCTGTACGTTATTAAACAGGAAGTATTTGAAATGTTAACAAACTCTTCTCAGTCCTGGCTCCATTGCATGTGTACCTAAGAGATTTTATATTTTTGTCTGTATTGGGAAGCCTTTGGGGATATGGGAAGTTGACATGAGCAATGAGAACAGATACAAGGATTGGCAGTCATTATCTCACACCGTAGGAGACATTAGCAAGACGAAATGCGTCATTTTGAATATCTGAAGAAAGTCTGCTTGAACTCCTTCAATGATACTTAGTGGACTACATGAAAATGAGACAATAATACAATGATTTTACTACATATTTATGATTTGGTTTTGTGAGGTAACACCAAGCATTCAGAAAACTAATAGCAAAACTTCCATTATAAGGATTTCCTTAGAATGGCACATTGAACTCAATTATTTTGTGTGTGCACTCATATATATGCATATGTGGTTATGTGTGAATGTGTGTGAAGACTATTGGAGGTCAGAGGTCAATTTCAGTATCCTTCTAGGGGCCCCGTTCACTATGGTTTTTGAGGCAGGATCTCTCATTGTTTTAAAGCTCATGGAGCAGGCTAAATTGGCAGCCAATGAGCCCCAGGGAGTCTCCTGTCTCTACCACCTCGGTGCTGAGATTGTAGTGTGAATTACTGGGGTTGACCTCAGGTCTTCATGCTAGCACTTCAAGCATTTTGCTGGTGAAATATCTTCCTAATCCTGTAAGGTTGATGACTGTCCCGGAACCTTTCAATCCATTCTCACTGTCTTACAATTTAAGCCAGAACATGGATTTACTGTATCCAGTAGGAAAGTACTAAGCACAAAGTGACTGAAGGCTTGTGTTAAAAGATGCTTTGTGGTTTAGTTTGCCTTCTTGCATTTCTGCTCCCATCTGAGAAGAAGGGCCTATCTAACTTGATTTTTGAATATGATGAAATGATGCGATGGGAAGCCACACTACCCAAATTGTCCAAAAAAAGACCCAGCATCCTCTATCACTCAACACAGAAAGCCTGTAGATGTGTGAGTGAGTCCTACAGAGCTAGCATTTGTGTCTCACCTGGATAAACAGATGCCAAGGAGACTGCTGTGAGCAAAGCAAATATACTTCATTTATTTTCTTTCTTTCTTTTTATAATACCTGAATTTTATGGTTACCTGTTGCATGGCCTTGTTTAAACATTGCAGAGCATAAAGCCTGGAAAAATCTCAAATAGTGTAGAAAAATCCCCATAGAGTGTAAATATCAACAATAAATAGTAAAAAAAAAATTATGCAGAGAATGTACCATAAATATAAATAATTTAATTAGTAAGTGTGAAGGATTAATTCATATTGAAAATAAAAGAAATTCCAACTATCACTCAAATAAAGAAGCATAACATAGAAACTAAGCTTGGAAAAAAAAAGAAACTAAACTTGGATTTCTAAATTCTTAGATGCAGATTATACTATGTGAAAATAATCTGGTGAACTTTGTCAGTTGGTTAACACAACAGAATTGTAACTATGGAAGCCTTGTAGATTAAAAAAAAAACAGAAAAATTAGGAGAGAGCAATATGACAATGATTTAAGTAAGATATGAAAAATCAATAAAGCTATATTTATTGTAACACAACATGAAGCATTTTACATTTCTGTGTGCATCCTTTAAACAGTTTTATAAACACAGTACAAAAACATAACATAACTTCATTACTATACTATCTCCTATCAGCCAGGGAAAGACAAGCATTTGAAAAGGCATTGGCAAAGAAAGTTGAACAACTTTAGGATATAAATGGTAGCCCAAGTCCCTGGTGGTGATATGTCAGTTCTAGAATGCAAACAAGATAAGCTTTAGAGAAGACATGCTTGTCAACTTCATGGCTTAGGACCAATTGGGCATTATTTTTTAAGTAATGTTAATATAACTCTAATTTGTGCAAAACCTTGTAATTACTAATTTGTACTTACTGTCCTTAGAAACACTTAAACAAACTATTTTTTAAAATGATACTACTTATAGAAATACACTATTGTAAGCTAAAGTCAGTGATGGTCAGTTATTAAGCAGAGCTAACAGAACAGACACTTGAGCTATACAGTTTATTATTTATTTTATTTTTCATTTGGGGGGCACATATTTTGTGTGTGTGTTTGTGTGTGTGTGTGTGTGTGTGTGTGTGTGTGTGTGCCGGGGCTCACAGAGTCCAGGAAAAGAGCATGATATCCCTTGAATGTGGAGTTACAGGTGGTCATCAGTTACCCAGTTAGCGTGTTGGGACCTGAATCCAGGTCCTCTGCCAGAGCTGTATGAGCTACTGACCCTACTGACCACTGAACTATCCCTCCAGACTCTATATATTTTAGTCTCAGTTCATCTTAAATCCAAAACAATTTTAAAGTGAATTTGTGTTACACATTGGATAAAATTACATTACATTAAAAGAGAAGTTTATGATTCTAATAAACGTTCTCATTTTTTATCATTCCAAACATGTCAAAGTTATGAGGAATGTGAATGACTGCTGCTATGATACAGAGTATCACAACTAAAAGTGGCAAACATAGTAAGAAACTTGTTTGTGGCATACAACACAGATCATTGATAAACTGTTCTCTTTATTGATATCTAGAGGCCTTCTGTATCTCTTCTGCCTAATTTTGTTTTGAAGTTTGCTATTTCAGATATGAGAATATTTATGCCAGCTTGACTATAGCGTCGATTTGCTTGACCAGTTAATTTACAACCTTTGACTCTGTCTTTGAATGTCTTTGAAAGCAAGTGTCTTTCTTCAAGACTGCACATAATTAGATATTGCCTTTTAATCCAGTTACTTACTCTGGATCACTTTATTGATTAGTTGTAGTCATTTTTGTTTAAGGTTATTATTAATAAGGTTTGTTATTCCCCATAATTCTGCTCTGGTTAGTTAAACTGATCATCCCCTATGTAGTATCAAGGGCTGCTGGGCTTTGATTTGGCTCTGCTATGTTCATCTAGTCCTTTCATGCAATAAATGCTTTCCTGTCCTTTTATGAAACAAATTAAACCAGTGTGTCCTCCCAGAGAGAAATCCTGATTCACTTCTGACAGACTTCCCATTTCTGATTTCCTCAGGCTTCAAGTTAAAACTTCTTTTGTGGTGCTTCAGGGATCAGCCTGTCTATTCATGGCACTCAGTAACAGAAGCTCAGAGAGAATTTCAATTAATGAGTTCATGATAAGAACATATATTTCTCCAAGATTAGATACAAATAGAAATAAACACATGAAAAAGTTGTTCAACATTCTTGGCCATCAGGGAATTGGAACCTATAACAATACTGGAATTTCATCTCATGCCAGACAAAATGACTACCATAAAGAAGACAAATAATAACAAACCTGGCCATAGTGTAGGGAGAAGGGAACCCATGTGCACTGGTACTGAGGACATAAATAAGTCTAGCCACTATTGAACTCAATTTGGAGATGTATGAAAAATCGAACTCTCATATCATCCAGGTAAACCACAGTGAGACTCTAAGTCAACACGCTACAGAGCAGAATTCTACATTTCTGGAGTATGACATGAAAGCAGCCCCAGACTAGGGGAAGGAAGAAGAGTAGAGGGAGGGGAGAAAGTAGATAAGGGAATAGAGGGAGGATACAAGAAGAGGAAAGGGGAAGGGGTCAGGATGGAGTAAAGATGGTTACAATGTATGATATACTTGAAAGTATTCATTACTGTCTCAGTTAGGGTTTTACTGCTGTGAACAGACAATGACCAAGGCAACTCTTCTTATAAGGACAACATTTAATTGAGGCTTCCTTACAGGTTCAGAGGTTCAGTCCATTATCATCCAGGCTGGAGAATGGCAGCATCTAGGCAGATATGGTGCAGGAGGAGCTGAGAGTTCTATCTCTTCATCTAAAGACTGCTAGAAGAATATTGGCTTCCAGGCAGCTAAGACTAAGTTTTAAAGTCCATGCCCATAGTGACACACCTACTTCAACAAGGCCACACATCTAAATAATGCCACTCCCTAGGCCAAGCATATACAAACCATGACAATTATTTACAATAAATACACACACACACACACACACACACACACACACACACAAATTTAGAAGTTTTAAATCTGGCCCCCATTGCTAAAACATAAATCTAGCAAGATAAACATTGTAGCTATCATAGAGAACTCTATCCATGAAATGAAATAACTATTTTAGGATTATTTTGATATTCTAGAGATGTGCTAAAACTCTGACTCTCTGGTTACTACAATTATGTGTTCAAAAGCATATTTATATCTCCTAGAATTATTTCTTACTCATAAATGTTATAAGACAATGATGTAATTGCTATAATTATATATAATTTATATAATTGGTTTCTAATGATATATCAATTTAAAATATATTCAAGAAACATACTCATTAATAGCATCTCTTAAAGGTATATGTAGGCTAGAAGTTGTTTCCAGAACAGTTTCTACAGTCACTAGAAATTGTTTGCTTTGTAAAAAATTTTATTTTTGAAATATTTATACATGTATACAATTCATCTTGATCATATCCACCCCTTATTCCCACCTGCCCCAGGATTTATGTATCATACTTTTCTTTCAACTTCATGTCCTTCTTTTACAGTGCTTGAAGTATATTTGTTTTCTACTCATTAAGTCCAGTTGGTGATCTCCATCCAGATGTACATAGATATCTGGTCATCCTCTATGGCATGGGGGAACCTACCAGCAGACACACTTCTAAAGGAAAGTAAATCTCTTTTTCCTAGCAGCCATCAACTGTCACTAGATCTCAGCTATGTGTAAGACGTCATAAACCCCTTCTTTCTACAGTAGAACTCATAAGTACCTGAATCTTAGATGGATCTTTCAAGCTTTGCTCGCTACTGTTGAGAGCTTGTATGTACCAGAGCCCTGTCATGGTAAGAGGACAGTGATTCACAACAGTCCCGCACATCCGCCAGATCTTCTATGCTTCCAGGCTCCTCTTCTGTAGTGTTTCCTGAGTCCTGCAAGAGGGGTTGATGTAGGTGACTGTGCAGGCCTGACTCCTCACAACTACTTATTAATTCTCATTTCTTTGAACAGCAGCATGTCTCTACGTTAACCACTACCCACTAAACCTAGAATCTTCTCTGAGCAGAGTTAGGATCTGCACAGATCTGTGGATACAAAAATTAGTATCTGAAAAACCATTTGACAACATGGATTCTTAGGAAAACAACATCATGTCCAACTGGACACTGTTTGCTGTAATACCAACCTGCCAGGTAAGATGTGCCCATGGGCACAATGTTGGCTAAACTTTACAGGGATCACGAGCTGATTGCAGTTAAGGTACTGTCTTAGTCAGGGTTTCTATTCCTGCACAAACATCATGACCAAGAAGCAAGTTGGGGAGGAAAGGGTTTATTTGGCTTACTCTTCCATACTGCTGTTCATCACCAAAGGAAGTCAGGACTGGAACTCAAGCAGGTCAGGGAGCAGGAGCTGATGCAGAGGCCATAGAGGGATATTCTTTACTGGCTTGCCTCTCTTGGCTTGCTCAGCCTGCTCTCCTATAAAACCAAGACTACCAGCCCAGAGATGGTCCCACCCACAAGGGGCCTTTCCCCCTTGATCACTAATTGAGAAAATGCCTTACAGTTGGATCTCATGGAGGCATTTCCTCAACTGAAGCTCCTTTCTCTGTGGTAACTCCAGCTGTGTCAAGTTGACACAAAACTAGCCAGTACAATTGACCCCTTGTCAACTTGACACACAAACACATCACTAGTAAGCCTCAACCCTTAATTTCTTATTCATCCCCAAGATCTAAACAACTTTAAAAGTCCCACAGTCTTTACATATTAAAAGTCAATCCCTTTAAAATGTCCAGTATCTTCTAAAATCCAAAGTCTTTTTACAATTAAAAATCTCTTAACTGTGGGCGCCACTAAAATAGTTTCTTCCTTCAAGAGGGAAAATACCAGAGCACAGTCACAATCAAAAGCAAAAGTCAATCTCTAACCATCCAATGTCTGGGATCCAACTCACAATCTTCTGGGCTCCTCCAAGGGCTTGGGTCACTTCTCCAGCCATGCCCTTTGTAGCACACACATCGTCCTCTAGGCTCCAGATGCCTGTACTCCACTGCTGCTGCTGCTCTTGGTGGTCATCTCATGGTACTGGCTTCTCCAAAACACTGCATGACCCATTCAGTCCTGGGCCGTCAATTGCAACTGAGGCTGCACCTTCACCAATGCCTTCCATGGCCTCTCACAGTGCCAAGCCTCAGCTGCTCTGCGTGACCCCTTCATGCCTTCAAAACCAGTACCACCTGGGTGACCCTTACACATT
Source organism: Mus musculus (assembly GCF_000001635.26). Lineage (NCBI taxonomy): Eukaryota > Metazoa > Chordata > Mammalia > Rodentia > Muridae > Mus > Mus musculus. The sequence continues at coordinate 82,648,903 of NC_000069.6, forward strand.
ACCAAGTCCCACTGCAGCAGGAGTACAACCTTGGCTATCTCTGGAACACAGCCTCTTTGTGCTTTCAGAAAACACTTCCCAGAAGATGTCACCTCAATGATGCTGGTCTCTTCTTAATCACCGCTAATTTCTTAGCTCCAGCTAACCAGCATCAATAGTCCCAGTAATGCAAAGTTTTTGCTTTGGTAGTTCTGGTATCTTGTTAATCACAGCTGATTCTTCAGCCCCAGCTAACCAGAACTACAGAATCCTCACAATCAAGGTAACAATGGCCCTGAAAAGAGTCTTTAATTTTCCCTCTGAAATTTCACAAACCAGACCTCCATCTTCTGCAGTGTTCTCAATATTATCTTCCAAGCTCCTACACAACATCCGACAGAGCTCTTAACAACGGATGGATCTTCAAGCCCAAAGTTCCAAAGTCCTTCCACAGTCCTCCCCAAAACATGGTCAGGTTGTCACAGGAATACCCCACTCTGCTGGTACCAATTTGTCTTAGTCAGGGTTTCTATTCCTGCACAAACATCATGACCAAGAAGCAAGTTGGGGAGGAAAGGGTTTATTTGGCTTACTCTTCCATACTGCTGTTCATCACCAAAGGAAGTCAGGACTGGAACTCAAGCAGGTCAGGGAGCAGGAGCTAATGCAGAGGCCATAGAGGGATGTTCTTTACTGGCTTGCCTCTCTTGGCTTGCTCAGCCTGCTCTCCTATAAAACCAAGACTACCAGCCCAGAGATGGTCCCACCCACAAGGGGCCTTTCCCCCTTGATCACTAATTGAGAAAATGCCTTACAGTTGGATCTCATGGAGGCATTTCCTCAACTGAAGCTCCTTTCTCTGTGGTAACTCCAGCTGTGTCAAGTTGACACAAAACTAGCCAGTACAGGTACTCTCCATGGTAGGGATTTCATGCCTGGTATGGTAAACATAGTCAAAACACAGAGCTAGGGAACCTCTTTGCTTTTTAAGAAACATCACTCATTTAATTTAGTTTAAATTAGAGAATGAAAAGTCATTTTGAAGAAGATGATGTTAAAAACTTTGAATCAAGCCAGTCTTTCTAAGCAAATATTCCCCCACTAGACTGCACCTCTAACCCTGAAAGCAATCTATGGGAATTTGAAACAAGGCCTGTGACAGCAATAAACAGGCAAAGAGTCCAGGGACTCTTTGAGGCCACCCAGTAGCCCAACTCTGTTTCACTGAATTACTGTTTCCATATTTGTTTACTGTACTGGATTTTTATGGGCCTTCACACATGAATGATACAGCCAACTGAGTTAAGGATATTTGCTAGATCCTTTGTCCCATTCCCAAGTTACTAAAGACGGACTACTACTAGTCCAGCCCTGAGCAGCTGAGGGTTTGAAGAGTGTATTAAAGACTCCTGATCAGAAGCTGTAGATATCTCTGAGCAGCAAAGGTTAGTTGTAATGTAAATGACTTCTGGTTACTCCATTTCTACTCAAATGGGGCTTCTTTCTGTCCTGTATTATAGAGAAGTCATAATGTCTGCCTAATACCACAGTTTTATCCTCATCATTGTACAGGAAGCTCATCAGTCACTGAGCTCTCTGCGCTCAGAGACATCATGTCCCTCCTCCTGCTCCCTCCCATTATTGCATATCTGAAGATTGTGGCATTAATAGGGCTCATTTTATACCAGGAAATCAAACTTCCTGAGAATGGCAATAACATAAACAAAGAGAACCTATGTATATATACATTTGTGACATCATGGGCCGCGTGAAAGGGTCCCAGAGCGCCCTCAGATGCACAGTAGACTGCACCTTTTGAAGAGTCAACTTTCATTGTTCAGTTTTTTTCCTCTCAGCTGTTTTCAGAGTAAAATAGATTCTCATGAAAGAAAAGAACCGGGACTAAAAGCAAAGAGTAGCTGCTACGCAGTTAATGGGGGGGGGGGGGGGGACAGGGAGCTGATATATGACATCACATATCAAATTATATCAGTTTTCTCAGACTTTGTTTAATTATGCCTGAGTCTTCACAAAGTAGAGTTGGGAGGTATTATTTCCATATAGATCTTGTGGGATAAGGAAGACTAAGTGTCTCTGATGGCTGTTCTTGGTTGTCAACTTTACTAATCTGTAATTATCTAAACCCCAAGCATCTGGGTACACCTGTGAGAGAGGTTCATGACTGAATCATTTGAAGTGGAAAGACTCACCTAAATCTGGATCTTTTGAGGTGGAAAGGTCCTTCTTAAATGCAGGCCACATGTTTCTGCTGGCAGCCTATATAAAGGACATGACAGAAGAAAATTCTGGCTCTTCGCATGTTGCCTTCACTCTCAGTGGCTGCTGCATTGGTTCACATTGCAATTCTTTGCTGGTCATCATTGAGTTTCACTGATGCTCATCTTCAATGATGATGGTCTGATATGAGTTCACCTTGCTTTCTTCACAGATCTTTACTTGTCTTGACTTTGTAAAGAGAAATGCACCAAAGAACTGGTGATGTTCTAGCAGCTTCTCGCCACTACTATGGACTCTGGCCAATCCTTGGAGCTTTGAGGTTTCTTCTGAATTGAACCATGGCTGCTGATTTGTGTTTGGTGACACTCATGAATTGGACTGCTAATATCCTTACAATGATGATCAGAATGCCCCAAAGAACTACTTCTCAACAGGTCCACTTCTACTAACCTTTCTTCCTCCCCTACCTTTAGTTGATGGGCTATAAGAGAGGTCAAAGCATTTAACAACCTTTATTAAAGTAAGTTTTGAAAAATATAAGCCTACATCCAGCATCATGAATTCAATAACTATTGGATTCATGGACACTGCATGGAGTGAAGGCATTGTCAGAAGTGTCGTCCATGTACTTTAATACATCAATGAACATCTAGAATGCATTCACACAGCAAGTAATATACTTGACTGCTAGAGTTACATGTGGGATACCCAGAGACTCTCAGTAGTGGCTTCATGAGATGTGAAATGATGCAAAGGACACTGTGTGAGGAAGTGGATTCTAGAGCTGGAGACAGATATGATGAATCCTGAGCACATCTCCTTGTGATTCAACATAGGCAAGAATTATACATAGGATCACTGTCTATATGTGCATTTTTCCTCTTTTCATTTCCAAGACTCAAAAATGGTGGTTGATGTACCAAATGTTTACTGATGTTTTCAAAATTAGCATTTCCACAATTTCAGCAAATTTGCATTCAATAATTACAGTACTGCACTCTTTCTAATTGATAACTAGTAAGATTTCATTTTACTGGGAAACAAAGCAGCAAATGGACCATACCCACTTGAATTCTTTTTTTTTCCCTAGATCTGGCTCTTTTAATGAACCTCAAATTGTTCTTTTTTCCGGGCAGCAGTCATGGGTTTCCTGGCAACAGCCATTTGGGTTTCCAGGTATTTTAAAGCTTAGATTCTAAAATTCCTGAAGGAGAGTCCTACACAGCTGCAGGATGCACACAGTGGCTGGTTCACAGGACAGCCTTCTCCCCTACATCAACTGTTTCTACAAAAGCAACTGTGTCTTAGCCTTGCATTTACTTATCTGCATTGCTGAAAACACCCAAGTTGTTTCTGTTTTATGGTAATTTCCAAAAGCAAAAGAACAAATGTGTTGCCAAGGAGATGCTGTAGAGAGGAAAGAGGAGTAAAGATGCCCGTATCTGAGCATCTGGTATGTTCCCTGCTCCCGTTCCCCACCCACAGAAATTTACAGCAGCTTCCCAGAAAGGCTGAGATAGCATGAAGACATTGCTCAGTTATCCATGGTCCTCAGATCAGATTTATGCCAACTCACCTCCATCCAGACACTTGACATATGATTTAAATAATTTCTTTGATGGTATAAAAGACCTACTAGGATGAGGAAGCAGCTGTTACAGCTTCACTGAACACATAGAAGACAATTCCGTTAGTGTCATAGGGAGATGGCAAGGAACATGGGGGAAGCCTTTTGGTTTCCACAAGAGTTATCTGGCAGTGTCTAGAAAAGCATGCTTTAGCAACACTGTGTCCGAGAAGATGACAGAGGTCCTCTACAGCCACCAGACCTCAGTGTCTTCTTATAACTGCTGTTTAACTTCTTTAACAGCTGTTTAAATAATTTGTCTTTGTTCTCCATTATTGAAAACCTGAGATTCCTAGGGACAGCGAAACACACTAGTAATATCTTATTATATAACAAAGGTGAAGAATTTTATTGGGAATCCAATGGATGACAGAGATATAAAAAATAATGAAACCTGTTCTTACAGCTCATGGGAAGGCAGAGTCTTTGTCCAAAGCAGCCCAAAACAGCGTATTCACAGGCAGATGTGAAGACACAATCCAGAAGTAAAACCAATGATCTTGATAAATGACTTGTCTCCAATTTCAGATCAATGACAAGGCACAAGTGACAGACTAGACATAGATTGAGAATAAGGAACACTGCACACAATGACAGCTAGAAGTGTACAGTATCAAAGCTATAGAGTACCTTGGACTTATCATTACATGTGTCAGTGGGCCAGACTTTGACCATACTACTCATTGTCAATCAGGAGTGACATATAAGTGTTTTTATAAATCTAGTCACACATAAAATAATCCTATTTTTGTCTTTTCAAAGTTTCACATTATCAAGTTGGGTTCTGATGGGTCAGGACTATTAGAGACTAAAGCAATTAAAATTGTACACTCCCATGATGCGCCAATTCAGACTTGAGACTGAGTAGACTGAGAAACGGGCGTGTTTTGCTGTTCTGTGCTCATTAGTTATTTTAGGAGCAGCATTGGGAGTCCTTACTTCAATAGCTCAGGGTATTGGCAGCATGCTTGCCACCACTCAGGATTATCTCTACTGCTGTTAAGTGAATTTTCAATAGAAAATTAAGCTTTTCAAAAGAAAAGGCACTGCCTACTTTTAAAGTTGATTGGGCTATCATACACTAGCCTGCCAGCCACTCTGTTTATCCTCCCTGTGATGTGAACACAGCAATTGCATACTATGGACTATTATGGATTCTCATGCCCCTCACAAATCACTCCCCTAAGAGAACTTATGCTGCTAGATTTATAACTGTAGGTAAGGGCCTCAAAGGTACCAGACTGAGTCTTCAAGGACTATTATCTATATTTTTTTAACTTTTCAATTTTTTTAAAAAAATAAAATAAACATACATTTAAAAAAGGTCACAAGATTTTTGAAAGAAATGAACCTTTTAGTGAATGTATACATTAAAGAACTTGTGGATTAGCGGAATGGTTTTGCCCTGAGGCTATTCAAGGTGTTAGGGTGATGGTACTTGAAATGTATGAAACCCTCGTGATTAGTCTCTCATGATCTAAGGAGTGATATAATTATAGGTGTGCTTTAGCCTGAAAAAGAGAAACCACATCAATTCTGAGAAGACTAAGGTCCTTCACTTAGCCACATCAAAATACTTATGCCTGCAAAGGATAGCTAAATGTAAAGATATGTATATTTAATATTGAAATTATATGGCAATGCTAAAAGTTCTGCAAAACTCTGGTTATAGCTTGGTGTGTCCGCGCTTCAGTGTATTCTCCGGTAACCACTGTACCACCAGGGAGAAGATGAGGCTTGTACAGATGTGACTTTTACCAATGAGTTTCAAAGAGCTTTTATAAGCTTGTTCTTTTTCAAATTTCTATGTGACAAATAGTGACTGTTCTTAGTTTAAGGATTAACTGGGATTCTTTGACTATGGTTAATAGGAATGCAATACATATAAGTCATTTGTTTAGTTAATTTGAGACAAAGTCTCATGTAGCTTAGGTTGTTCCTGAACACATTATGTAGACAAGGCTGGCCCTGAACTCCAGATCCTCCTGCCTCCACCTCCTAATTAGGATTACAGGACTTGGGAGTACTGAGCTTAAGTTTGTATTCCATAACGTCATTACATATTTATCCTCTTAAATTATTTTTAGCTCTGTGCTTATGTCAAATGTTCATTGCATAGAATATTCCAAACTGACATCTAATACCCATGTCGAATTTAATCCTTTCTCACCTAAGTAGAATTAGCTGATTTGCCCCTGGGCTTGTTCAGTTCTTACTACATGAGCATCTAACTCATCTATGTGAGTTACTACCAGCTCTTGTGTCTAGATGTAGCTATGTGGCTTTGCCCTTACAGAGTTTCTTGGCTGTTTCCTGAGATTGATACTTTGTATCGTTGAAGAGCATTCCCTTAAGCCTCAGAGATTTAGTCATTGATACTTTGTATCGTTGAAGAGCATTCCCTTAAGCCTCAGAGATTTAGTCATTGGCCTTTTACAGAAGCACATTACATTATTTATGACTTTTCACTTACTGGTCTTTTGGCTAAAATCAGCTGCAGGACCTAACATTTATTTTTTTCATAAAGTATCCACTATGTTTTAGACACAGACAATACTAATCTGAGCAAGACGAGTAAATGGACTAATTTCTCAGAGTTTGTGATGCAGAGGATGGACAAAGACAAGCCTCCATAAACCCTACAACGGAAGAATGTAAAGCCCAGCATGGCAACTGGAAGAGTCCCTTAGTTGCTTCCCATTGCTTTGATAAAATACTCTGCCTCAAACATCTAATGGGAGACAGGCCTGACTTAGCTCATAAGTACAGTTCACAGTCCATGTGGCAGGAAAGACACAATGCGTGCTAGTGCTCAACTTGCCTGCTCTGGTTCATACAGTCCTGGTTCCCCTGATCATGATATGGTCCCACCCACAACCATAAATGTTCCCGCTAGTCAAAGCAGTCTTTCACAGATATTTTTAGAGGTTAGCCTTACTCTATACACTCCCTCAAAAGTGTGGCAATATGGCATCGTAGAGAGTATCAGTTGAATAATATGGCGAGGAAAGAGCTGAGAATGAATGTTTAAAGAGAAATCTGAAGATCTAGAATGAGCTAGCTAGTTCTTTTTATCACTTTCCTGAGCTGCTCTGAAATGTCTGCCCTCAAAGTGTCTCACACATGGCTGCTCACAAAAGGCTTTGAAGAAAAGTTAAAATATTAATCTCATATCAAAATGTCTTTGTGTGATGGATGAGTGTGCGAAGGATTATGAAATGAGCATTTGGCAAAAGATTGAAACCTAAAATAATTGCATTTAAATTCATCTAAATCAAACTTAGTTTAACATGCTATGCTTCATCTTAGTCAAATTTGTATTTAATTAGGTAATTAACATGTCTGATCATTTTGCAACACTTACAGATTGCTGATTATGGCTGATAAATGAGCATTGTACTATGAATATTTAATTTCTTGCTTGTAACAATGAGAAATACACATTTTCATAAGATAATTGATAGTGACAAAGCTCTTTACATCATTTCTTCTCTGTGGTTTATTGCTGGGTTTTGACACACTGTCCTCAGGGCGTTTTCTTTGACACTCACTGCATTTACAACCTTGCATGAGTAGTGCTTGTCATTTCTCAGAACTCAGATGATGATCTGTGAGAGCACGTCTCTGCCCTGTTCAGTTCTTTTTTTCAAAGTGGATCATAAGGGGAAAGGCAGATGGTAACAGCAACACGCGTGTCCTTCTGATCTGAAATTTGCATTTCAAATATGTGTCCATTTAGAGAATTAGCATTTTATACAAAAACATTCGTATTGGCTTTGTTTAGGAAATTGTGCCTAGTCCTGCCATGACTCGATGTCCCAGGGAGCCTAGCATAACTGTCTCCTAAGAGGTTTCATCCAGTAGCTGATGGAAACAGATGCAAAGACCCACAGCCAAACATCAGGCAGAGCTTGACGTGTTTTGTGTAAGAGTGTGGAATAGGACTGAGCAATCTGGAGAAGCCAAGAACACCACAAGAAGACCTATAGAGTCAACTAACCTAGGCCCATGGGGGCTCACAGAGACTGAACCACCAACCACAGAGCACACAGGGACTGGACCTAGGACCCCTCTCCATTGTAACAGACGTGAAGCTTGGTCTTCATGTGGGTCTCCTAACAATTGGAACAGGGGCTGTCTCTGTCTCTGTTGACTCCCACTAGATCTGCTTCCCCTACCTGGACTGTTTGGTTGGGCTTCAGTGGGAGATGATTCACTTAGTTGTGTTGCAACTGGGTGTCCCAGGGCAGGGTGGTACCCAAGAGAGGCTTTCCCTTGTCTGAGGAGAGGGGGTGAGGGCAGTGGGGAGGGGGGTTTTTAAGGGTGGGACTGGAAGGAAAGGAGGGAGGAGGTTGTGACCAGGATGTTAAGTGAATAAATAATTTAATTAATAGAAAATTCATATTATATATGAATATTATGATATATGATATAAACATCATATATGTGATATTATGTATAACATTATATCATACATACTATATGAATGTTATACTTGTATCAAGGATTCATTGAAAAATATCAAAATAATAATCACCTTGAAAAGTTTACTGAATGAGAAGAAATAGGAGACACATTAAACACTCGAGACTGAAGCTCTTACTCGGGGTGCAGTGAAGACTATAGTGAATCTGAGAGGCTCCTTTCCCACCTCCTTTAAGGTGAGCCCTCCTGGGAGAAGCTGATTGCTTTCAACAGAGCACAGAGAAAGTCATCCTGATGAAAAGATAATTAGTGACATGAATGTCAGCTCCCAGGTTGGGTTCCTAATGTAGCACTGCTCAATTGTCATGTCAGCCATTCTAGTCACCCTTCTACAAACAGCCTCCAAAGAGCGGTTAGGAGTGGGCATGGACCAGCATTTCTATGTAGTCTAAGATGTCTGTAAACTTTCTAACATCAGCCACCTAACTGGAGTAAACAGAGCAATGATGAATATAAAAGTCTGGAGATCTGGGAAAATTAAATGAATTGGCCTCCATGCAAAGATGTATTACAAATTCAGAATCTAAAGGGAATGTACTTGTTTTATTGCAGTCTGTTTCTCATTTCCTTGCTATGTAGTCAAGTACTTATGGTCCTCCTGCCTCAGCATCCTGAGTCCTAAGGTTAGAGGTATGTACTGCTGTACCCAACTCAAGGCTAACTTATCACTCTGTCACCATCCTCACAATGAGCAGAGAGCTCAGGCCTCTTACACAGGAACACAGATGAAAACCACAATGCCATCACTACCAATGGCTCATTGTGCCAATACCACCATCTTAGGAGTAAGCAGAAATGGCAATGTATGATTTGGGAGAACATAGATTTTACTAAACATGCAATGATGAATAATTGTCTCTGTTCTGTCTTCTTTCCGGTCTTTTTCTCATTAACCTTTACACTTTAGCTTAGCCTAATATCTGTTGGCAAAAGACCATGAAGCAGAAGACATAGAAATTTAAAATGAAGAAAAGAGGGTATAAAGGAGTAGACAAGGAAATATCAAATAATATTTTTAAAATCTTTAAGAAAGTTTCTTTTTAAAAGCAATTTTCATATTTGAATCACAAACACAGGCACAATTATAAACCAATCTGACCTTGAGTTTATAAAAAGACTGTATTGTCTTAAAAACTAAAGCCTCCTTTTTCCCATGTAAATACTTCTTAAGGCAGTCAGTCAGGGTAAATGAGAGAAGACTATATCGTTGCACATAGTTTTTGTAAAGAAGGTATTTATAATATTTTTTCATTAGTTCTCTGAATATACAAGCAATTTTGGAAACTCAAAACATGTTAACCCCTCTTATTTGAATGTCAAATGTCCTACACAGCCCATGTGTTTGAACACATAGTCTCCACCCATCTGGCAGGTTTTGTAATCTTTTGCTCCCGAGGCCTACCTGGTACAAGAGGCTGTATAGGTGACACCTTGACGATAGTTATAGGTCCTGGGGGCCCAAGCTTCTAATTCAAGCTCCAGACTGCAGGACTTTTGAATGAATACTCTTTACCTCCCAAGTCCCTGTCTGATGATGGGAGGGCTCCTCATGTAAACAGCAACATGTCTATTATAGTTTCTATGTAGATATGAGGCGGAAATGCAGAAAACAAAGTAAGGAATTTACTCTCTCGGGGCGGGGGCTGTAGTGTATTGATGACTTTTATTTGTTAAATCAAATCTTCACACATGATAGTCACACAGCATTCCTCAAAGGAAATGGAAATGTGACCATCTGAAACTCATGGAGAGTCTTTAACGTTAAAGGTGAAAACTAGTCTCTTTGGCCAATTTTCCTTCTAACTAAGATACAAAGTGGGATAAATAATGCACCCACAGCACTTGCCTGCGGAAAATTTTCTCTTCGTTTGACCTTGTTACTGATTTTTTTTTGTTTTCATCTATTTTTAAAATGGCTTTATTCTTTCTACCAAGTAGCATTTTGCTGAGATGCCCTCCTATTTAGAGAGTTATTTTTCTTATCCTCGAAGACCTGAAATTGTACTGTTTGGATGCAGCTCATTTTAAAATGCTGTGTTGGACAGGAAATAGAAGAGCATTGAAAAGAGGCAAACAGGGAACATTAGACACAGATTTGTCTCCCATGCTTCACGGTGATAAATTTGCTGCTCTATATGTTCAAGTTCAAGAATCCCTTACTACACATACGTTTCAAATACAAAAAGGTTTGTGTATTAGGAGCTCGTATTGGCAGAGGCAGTCCTTGTAATGATGATGGAAAACCAAGTGTGAAATCTACACTACCAGCAGAAAGAACACATTCTACTGAATTCAACACCCAATCTTTAGGATAGGAAAGTTGGCTCAGTAGGTGGAGCCCTTATCATGCAAGTGTGAGGACCTGAGTTCAAATGCCCAGAACACGTGTAAAGGTGGTTTCAGAACAGTGGGTCTGTAATCCCAGTGTCCCTACGGTGAGGTGGGGAGCAAAGACTGAAGAATCCTCAGACTCTTGGAAGTCAATCAGCCTTGATTATATGGCAATGGACAGCAAAGAGACTAATCCTGTCTCAAAAAAAGGTAAAGTGAGAAACAGCACCCTCTGAGCTCCACGTGGCTCTAAGCATGTGAGTGCATATGCTGTCTCTGTCTCTGTCTCTGTCTTCCTCTCTCTCTCTCTCTCTCTCTCTCTCTCTCTCTCTCTCTCACACACACACACCTCTCATACACACTCACAGAGACAACTCTCTCACCACACACACACACACACACACCTTACACACATACACTCACACCGTACACACATACACTCACAGAGACAACTCTCTCACCACACACACACGCACACACACACACACACATACACAGATACACCTCTCCCTTTCTCTCTCCCTCTCTCTCTGTCTCTCCCTCCACCTCTATTTCCCCCTGCACTTTCCCTCCCCAACCCCAACTCTCTCTCTCTCTCTCTGTATTCTGCTTGTGGGTCAAATACAAGCTCTCAGCTATTGCTCCAGTGCCATGCCTGCCTGCCTGATGCTACGCTTCTTGTCACAATGATCATGGATTCTCCCTCTGAAACTGTAAACCCTCATTAAAGGCTTTCTTCTATATGTTGCCTTGGCCACGGTGCCTTTTCACAATAGAAAAGTAAACGTGACAGAAGTTATACAGAGTGATGGGATTTAAATGTAGGCACCTGTAGCTCCAGATCCATATTTATTACCAATAAACTTCCAATAAATGTAATCTAAAATTGATGCGATTATATTTAATATTAATGGAATAATGAGGCCAAAGTACAATAACTAAAGAGCAAGACACCAAGTGGAGGAACTATTTATATTATGAACACTAAGGGAGTCGATGCTAGAATTATAAGAATTCCCACACACGAACAACCAAACATTATCTTATAGAATAAAAATTCCCTTCACAAAAAAGAGTTATAAGTGACTCAGAAATATGCAAGAAAGTTCCAAAGTTCCAATTATCCTCCTTTCCCCAATGCCATGCCCTCCTCTCCAGTCAGTCTGCAAGCCTAAGCTTGCTTCAGCCAGCCAGGACCCAGCAGCTGATGTCAGTGACTGTGGAAGCTTCCTTTGCTGCTGCAGCACTAAGCTGTATTTTCTGTCCTCTTCCCGTTCTCTCCACAGGCCTCTGGAACAAATCCTCCTTTCTGAACTTCATCAACAGTGGCCCAGATTAAATCATTGATGTGAATCTTCTTTTTAATCATCTTATTCAAAGAAACATTAAGCTCTTTTCAGATGCCATGTCTCTCATTCTGTTAGAAATGGTGATAGCCTGGGTTATGTGAAAGGCTCTAAATGAGGATGCTCGATCCGGTCCTTATCCTTACAGGCAGGAGCCTGGGCTGGAAGTTGCTCATTCAAAGGCCTCCTAAAGAAGGGAGATGGTTTTACTCTGGGCTTTTACTTCCACTTCTTCATTTATAGAAAGTATATTTAACTCATTCACATCTCAGTGTATGTGGCTCTGTGAGGGGAAGACAGAATGAAAAACAAGGAGAGAGGGAGAGAGGGACTGAGGGCAAGGAAGAGGAGTAAAAGAAACAGGGTGCAGAGGAAGAGAGGGAGCTGCCATGGGAGAGGGGAGAATAGAAATACTGAAACACGAGGAAATTTATAGAAACAATTAAAATTAAAAACGTGTCTTACCAAAGTGGACTGTGAATTCACCAAGGAAGTTTTCAGTGCCAGAGAATGATAAAATTAGAGGTGACCCTAAAAGGACTAAGTTCAGTTTCTTCACTTTGCAAGTAAGGAAATAAAAAGCCAAAACTATAAAAGGAACAAGAGGCAAAGCTTGGGACAGAACAGAATGAGGGTACTGCCAGGCAGAAAATCCCCCATTGTGATGTGGCCAGGCAAGCTGTGGGATGCTGCTGCTCTGAGTCCTGAAAAAAAATGATTTTATTTTACTCTAAAGATGCTACACTTAGACTTTTGGCTTTCCAAGTCTTAAAGTATTCAGCTACTTCCCTCAGGACAGACATGAGGACTCTATGAAGGGAACAACGGTCACATGAGGGAGGACATATTTATTAGCAAGTAAGCAGACATTTTATATGGTCATGTTGGAGGACTGTGGTCCCCGGAGTTGACCCCAACATTTCTTTAAAAGCAAATAAGAACACTAGCTAGGCTGGCCCAGCCCACAGTGAGAACCCCAAGGGAAAAAACAGGAGAGTATTCTCAGTTACTTGATCATCACACATTCAAAAGAAAGGGATTGGGAGAGAACGGGAGTACAAGAGAGAGTCACAAGCAGATACCTGCTATTGGTTCTCCTAGACTCTCCCATCTCAGCTAAGGAAATGAGACCCGATCCATGTGCCAGGCTGCCCAGTATAACAGATACTCCACTAAGCAGGATTAGAAAGAGATGGTCTGAGAAGAAAATGAAAAGGCTTTCTTCCCAGCCGGGGTGCTAGGTAACAAATCACACAGAGGTTCGGAGTTTGGTTTCAGGAGGCACAGACTTGCTTTCTCCCTTTGGTGAGATAATTCTGAACACATCCCAATCAGAAAGGCATCCCATGAAGTTCCTTCCTTACTGACGGGTGGAAGAATCCCCGGGGATTGAAACAATCGCGTAATTCATGATTTGAGCAACTAAAGGGACACCTTCAATAATTCTTAATTTTACTTTAAATTGCATTAACCTGTTGGCTAATGGATTATCCCAAGAAGAAAATACATAATTTAATTTTACAAACACTCTTGGATGAACACATTCTTCCAGAAACCTCAGCCTGTACCTCTAAAACTCTCCTCGGCCAGCTAAGCAGACAGGTCTACGGGTTTGAAGGAGTCTGTTCTTACAGCAAAAGTGGGAAAAGCCCACCTTTAATCTCCCAGGTCAGCAGGGGAGTTAAAACACAGATGTGTTCCAGTCTTCAAATCACCCACATTAAGGCCTGCTGGAAACAGCATCTGGCTTTTCCAATAGGAAAAAAAAATTAATGACCAACTGGCAACAGTTATAACCCTTCATTTATGAGTTTGTCACTACATTTCAAAACAACTCTCCTTCGAAATGATGCTCACAGCCCTTTCCTGCTACCATTTCCAAACAAGGCCACCCAAAGGAAACACACATTAAATTAACACATTCCTGAGTGAAGAAAACACAGATATACTGGAGCCCTTGAACACACTTGGCTGTGCTCTCTAAACCACAGCCCCACTGAAAAGAAGTCGCCTGCTGGCTCTCTAATGGTGCATTCAGAAAATGTCTTCAAAAAATCCCAATCAGAAATGTTGAATCAAAATCCCATTGTTCCTCCTCCTCTGTAAGAGAACTGTGAAGGATGGATGCCCGAGGCTGGAAAAGCAGCAACCCAGTAGGAAGTGACCTGAGCAGAAGGGCACAGTTGTCAGAGCCTGTTCCCCAGGCAACATCTACAGCACAGGCCAAGCTACAGAGAGATGCACCCAGACAAGGTTGTCCCAAGTTAGAATGGAGTGTTTCAGCTGCTAAGTGTAGCTGACACTAGCTTTTGGTTTTCCTTTTTTTTTTTTTTTCCATAAAAAAAATCTCATGGTTTTAGATCGAAACACTTGGATATCTACTTTAAATGGGGCTTGATTATACATCCTGCACCCACAGGACAGATTAGAGACCGCAACTGTCCACTGCTAGGAAACCTCTCATCTCCAAGAATGGAACCAAGAGCTTCCAGATGTCATAAAAGCCTGGACCTCCGCGGTGGTTTTCATTCCCTGCAGTTACCATTTCACCACTTTGAAATGAGTAACAGGTCAGAAAGTTCTTTGAGACACCTTCTTTGAGTTAGAATTCACAGAGAATTCCTGGGAGGCGTTTTTCTCTGCATAGACCTTCTGAGAGCTCAGACCATCAGAATTCAAGGGGTCTTAGTCTTCCAGGAAGTGTGTAGTAGGGTCGGAATTAAGACAGTGAATGGTTTAAGTCCAACTCTAATGCTTGTCTCCACGGCCACATTGTACTACTCCTGGGGCTGCAGTTCCCTGAAGCACTGCGCAGACCGCCTTGCCTCGAGAAGTCTGCGCTAGAGCGATCAACTGCCTGTGCTGCTTCCGCTGCCCAGGAGCCTCTAACAGCTGCACAGACAGGGAGCCAAGAGAAGTGCTCCGGGCAACCTGAATCAGGGCACTGCGGTGAATCCATGGCATGATGGGAACGAATCCTCAGTGCTCCTTTCAGCCATCGCCACTCACAAATCAGCAACGGCAGTTCAATCCAGAAGTTACCACAAGGCTCCGAGTTACTCTCTACAAAGCCATGATGAGCGAAGATCAGTAGCACAACGCAAGGTGAGTCAATGCAAGAGCGTCCTCATTGAAGACTGGGCAGAGCAGGGCGAACCAAAGCTAGGGCCGCTTCCCACTGTCTGTTGGGTCATATTTATAGTCTTTCTAAATATCACAAGTCCGTCCATGTGTTTCGTGTTCTGCTTGAGCAAAACATTATCTCACCTGCGTCTGCTTCATTCTTTCAAGGGTCTGCTTCAGCAGAACACTCGTTCACGTGCCTGCTTCAACATTCTTTCAGGTGTCTGGCTTCACAAAACATCCTTTCACCTGTCTGCACCAGCAAAACATCACATGGCGTAACTGAGCCTGATGTCTTGCTGGCCTTCATACACATGCCCACACAAGTGCACACACACACAAACACGCTACAAAGAAAAACAGAGAGAGGAGGGGAGGGGAGGGGAGGGGAGGGGAGGGGAGGGGAGGGGAGGGGAGGGAAGGGAAGGGAAGGGAAGGGAAGGGAAGGGAAGGGAAGGGAAGGGAAGGGAAGGGACGGAGGGATGGAGGAAAATTAAGTACTTGCTAGTCATTAATAGTCATGTTTTGCCATGTGCTCAGTTGAGAGCCAGCCAGAGCCAAGCTTAGTCTAATAGAGGGCTCTCAGCATCTTATCCTCCTAGAAATCCTTTCTCCTGAAATGTGTCCCTCCCAGGATTGTAATCTGCCGGCCTTCCTAAAGACATCTACTTATCTCACTTCCCCTTCTCCTCTTTCTCTACTAAAGATCTTACAATAAAATGTCAATCCCTCAGAACCTATGGGAAAGGTAATACATAACCAGGGCAGCTCACCTCCCGCTTCAGAGACATCATATTAGCGTTTTGACAGCAGCCTTGTACACACACAACATAATTAGGAACCGGCTTGCAAATCCCCATCGGTTCGCATCATCCTTCCCAACAACACTGAATGAGAGTTGCTAAGAGCAAAGTGCGGTTTTCACGTTCAAGTTTAGCCATATCTAATGCACACTGCACGCGTCACCTATTAAAGGGCACAGATCAGTGACATTTATTCAGAGAGCTGTGCATCAGTAACGCATGGAGTTTCTGAGCATTTTCATCGACTTGCACCCACCAGCAGCCACTGGGCTTCCAGCTCATTTCCCCTTAAAAGCTTCTCAGCCTTCCTAATGCTGAGATTCTTTAATACAGCTCCTCGTGTTGTGACCCCAACCATGAAATTATTTTCATTGCTATTTCATAACAGTAACTTTGCTAGTTACATAAGGGTAATTATTAATTGTAATGTAAATATCTGATCTTCAGGATATATGACATGTGACCCCCATGAAAGACTTTTGACTCCTAAAGGAGATGCAGTCCACAGGTCGAGAATCCCCAGCCTAAAAGAAAAAAACCCCAAAGTGGGTAAGATGTAAATCTCACCAGCTGCTCAGGAAATAGAATGAAGGAAAGACTTAAGCCAGCTTGATGGCAGTCATGCAGTGCAGCTGGGAATTTAGAGAGAAGGGAAAGCCTAAGGTGTAAAAGAAAGCAACCTGAGATTTGCAAGAAAAAGTCAGGTTTTCTGAGGAATCCAGAAGAGCAGGCAGACTCAAGGCTGCATGGTTGTGGTTCTTACACTACTATAATTTATTGTTGTTTTTTTAATTTCCACAGATTTGTCTAATTTACAACAATTTATACAAGCAAACACAGATGATATGTTGCATCTGCCTCCTTTTTTCACCCTTAGCAAAAGGTTTTTTACAGTTTTTTCATGTTATGCTATTCATACATTTTTTTTTATTATTTGGTATTGAATAGTTTTCTACTATATAGCTGCTCCACAGGTGGCTTATCCATCTGTTGATTGATGACTATTTGGGTTGTTTTCACTTTTAGATGTTCTCGTGGATACTGCTGTGATCAACACTGGTACACAGGAATGAAATTCCCTTTCATTTCTCTTGGCTATAAATTTACATACAGTAAATTTATGTTTAATGTACTGAGAAATGGTCAGGCTGTTTTCCAGAGTAACAACACCATGTTACCTTCCTAGTCCTCTGAGGATCCCATGGCTGCCACAGTCTTGCCAATACTAGCTGCTCTTCATTGTAAGCTTACCAATAGCTATGGTGTTTCAGGGAAGCTCTTTGTGGTTTTAATTTTCATTTCCTTAATGACACTGACTACTTTGATGGCTAATCTTTCCTGTCATCTTGATTACATCTGGAATCAACTAAAATCCAAGCTGCTGGGCACCCCTGTGGGGGAATTTCTTGGGTCACACCTTGTGGTGGCATCTCAGATGAAAGGACAAGGACGAAGGAAACGTTCCTTTTGCCTTCCAGCCCTCACTCGTGCTGGCAGTTTCATCTGTTCTGTTTCTGAGACATTCCTTCACTAGTCTTAGAAATACTTATTTGGCATTCCAAGGTAGACTGGAAATCAGAGGTTATCAGCAATCCTCCTTATACTCCAGAATGAAAGTCCCAGGGCATCCAGCCTCCTAGACTGAGCAACTACTGGATTCTCAACCTTTCCATCATAAGACAGACGTTGTTAGACTACATAAACCACAGTCTGTAAGCCACTCTAATACACTGTGTGTGTGTGGGGGGGGGTGTTGGGTGTGTGTGTGTGTGTGTAAAAGAGAAGAGGGGGGAAGAGAGAGAGAGAGAGAGAGAGAGAGAGAGAGAGAGAGAGAGAGAGACTAATTTTAAGTATTGTGTGTGCTTTCTTGTTCCTACTGAAAATTTGTCTTTCCTCCCTGAACAAGTTTATTCAAACCCCATGCTTGAAATCAAGCTGGTACAGTAATTCCTGCTTGTAATCCAGCATTGTGAATGTGGAAGCAGGAGGATCCACAGTCCAAGTCCGTTCTCAGCTACATAGCAAGTCCAACAATACCCTAGGCTACAGGAGACACTGTGTTAAAACAAACAAACAAATACACAAAAGCAAAATTTATGTTATCAAACTGCAGTCATATCTCATACTTTGTATATGCATGAATTTTATCAAACAAATTCTTCCACACAATGAGTCATCTTTTTTTTATTTTCTTACATTGTTTTGCAAAGTGGAGTTCTTAAAACTTAATTAATTTTACCTTTTTCTGTTTACTTGTCCTTACTGCATTTCTAAGAAATCATTGCCCAATCTAAAGTAACAGAATCTTCTTCATAAGAATTTTGTAATTGTAGTTCTTGCATTTACATCTGTGATCTCAGTTAAGTTTTGCATGTGGCAGAGGTAGTCCTGATTGATTCTCTGCATTGTGGCTATCGAAGTATTCTCCCACCATTGACAAGCAACTGTTCATAAAGGCAAGAACTTAGCTCTAGATTCAAAATTATATCCATCTACTCATACATATGTCTCTGAGCTGGCACTCTTTGTAATCCTAGCTACTACCACTTTCCAGGAAGGTTTTAAATTGGAGAGCTTAAGTCCTTAAACCTCACCCTTCACTTTAGGATGGTGAAGGAGCTATTCTGGGTTCTTGATTTTCTATATCAATTGGAGGACTGTGATAGTTATTATTGTTTGCCAACTTTACAGAATCTAGAATTATTCAAAACTCTAGTCTCTGAGCATGTCTAGAGATATTCTAGATTTGACTCATTGGGGAAGGAAGATAAACCCTAAATGTGGACAGAAACACTCCATGGTTTGAATCCTATGTGTGCAAGGGAGAAAGAAAAATTATTTAAAACATTGCTCTCTCCTTCCTGATTGTAGATATAATATAGCCAACTACCTCAGTTCCCTGCCACCATGATTTTCCCAGCATGATGGAGTGTACCTTCAAACTGTTGGACAAAATCCCTTCCTTTTTTGAGTTCTATTGTCTTATATTTTTCATGACAACAAGAAACACAAAATTGTTACTGAAACATGAGGTCATTTCTGCAATGGAGCATATGTTCATGGGTCTATGGAATAGATTTGTGGGAGAAATGTACAAGAATTTGTAACTTGGGGCTAAAAACAGACTGTTATAGGCAGAACTTAATGAACCATTCTGGTAGCGACTTGAAAGACCAGAATGCCAAGGAAAATGAGGAATCTAGAGTCCCAGATCATAAGATTTTAGAAGAGAATGAGAAGAAGAGGGGAACTTGAAGTTATTTGTGTAACTTCCTGGTAACACAATCCTACAGTAGTATCTGTCCTCTTTGATAGGGAGAGGAGGGATTCAAACTTGTAGACAATGGGAGTATGAGAAAAATAATAACTGTTGAAGAGAGTCACACTTTTAAAGTGAAAATTCATCCCCTGCAGTAAGACAATAGCAAAGGCATCCTTGAGGCAAAACCCTATTCTTTGAAATTTCATCTTAGGAAAAAATGCATATTTATTTGAAAGGATGAAATTTAAATTCAAAGGGTCACTGAACAACAGATTCCCTGTCCCAAATAGCTACATAGAAAATGTTTCTTATTGTCAGCCTGGAGGACACACAGAGGCCTATACAACCATGGTCCTAGGAGATTAGGCCATACCTAGAACTGACTTCAAAACATGTCATAAAGGTTACAAAAGTTCCCAACAGTATAACCTCAGTGATAAAGGATTCCAAGGCAGCTGTGTTGGAAAGTGAAAGAAACTTTCGGAGGTAGATGGTCATTTGGTAGGTAATTGGCTTGAGAGATAGAGGTTGTATTTAGGCTAGCGTTTTAAATGGTGGTAAACAATTGTATGTCAACTTTAGATAAACTAGACAAAATTAATAAATACCTAGAATAACACGAATATCCCAAATAAGCTCAAGAAAAATAAAAATAAAATAAAATAAATAAAAGACCAATCTGAATTGGCTCCTTTTTTTGTGTAAGTAGACCACATTCAACTGAATTTCCCACATTCGAGCATATTTGGTAGCATAAATTAGTAATAAGTAGTTAAAACAAAGGACACAGAGCTGGGTGCTTAGGAAGGGCGTGAAGCATAGGGGAGGATGAATCTGATCAAAACAATCTTACACAAAACTCTCAAGGAACTGCTAACACCAATGAAGTGTCATTTTTCATACGTAGAGTAGATCTTCTCACCTCAACCAATGGAATTTTTGATTATTATTCACAAACATTGCAGCTGATTTGTCTCCTAGAAGTTTCAGATCCTGTCAATTGACAATCGATATCAGCTATCATGAGGCAACCCCTTGTGGACTTTACATAAAAACATAACTCATTTCATCTGTAACCTTCTTTTTCTTTTTTTTTTTTATGTACTCAAACTTTTTTAACTAGGTATTTATTTCATTTACATTTCCAATGTTATCCCAAAAGTCCCCCACAGGCTCCCTCACCCACTCCCCCACCCACCCACTCCCACTTCTTGGCCCTGGCGTTCCCCTGCACTGAGGCATATAAAGTTTGCACGACCAATGGGCCTCTCTTTCCACTGATGGCCGACTAGGCCATCTTCTGATTCATATGCAGCTAGAGACACGAGCTCCTTCCTACAGCTCATGGTAATCTCATAGTGCAAAATGCATTCAGTCTAACTTCAATAATCCCCAAGTCTTCAACAGCTTCAACACTGGTACAGTGTGTGAATGCACACTCTGATTTCTTCTGGAATCCATAACTTACTAAAAGTATGTTGTTTAAATTTTATATGTTTGTAAGGTTCTCCAATTTCTTTTGCTTATATAGCCCTAATTTAACAGTGTATTTCTGATAATATCATTGCCTCAACGTCTGAGGGAAACTGAGCCTGGTTTTACCAGGAATGCAATCTGTGTAAACGATAAAGTCAAAGAAACAAAATATGCTGGCATTTTCGGCAAAGGTCAATGATTCTGACGGGTTTATTCATAAAAATCTGGCAAGAGCATCTGAAGTCAAACACGTCAGCTCACAGATGGAAGCTCAAAACTTGGAATATGAAAGGAAAATCATAATCTGAAGTTCAACCTATGCTATGATGTGAGTTCAAGGCCAGCCTAAATGACATCAGATTAGGGGAAGAGAAAGGGCTTATGGGAGGTTTATGAGAATTTTTCTGCAAATCATAGCCTGAGCAATATAACAGAGGATGGGACATAGATGTACTATGCTGCACATTCTTGGTGTTTTCTTAGAACATTTAAGCAAAAATGCCTAGTACTGACTGTAACTTACTTTTAAAATGAGGTTTTCTAAAAGTATTTGCTCCTCAGAAAAATTGTGACTTAGTCATATCCTGACTCTTCTAAAAACAGCCTTGTGAATTTGTCTTTTTGTTCCTGAATCCAAACTATTTCTAAAGATATTAATCAATCAATAAATTGACATTGGTTTTTTGAAATTTTTGTTGTTGTTGTTGTTCTTATTGTTTTGACACAGTCTCATGCAAACCAGACTGACTTCAATCTTGCTATGTAGTTGAAGATGACCTTGAACTGATCCTCCTGTTTTCATCTTCCAAAACACTGGGATTTAAAAAATGGGTCAGCTGATATAGCTGTCTCATAGGAGGCTATGCCAGTGCCTGGCAAATACAGAAGTGGATGCTCACAGTCATCTATAAGATGGAACACAGGGCCCCCAATGGAGGAGCTAGAGAAGGCACCCAAGGAGGTGAATGGGTCTGCAACCCTATAGGTGGAACAACAATATGAACTAACCAGGACCCCCAGAGCTCGTGTCTTTAGCTGCATATGTAGCAGAAGAGGCCTAGTCAGCCATCATTGGGAAGAAAGGCCCCTTGGTCATGCAAACTTTATATGTCTCAGTATAGGGGAACACCAGGGCCATGAAGTGGGAGTGGGTGGGTAGGGGAGCAGGGCAGGGGGAGGGTATAGGGAACTTTTGGGATAGTATTTGAAATATAAATAAAGAAAATATCTAATAAAAAAATAAAAAATGAGTCAGGGAAATATCCAACAGAGAACCTGAAGAGAGCACCCCCAGTAGATAGGCATGGCCCTGCAATGGAAGTGATAGGAGAAGAACTGAAGGATCTGAAGGGGTTTATGACCCGTAGGAAGAACAACAATATCAACTAACTGGACCCGGCAGAGCTCCCAGGGATTAAACCACCAACCAAAGTGTATACATGGAGGGATCCATGGCTCCAGCTTCATATGTAGCAGAGGACGGCCTTATCTTGCATCAATGAGAGGAGAGGCCCTTGGTCCTGTGGAGGCTTGCTGCCCCAATAAACAGGGATGCTAGAGTGCTGAAGTGGGACTCGGTGGGTGGGGGAGCACCCTCTTAGAAACAGGAGAGGTAGGATGGTATGGGGAGCTTGTGGTGGGGAGACCAAGAAGGGGGACAACATTTGAAATGTAAATAAATAAAATAACTAATAATAAAAAATGGGTAAGCTTTTAATTTTATTTAAATTTATATTTATTTATCTTTACTAAATGATTACGTTCTTTTTTATTCCTTAAAAAGAACATAACAGGAATAATGACGTTGTATCAGACTTTTAAATTTTTAGTTATTATAACACTTTTGAGACCACTTTCAGGACTGAAAAATAATCTAACAAATTGAAAGAAAGTTTAGATTTTCTAGTTTAATTATAAGTAAGATGTGTTAATTAAATATGTTTCAACAACTGTGTACTTTGGGACACGTTTATGTTCAAACACATGTGAAATCTTCATCTACAAACAGATTTTTTTTAGGTTAAGTACTCTTATTGGTCAAGGACAATCATAATGTGGCTCTTAGAAAAATAAATAAGGATGTAAGAGATTATTAATTATTTCTGTATTCATTGTATCCTCTTATCCCCCTACAATAATTAATAGAAAATGCAAATTGGGTGCTATAATTTAACAATGACTATCCTTCTTCTGTGTTCTCATAATTATGATTGCAACAATAAATCAGCCAGGCTATGTAGCCTTGTCAGCCACAGGTGCACATTGCCTTTCCAGCAACCATCGCATTAGTTTCTATTGCAAAACTGGGTGTTATAAAAGCATTGCAAGATGTATGGGGGACATGGAGACAGCAAGCTGCCCCCTCCCTTTGAGAAACTTAATTCACTTGGTTTTTCTTGTATAAAAACCCTTACTTGGTAGCCATAGCTAGAG
Source organism: Mus musculus (assembly GCF_000001635.26). Lineage (NCBI taxonomy): Eukaryota > Metazoa > Chordata > Mammalia > Rodentia > Muridae > Mus > Mus musculus. Next base: position 82,672,006 of record NC_000069.6, read on the forward strand.
CCTGAGTCCTCTGAACAGAGACTCTGGGTTTCCACAGATGGTCAGTGAATTCCTGATAAGGAGACATGGTAAACCCAGTCTCTTTCTAGAGGGTCAGAGGATGAGTAGCTGTGGTTCTTGGAGATGGCATCAAAGGTGGCACTGGCAATGTTGCCCAGGATGCAGCCCTTGGCTAATGAGTAGCAGTCATCAGTACTGGCCAGCAGCCACTGCTTCTTGGGCACAGGGGCAGAGACAGATGCTAGTGCCTCTGGGTGCAGGGGTGAGATGCACCAGGACAGCCACCGCAGCCTGTCACCTTGCCTGGGGCTTATTCCCCCAGCAGCCCCTCCGCACAGGGATGATGGAAAGCTTGACCCACCAAGATGATGGACCCTCGGATGGCAGCAGCTACCTACTTGGAGCACCTAACACCAAAACCAACATGACCTTTGCAGTCCCCAATAGAGACAAAACCTTTGCAGTCCCCAATAGAGACAAGAACCTGGTCTTCTGGCCAGCCCAAATCTACATCTGCACTGGCATGATCTTTAGAACCTCATTGTTCAGGGTTGTGCCCATAACATCATGCCCCTAAGATCATGAACTAAATAACTAACTCTTTCTAACTTAAGAGATAAATAATCAAGACTAAAACAAATAAACTTGAATATTAAAGTAAGTTCCATATAGATAGTGAAATATAACAGATATAATTTAGGCTTGAGTAAGAATTTTTAATTTAGTCTATGTCTAGGTTGTCATCACTTTTTCTTCTCTTGTGGTCTCCATTTTAATTCCATCACACACACACATGTATGCACTCACACCTATGTGTGTGTGTAAATATATAGTGTATGTACATGTACACTCCACATATAATAGAGAACATGTACTATTGTTTTTTACAAGGTCTCTGTTATCTCACCTAATGTTATCTCACTTAATGATGGTATTTCCATATCCATCCATTTTCTCACAAATTTCATGATTTTATTCATTTTATGACTGAATAAAATTTCATTTTATGTATAGAATGTATTTTTGTTTCCAATCATTTGTTAATAAATATATAATGTGGTTGTGTTCCTTGGTCTTGGGACTAGTGGGCTAACAAACATGAATGTTCATCTCTGTAGTAGAATTTTGAAAATTTTGGGTTTATGCCTGGGACTGACATGTCTGAACAATATGATACAATAAAATAAAATAAAATATGATAATTGTATTTTGGGTTTTCTTAGAAACCTCCATATGGATTTTCATAATAACTGCCCCATTTTACACACCTGCTAACAGTGAATAAGGTGTCCTCTCTCCAACACCCACACCAATACTTGTAGTTTTCTTCATGATATCCCTTAAAACTAGATACAATGGGAGTGAGATGCCATCTCAAAGCAGCATTATTTTATCATTTTGCTTTTGACTAAGGACTAACAACCTTGAACACATTAAAAAATATAGGGGGAGGGAGGATGGGATAGAAGGTTACCAGAGGGGAAACTGGGAAAGTGGATAACATTTGAAATGTAAATAAATAAAATATTCAATAAAAAATTCACAAAAATATGTATTAGACATTGTATTTATTCTTTTGCCTGAGACTGACATGAATTTTCTATGCAGTTCATTGACCTGGTTCTATGTTTTCTATGTAGTTCATTTGTAAATGGAAGATTTGTCTTATGGTATTAAATTTCTAGTTCTTTATGTATTTTAGATATTAGTCCCCTGTCTGAAGTGTAGTTGGCATAGATTTTACCCTATCTAGAAGGCTGTCTTTTCACTCTGTTAGTTTCCTTTATTGTGTCAAAGTATCTTATTTCATGCAGTTTCACTTGTCAGTTCTTTGAAATTAGTTCATGAACCTTCAATGTCCATTATAAAAAGGTCTTGTCCATGTCTATGTCTTGAGTATTTTCCTCCCTCATACAGTTTTAACATTTCAGCTTCTAAATTAAGGTCTTTGAGCCTTTTTTTTTTTACTTTATTTCTTTTTCTTTTTCTTTTTAATTAGATATTTTCTTTATTTACATTTCAAATGCTATCCCAAAAGTTTCCTATACCCTCCCCCAGCCCTGCTCCCCTACCCATTCATTCCCACTTCTTGGCCCTGGTGTTCCCCTGTACTGGGGCATATAAAGTTTGCAAGACCAAGGGGCCTCTCTTCCCAATGATGGCTGACTAGGCCATCTTCTGCTACATATGCAGCTAGAGACATAACCTCTGGGGCTACTGGTTAGTTCATACTGTTGTTCCACCTATAGGGTTGCAGACCACTTCAGCTCCTTGGGTACTTTCCATTGTACCCATTGCTAGCTCCTCCATTGGGGGCCCTGTGTTCCATCCAATAGATGATTGTGAGCATCCACTTCTGTATTTGCCAGGCACTGGCATAGCCTCTCTTGAGGGAGCTATACCAGGGTCCTTTCAGCAAAATCTTGCTGGCATATGCAATAGTGTCTGGGTTTGGTGGCTGATTATGGGATGGATCCCCAGGTGGGATAGTCTCTGGATGGTCCATCCTTTCATCTTAGCTCCAAACTTTGTCCTTTGAGTCATTTTTAATTACTCTTTTACCTGATGAAAAATATGAATATAATTTTGTTCCTCTGCTCATAGATACCCACTTTTTCCAACATCATTTGTTGAAGAGACAGTCTTTCAGCTGATAGAGTTTTAGACATCTTTCTCATCACTTCAGTGACAATGTCTATGTAGATTTATTTCTGGGTTCTCCTTTCTATTCCCTTGATCTATATGTCTGTTTGTTTGAGCCAGTCCTTGCTTGTTTTGTCACTGTAGCTCTGTAGACAGGTTGAGATCAGATACATTGTAGTATTTCTCTCATTGTCCTGAGTAGGATTGGTTTGGTTGTCTGTGGTCATTTGTGTTTCCATATTAATTTTAATTTTTTTCTAATTCTCTAAAGAATAACATCAAAAATAAGATGGTGATTGCAATGCATCTGTAGGGTAATATTATGTGTAAACAGTGACGATTCGACTTCTTCCTCCCCTATTTGGGCCCCCATTACAACCTTCTTTTGTGTGTTGCTCTGACTAAGAGTCCAATCAGCACACTGAGTCAAAGAGGAAGTGGACATCCTTGTCTCATTGCAGACTTTTAAGAAAATCCTCTCTGTTTTTTCCTCATTTAGTATAACGTTGGCTATGGATTTATCATATATAGCCTTTAATATATTGAGTTGCATTGGATCTATTCTTAATGTATTAGAGATATTTTATCATGAAGGCATGTTGAGCTTCAGCAAATCCCTTCTCTGTGACTAACAAGATTGTCTCACAGTTCCAAGCTTTCTGACTGCTACCTTGATACTTTGCACTTACTAATTTTCATATGTTGAACCAATCTTGCATCCCAGGAATGAAACACACTTTGCCATGGTGTATGGCTTCCTTAATATGTTCTTGAAATCAGTTTCCAAGTACTTTGTTGAGATATTTTATCTATGTTCATGAAGGAAATTGATATTTTGTATTATATTTTTACTCAACTTTGAAATCATGATAATACTTCCATTGTAGTGTCGGTTTGGTAGTGTCCTTCCTTTTCTATTTAATGGGATAATTTAAAGAACATTAGTATTGGTTTCTCTTCAGAGATATAGTATAACATAACATCAAACTGGTTCAGTTCTCTTTTTTTGTTGTTGCTTTGGGTTTCTTTGTTTGTTTTGTTTTGGTTTTTTTTTTTTTTAATTTGGGAGGCAAGATTGTTTCAATCTTGTTCATTGTTATGAATCTGTTTAAGCTATTTATATTAGTACAAGTTGCTAATGGACTAATTTTGATAGTTCATATATATCTAGGATTTTACTCATTTTTTAGACTTTCTACTTTTATGAAATACACAATTTTGAATTATCTTCCTTGCAATCCTCTGGCTGCTACTAGATCTATAGTAATTTACTAATTCTCATTTCTAAACCTCCCTCTTTTTGGATAGCTTAGCAAGAAATTATGACTCTTATAGATCTTTCCAAAGAACCAAATCCTTGATTGATTTTATTAGTCTCTTTCCAGTAATTTTTGCCCTGATCTTGCCTTCTTGCTTTTCTAGAGCCTTGAGGTGCATCGCTAGGTTATTTGTTTGAATTGTCCCTCATTTTTCTTTTAGGGTGTTCACTTGTAGCTACAAACTATTATCTGTTAATTGGTGATCCTGGGCCATTTGAGTTTACGTTTATTACCAAGAGAGTATTGTTATCCCCAATACATTTTGACATTCTAGTTGGCTCAATTATTGGCAGTTATTTTCTTTCTCTTCTGTTAGTATTAGGGGTTTGCTGTGTTAGATATACTGGATTCTTTACTAGATCTGTACTCACCTCTCCTAATCACAAAGCTCATCACTTACTGTGCTCTCAGAGATGATACAATAATTCCCTTATATACAGGGTTCCTTTAATGATTTCCCAAAGTTCTCACTTGTATGGCATGGGCTGCCTTAATACATGCTCGTTTTAAAAGCATTGCCACTACTCCATCAATTTTAAGAGATAACTTGGCTGGATAGAGTGACTGCAGTTAACCTTTCCTTGCTTCTGTGACTTGAAATATATCACTCTGTGTTCCTGGCCTTTAGAATTTCTGACAAGAACTTCTGATATTCTGATGTTTTCTCAATTTTATGAGAGCTGGCATTTTCCCTTAAGGCTTTCAGAATTGCTTCTTTGCTTTGTGTTTTTACATCTTGAATATGATACGTTATTCTTCTCTGGCTATGCCTGTCTGGCATGTTTGAATGCCTGTTTCCTTCTCTAGCTTTAGGGAAATATCTGTTATGATTTCATTGAATACAATATCCATGCCTTTAGATTTTATTTCAGCTTTTCTTTCTACTCCATAAATTCCTAGATTTGGTCTCTAAAATGTATTCAAGACTTCTTGGAAATTTTATTCATGTTCACTTGTTTCTTTTTCTTTATGTATATCTGGATGTGTTATTGTCTTGACCTTATCCTCCTCCTTCAGAAATTTGTTTTTCTGTCATTGACTTATAGCAGAACACAATTGTACATGTCATTATCCTAGATTTCTTCTGGAAATAAATGACTGGATATAAGCCCACACACACACACACAAACAAGAATTAGTCAAAAGGTAGTCTTGCTCAGTTAGTGATATAAATTCAAGGATTTGCAATGTGTTCTGACTCAAAGGTGCATCATTGCAGAAATTTATATATAAGGGGATAATAAAATGGCCAGGCACAACCTTTTCTGTGCCACTTCTCTCTTTCACAACAGGCGTATCTTCTGAAAGATCTGTTACTGTCAGGATTCTCTTCTTCAGTGTTTTGACTCCATCTCAACCAGAAGTGAAACTCAAAATAATTATTAGGACAGACTATTTATACAGGCATGGATTTCAAAAGCTTAACTTTTTACCTTCAGGGGAAATAGCAATAAAAAGCTATTAGAGGATTCCTCAGTATCTGATAATTCAATCATCATGTGGCACTCCAGATCTGACTCTAAGCATCATAGAAAAAGGAAAATTGCTCACCTCTTTGCAGCAGCTACCAGCAAATGTTGTCTCAGCTGGTCCACATGACATCATCTCATGAAGATTTTATTAGAACATCAAAAAGATAGATAAAGGATGGCTTTTGTCATATAAGTCATTTCCAAACATCATCTGTAATTACATGGAAAGGAGGAACTCTGACAAAAACTGTTTCTTTTACTGCAGGTGACAGCTATTTGATTTTATGCTATTTTATTTTTCTCAGTAACCTGTTTTGAAACTCAAAAGTAAGTTCTTATCATGTAAATTCAGCAAAATATTCATAAACCAAGATGGATGGAAGGCAATATGATCTTTTCACAGCCAACACAGTTGCTGAAAGTGACAAAGGTTGTGGATTTTATCATCTGGTAATCTAGCACATGTCGTCTCTTATGTTCTATCATGACACCAGCCTGCCATCAATGGTCATGTCTTCCAGATGCAACTAGTCTTCACCTGGCCAAGAAGAATGTTCATAATGTATAAGGCTGAAGACAACTCCACTTTGACCTACAGGTAGATCACACAGGGCAAAGTACTTGTAACATATCATGAAGAAAGGAAATAACTGCAGAGAAAAATCAAGAGGAATGGTTCTATCATAGATCAATTTTAAAATAATAAGAGATATGAGAAGAGAAAAAAATGAAGACACAAAAAGGAAGAGTAAACTGAGCCCACACTTCTACATAACTATACCATGTTAATGGTTGAGAAGAAACAATAAGAAAGTGTTGATTTTGTTACCATATCAATTTATAAATTCCACCAAGTCATAATTTAGACTCAACGATTGTATAAAATTTTATCATATAGTTGAAAAATTCACATTGCATATTAGTTGTTTAAGACTATACATGTAAACCTAACACTCTATTTGCTCCAGGAGACACACATACACTTACTCTAACAACATTTAGATACTAAGCTTCATTTTCTCCTGTCCTGCCATGTCTCTGCTCCTTGATATGCCCAGGACTCATTGCCTACCTATAGCTGCCCAATGTACCCTCCTTTTTCTATCTTACTTTCCACATAATGATCTTTACATCTGATATAGTTAGTGTATATTTAATTTTCTTGCTTATCAATCTCACTCTGATTAGTACATTAAAAGTAATAAGTGCAGGCTAATTTTTGTTCCTTTGTTTACTGGTGGATTTAACACATGAAAATTATATAGAATTCTATAATTTCTAATCACTGTATAAAAAATACAGTGATTGCTTGGTATTCAGGGTGATTAGGATACCAAAAATATGAAGTATATTGGCCCATTGTGAAAGATAGAGTAGTTTTTGTATATAACCTACACATGATTCCTGTCTACCTTAAATAACTTCCGGGCTTCTAATACCTAATATAGTGCAAATGCTTTGGAAATAGATGTCCTAGTGTATTGTTTATGGAATGTTCAAAAGAAAAGGTCTGTGTATGCTAAACATGGATGCAACCAACACAGGTCTAACTAAATTCTGATTAGTGGTTAGTTGTATTGGTGGATATGGAAAGCTACCCTTGCATGTTTATGAATGAGTTAATAAGATACAATGCAAAAAGCACATTGTAAAACCATTTAATGTGATACAACTCATATAAGAGTTTAAAAACAGCCAAACGGCATTATACATGAATAGTTAGAACATTTTTAATGGACTGGAAAAGATGTATTTTAACTCCTGACAGTGACTGATTAAAAAAAAAAAAGATGAGAACATGTTTAGCAGGAAAGAGCACTACAACTTTATCTCAAAGATGCTTCTTCTGTGTAAATACTCAGAAGCTAATAGGCAAAAAAAAGTTATAAAATCTATATGTTGTGGTTTTGTATATTTAAGTTAAAGTAAAGGAAATGAGTGAGTCTATTATAAGCTGCCAACACTTGTTTGGAATTGGGCTGGTATTCATCATTCCTGAGGGTGAAGGTGTTGAGTAACATCACTCTCGGGGTACTTTCATTGAGTACTTTCCAGCTTTGCATCCGGGTTCCTGAAGCTCCGATTTATTCTATTTAGTAAATTTAAAATTTCTAATCTTAAATTGATTCCTTACAATCAATCTAGATGAAAAGTGAGGAAAACTGGTTACCAAGAAATGAAATGTGCCATGATTGCCTGAGATGAACTTGGGAAATACTTTGCATTGGTTTGCCAGAAATAAACTTGGTCCATCTTGTTTTAGCTACAGCATGATGTTTGAGAACACTCCGCTCTTGGAAAGGTTGCTAGAGTGACCCCAGGTGCTGGGACTCCAGAGTGTAAAAGAAGCAGCTGCAAAGCTGGGTAGGTGGGTGACTTTGAGGTTCATAGATACATATTTCTATGGAGAAGATACTGAATGCAAAGTCTAGGCTTATATTGAATCATCCCTTAGCAACAGACTCTCACTAAAGCCATCAGCTAGGAACTCTGCCTGTCTCAGAGACAATGTGTCACATACATCATTAAAGTAGCTGATGCTGTAGAACAAGGACTGAACAATGATTCTCCTACTAAGGACCCATTTAAATAATGTTCTCTATATGGAACTTGTAGTTTTAATTGGCCAAAGGATAAAATTGAATCAATAAGTGCCATGAAGAGAAGCAGCTCCACTGATCCCACAAATATAACCCTGATATTCTAGTTAAGTTCATCTACCCAAGTAGGAAACCATGTGCAGTTCTCATGGGGATTTTTAAGGACCTGAGCACAGCTCTGCAAACCCATGACTAACTTCAGGAAGCCCATGACCTAAAACTGGCTGCTATGGATTTTCTTTCCAGGTAAGGGTAGCAACAAGCCTTGGAGGGGAGAACAAAAGATACCCTCTTAATACATCTTCTCAATGTTGGACTGCTAACATTTCTTAACTTGTTACAGTTGCCGACTGTGAAACCAGATTCAAGGGACTTCAGAAAAGTTATACACACTGTATAATACTTCAAAAGAATTGCATAAACATGATGGAACAGGGAACATTATGTTAAATACAATGAGCAAGAAACAGAATGGCAAAGGCCAATAGACTCACTTCTCTTTGAATGCTAAAATGTTGTTTTCAACTTTCTTTCAAGCAGAGAGAATCTCTTGCTCAGTGGAGACTGGGGATGTTGGTTGGGAGGGATGTAGAGGGAAGTTGGATAAAGGGCATCTTAGTTAGATTTCCATTTCTGTGAAGAGACACTATGACTGAGGCAACTCTTATAAAGGACAATGTTCAATTGAGGCTGGCTTACAGGTTGAGAGGTTCAGTCCATTATCATCATGGCAGAAAGCATGGCAGCATCCAGGCAGGCATGGTGCTGGAGAAGAAGCTAAGAGTTTTCCATCTTGATATGAAGGCACTAAAGAAAAGACTGACTTCAGGCAGCTAGGACAAGGGTCTTAAAGCCCATACCCACAATGGCACACTTTCTCCAGCAAGGCCATACCTACTCCAACAAGGCCACACCTCCTAATAGTGCCACTCCTTGGCCAAGCATATTCAAACCACCACAAGAGGAGTATCAGAATATGAAAATCTGTGTGGAGAGTTCTCAAAAATTAAAGTTAAAACCACTATATGACCCAGATATTTCACTCCTGGTCATATGCACAGAACAGATAAGATGAATAAGTTGAATTATCACAAAGCATTGTAAGGTGAGTCTACTTTACAGCATTCGTTATGTGTTTTTTAGAAATAAAAAAGAACACTTTGTATCTAGCAGAGAGAAATGATAACTTTTCAAGAAGATGAAAATGAAAATTACCTAGATTTCATCTTTATACACTGCATTCCAGTATCGGGTTCTCAAGGTATTCCCCATGGCTATGCACAATTATTGTATTTATTCAAAAGAAAAAATAGGAAACAGAATTGTTTAATTCAGAGGAGAGGTCAGGGAAGCAGATGAGTACTGCCAAGTGCTGTGTGAGCTAAGTGCCTTCTGTGCGGTGATTATGATTAATCTAAGTCACCATCGCTGCATTGAAAGTTCCTTACGCGCAGAAGGGCTCTAGGAATAAAACCAAGACAATGAGAGGTCAAAATGTCAAGCTGCCTTGAACCACATAAAAGCAAATTTAATAAATGGCTCTCAGAAGATGTTTATGAGCAATCATTAGGGCAAGCCTGCCTGTCTCAGACACTCGGGCCTGCCAAGATCTATCAGATATAGATTGTTCCACTGACCCAAGTATGATTCCCTGGCTTAATCAACCCACCATTAGCATCAGTGTCATGAATGAAGTCAATAATCCTCTCAGATAGAAGGCCCTTTAACTCCAAGAAAGTAGCCAGACATGTATTTATATTCCTCTAACGACAGTCAGACAAGCCTGAGAGCACTGTTTTGCTCCCATATTACACAGGTAGCTAAAGAGTCATTTCTTGAAAATGGCGCAACTAGGTAAACCACCTCCAGTATCATAATTGATCATGATGAAGCATATAAGAACTGACAAGCTTTATGCTGGAGCCAAATGAAATAGTACTTCTGTAATCCAAAGGTTTTTTTGTTTTTGTTTTTGTTTTTTTATTACTTTGTCTTGCCTGTAGTCTTCAGGGAAAGCTTACCACTCTATTCTCTACTGAGATATTTAATGCTGAAAAGTATTTTATTTCACAGACAGACTGTTGGCCAAAAAATGCTGACAGTGAGGTCTATGGTTTGAATGACATTCTGTCATGGCTGTAAAGTTTATGGAACCACAGGTGCACTCTGAACCATTTCTGGTGCTTTCGGGGCAGTTAAATGAGGCAGAAGATAGAGAACGGGATACAGAACCATTTCCTTCACCATGGCATGGGCTATGTGCACGTCTGTATCAGATGAGATCACCATGAGCATATGGAGCTCACTGAACAATTTCCAGGAAATTAGACCAACAAAGTGTTCAAATCCATGGGAATACAACTTTTGAATGAACATAACTTGAGTTTAAACATTTTCAGAGATCCATTTGGTTGTACAGCAACTTCTTTAACTCACCTTTATACGTAGTTATATGAAGGAATTTTCCCCTAGAGGACAATAGAAAAATCCAGCCTGAGGTCAAATCTTTAGACAAAACACAATTTGGAAAGCTTATAGTAATCAACGAGTGTTAAAACTAATAGAAAAAAATTAAATTAAGGCAGACATTGTCCTCCTCTCAAAATGTTTACTGTCTGTTGAGAGGAACCCACATTAATAAAAAAAATCAATTAATATATAATTAAAACATGATATAGTGAATATGAAATGTCAAAGGAGATATGAGGGCTCCACTAAAATAGTCTCCATCAATCAACAAGAGAAAGTCCATAAGTTACCTTTCATCTAAGATCTATAGAGCAGAGTAGTTTAACTAGGTAAGTAGATAAAATATATAAAAGTCCTATAAGACATGGGAACACTGGGATATGTGAAGACCAAAGGAAGGACTCAAGTTCAATCTTGAGTATTTGTAATGGAAATGACTCTTAATGCAAGAGAACAGCCAGATACTTGGGTAATAATCCTGCAGCCCCATGCTGAATATTTTTGTAAAGCCATAGTAGCATGAATAACACAATTCTGCTCTTTGGTGATTATAAATTTGCTGAAAACTGATAAGAAACAAGAAATACTTTTTTATAAATGTTTATCTTTTCAGTCTCCTTTGAACACAGAGTAAGTTGCTAGAAGTCTATGATCAAGCAGACTTCCCACTTCACCTCCATGTGGTCCCAGCTCCACTCTGGAGAGAAGCAACAAAGCATCAATCACTCTTCAGTCTAGGAAGAGTGAGAAGACAGGACCTTCTTGAGCAAAGCTTAAACATCTTAGAAATGGGGCACTAGAAAGAAACTTTGATAATGACAGACTAACAAAAACCAGTCTCTATATTGGCTAATTTTCATAGTGGTACTTGGCACAGAACTGAACACAAGGACATTAACAAATTCACTTCATTATTGTAAAACACTTGAAGAACTCTAGAAGAGGGGAGCTTTTGACCTTGCAAATAAATACTTCTTCCAAATGAATAGGAACTACCTACCATAAAAGCAGCCAATTTTTTCAGTCTACATTAAAGTTAAGAGTCCTTACACTGATGCTACTGAGCTGACATTAACTTTTTGCTTTCTGCCCCTGAGGACATATATCATCAAGCAGGTGTTTACAGTAAGTATTCCTTTGCCACAATCAGAGAATGTCAGCCCAGTCACCTGATTAAACAAAAGGAAGTAAGAAGATAGAGAGAAATTTTCATTAGAGGTGAGAGGGATGTTCTCATTCCTGCAAGGGCTAGTCCTTCTCAAATCTCCAAGCCCTGGTGGTAGCCTTGCAGAGTCTGGGTATGGACAACTTTCTCTTGCATTGTAAAGTTTTAGCTCCTCTAAAGTGAAGAATGAAAAAATCTTTAGCCTGTGAGATGGAAAAATGGTGCTACAAACATGCTAAGAACAAAGGCTCTGAGAATAATCTTTAATTGAATCTCAGCCACCACCAGGAGCAAGAAAAATAGGTATGCTAGTTGGGTTCTAGAAGAAGGGAGCTATAACATCATGATGGGAAGAACATACTTGCCAAAGGAAGAAAATTCCAGAAAGCCACGAGTATATTTCAAACTGAAGGCCTGATATCTTCAGCAATAGTTCAAAAGTAACCTGGTCAGCTGGCACTGAGGAACCAGTGAACAATTTTCCTCTAAGCCAGGAACAGCAACGTGTCCATCCCACCTTCCTCTGTCTCTCATTGTATTGGACCCTGTTCTCCATCATCAGCTGGCCCTTGTTCACTTGTCCACAGAAAGTGGATAGTAAATGGCCTTAGCTTCTTGCATTAAAGTCCAATGGGAAAAGAGCATTTTGATAGTAACCAAGTCCTCCCCCCACCATCCCCTATGATTTGTGACTCATCTGGGTTCAAGCACCTCCCCTATACTCCCTGCCACCCTCTATGCAGGCAGACTATGTGCTTCCTGAGGACAGGATCTGTGTTGTTCATTCCCATGGCCCCTAAAAACTTAAAATGGTTTAGATAATGATAGTTTGACTAAATACTTTTTTAGCATTTTCCAGAGAGATGCCCAGAAGTTGATTTTTATTCATCACTGCAGAGCTGGCTCTGTCAGTCAGCTCGCAGAAGAATACAGGAGCCAAATCTGTACTCTGCTTGTACAGTAATTTCTTTTTTTTTATTAGTATAAATTTATCAGAGTAACTTTAATTTGTAAGTTCACTTATGTAAAAATTTTATTAATACATTTTTCACAAGAAGACAAATTATATAAATCATGGATTTAAATAGAATTATATAGTAACTTCAATGTTTGACTTGTTTTCATAAATTTTATTTGCATAAAAAAACTAATTCTCATGGCTTACCCGGGGTTCTTCAGCTAGAAAAAAATGGCAAGCCACGTGGATGTGGGTAGCCTGTGCTGCCACCTGGTTCCATGCTGATGTCCCGGCTTTTGCTGCTGCTGAAAACCGTGTCTGGGTCCATGGTCCTACTCTGATGATGTTTGTGTCCTGTGTAACAACTGAAGGCCACATTTTTACTACATGTGTATATGGATATTTTAAAACAAGATGCTCAACCACCTTGTATTCACTTGAGGTACTAAATCTTTGTCAGAGCACCTATTTTGTGAGGTAAAAGAAAGTTAATAATGTTCTAGGGACCTAAGTAAGAAAAATTAGTGGTTAAAATCGACAGCTTGAAGGAGAAATGCTTTCTTAACAGGACATCAGTTGCTCTCTCTCAAGAACTGGAACTTCGTCTTCCACAGGGCCCAGAAAATGCTTATCTCTCATTCTCAGCCCAGCATCCTGGACAGCTATTATAAATTAACAGATATAGAGCTGAGCAATGAAGACTGTACCCTGAAACTGCTATATATACAGAGCCTCAGTTGAAATTCAACCCCAAACCAATACATCTAAGCCAGAAACTAGAGGAACAGGTCCACAGACAGGGGCAGAGGACATAACCCAGCAGTGCAGAGCACAGTGCAAAAGGATAGACTCAAACAACAGGGCTGCCATCCAATTCCAGAAGAAAAGGAATGTTGCCCACCAACAGGATGCTGGGGCTCATTTGAATGGCTGCCTTCATGTGTGCCAGAGTGCTCTCCTATTTGAGGCCACTGAGACAGAATGCTGCCTCCCTTGATCAGATCTTCCCCTTGCCTTTTCTGTAAACAGATTCTGCCCTGAGGGGCTGTCATTTCAGAATTTCCATTCTCATCCCTCAAACCGTAGGTGGTAGCCTCATCAGGAACACCATGGGGAATATTAATAAAAGCAAACTCATCCAATGTGTCCTTTTCATTCCATGATGATCAAAATCTGAGAAACGCTTTGGGAGGGGGTAGGAAGGATGAACCCTATGGATGGTCCCAGGATACTTTGGAAATTGTATCATTATCTACTTGCCCTAATAAGCATTTCTAATTCTAATGGAAGAATCACAGAATAATCTAATTCCATTGTCAAGGAAAATGGAGTACTATTTATTTGAGAGCTCACAAAGGATAGGCTTTGTTATAGCCAGCTGGTACTATTGGACCAACGACATTGGGTTCTGCTGTGCTCTTGAGAGTACTGACCACCTGGTGAGCAACCTGAATAGTTCATGATATCATAAGAGCAGAATCCCCAGTGCATACTAAGTGGACAGTTGAGAAACACATCCGTAAAACTCTTCTCCCTTTGAAGAAAAATTTTCATCTGATAATCAGTCTATGGAAACTGAACACTTGACAATGGGCTGCCAAGTTACCATGCTACCTGAAACATCAGGACCGGACTGATGCCCACAAAGTCATCAAGGTGGTTTCACACAGCAGCCATTGATCATTAAATGAAAGTGGGATAAATGTGCCTAAGCGGTCATGAGTGCACAAGTAAGATACATGAAGAAGTGGCTCAAATGCCTTTGATTCCGATTGCTTATATAAAGCTTCTTATCTCCTATGATACGTCTTTGGCCTCATAAGGCATGATCTAGGACAGATTCAGTAAGGAAAAATAAAGAATATAACTTATAAATGCACTTGCTTATGATACAGGTGTCCCCCTCACAAAGAACTCTAGCTTTCCATCCCTTTTTTCCTATCCGGAAGGTAGTAGTGAAGGAAATCTTTATATTGGAAAGAGTTGTACATTTGGTCATACAGTTTACTTGGAAGTAAAAATAGCTAGGGCTATTATATCCTGTCTTATAGACCATCGCCAGTGATTTAACTCAATGAACAGGGAGTTGGAAAGAATAAGATTTGGTAGTTGGTGAGAAACATTAGCTGTCCAAGAGATGAATAGATAGACCTCTCCAGCTGAGCAAAATTGTGAAAATATTTATATTTCAAGCAAGCATTCACCAAGAATTGACCTCATCAAAAAAAAAATCAATAACCATAGAGAGAATGATCCATTCTAAGGATAACAGACACTCATCATCCATACCATCTCTGTCATTACCCAAAGAGTCTATTAACAAAGTGACCCTCATGTCAAAATGGAGGTTGTTTATGGGCTGGGAAACATGAATATGTACTCACAAAGGATTACCTGGATAAATCTGACATTAAGTACAACACTGAGCCCTCCAGTCTAGCTGCATTCCCTTGAGGTAAGCAGCCAGCAATGACATAACAGATTGACCTGCCATGGATCATGTCTATAATAAAAAGAAAGTACTTTGTCCATATTTGGAATAGGGACATTCCAATATGCGATTCAACTCTATTCTATACTATACCACCCTGTGGCTGGTCTCTCAGGAGAAAGGGATGCCTGAGCATGGGCCTGCTGAGGCACCCCCTTTCCCAATACCTCACCACACCACCTTTGAACATATCTTAATAGCTCTTTTTCCTTCTATGATCACAACATTCTGAACATGAAATTGCCAGTCCTGTATCTAGTGCTTCTGCAAAAACTAACACTCATGGGCTTGAAAGACTCTGAGAGGAGCCCCTCGCTCAGGCCTCAGGACAATAGCAGACACCCAAGAACTCAAGATAGAGCTTGATGCAAACCACATAAGGCTTTATTCGGAAAAAGCCAGAGCTCTGTGGACTACTCATATCCCACACAGGGGTAGAGGAGTCAACCTCGAGGGGAAAGAGGACCCAGTTTTTATAGGCCCTCAAGGGAGAAAGGGGAAGGGAGGAGTAGGGGATTTCCAGACCTAAACAATGTCTATTCTAAAATGATTGATTCCTCAAGAAATGGGTATGGGAGGGAAACAAGGAAAGAGTCTAATGAAGGTGCAACACTCCGGATTGGCCCCGACTATGGTTGCTGGGGAGATTTCCCGACTCTTTTCCAGCAACCAATATCACAAACACCTGGCAGTGAGGTGCAGCAATGGGCACACACCTGGTCAGAACATTGGCAGACACACAGGTTCAAGGAGCGGCCAGAGCATTGTGCACCTCTATTTTTCTAAATCAGTGAAGCTAGTTCTACTAACAATGAAATCTATTTTGCCAATTTCAGGGCTTCTGTGACCTTTTACATTCTGTCAGGATCTTTCAGGCTTACAAAGAACCTTAACCACTGTCATGACATTCCACATAGCGTTGTTTCTGACCAAGGAACTCATGTCCTGCTTAAGAAGTTAATATTGAGGTGTGTTCATAGAATTTACCTGTCTTACCATGTTTCCAACCCTCTGAAGGATCTACCTTGATAGAACAGTAGAAATGCCTTGTTAAGAAGTGACTGCAGGGCTGGTGAGATGGCTCAGTGGTTAAGAGTGCCAACTGCTCTTCTGAAAGTACTGAGTTCAAATCCCAGCAACCACATGGTGGCTCACAACCATCCGTAATGAAATCTGATGCCCTCTTCTGGAGTGTCTGAGGACAGCTACAGTGCACTTACATATAATAAATAAATAAATTTTTTTTAAAAAGTGACTGCAGTATAAATTAGGTGGCAACAGCTGGCAGGATTAGACAGAGTTCTTCAAAAGTCTATGCGTGCTCTGAGCCAGCATCCAAATGTACCCTTTCTTACATAACCAGGATTGATAGGTCCAGGAACAGAGCATGTTAAAGTGAGTTATACCAGTTTTCATAATCTCTATAGTGAGCCTGGCAAACCCTATGGCTAATACCTTATTCTCTGCTGGACAAGAAGTCCTGGTTCCAGAATAGGCAGTGCTTCTTCAAGGATGCCTAAACATTCCAGTAAACAGGAAGATAAGACTTGCCTCTAGCCCCTTTGGGTTGCTGATGCCCTTGAGTTAACAGATTGAAGAAGGAGTCACAGGGGTAGTGTAGCCTCCCTCAGCCTTGAAGCAGGCTGATCCAGACTTTGACCTTGCTGCCACTAAGAAGGAGATTACCTAGGGTAGAGCCTTCTGACTTTGATGGTTCTATTTGCTCTTCTCCAAGACTCTGCTTCCTGCTGAAAGGTCCTTGAGACAGTCCAGAGACAATCCATGTAGATCACCTATGGGCTGCCTCCAGGCACCAAGAATGGGCTGGTAGGGGGATGGGCCTACCCTCTTTATAAGCACGGACTCTCAGTAAACTTCAGGGGCCTTGAACAGAAATGTGTCTTGGCCTCCATTATTTCTCTTGCAGTTTCCTTCCATACAGCTCCGGCCTCCCACTCAGGAACCCAGTTAGTGTAGCCGCAGGTGGCTCCAGGGAACTTACAGGTTAGCAGAGATGGTTATTCTAAACCACCAGGGAGACACCACACAACTCCTCCATAATGAAGTTATTTGTAAATTAAGCATGATACAAACGTGGTTAGGTCTTGAGTTCACAAAGAGTGGACTTGTGATAGTTGGCCTTATCAAGTTGACTGGATTTTTAATCACCCGGAAACATATATCTGGGTATCTGTAAAGACAATTCCAGAAAGTGTTAACTAATAAGAGCATCTGCTACTTTTCTCACTGCTGTGACTACAATGTTAACAAGAAGCAGCTTAAAGAAGGGAGGCTTGCTTGAGCTTATAGTCAAAGAAGGGATAAGCATGATGGTGGAGAAAGATTGGAGGTAGGAGCACAGGGCAGCATTCACATCACAGCAACAGTCAGAAAGCTGAGAGTGAAAAGGAAATGGAGCTGGCCTATAAAACCTCAAAGCCTATCCACAGTGATTCATTTCCTCCAGGAAGATTCTGCCCCCTAAAGGTGTCACCATGGTGACCAAATATTCAAACTCATGAACCTATGATGAACATTTTACACTCAAACTACAACAGAGAGAAATAAACTGGGCACCATCTTTCAACCCATGGCTCAGAAAAAGGGGGGAAAAAAAAGGCCTGAGAAAGGGCAGTACCAAATGCCTGCATTGGCTTCTCTTCCTGAGTAGGAGGAAATCTGTCAACTACTGTTAACATCTTGCTTTGACATTCAATTTCCAAGTCTTCAGCCTGATAATGTAAACTCAATACCAAGAACTCTTCAGGATACCCCAGGCCTTCAGCACAAGACTGGGGTGTTTTCTGTTGATGAGGCCTCTAGGAGAACACCACCCAACATATAGCCAAAAAGGATGAATGAAACTCAGATAATTGTTTGCTCAAACTAACAAACTGTGGCTCAAGGTGCTTCAAATACTGAAGGCCAAGGTACTCAGCCACTGGATGGGAAAAGGAACTTGGATCTTTCACAGTCCACTGAGTCTGTGGGAAGAGTGTGGGACTGATTACCTTATCATAAAGGTTTCAAGAGTCAACTATTCCGTTGAGAAACCATAATTCTACTCAAATTATCAACAGGATAAGAACATCAGCTGGCCTGTTCTTGTATAAGCAAGATCAACAAAGACAAGAAGAGTCCATCCAAAGAAAGAAAGGATAGAGGAGAGAGAGACACAGAGAGACAGAGAAACAGAGAGAGAGAGAGATATTAACTTACTGTCTTAGTTAGGGTTTTGCTGCTATGAACAGACACTATGACCAAG
This sequence comes from Mus musculus, assembly GCF_000001635.26. Taxonomy (NCBI): domain Eukaryota; kingdom Metazoa; phylum Chordata; class Mammalia; order Rodentia; family Muridae; genus Mus; species Mus musculus. The sequence continues at coordinate 82,690,388 of NC_000069.6, forward strand.
GCAACTCTTATAAAGGATAACATTTAACTGGGGCTTGTTTATAATTTCAGAGATTCAGTCCATTATCATCAAGGTGAGAGCATGGCAGGGTCCAGGGCTGGAGGAGCTGAGAGTTCTATATCTTCATCCAAAAAAAGCCAGGATCAGAATGTTTCCAGGCAGCTAGGAGGAAGGTCTCAAAGCCCATCCCTACAATAACACACTTCCTCCAACAAGGCCATACCTACTCTAACAAGGTCACACCTCCTAGTAGTGCCACTCCCTGGGCCAAGCATATTCAAACTACCACATTGACATAAGAAGAAACATTCCTTTAATGATGGACTAGGATGTGGAAGTATAAGCCTAAAACCCCTTTCCTCCCCAAGTTGCTTTTTGGTCATGGTGTTTCATCGCAGCAATGATAACGCTACCTGGAATACCCAGTATGGGCTCCCATACTCACTGGGGGCTGCCAGTGTCAAGAGTTCACACTCTTTTAAAAAAATCATTTATTTATTTATTTATTATATGTAAGTACACTGTAGCTGTCTTCAGACACTCCAGAAGAGAGCATCAGATTTCGTTACGGATGGTTGTGAGCCACCATGTGGTTGCTGGGATTTGAACTGAGGACCTTTGGAAGAACAGTCAGCGCTCTTAACCACTAAGGCATCTCACCAGCCCCCTACAGCTACCTTAGAACAGATGTGAGTAGGAGAGGAAAGTGTGCCATCATGAATGACTTTGAAGCATAACAAATGCTTTCAGATGATTCTGGGCCCATGATGAAGAAGACGGCAGAACAGCAGCCTGCACCAAGCAGGCTGAAGGAGCAGCAGCCCAAATCCAACCCAAGGCATGGATGCTTTAGGGAATCAGGGTAGGGATGGCACTGGGGTAAAGAGCCCTGGGTCTAGACTGCAGCCCCCAGTGCATGCCTGCTACACTAACCTTTCTAAGCCTCAGTTTTCTTACCCACAGGGAACAAGGCATAGCCTGTTTCCCAAAGCTGCCTGATGTTCTTGAAGTGGACCATCTAGAGACTGCCATATCCAGGGATCCATCCCATAATCAGCTTCCAAACGCTGACACCATTGCACACACTAGCAAGATTTTGCTGAAAGGACCCAGATAGAGCTCTCTCTTGTGAGACTATGCCAGGGCCTAGCAAACACAGAAGTGAATGCTCACAGTCAGCTACTGGATGGATCACAGGGCCCCCAATGGAGGAGCTAGAGAAAGTACCCAAGGAGCTAAAAGAATCTGCAACCCTATAGGTGGAACAACATTATGAACTAACCAGTACCCCAGAGCTCTTGACTCTAACTGCATATGTATCAAAAGATGGCCTAGTCAGCCATCACTGGAAAGAGAGGCCCATTGGACTTGCAAACTTTATATGCCTCAGTACAGGGGAACGCCAGGGCCAAAAAGTGGGAGTGGGTGGGTAGGGGATTGGGGGGAGGGTATGGGGGACTTTTGGGATAGCATTGGAAATGTAAATGAGGAAAATACCTAATAAAAATATTAAATAAATAAATAAATACAGAATCATAAAAAAAAGAAGAAACATTCCCTGCCTCCTCAACACACCAGTAACAAATTTAAATTGAAAAACAAAAGTTTATTCATTTCTCTTCCCCTCCCTATTCATCCCAAACCTAATTCTCCGTAGGTGGAGGCAGATGTAGCACCACAGTTTAGAAAAACCAGGACTAAGTGTTAGCAATTGCAGCACAGTGGCCAGTGCTGGAAGGATAGTGAGAGGGAATCTGATGGACTGTCAAGAGCAAGGCTGACCACTCTACAGGAGCACAAACATAAGAGCAGGCAAAGCCCAGATGCTGATACCTATTGAAATTAAAATCTCCCCAGCTCTTCATCAAAGTGGTGGAGACTCTCTGAATAAAGTGGTTGCTGAAGACATTCCTCTTCTTCCTATGGCCTGGTGCCTAGTGGCAGTTTATGGGTACTGCAGGACAGTGGAAAGACTTGCACAGGCTCACGCACAGGTGTAGTCCCTGAACCCAAAGGGCAGAAAAGAGAGAGACTAGGGTTTGGCCGAAAAGGAAGCTCAGTTGCATTTACTATCCTGAAATATTAGATATTGAAAACAAAAGAGAGTTCAGGAAACTACACATTTTTTTAAAGAATAAAATGGATAAAATTTGTCTCTGGAATAGGACTAGACACGTCATAGCTGAGAAAAATATAAGGAACAAAGAAACTTGGAAATTTGATATGACTTGCACCAGGACTCTTTCCCTGATTTCTCTTACATCCTGGCACTATGTGGACCAAGCTGAGAAGCCATAGCAGTTCTCTCATTTAAAAGCTTGTCACAGGGAGGAGATGAGTAGGCAGAAAATGCAGAAGGAAATAGCTATTATATCACTCTTTCTAAGATGTGTATTTATCACCGGCAATGCCCAAATTGAGAACAAGGAATAGTGACAGTTCATCAGGAAATGAGTCAGAAAATAATTCCTACTTTCAATTAATATTTCAGCTCTCCGGTTGTGTTCCATTTTCATAAACTTGCTACCTTGTTTAATAATCTCTCCTTGACTGGTTAGCCTTCATCAGAGTAAATAACAGGACATAGAGATGAGCAAATGCCCCTCCAAGAATAGGTAAAATTTTGGTCAGAAAGTCTCCCTTATAGGCATCTATGCAAGTGTTGCATCACTTTTCCTCCAAGGTAAGATATCCTACCCTAAAGCCAGGCTGCTAAGACTGGGGAAGTAAACAACACACAAGTCTTAAGTAGTCCCTGAAACTTACCAGATTCACAAGTGTCCTCCCTCTCCAAGGTTTCAAAAACTAGTAAGTTCTCATTTTACTTTCAGTTTTATACAGTTTGATTTATACCTCCTCAAATTCTGAGGAGCCTACTGAACAGAAAGGCAAACAGAGAGACTCAACTAAAGAATCTGATAATTGTCAGAAACTGCGAAATGTCTGGCCTCTGACTGAAAGAAAACCTCAGAATCCTTTTGCACGTGTGTAAACCACATCCTTCCAAGATAACAATAATAGTTTTAAATTGTTTTAATATAAATTTCTATCTTTCTGAAAGTTCAGTGAACTCTGGAAAACACCATCTGGCCTACATATATTGGGGAATGTGAAGAAATAAGCTGAACTTGATGGCTAGATTAGTGTGGAGCAAGTAGAAAAAAATTCCTAGGGATGGCTTATGTGCAAGCTTGAAAATTCTGCAGAAGTAACTCAGTACCTTGTGTTGTACTCTTATAATTTAGGATCCAACACTTAGCTTTTGAGAACAAGAACTTAATTATATCTCTGATCTTTTGCTGCTTCTGTTGTTAAATGATTATTCATGGTTTATTTATGTTCTCGGTTATCTATAAGGTGGAAGTCCATCCCCGCTGTCTGAAACCAGACAACATTGTTTGTGCAGGGATTTCCCAAGACCAAGCATTTCAGCTCATCCCCCAGCACACAGCTCAGCTGCACCTAACACTTACCTTGCACTCTGGGTCCCAGCAAGACAAAGTGAGATTCAGTAATTGAATTTCCAGGTTCACTCACTCAGAACTCCACTAGTCTCTCTATATCCCTCTATCCTTTCTTAGTTTTCTTCTTATCAACTTTGGTATACTCTGCACACATATGCTTCTTGTTTATTTCTCATCTTTATAATGTATCTCCAAGATGTGAGACCATAGTCCAATAATAAAGTCCAAAGAGAATTATGAGTTCTTGAAAGAAAAATCTTGGAAAACCATACAAGAGTCTTGTGACCTCAGTTTCTTCAAAAACACAGAATTGTTCTAGAAATGTGATTTGTCCTCTCCCACCCCCATCCCAGGTGTAGTGGATAGGAGTGAGTTTACTTCTGTTGCTAATCATATGCCTCTTTTGAAAAACATGTTTCTGCCAAGTGCTGTTTGTTCTTGTGACTGTACAGTTTACTTAGATGACTCTTCTTAGCCCTCAAAGTATAAAATGTCTAATGCCCTGAAAAAAGTTGGCTATAGCATAGAACTTTAGTACTCCTCAGGTTTAGGTACCGCCCTCCCAGTTCACGTCCCCATTAGAGCAGTGAGCAAGGTTCACTGGAACAGGAATCTGAAGTCTGCTGTAAGATAAGAGAGTGGAGACCCTCACAGCGGGAAATTCATGCGCATGACAGGACATTTTTTTCTATTTATTACTGCACTTTCAACATTAGAATAGTGTTTGTTACACAGCCAATGTTCAGTATGTCTTTATTCATACTGTATTCATATTCATAGAATTGTCCTCTGAACACCTCTGCACCTGTGTTATTTCATATTCAGAAACTCTCCTCCTGAGCCTCCTCCTGGCTGACTACTGCTGCTCTTTAAGATTTTCTTTGAGGAATCAATTGCTTACTAAACTTTTCCTGGTTGTCACCCATCCTACATCCTCTCTGATGTTTTACAATAGTTTGTAAATTTACTTACCTGTACTTTTTCTTTCTTAATAAAGAAAGTGACCACATCATCTTTTTTTTTTTTTTTCAAAATCTCTATCCCTTGGTGGCTCCTGGTTCGCAGTAACGTGCAATATATCTTTAAGTTAAAGTATCATTCTTCACATTATCATACGCATCAACACTTCAAAGTTATTGTTTCTGTCACTTCTCAGATAACAAATACTGTTTCTCAAATCTCAGTTGGCACATGTACTTTATCAGTAAATCAATTATTATATTACAGAAGAAGTATTTGCATTAATGCTTCTGAAATTATGTGCCAGGGAATAAGGTGAGGGCAACTAGAGGATATTCTCAAATGTGTAGTAGAAGCGGCAACTGTAACAGCATCAGTACTTATTGGGTTAAGTTAGCTCATGTTTTTACATTAGAATGTGCTACAGTCAGTTCATGGGTGCTGAAATTAGATGAAGCTGGTGTTTGAAAGTTACAATGACAAAAAGAAATAGCAAGTTATGGAAAATTAGTATGGACCAGAAAATGAGGGTGCCAGTGTCTACCTAGATTCCCAAGCTGAGAAGTTGAAAAGTATCCATTAGAAATGTGTACCTCATTATAAATCATTCAGATACATCTTTTGGCTTAGTGGTGAGGATATGAAAAAAATCATTGAGATAAGATCATCAGGGGTATGTGCTAAAAAACAATGAACATTTCAGCAATATCTTAGTGTTCTTCTCTATGGTAGTTTGAATAAGAAGGGCACCCACAGGCTCGTATATGTAAACACTTGGTCCCCAGTTGGTGGAGCTGTTTGGGAAGAGTGATAAGGTATGGCCTTATTGGAGAAGGTGTGCCACTGAGGGTTAGGTTTGAGGTTTCAAAAGACCATGCCATTCCTAGTTAGCTCTCTCTGCCTCCCATTTGTCAATAAGAATATGAGCTCTCAGTCTCAGCTCCAGTGCCTGCCTACTGCTATGCTCCCCTCCGCGGTGCTCATGGACTCTAGCCCTCGAGAATGATAAGCCTCAATGAACTGTTTCTTTTATAAGTTGCCTTGGTCACGGTGCCTCTTTGCAACAATAGATCTCCAACAAGATACTTCCTGTCCTACTTTTCCTCTTTTCCAATTTCTGTTCCCTGCTTCTCTCCTTCTCTCTGTTTTCTTTTATGTTGCAAGTGTGACTGAGTAAAGGGCTTGCTGATTCTTAGTCATTGCCCTATTTACTAATGAGCGGAATGTCCTAGGTGCATTTTTCCTCACTGACCTGTGTGGAAAGCCCTATTGTGGAGTTACCACCTTTCCATCAGGTACTCTCTGCTTTAATTTACTTTATGCCTGATAACTGTCAGTTATCACTGTCTGCTTCGTTTTGGTACAAAATGAAGAATAGACCCTAAAATAATTAGCTTATTATGTCAATGAAGAGACACTTTAGTTCTCTAATTCACAGCAATTATTTCATTACACTTAATCACTAGATAGCAACCATCCTTTTAGCACCTGTTTCAAACAAAGGTAACAACCATCATATGCTTTTCCATAGCTTTGAAGTGATGCTTAATTGGAAAACACACACACAACACAACACACCACAACACACACACACACACACACACACACACACACACGCACACACACACACACCACAACACAAAAACACAGTCGCAGAACACTACTACCGTCTCTTGCTGACTTTCTTCAAAAGAAACTCCCACCCAGCTTCTGTTCTTTCAGCCCGTCTGAGACTGCAGAAAGATCTTCGGCCACCTTCAGCCCATACTTGGGCCCACTATGTTCTTTTGAAAGAACACACCGTTGCTAATGGTTGTGCACAGATCTAAGTTACATGTAAATTCACAGCATATCACTCACTCGGGACAAAGTCTCTTTGTCACTCTGAGTCATTACTACTTACTGCAAACAGGGCTCTCAGAAAAGGGAATGAAGAGACAGGATCAGGGCTCATGGCAGACTTTTCAAGATATACTAACATCCTTGTCTTAGTCACTGTTCTATTGCTATGAAGACATGATCCTGAGAACTACTACTACTACTACTACTAATAATAATAATAATAATAACAATAATAATAATAATAATTTAGTTGGGGATTGTTTTCAACTTCAGAGGTTTAGACCACATTATCACCATGGCCAGGAACATGGCAACATGTTCTATCATGTTCTACATCTGGATCCACAGGCTGAAAAAAGAGAAATTCTGGGCTTGGTTTGGGTTTTTAAAACCTCAAAGCCCACTCCACAGTTACACACTTCTCCAGTAAGGCCACTCCTCCTAACGCTCTCAAACAGTGCATTCCCTGGTGATCAAGCATTCAAATATATGAGCCTATGGTGGCCCTTCTCATTCAAACCATACTGTCCTGGTAGGCCAGCTTAAGAACAGGTCTAGAGGAGAACATAAGGCTGTGGGGGAGAAAGTCCAGGAGAAAATACAAAAATGATGGGTAAGAGGGCAAAAAGCTATAATTTCAGCACAGTTCCTCTTTAGGAGGAACTGAAGGTTTTTGATGGTAGGTTTCAAAAATAACAGGGTCTCCTGTTTTCTCTAGGCTGACTTTTAATTCCCCGTTTCATTTTATACAACTGAAGAGGCTGTGGGATTTTTGTTGTTTTTATGGTATTGTTTCCTTTTTGAAGCCATTTGCTTTCCTGGCATATTCGCTCAACAGTTATCATTATTTCGCCTTTCATCATTAAGCCAATCAATTAAGATGTTAAGACTGAGGACGTTTTACCAGATAAAAAGACTTAGATCTTAACCTTTTCTAGGTGTTTGCCAAATTAAATAATGTAGGTTGCAGAAGTGACTCTGTGGGCAAAGATGCTTGTCACCAAGCCTGAAATCTTGAGCTTGATCCTCAGGACCTGCAAGAAAACGGACTCTCAGAGGTTGTCCTCTGACCTCCACATACGTGCTGTGAAAAAATTTCAAAGTAATCAAAAGTTAAACAATGCTTTCTTAGCCTGATACATATTCATTTCCTCTAATGACAGGAAAAAGAAGACTTCATTCATTATTATTTTGTTTTGTCAAAGGTTAAAATGTACCCATAAATGTTTCCAAATATTGTTGGCTTTCCTTATCTTTTTCTGCTCCCAATATGTGGAGAGACTTAATCAACAAATGAAGCATGTCTATGCCAAAAGTCCATCAAGAGAAATATGGCTTATCAGAATATGTTGACAAGTCACTGATGTGTTCCTGGAATATCCCTCCCTTCCCTATTCTCCCTCTGACGTACTTGCCTGTTGATCTGTAGAAATGTCATGTAACACTCCCTATTCCTCTGTCCTGTATGTTTCTTCATGTCCACTATAGTTTTACAGCCAGTAAATAATAAGAGAACTGATCCAGGTTAGCTAGCTGGCTATGAAGTTCACATTTTACTTCTATTTGTATTTATGTGGTTTCTCCCATCCAAACACAGTTATTGGCTCGCCAATGTTTAGATTTTATTTGCCTTTTTAAAATCTCTCTAGCTTATGACATACCCTTCTTCTCGTCTTCACCATTATCTTCCTTTTTATTGTTCCATTCCTTCCTGCTTTTTCTCTTCCCTCTCCCTTAATCCCTTCCTTTCCTTAATCTCTCTCCTCTTCCCCACTTCCATCTATCTGGATTTCTTGACCAGTACTCATCACACTGGACAATACTGTAATAACACTGCCTTGTATTCACAATACACTCAGGTAGACTACAGCAGAAAGCAAAATCATTCTTATGGTGTTAAGTCTGAAGGCAGGAAGTGCACAGGTAATTCATGTGCATATATCATCCATATCTAAAAGGTAAGAGACTAACCACCACAGCATCAAAATCTAAATTGCTATAGTAGATTTGGAAACATTCAATTTTGGCTGAAATTCATATTCTATATAACTACAAGGAGTTGTTCTAGAGCAAGAGTTTTCAAGTTTTCTTTTAGAAATGTATATCAGTTCCAGTTCTCTAGTATCAAATATTAACAAAATATATATGAATATATAATTTGCTCCTGTGTTGCTCCTAAAGTAAAACTCCTGTGATAAGAAAGTCCACAATAGCTATTATTTTTTTTCAGAAATAGACTTTCAGAAAGCAAAAGGGTATGGAAATTGATAGCAGCCAACATCTCTAATTTGTGTAATATAGAATTTTAGTGACATTTTCTATAGCAATTCGTCACAAAATGGGACTGTATAAATCACCTTACTTTTTAATGCAGACAGGGCTTATTAACAGGCACTGGGAGGATATGAGGATGGAAATGGTCCTCAGTTATTACTCTGAGAATCAGTTCTATTTACACAGTTTCTTACTTATATTCCTTTCTAACTGTATTCTTTTATGAATATCTCAGGAAACCTTTACTGATCTTTGAATCCTATGTTGGGACACGTATCAACCCCTTGAAACTAATTAAGAGAAAAGGGAGTTTTCAAAGCCCAGTGAAGTTGTTGTGCTGCATGATGAAGGGTCATACATAACTGCTCTGGCTTCTTGCTGTGCTGTTTGAGAGGCCAATACCTTTTTCAGGTCCAAAGGCCCTGGAGAGATCAAGTATGGGCTGGGTGAATATTTCTGTGATTCCGGGTAGTTCGCATATTATCTGGTAATGCATGAAACACCTTCGTTGTTCCCTACCATCTATAAAGCTTTGATTTTCACTTTCCTCTTCCTAATCAAGAATCCATTTCTATGGAAACACAAATAGGAAGGACATCATGAAAGCAATTTGTCTGCTTCGGCTTCCATTTACATGGAAATGGAATTTCCAGCATTAAAAATAAAAGCCTTAATAAGTAATATTTTCAAAAACATCTCTTAGATTTAACTCTCTCAACTTATAAAGTAGTCGCTGGAAGTTGAAAAGTTTGAAGCATAAAAAGACAATTTTATACCTGGGCAAAGAGTAATCCTTGCACTTAAGCTTCTGGACTTAAGCACTTAAGCCCAGCTCGTCTCAGCTGCTTTCCCCAGATCTAACATGTACCTTTCTTACCAGAGACCATGCTAACCTCTTCCTCCTAGAGAGAACACACCGGGGAGGGGGCTTAGGCAGTTACCACCGGGGAAGTAGCTTTGGGTTCTAAATCCTATCTTATTCTTCCATCAATTGCTGATCCTTGAGACTTTTCTTCCCATTTCTTCCTGGCGTTTTCTCTGTTATTGATTATCTTCTATAAGCATAATCCATAGACAAGACAGATAGTGAAATTGAAAGTACTACACATTTTGAGGAATGATCCACATTCTAGCACACACAGAAGCAAATAAACAACATGCCTAATGTTAATCAATAAAGTAAAATACCAATTTCAATTTAAAACGTGGGTGGTAATTGGGTCCTGTTAAAGCCAATCAGCTTGTTTCCCAACTTTAAGGGTGCATTGGGGGAAAAAAAAAAAACGCTTTGAAATCGTTTTTTTGTGGTTTTAGTTCAAATAATCATTTTGAATATTGTTGGGTCCAGAATTGAAAGGGTATAATTAATAAAAAGGCTAAACAGAAACCGCTGGTATATAGGAAGTACTGGGGTACTTTTTGCTTTTTAGTTGAATGAATCAAACTGATTTTTGACTATTGACACTTGACATGTTAGGATTTCTAAGAAACCAAAATCACTTTTTGTGGTGGATGTGGAAGGAGTGTGAGAAGGAAGCGATGAAGTAGAATAAGTTCCTAACATAATAGAGGAGATTTATTTGAGGAACAACTGTCTAAATATATATCTGTCTGCCTGCCTGCCTGTCTATCTATCTCTCTATCTATCATCTATCTACTTATCTACCTACCAGTCTATTGGTCTGTCTGTCCGTCTGTCTATCCATGGTGCTGGGATAGAAGCCAGGGCCTCAGGAATGGACAGTAAGGCAACCTACCACCAACCAATACCTTTGGCCCAAGATTTGCTTCTTTAAAAAGCAAAGCAAAACTTAAAAGCCTCTGTCCTCTCCCTCCCCAATACTCAGTGTGTGATTCCCTCAGGAAGCCTGGGCACTGCCAGCAGGCAGCACGTTGTGACTCAGGACTTCTTAACCGCTTTAACAGTGCCCCCTTTTCTCTATGAAATTTGTATAAAACATTAAGAATGTAGACATGCAATATGTACATGTTAATCAACAGACACTGAGCAGCCATAAGAATATACTTTAAAGCAATACGTTAGTGTATATGAGTATATACGGATGGATAACTTCTGGTGAAAGCAAGTTTACTAAGATTGATGTGCTTATCTATTTTTATGTAAAGCAATAACTCTCGGCCAAACATTTGTTACTTCAGAATATAAAGCCTCTTCAATATACTTCAGTTGATCAATGTTTTTATTTTACGTGCATCAATACTGAGACTAAGACTTTGCACAAACACAAGATAGACAGGTAGAAATGTCTAGAGTCACTTCATAAACTCTTGGACATTTTACCTTAATCTTAAACAAAAACTCACTGAACCATTTTTCGGAAAGTTGCCAGCAACTCAAATAGCAACTTCAAAATCAAACATCTAACACAGTACAGAACAAAAACATACAAACACGATGCTTATTCACCGTGGAATGACGGCAGGAAAGAAGGAAAGAATTTCTGCTTAGGCAATTAAACCACTGTGTTTCTATAAGAGCAGAAAACTCGGGAAGATGCTGCACTAAAACATGACAGTAAAAACACTGCAGTTTATAGCATGTATATTCAAATCTCAGCCAAGCTGCTTCAGGTATCACTCATTAGTGCTGCATGTTATGATGGCCGACACGGTGCAAAGTAAGCATGACACATTCACAAAACGGAGGCTGCAATCCACTGCACATTTAAGCTCTAACTAAGCTTTGTTATTGATCATTCAGAAACCTTTTATTGTTGCCATAATTTTTTCAATGTCCACATTAAGTTACATGACTCCATGTGGACTCTGACACAGTTTAAGAAGCTGAACTGTACAAAAACAGAATCAACAAAAGGTATCTGTAATTTATAAAAGGAGGATTTAGTAGATAGAATGGCTTACACAATAAGAAATGGGAAGTCTAACAATGACTGCTACATGTAGAAGAACCAAGTAGCCAATCCATTTAAGAAGTTGCTCATCTCATCAGTGAAAGCCTGGAGCCTCCCTGTGGAGCTTCTGGTATTGAGGAGCCAAAGAATCAGGAGCCTGGTGTCTATGGAGCATCTTAACTCGAGTCATCAGTTCATTTGCTTGGGAAGAAGTTGAAGCCAAAGCAGGTGCTGCTCAGCTTCAGTGTGAGTATAGCCTCTCTTAGTTAATCCCCTCTAGAAAGAACCTCACAAGCATGAGCAGAGATGTGCCTCTTAGAAGATGCAATCCAGTCAAGTTAACAAGACCAACAATCACACTCCAGTTCTAAGGCTTGAGGGCAAGAATGTCCACAAATGTGCTATTTAGGAATTAGAAATATGGGGAGTGGGGAACACTCTTGACACAACACACTGCTCTTTCTGCAGTTCTAGAAGCATGTGACCAAGTCAACTGACCTGTAGTGAGGTGGTTATTCAAATCAGTCACAAACAAGTCTCCAAATCTATGTGTACATTATAGCACATATAACAAGAGTTTTGTTTTTTAAAAAAAAAAAGAATAAAGATTTTGTGAAAGGATGAGTATTGAGGATTATTTTGGTGGGCCCATTGTAATTACTGAGATCCACATATGAGGAAGTTGTAACACCAACATCATGAAAGGAGAAATAATAATGGAAGCAGACGTTGGATTGATGATTTTAAGGATGGAAGAGAGACCAGGAGTCAGGAAAACTAGACTTGCAGGATGAGTCATAAAGGAAAAGGAAGAACTAAGCTCAAGGGTTCTTCCCAGCTCCCCCAGAATGAGAGCAGTCCTGCTTTGCCTTGATTTTAGTCTCTAAAGCCCATGTGAGACTATGACTTTCTTAGTCTTTAGAGAATACACATGTATCCTCTTCATCTACTATTTCTTAACACATCTTGTTACAGAATAAATAAGGGACTGACATAGACATCAAGTGTCTAAGAACACCCACAAAACCTGTAAGTTAGTTTATGGTGTCTAACGCTTAAATATACTCTTGGCACAGGGGTGATGGCAGATATTCTGGTCATTTTATCCATTACTGAGTCATTTGTTCTTAATATTATTGCACAATACACTCTTTATGAAGGTTAAAATAAGACCTTCTCCCTAGCTTTCACCCATTGTTTCCTAACTTTTACACTGCCTGCTGGAATCAGTGGACAAGCAGTAGATAAGTGGACAAACCAGTGGACTACCTCCATCAGAGTAACAGGACCTTACAGAAAGCAACTGAGGCCCCCACCTAGTTCCCACCTCTACTCCCCATTCCTCATTTCTTTCATGTGTTTACTTAATTTTCTATTGTTTGTTAGGACAAACCACCTGCAATTCTGTAAAAAAAAAAAAAAATTATCCCAAAATTTAGAAGCTCCAAATAGCTAATGACTTTTTCTCTGTCTATGAATTAAAATGTAGAACAAGCTGACAGTTTTGGCTCAGTGTCTCTGGGTCTATGTTTCAAGTGTCAGCTGGGTGCTGCAATCTTCTGAGGTGCATCTGAAGCTGGAGGCTAAACTTCCAAGACCACTCAAATAACTGTTAGCTAGAGTGCTCAGCTTCTCACCACATGGCCCTCTCCATGAGGTCCTAACAACAAGGAAGCTGATGTCTTCTGAGGAGAAAAAAGAAGAGTTGAAAAACGTAAGACAAAAGTGCCCAGGTTTTATACCCTGATTTTGGAACCTGCCATATCTACATGTGTTGTAACAAAAACCTCAACCCTGTTCACAGAGTAGAACTAACTACCAACAACTGGGACCCTCTGAGCTGGCTACCATATCCCCTAAACATTCGTTGAAACAATGCCAGCATATAAGGAAAGTATATAGAATCAACTAAGAAGAGAGGGAATAAGGTTTTTGGTAACCCATTATAAGTGCAATTTAAACTCCAAATTACAAAGATGTATCTTATGGACTAAAGCTCATTAAAGCAATGTGGACTCCATCCATAAGGAATGGTAGATAAAAAAGAAAGAAGACTAATTAGTTAGAGTTTTAACAGATCTAGTGAGTTGATAAAGTGGTTAACAACAAGAATGTCAGTGGAAGAAATTTTGTTATTTTATATGAAAAGGAGAAAAAAATGTTTCTGAATTACAATAATGCAGTTCACTATATTAAAAAACCTCAATACAAATTATCTTAAAGGAAAAGTGGGTTGACTCATATACACTGATCTGTATAACTGGAGAGCTTTTGTGATGCATACAGATAAAATAAGCTTCAAAACTAGCTTCAATTAAAGCAGATTACAAGCTCAATTTCTCTCCTCCCCTTTCCTTTCTTCCCATGAAGCTACACTGTAGGTCAGGAGTGTGGGTGTCTGTCATTTTTGTCAGCTGTAATGGAGACAAACTCTTTCTTATATTGGGGCCAGCCTCCATGTCAGCAAGAGCTGGGACATGGGGGCCGCCCTAATAAGACATCAGGATGCCTCACCTCGTTGGATGTGTGGGATGAAGTACTGACTGAATGACCAATCAACCATTTCCAGCTAGCATCTCTGGTGCAGCTGCCCATTATCAAGACTGGAAGAATCAATGTCTTTCCTAGCTTCCTTTGCTAGAGGTAGAGCCAACCCCTAAGCAAAAGAGGTGAAGTTGGCCATCTGCTCATCTTCTGCATTGTGCGCAAATGCCACCATACATTCTATATGAGACTCATGATGCAAAGATGTGAGACTGAAGAGCAGCAGGTCAGTAGGGCACAGATAAGCTCCTGATAGTGCAGGTGAGTGGTTGGACCAAGCCAACAACCAGCCAACAACCCTCAGCCTTCATTCTGCCAGAGCCAAACCATCCCTAGACTTGACTAAGTCCACTTTGAAGCAGAGCTTAGATAATTTACTATCTAGTACACACCTAACTGAAACAGGTGTGTGCCCAGGATAGGGACTAAAAGCCCATAAACCTGTTCCCAAGTCCAGGGTTCAAGCTTGCTAGAAGGCAGATTTCCTGAGATGGGAGCTGTTCTACTTACTCGTTAACAGCTGTCATACTGAATTCGCTTGCCTGAAGGACAGCAGCCTCATGGGACACAGTAAGGAAAGGTACTTGGTACACAATAGTCCTGGGGCCGCCTGCTACAAAAGTCGGGACTCTGAAAGCAGGCAGATGACATCCAGTGATCAGAACGACTCCACGGGAACTTATAAAGTGCCTTAAAAACTACCCCCTGGTGAATGAACTTAAAAGTCATCAATAAGGATAAACTTCTGATTTCTGTTCTTAGTCATTATATGTCCTCACCATATGCTCAGGTGATTACAGCCCCAGAAAATACTTGTTACAGGAAAGACTTAGCCATTGGAGATGATGGTGTCTTGAAGAAGGGGTAGCTGTGTAGATCAAACAGCACTGAGCATGACTTGTCAAGACAACTATGTTACAAAGTCTGTAAAGGCCAAGCAGTTGTCAAGATGGCATTTAGTATTTTGATATAAGTTGTTGTGCCCCTTATAGATCTCTCATAAATCTTATTAAATCTCTCATAGATCCTGAGTATCTGGCCCGATTTAAAAGAGAGATGGGAAGATGCAGAAGAGGATACTAGGGAGAAAAATAATGAAGATGGATGTCTTTAAAGTATCAGCTCTGGATCCCCAAGACCAATTTCTCAGCACAAAGGATATGTTATTTGCTCCTGAGAGTCAGTAGTCAGGGAATAAGGGGAAAATGCAGGAGACAGATGACGCAAGAGAATGGAAAGGGAACAAAGGAAAAGGGACATGGGTATTTGTCCCAAAGGGACAAAGGACTGACTCTGGACAGAGAGGAGACAGAAATGATAAATAGGAAAATGGCAGATTATAAATGAACAGGGGGAAACCCAGTGTTAGGAAGAGGTGTTTAATTTTAATTGGGCATGTTAATTAGGTGGGTCAAAGTGGGCTTTCCATTTCTGGACTTTAATACTTAATAGGTGGACCTTGATAGTCAGCCTCAGAGGGGGTAGGTGGCCAAATAAAAAATAGACTTTGGTGGCTAGCTTTATAAGTGTAACCTAACAGTTTTGAACAATGCACAGGGAATGGGGGAAGGAGGGCAAGGTCTGCCAGTGCCATGCTGCCATGCTTCCATGCTCCAGCTAGCCAGGGTCCCTTCAGTGAACAAGTCTAAAAACTTTCTAATCTTTTAATGGCCAAATAATTGTGTTAATTTTCTCAGAGAAAAGAAGAAAATCTCAATATGGATGTAGTCATCCATCTCTAGCCTTCTGATATGCTGTTCTAACATGATGCTGTTCCGCTCAGTCCCTTTCTCTTGGGAATTAGTACTACACATATTAACACTTGGGTGTGCCTGGGTTGTTTTGTTGCCTCAAAAACAAATTCTTATCTACATTTACATAAACATTTCTTTCACCACATTTCCTTTCTATTATTATTTTTGTAATATTATATGCATCCTTGTAAGCCATCTCAAATCCCATCCCCAACCCAAGGAACTCATAGACTAGAATTCAGTAGGAGCTCCTCTTCATTGTCTTAGGGCTCTGCAGTTTGGATCATAAATGAATCCTGAAGGCCTTCATTCATAGTCAGTCCTTTGTCCCTTTGGGACAATACCCATGTCCCTTTTCTTTTGTTCCCTTCCCATTCTCTTACATCATCTGTCTCCTGCATTTTTCTCTTATTGCCTCTGTTCCTCAGGGGCAAATACATACCTTTGTGCTGGGAAAGACTGTCCTTCTAAAATGCAATGAAATTTCACCTTCTCCACTGGAGCATTTCTAAGAAAGGGACCCTGATTTCTCAGTCCTGCTTCACCACAGTGAGACAAGTGTTTATACTCTGTACACCTGCACTGAGAATCAGAAACTTCGGAGGAACTGGAGTTGGGAGGGTGTGGAGTTTATCTGAATGATCCATGACCAACTCTCACAACAGATCCTGAGGTTAGACAACATGGCTAGGAAAGATCTAGATGCTCCCGGGACTAACTTCAGTACTGTGTGGCTTAGATACAATTCTTAAGAACTCCACAGGAGAGTATCAATTACCTGAGAGATTTTTAGGACAGCAATTCTCAACCTTCCTAATGTTGCGAACCTTTAACATCGTTTCATGTGTGTGGTGACCCCAACCATAAAATTATTTCTGTTGTTAACTTCATAACAGCAATTTAGCTACTGTTATGAATTGCAATGTAATATCTGATACGCAGGTTATCTGGGCCTTCCCTCCAGTCCTTGCCTCCTAACTTGGCCCACTGCTTTTGTGCTTTTGATGCAGAATTATGGCAGGAACACAGGATGGAAAAAGTATTCATACGTGGAAGTAAAAGAAAAAGAAGAGAAGCCAGAAGCCCAACCTTGTTTCCATCAACACTAACCTCTTCCCATTAGGATCCACCCCCTAGAAGTTCTGCCACTCCCAAGTGAGTCTGAGCTGGGGACAATGCTTTCCAAACACTGGCCTTCAGGATTCATTTACGATCCAAACTGCAGAGCCTTAAGACAATGAAGAGGAGCTCCTACTGAATTCCAGTCTATGAGTTCCTTGGGTCAGGGGTGGGATTTGACATGGCTTTCAAGGATGCATATAATATTACAAAAATAATAATAGAAAGGGAATGTGGTGAAAGAAATGTTTAAATGGAATGGTGACATAAGGCTTTAAAAATGTAAGAGAATAAGTATGCCTTTTGCTTAGCAGGGAGAAAAAATCATGCCTACAGACAAAGCCAGCCAATTTAAAGTGACAAGTCCATTGCAGAAGAGTATCTCTGAGAAATTAGTAAACTTTGGCACACTGTCTCTGGTGCCTAAAAAGTACTTTCTGAATCCCTTCCAATTGATTAAAAACTCACACCCATGAAGCTCCAAGGCCTCAAAATGTAATTCCCTTGTATGGTGTAAGAACTAACACGCTAATCCAGAACGACTTCTTCGTGACCTGACACCAAGTCTCTAGTACACTCTATCCAACCCACAGGAGATGACTCACCATGGCTTTGATTTACTGTTTCTTGACATCATTCCCTGAGTCATTTATTGTAGAGAGCCTTTGATCAACAGCCAGCCATAAGGTACAGGCATTTGGAGCCCCTTGCTGTTTTGGCTCCTTTTTCGGTGTTGCTAATAAAGAGTAAAGAGAATGGATGAACAATAGATCTGTAAAACAAAACTTATAGATGTGTCAACTGCTGTGTTAATCCATCGAGGGGTCAGACAGAACTCAGCTCTTGTTCGGCTCGCCTGAGTTTATGTTCACATTCACAGAGCAGTGTGTGGGTGAGTCCTAGTGCTCCTTTCCTTCTTCTGTCCACACCTTGGTTTCGTGTGGCCCCAGGAGACTGCTGCTCACAAGGCACAGGTTCCTAGGGAACCCAAGTCTTAAGATCCCTCCTCTTTGAGATGCTTCCTTTCTAATGAATCCAGCTCTGCTCTTTCCTTCAGGGTTTCTTCTTACAGTGTGTTCTCTCATGCCCCAAACCATTGCTGTTGCCATTATCACTCATCACTATCTGAATTCCAGTAGTCAGTTCCTCACAATGCATTGCTTACTCGGCTATTGCTCTGAAGTTTGTGTCAGCTGTTTTACTTTTCTCTTTTCCTTCTCCAAAGTGATGGCTCATCAAGATCAGATATCCATAAGTAGAAAGGGACTAAGAATGGGTCTTGATATCGAAAGGACCCAGATGTAGCTGTCTCTTGTGAGACTATGCCGGGGCCTAGCAAACACAGAAGTGGATGCTCGCAGTCAGCTAATGGATGGATCACAGGGCTCCCAATGGAGGAGCTAGAGAAAGTACCCAAGGAGCTAAAGGGATCTGCAACCCTATAGGTGGAACAACATTATGAACTAACCAGTACCCCGGAGCTCTTGACTCTAGCTGCATATGTATCAAAAGATGGCCTAGTCGGCCATCACTGGAAAGAGAGGCCCATTGGACACGCAAACTTTATATGCCCCAGTACAGGGGAACGCCAGGGCCAAAAAGGGGGAGTGGGTGGGTAGGGGAGTGGGGGTGGGTGGGTATGGGGGACTTTTGGTATAGCATTGGAAATGTAAATGAGCTAAATACCTAATAAAAAATGGAAAAAAAAAGAAAAAAAAAAGAATGGGTCTTGAAAATATTGCATGGCATGAATGTGGCCCAGATACGAAGGTGTATATTGAGTTTTGGTCTGTTGCTATGTATTGTAATGCTTAATACTGACCGCAAGTCTTGGCTGTCCCCAGGTATGAGAGAATCTGCACTTACACAAGTGATGCTATGTAACCTTGCCACCACATTATCCCTGATTGGTGAATAAAGATGCCTACAGCCTATAGCTGGCCATAAGATACGTAGTCAAGGTTTGAGGTTCCCAGGCTTGGGGCCAGGAATCAGAAAATGAAGAGGGAGGAAAGAAGCAGAGGAAGGAGAGAGGTAGATGCCATGGAGTAATGAATTGTAAGAACTGGTCATGTTTGGCCCACATGGAACATGGCAAGTCATAACTATGGGTTATTAATGGGGAAGTAGATTCTAATAGCTTAGAGGGTAGGTATCTGCCAAGCTCTAGCATATTAAAGGCTTATTATAAATATAAAAGTTGTGTGTCTTTTATCTGGGAACTAATTGATCAAAGGTGTGTAGAACCCTCTGACTTGAGATTCAATATCTACCACAACAGGTATACAGGAATCTGTTCAGTGGTTTAGAATTTTTTCTAAACACTTTAGTTTCTTTGGGAACTAAGTCTGAAATGTGAGATACTCTGGCTTCTTTCCCGCTCTTCCTTTCTCTTTCCATTAATATTGAGTGGCTGCCACTTCAAATGCTCCTGTTAAATAGCCAAATTGAACAAATGCATTTGTAGCAAACTACTGCCCCATGGGATGTTGCTGAGTATGATGGAGATGTGCACAGTGACTGAGCATCCATGCTGTTCTTTCCCAGCATGCCCTTGCCTTGGGTCTTGGCCTCCCACAGTCTGGCACCTCTGAAAGAAACCTCTTCCCTGGAAAGAATTCACTTCACAATGATCACTGTCCCTAGTCCCTTGCAGTGAGCTTCTAACAACTTCATAAAAATGACTAGGCTCTTCCTTATCTCAGCCTTTAGCACTGATTCTAGGATAAAGGATGCTATTAGTTATATGCCTAAACAACATCAGTATTCTGAGAGAAAGAAACATAGGAAAAAACTGCAAGAAGGGAGTATGCAAAGCTACAATTTCCTTTATCTCCTTTGATTTAGTGTCAAAGTGCTATGCACTAAGCAAGATTTCAACCTCTGAGAATATATATATATGTGTGTGTATGTGTGTGTGTGTGTGTGTGTGTGTGTGTGTGTGTGTGTGTGTGTGTGTGTTTATGTTAGCCCTTCCCCCCAAATATAGACCTCTAAGGGATAATTTAGAAAAGAACTCTTAATAAAATTTATGCTAAAATATCATAATAATTCAAACCATGGGTGTTTCATAGCATCAGAAAAGGGTGACAGAGAACATTCTTAGGGGCCAAAGTGACATTCAGCTCCTGCTTTCTTATTGGACTTCAGCTACCAGATTGGAACCCCTTCATCTTCCTTTGAATAAAACCACAAACCTGTTTGTGCCCTTTTCTAGTCTCTTCCTATTATAACAACAATGACAACAAAAAGATGTCACTTGGCCAATAACAAGACAATCCTTTCTTATATAACTCATATCCTTTTCCACCTTCCTTTTCTAAAACCTCACTCTAGCAATGGTGTCTTCAATTTTCTATCACTAACATTATCTTCCATCACAGATTGCTCACATGTAAAACAAAGGCAATTAGAGCAGATATTTCCTCTTTTGTGTGCTTCTCTTCCTCCAGATAACTGGTCTACCTAGTTTCACTGAGCACTTCCAGTACTATCTCTTCAGGCTATTGTCATCTCTATGCACATCTCAACTTTATCCAAATCTACACATAGAAATAGCCAAAATAATTTAAAAAACTGAAATTCTCTCCTACATTATTAACTGAAATTTGGATGCTCAAACATCATCTCCATATATATAAACAAAAGACCAGAGAAAAAGAGAAGAAATCCACTCAGCAGACTATATAAGTCTGCAAGGAAGGAACATGAGTTATTCCTCTTCACTCTACAGGAGAATTATTCTTTTAGATTCTCCAGACAAAAAGATCCTAGGTCCAGGGAAATCACCTAGACTATAAAGCCATGTGTAAATCTAAGTCCAAGGGCAGGAAAGCCAGTTTAATGAGAAAGAGAAATTACAGAGGAATAAACAACTTATTGAATCACTGCTGAGCTAATGAAAAACACTCTAGGGCACAGACAGAAACCATACTGTGGTGAACAGCCAAGGCAGCTGCTGCCCCATGATGAAGACGCAGTGTGAACTGAAAGCTTCACTATAACTACTGAGTCTCCCAATATACCACCTGCTTCATGGTCTTCATGAATTTGAATGGATGTTTGAGGCCCTTTCTCTCCTTTCCTCCAGACCCAGTTCCTCAATTAGCTAGATAAAACAGATCCTATGAGTACATTCATGATTTTGTTTGTACTCATGCACATATTCACACAGACATCTATGGAAATTTGTGCACATATAATCATTATATGTGAAAGGCTGTATTTAATGGCTATAGTTTTTCAGAAGGAAAAATGTGGCATAGAATACACAAATATGAAAGTTGTACATATATCAATAAGTGATATATTTTTGCTGTTAAATATTCTACCATTTTCCAAATTATTAATGAAATACAAGCTCTCTTTAACAAAATTAAAGATAGTAACAAAGATGAATGTATTCCAACTTCAAGGAAAGCCTTTGGCAACCTAAAGTCCTACAAAGGGCCTGTGATACAGAATAAATTTTATGGGCCTTATAATGGTGTTTTTATGATATTGTTTCCCTTATGATCTGTTTTATACACTGCTAGATATAAATCCATTCATTGAGTAAAGACTTATGAACATGTGCCATATGCTACCTAGACAATACAATACAGACAGTCAACAACGTGTGGTCCCCCTCTTCAATTACTTTGCCCTGTAGCATCAGAAGCCTATGCCACACATGAATTATGACTAGACAACAAAGAAGATTATCCCCTGAGTTGGGGTAGTGTAGAGGTACCTTAAGGTATTCTGAAGATGATATGTGTGCCCTCTGTGAAAGGGGTGTGCCAACTGGTCCAGGAAATAGGGAAAAGGGAAAGGATGCTCGTACTGGGAAAAACTACCTGACAAAATATGAAGAGTAGTTGAATATAATATTGTAAAACCAAGTACCCAGTGGGCATGGCACATTGTGAAGGGCATGTGAAATTTATTCAAAGGCTGAGAGAGAGTCAATAAAACATTTAAACTAATGTGGGATTTAGACAAATGCATGGATTACAATAAAGCATGATTATGGAAAGCTACTGCTATATGGAGAATAAATAGATGGACAGAGAAAAGAATGGAAAGAGTCAACATATTTAAGATAGGTTAAATGAGTAGAGTAGGTAGGATTTGCTGGTTACAAAATATAGTACCCGAGATGAGGGAGAACTCTAAAGTTCTTTAGATTCTTGATATGTGCTCAACCACTTGACAGAAAAGACCAAAATCCAATCTAGGCTTAAGTCTGTGCACTTACCTGTTTTTTATAGCCCTGCAGTTCAAGACATTTGTGTTCTACTTTTGTTTTTCAATCCCTTTTGTCATATTGATTGCCTCGGGAAATTGATTTGAACTTTAGATGCACTATGTTCTCAAGTATTGCAAAAGAGTCAATTAGATTACTTTGGGATGAATTGCATTTTCTCCCTAATTTATTACATGTTTCCATTTAATTCAAAAATTGGAGAGCTTTATGTCTCTGGCATCAATAGCAGCCTAATCTTGCAATTTGAGTTTCTCTTGTTAAAAATGAAGCAACCTTGACTCCTGGCTCACAGTTAAAACCTCAGAGAATTTTTAACTGATGTCTAAAGCACATGGATTATGAGGTCAATTCTCCAAAAGTGCGATTAAAAGTTTTCATGTATTGTTAGTATTTCAAACAGCTTCCCTCCTTACGAATCTATTTCTTACCTGCATTGAATCTCTTCGCATCCCAGGCTCCTGTATATGCAACAGTAATTTAGTCAATAGAATAGCACCCATCCCCAACATACTCCAACATAACAGAAGGGGAATTCTTTTAATTCCTGAGAGATAGAAAGAAAGGTCTTTTGGAAATCTTGTGCATCTAATGAGCTTGCTACTTGTCTAGTAAAGAATTCAAGGAGATAAGTTCAAGAGGAACCTACTCTGTAAGTGAAGGATCTGGAGGAAGTTAGTGCCACACTATTGTGGAACAGAAGAAGCACTCTGCACAGGGCACACTCAGGCAGAGCAAGTGGGAACTATGTGGGAGACGGCACCGTAGCAAATATCCAGGGATAAAAATAATCTTCATTTTGAACTTTCCAGGACTCCTCA
The DNA here is from genome assembly GCF_000001635.26 of Mus musculus. NCBI lineage: Eukaryota > Metazoa > Chordata > Mammalia > Rodentia > Muridae > Mus > Mus musculus. Next base: position 82,713,284 of record NC_000069.6, read on the forward strand.
AACTAATCCAACCACTTTGTAGCTGCTAATTTTTTTAAGTGGTAGAGTACAGCAATGACTCATGGAGGTCAATTTTGTTCAGCCCTGGGCTGTTTGCCTAGAAGCCCAAATGTTAAGCTCTTTATGCCAGAAACCTTTAATTGCATCAAATTCTGGAAAGTGGTTTCTGCAACTCTGTTTTCTGGATCTTGTAAAAACCATTATCTTTGACTATAAGCCAAAAATCTCACAATTACATTATTTTTCCAAATTAGTTTTAAATTTATAGATATTAGCAATAAACATTTTAAATCTTATATAGTAAATCGAATAAGTACAATACTAAGAAATAGCAATACATGACATGTTTTATTAACTATATCATAGAATATTATGTGCACAAGTATGAGTTGCAAGTGGCATCTGGACATGTGTTCTTCACTTTGGATTTTGTAATTATATCAAAACTCTTTAAGTGCTAAGAGAAAGGTGAAGTGAACTGAAATTCCAAATTTAGAAGAATAATACAATAAGCCTGCTTTATGCCACTATCATTCAAATGAATATAACTCATATTTACTATTCACTGATACTCAATGTTAGCAGAAAGTGTCTCAAGATGGCCTAGTCGATCATCAATGGGAGGAGAGGCCCTTGGTCCTATGAAGGATCTATGTTCCACTATAGGGGAATGCCAGGGCAAGAAGTGGGAGTGGGTGGGTTGGTGAGCAGGGGGAGGGGAGAGGGAATAGGGGGTTTTCATAGGGGAAACCAGGAAAAGGGATAGCAATTGAAATGTAAATAAAGAAAGTATCTAATTAAAAAAGAAAGAAACAAAAGAAAAGAGAAAAAAAGAAAGTGTCTCAAACAGACTCTTCCCTCTCATAAAGCCCATTGGTGTCACAACAGCATCAGGCAAGCAGTACTGAGCAGTCACACATGAATAAGGGGATTAGTGAGGAGCCTGGTCCATAATAATCAGTAAAGCACATTCCCCTGCCTTCCTCCCTCTTTTTCTCTTTCTTTCCTTCTCTCTCCCTCCCTCTCTCTATACCTCCCTCCTTCCTTCTCTCCTTCCCTTCCTCCCTCAAAGACAGACTCAGGTAAGTAAATGAAGCAGAAAAGAAAGGCAACCATAAGAAACAACCTGTTCTAAGGTCCCTTCTTGTTCTTAGTAAGACTGAGATTACCCCAACCAATTAGGGACATTATATTGTCGGTCATGGAGAAGGGGTATTTGGTAAAAAAAAAAAAAAAAAAAAAAAAAAGTCCTGACTTGGAAAGACCTCTTGGGCCTGGAACTTCCCTCCCCTATCTGAGTACTGAGCACGCAAACTCAGAAAATTTCTTCTGCCCCCAGGGAATCATGACAGGGACAGCAGCTTAAGACAAAGCCAAATAACATGAGTGGTTACAAAAGGCCAGTGTATTTGGAAGCATGGGATAAAGTGACCTGAATGAAAACCCTAAACACAATGATTGCCTAATAAAATTAAAAGCTGACTAGAAACGAAGTCATAATCAAGACTGACATAATCAAGAAACAACTAAGGTGCAACTGAGAATTGCCATCACATCAAGAACAAGGGAAGTCACAGCTCAAAGAGACGACTGGTTCATGCTAATGATGCACAGGTTGGAATTATTCAACATGAATTTTAAAGCAGCTGTCATAAAATAATGCTTCTGTGGTCTTAGAAACGCTCTTCAGAGAAACTGAAAGAACTAATTATCCAAGCAAACAAACAGACGTTGCTAAGAAGAAAAGAATTATAGAAATGAAGGAAAGTCAGGTAAAAACCTGGCAAGTGGATTCAAGGAGAACAGAAACGGCAGAGGCTGCCATCAGTGAGCGCAATGGAGGCCTCTGTCAATTGATAGAATTTACCCCATACCAAGAGCAGATAGAAATATCTACTCAATGAAAATTTGAGCCCTTTCAAGGATCCGTGCACTGTAAAAACCACAAAACCAACATTTCACTAGTGGACAATAAGCTTGAAAGAATTTCTGAGAAGTACCGGCTAAAAACCTTTCCTATAGACTCTTAAAAACCGGCTAAAGGAAAGCATTCAAAGGAAATCTTAAAGAATCAAGAATGGGCAGCGAGGCCAAGTTTGGTCACTAGTCACAGAAAAGCCATCATCCAGAGAAGAGCAGCACCAATCACAGTAAAGGCATTTGACTTTTACCCTTCTAGTCTTTTCTCTCCATGTTTGACTCTAGATGAGTAACAAAGAAGAGACAAGTAGATGATAGATAGTACAAGACAGACAGACAGACAGACAGATATGGATGGATACATACATACATACCATACATACATGGAAATGGTGCTATGATAGCACAATACTATCACATGCTACAGAGGCTGTAATGGTTTGGAACCAAAATGCAAAGCTGAAGGTGAGGCAGGAGAAAAGGATACAGCATAAAAAAGGAAAAAAAAAAAAAAAACCTTCAAGGCCATCAGTTTGGCAGAAGTTTCTGCAGATCTTAATAAGATCCTGGATATTTTGAAAATATGGATATTAAAAAGGAGAGGTTTTCATTAACAGGGAAGAAAATGTATAGTTAACCAACTAATTACAAGCAAATCTTAGATTTAAAAAAATTTTTAAATAAAAAATAAAATAAAACAGGTTTGGGGAGAGGGGTTGAGAGCGCTGGCCGCTCTTCCAGATGGCCTGAGTTCGATTCCCAGCTCACATCTGTCTCTAACACCAGTTCTAGGGGACCTGACACCCTCACACAGACATGCATGCAGAAAATGCACAGAAAAATAAAAATAAATAAACCAAAAAAGGGTTAAGAAAAAAAAAACAAGCAACCCACCATAAATATCTTTATGTTCAAAAATAAAAAAATAACAGGACACCCCCAACAATAGTCTCATGTAGACCCTGAATGAAGATTCCAGAAGAAGATTTTGTTAATATATGAAGTAACAGTTCTATGGATATCACTGCCCTGAAGATCTTCAGTGAATGTGGATGGTGATATCCAAAATGTGGATATGAGAGATGGTGAAATTGATTACCTTGACCCAGTAGAGGCATTAGATAGTGTAGGAGTTCATAGATTAATTTTTAAGAAACAGATACAATAAAAGCATTTAAATTTAAGACAAAAAGCTTCTATAGTATGTAGAAAATACATTTGCATAGCTGTACAATTTACATTGTTTTAAACTAAATATTATTACAAGTTAAAACGTTAAATTCAAAAGTTACTAAAGTTACCAGAAGTTATGATTAATTTGTTATTAAAAGGAGTAAAGAAGTAAATATCTTTAGAAGTTTATCATGCTGTAAGTACCCAGAATTTATAGTCTAGAATCATGTAGAGCAAGCAGCTAGCCTTTGTAGCTCTCCTTCCCCACCCACTGATGTAATCAAAACAACTTCCATTTCTGTATACATTTATGAGAAGTGCTGTATACAGGCATTATATCTTTTCCTTTATGCAACTTTGTTGTACATTTTCAAAGTTTAGGCATATACAATTGTGTCATGATTTTATGCACAACATAATCAGTAAAGCAACACTGTAAAAAGAATAGGCCATACCACAAGACATGGGTGTGTAATAATCTGAGCAATCTAGGATTGCATATATAGGTCTCAGAACACATTCCCATTTTTAAGCAATAGGTGAGGAGGATGAAAAGGGGGTGGTTGTGGTGATGATGATGAGGAAACAAACCAGAGTAGGAAGTTACTTATACAAATTTACAGGTCAAGTTTATAAATTTACTATGTGCTATCCAAATTATATTGTTGTGTCATTTATAGATCTTGGGAAACTGTCAAATATATTTTAAAAGATGGCTTTCTACTTTCAGAATGCTTCTTGAACTCAGCATTCCTATGGCCATAATTTAAGTCCAAGACAAGATTTCCAACAGAATCAATTCATTGTTATACAGGACAATTGTATCTATGTACTGCTAGATCTCTGAACTCCTAGTCAACGCAAGAACAAATGAAGACACACTATTGTGCTTAGACTCACGGGGTACATGTCAAAGTCACTGATGACATCAGGAAGGTCCAGACCAAGATGAAAATAACCTGGATTATTTTAAAATAAATAACATGAGTTTAAAAAAAAAAGCACTTTGAAGTAAGGATTCAGTTCAGATTTTGAACTAAAATGTGTGCTTATACGTATTTTTAGCAATGCTGGGGTTGGAGGCCAGCACCTCATGCATGTAGGCAAGTGTTCTACAACTAAACCAAACCTCAGGCCAGAAATATAATATCTGTCTAAATATCTACTCACCCATCCATCTAGCTGTCTATCTGCAAGAGTATTAAGGATGAGCTTATCATATATATACACATATATGCTGTACACTGACTTACAGTTTGGAGTGAGGAATGTAAGCAATTATATGTCAACACTTGTAACACCTTAGAACAAGTAAGACGCTAAACTGAAATGGTGACAATATTTCCTAGGTGTGTCAGAAAAGTGGTGTTGTGTAGCTGTTTTCTCTACATTAAAATAGTGCCTTCTGGAGAGAGGAGAGAGGTACAAGAAAATCTGAAAGTAAAGGAAACATACAAGGTCCAGGAAGTACATAAAGCATACAAGATTCAGGAAGTTCCTGAAAGTTAAATTTTCATTAAGACCCTTCTCTAGGACTACGTAGCTAGTAACAATTGCAGCAAAGAGGAAATTCCATTTAGCCCAGCCACCTGGAAGTTGTGCAGTTGCCTCTAAAATGCACGTTTTTAAAGTCCCAGTTTATGCTGAGGTGGGCCTCTTTGTAACATAACTGCCTTACCCATGCCATCCACATTTATATAAGTAAAACCAATAAATTCATTCTATTTGGGTAGGATGATTTCTTTGATTTAATGGATTCCCTCATAGTTCCCAGGAAGAGTCACAACAGGTTTTGATAGAGATGACCACTATTGCATGGGAAAGAGTTCTGAGACCAGAGAATTACAGCTCTCCAAACAGAAGCCACAAACACAAACTTTTCAGGAACAAGTGAAGAGGGAAGGAGAGTTCAGCTATCATTGATGACTTCTTGAAGCTCAGCATGAACAAATCTGGGAGAGAGAGAATTGAGGAGAGGCCAGACAAACCTAGTCATTACCTGTCAAACTTACATGAGTTTTATGTGTAGCAATTCATCCAAGTTCTCACAGTAAATTAGGGTTATTAAGATTTCCAATGAAAGGAGCAAGAAGGGACCATTCTGACATATACCAGGTTTTCCAAACAAACTACAAGGACAAAGACAAAAAGAAAGAGACTGTGGTAACAGTCTATCACAATGCCAATAGATAGGAACAACTTAGTGAGAAGAGTCTAGATTGTGATTATATTTTGAAGTTTCTGCCAACAGAAGTCACGAAAACAGAGAGAGTACAGAACAGGGCATAAGAAGAAATCTTTCAGTATGAAGATGTTTTGCCTTAGCAGTCAGAAGAATGAATAACTATGAACTGAGGAGGTGATAGTGCAAGGCTACAGAATGTGCTGGAATCTTAGCTCAGTGTGAGTTATGGGAGATCCAGATGCCTATTAATATAGAACCATCAGGTACTAATTCTGGAGTTCAGGAGTGAGTGTGGGACTACAGACATATTTATGATTCATTAACACAAAATTCAGACTTAGAACTTTGAGACAGAATAACATCATATGTTAACCTGACCATAAAAAGGAAGAAAAATAACTATATGCTTTCAACTTTAAAGAGTGTCACAGAAAGGTGCAAATGATCTTAGTTCTAATGGCAAGTTATTTGACACAACTAAAAGACTTCAACTTAGATTCTCTAGTTGTGAACTATGTTTGGGTACAGGACTAAGAATGATTAAGAATTCTTCTAGAAAGTAGGAGGATTGCTGAGCAACACATTGGGTCATAACTGGAAACAGAGACCTTCTGTGAAATTGGATGATGTGAGTCATAGCAATTGATTCTAGCGAGTCCAGTGGTTCTATATAAACAGTATGTGTGTGTAGAGAACAACCCCATGTCAAGGAGTCTCTATAACCAATATTTATCCTTTATACAAAAAATAATCAGCATAATTATTTGCAAACGGATCATAGTCCAAAAGATTGAACTCAATGAGGAAAATGATAAACAACATAAAAACATAATCAATATTAAAAGAGCCTAGGGAGAATTAGTCAAATGAAAAGACCAAAATGGAAGCGGTGCAGCAAACTTAAGCAACTAACTACACACTATGTGTACACATACTTCTGAGAATGTGGGTTAAGGCAAAAAAATAGAGAGTAAGAAAGGGGGAAACCATGAAGGGAATGAAAGAGAGAAGGAGAAGGAAAGAGGCAGAAGAAGAGAGGGAAAAGGATAGAGGAAGGAAAACTCATTTAGAAAAGAGAATAACTCAGAAAATAAAATAAGGTTTTCTAAATTTATATGGGACCATAGAAAGAATTTAATAAGGACATAAATTTATTTTAAAAGCATACCAAGACAGGATTACAAAATAAAGTGGAAGTAAATTGCCAAGATAATAGGATAAATTGATAGCCACATAGTACATCTAGCAGATCTTGAGTATCAAGGACCAGATATAATTCAATTGGAAGTTATATTAATGCTGCTACAATGAGTTACTCAAATGCACAAGAGTCCCAGCTCTCCATGACACCTAGTGAGTTCATGCAGAAATGATCATTGTTAAACTAAATCTCTTCTTGAATGGGACTAGTGTCCTTCTATAAGGGGTGTAGGTAAGCATTTTTACCCATACAATTTTGCGGCATTGGTACACAGCTAGTGGGCCCCTTCTCAGAACTGAACAATGCATCTGGTAGCCAATGTCAGACATCACAGTTTTCAGATATGCAAATAATAAATCTCTGAAATGTGTGAGTCACCTCGCTGATGGTACTTTTATAAAAGCCTTAAGTAACTTGCATACTCAGAAAGAAGCAGAGGTGGAATCCTTGAATTTGAGATTCTTACAAGGCAAAGCAAGAGAAAGAAAGAGCTGAAATCAGGGACGAACTGAGCCCAAAAATCAGAAGATTAATCTGCATTTAATGAAACATTGACAAAGATAACACCTAAAAAGAAATGTGTGATTATACTTTAAACACAAAGACTACTCCAGGCAAAGGGAGGAGGGAAGAAAACTCCTTTGTAAAAGCTTTATTTTTTTCCTTTTGATGCTTGCTGCTTTCAAATTTTCTAGCTTTGGATTAATAGTTTTAAGTTTTAACTATTAATTTTTAAAACATGTGTTGGAAGCTCATTTGATCTTATCCCTCCTCTCTTGTTGTTTATTCTGTTTCTCTTTGGTGCCATACCACCACTGACTGTCGACACTAACAAGCAGTAAAATAGAAACCAAGAGATCTGAGAGCACACTGAGAAATCTAGGACAGCTACCTCATAAAATGGGTGGAATTCTACTGTGAATAATTGAGAGTTGAATGTGCTGGGGGATAATGTATCAGTTTTATGATTTATTTTGCTCCTTCAATTTTTCTTTTGTTGAAAATAAAATTCTTTTACAAATACAATTTCCCCTCTCTCGATTCCTCCCAGTTCCTCCAAACCTTCCCTCTTAAAAGTTCTATAGTCTCCACTGTGGTCTGAGTGCAGGGCTCTGTCAGATCTGTCTGTCTCTTTGGGGCAGAAAACAAAGCTGGAACCCATCATGCTGTTGCTATAAGAAGTACATTCCAAGAGCTGAAGGGGTCTGCAACCCTATAGGTAGAACAACAATATGAACTAATCAGTACCCCCAGAGCTTGTGTCTCTAGCTGCATATGTAGCAGAAGATGGCCTAGTCGGCCATCATTGGGAAGAGAGGCCCCTTGGTCTAGCAAACTTTATATGCCCCAGTACAGGGGAACACCAGGGCCAAGAAGTGGGAGTGAGTGGGTAGAGGAGCAGTGAGGGGAGAGGGGACTTTTGGGATAGCATTTGAAATGTAAATGAAGAAACTATCTAATAAAAACATGTGGGTAAAAAAAGAAGTACATTCTAGGTTGGGACTTGGAATCCCAAGAATACATTCTATTCCCTTGCTCTTCTGCAAGGTGCTTGCCAATTCTTTCCTGCTATCTCCTGAGTATGAGCTGAGAAAGGACCAAGTTGGTGAGAAAACATTTCCTGAGTTGGGGAGTAATGTTATCAGTAGTCACAGCACCTGTACTCTAAAAGGATAGAATATGAATTATATGAGGGACTTCACGAACCTAAAAGAACAAAGACAGCTGCACTATGAGCCAGCTTGTCAGAAAAATATGAGGGAAAGAGAGAAATTTGGAGAGGGGTGGTGGTGGGTCAAGATCCCTCCCAGCTAAGTTTATTGTTTGTACTTATAAAGGCAGGCTGATTCCTGAGATCAAGGTCAGCCTGGGACAGAGCAAGTTTAGGCCTAGGCTCAGACATTGTGAGAATGGTAATTTCAGAACAGGATCCCACCCAGCTAAACTTATTCTCTGTGCTTCCAAAGGCAGACAGATCTCTGAATTCAGTTGCAATTTTTTTTTAAATAAACTGTACTTGCAGTCTTTTTCTAAGATCTCCAGAGAAAGCTGTCCTGGGTAGAACTCGCACTGTTAGTCTGTACCTATGATTTGACTTCAAGTCATTTCTTTCGCTGCTCTCCAACACCCCTTCCTCAGAATCCCTCTCCAAGCCAAGGCTGGACCTTGGCACCATAATTTAATTCTGGCCCATTAACAGACCATTATCTATAAAGAAAAAGATTCTGCCTGGTCATCCTCACTTTCTGAATGGCTGGTGCTCTGAGGCTCTACTTTCCCTCAATGGGTTACAAACCAAGCAGTGGAAAGTAATATTGTCAGAGCAGAAGTTGCTGGGGCTGATGAGTGGTGGTAGACCAGGCTGTGTTCTGAGAAACCATGCCATTCAGGCTTGTAATTTTCTCATTCAAACCAAACTATACATCAACCAAATCATATAGCTTTGGCCTTCTTGTCACAGAGATAAAAGAGGTGACATATTTTTCATAGACTCTGTCCTCGCCTTTTGTTCTTCAACCTCTGGCACAGGGAACCATGCACAAACAGCGCTGTACAAAGTCTTGTATAATTTTGTGCTTAATTTGTATCTATTGGGCTAGAGAGATGGCTCAGCAGTTAAGAGCACTGACTGCTCTTACGAAGGTCCTGAGTTCAAATCCCAGCAACCACATGGTGGCTCACAACCATCCATAATGAGGTCTGATGCCCTCTTCTGGTGCATCTGAAGACAGCCACAATGTACTTGCATATAATAAATAAATAATTTTTTTAAAATTGCATGTGTCATCACATCCATCCTGACGTTGTAATGCTAAAACCACCATGCAAGGATTGCTAAGGTTCCTATAAAATAAAATGAGGAATATTTTAGCAGCCGATATTCAGAACTTATCGCATGCCATTGTCTTGGGTAGCAAATAGTTTGGGTTATGTCGGAGTTTGCTTCTTTGCTTTTGAGACAGTCTCACTACACAGCACAGGCTACTCTTAGGCTAACATCTTCCTACCATTGCTTCCCCATCACTAGATCACAAATGTATACCACACCATCTGCCTTAGCAGACGACTTCATTTTTAAAGTTTCCTAGGTTTTTCTGGCCGTCACATGGGTCTGAAACACACTGCCTGCACACATGGTAATAAGGCATAAAGGCATGTATAGAGTGTCTGTTGTGCCATGACATTTTCTCCTGAGCCATATTCAGAACATTTTCTCCAGCATAGCGAACCCCTGTAGATCTCATAGATCTGAAGTAGATGAAGTGCATAGGCACATTCATGCCTTCCCTTTTCAGTCTTCCGACTACTTCTTGACTTGAGATTTTATTTTAAGGGTCACACAACTGTCTTCACCATGTTGTAGGAAGGCAAGCAGGCAAAGAAAAGAATACCACACACTCACAAGAAGTACCAAAATGAAACAGAAAGTAGAGCTTCTAAATTATGTACTTCAAATAGCTTGAAAACCTCATTCCATTTATTCTCAGAGTCACTCTTAGAGTACCTTGCATGAGAACTATTCAATATGTTAGAAGGTTGTAGAGTCCCTAGAATTCTAAGAATAGAATGGAGCCAAGAAATGGAACTTTCATAACCCCATGCTGAAACGGGAGTTCTGATAACTGCAGAAGGCACATTCAACAAAGGCCTTTTAAAGCCTAGAGTGAGGTGGCTGAACAGAAAAAGATCTCCAGCAAACAAAAAGATAGCTCAGGATACAGATACCATTGAGAATTGCGGGAGGAGGAACGGTGCCCTCATCAGCAAACTGATTTCCAGGTTCTGGCCTAGTGAAGAGGGTGCAGTTTTGTTCCATTATCCAGAAGACCCTTGGAAAATACCTGATATATGTGGAGGCCCCATGGATGCCTTTTAAGACTAACAAACAGCAGGACACACCAGGAAGCTGTTTCCAGGGAGTCTGCGGTGGCCAGCCCTAAATAACAGAAATAGTCTGCTAGTGAAAACCAGCAGGCTTGAGTTCAGACCTCTCGCCAGAGAGGCTATGTGCTGAGGCCAGCGCTCGGGGCCTCATGCTGGAGATTGCTCACAGCTGAATGGACAGTAAATAACATAATGATTCATTAAAAGCAGGCACAGAAAGAAGATGCTAGATCTTGTAGACACATTAAGAGGGAAATTTTCTTTATTCTCCACCAAAGGAGAATAAAGGGATCAAATCTGAAAAATGGATGGCAGCCCTAATTTGGGAAGTAGGCAAAAAAAAAAAAAAAAAAAAAAAAAAAAAGTCAGCTGACCAGAGGGGTTTTAAAGTGTGACTTTGAAGATGGGACAGTTATGAAATTGCAGTATGCTACATTGGTGAGGGCCTTTTATGTGCTTCTGTTACTCATTTCCTTTAATGTTCAAACACTTATTAAAACAAATCTTGATAAAAATTTCTATGGCCCTTGTCCCAGAAATACTAAGGACACAAAAGGACACAGGTATTCACGAACATAATCATTCTTTCTATTACCATCTCTATTACAAAGGGGCGGGAGAATGAACCCACCCTGGACATAGCACCCGGACCTCACAATGCAAAACACACACACTGAGCTGTACAGGAGAAGGAGGAAAAGGAGAAACAGGGATGGGGAGAACCCCCTATGTTCTCTCTCAGTGGGGTGCCCATCTATAGCTTACACTGGTACAGCCCGTCTCCAGGCTAAGACCACTAACTGCAAAGCTAGCTATTAAGAAGTCTTGTTCCTCTTTCTCCACATCCTCGCCAGCATCTGCTGTCACCTGAATTTTTGATCTTAGCCATTCTCACTGGTGTGAGGTGGAATCTCAGGGTTGTTTTGATTTGCATTTCCCTGATGATTAAGGATGTTGAACATTTTTTTCAGGTGCTTCTCAGCCATTCGGTATTCCTCAGGTGAGAATTCTTTGTTCAGTTCTGAGCCCCATTTTTTAATGGGGTTATTTGATTTTCTGGAGTCCACCTTCTTGAGTTCTTAATATATATTGGATATTAGTCCTCTATCTGATTTACGATAGGTAAAGATCCTTTCCCAATCTGTTGGTGGTTTTTTTGTCTTATTGACGGTGTCTTTTGCCTTACAGAAGCTTTGCAGTTTCATGAGGTCCCATTTGTCAATTCTCGATCTTACAGCACAAGCCATTGCTGTTCTATTCAGGAATTTTTCCCCTGTGCCCATATCTTCAAGGCTTCTCCCCACTTTCTCCTCTAAGAACTTTGTATAATGTATTTTTATCACATTTGTACCCATTCCTCCCCATAACTTTTCCAGGATCCACCATCACCTCCTTAGCACACCCCCTCCCCCTTTGTGGCTTTCATTTTAGAATAACCTATCAACTCCAATGTGTGCTGTCCTCCTACTCCTGGGTGTGGGTTTTGTCAACTGTCCACATCTCCTCAGTTAGTGGATGCTCATGACCACTCCGCACACCTCCACACACACACACACACCATGCTACAACAATGGCTGGTGGGATTTTGCCCAGGCAAGCACAGCTGCTGTGAGTTCATACGTGTAATACTTCTGTCCTGTTCTGTCTAGAAGACAGTTTCACATGGGTCCTCCCTGGATCCTGGCTGCTCTTGATCCTCACATTTTTTAAAGAATACATCAATGAACAAAATAGTCACTTAATGGCAATCACTCAGAGTAACACCAGTAATTACAAAAGAACTATTCCTCAAAAGAAAAGAAATAAGCATTATTTCTTCCCACTATACAATCAAACCCAGGCTCTAAGGCTCACAGCCACTTGCTTCCTTTCATTTAGTATTTCCCAGTGTCCTCTGAACTGGTGGTGGTGGTGCTTGGTGGTGCTGAGTGGGCTGTCCTGAAAGTTACTCTGTAAACCATTCTGGCCTCGAACTCACAAAGATCCACCTGGCTTTGCCTCCAGACTGCTAAGATAAAGGCCTATTCCACCTTCACTAGGCACCGTTTTGCATTCTACCATCTTGATGTCTCTTCCCCACCTAGGTGGCTACTGCACTGCCCTCTGCTGGCAGGTCCGTGCACTGCACATCATAGCTGAACCCAATCCTCAATAACAGTCAAAGCTCCCTAGGTCTGATTCCATCATTGCTCACCTAATCAGAAATGCCACCATCTTGAGGACACCTTAGACATTTCAGATTGCACTGCCCATCACTTGCACCAGTTTACTGTAAAAATGGGCTCTCCTTGATTCCTTGATGTGACTGGTTTTGGTTTTGGTTTTGGTTTTTTGGAATCCCAAAAAGTCGATAATGAGTATGTTCATGGGGAAATGGCTCGGTAGTAAAGAGTACTTTTTGCTGGAACAGAAGACCAAATTTTAATTCCACCCACCCACATGGTCTCGAACAACCATCTGCAACTTCAGTTGCAAACCACCTCATATCGTCTTCTTGTTTTTGTGGGTACCAGGCACAGTTGTGGTACATATACATACATTCAGGCAAAATACTCACAAACATGAGGTAAAATAAAGTACATAATTATTCTTTAAAGAATTGAAAAGTAAATGAGAATGGACTCCAGGAATCAATCGATACCCAAGCGTCATTCTGACTCAAGGGGAAAATCCTGCTGCCTTGAGTCAGATCATCCATGCATTTCAAGGTAGGTAAAACGAAACATCAGGGCTCTCTGATGCTGCCCACTCATGCACCGTGATGCTCCGATGAAAAGTGAGTAAAAGGAGCAGCCCTCCAAATTCCAAGGTTAGACCTTAGGCTCTATCCTTCTGCAGCTAAGAAGAGACACTCAAACAACCAATTCCAACAGCAGTCCAGATGTTACTGTCTTTCCATGGCTGCTGAAGCTATTTCAGTAAAAAAAAAATGTTCTCTATAATAAACTGGACTGTCTTTAAAATATATTAATAAGAAATATAGAGCAGTTGTCCCTCGGGTTGCCTTGCTTCCAAGTTTTATTTGTACAATTCAAAACAATGTCTTCCAGATAGGGCAGGATCACTGCACTCATAGAGCCACAGCAGACATAGCTGCCTACCCAAGACCTGTAGGAGATCAATCCAGTCAACATCCTATCATGGTGGTAGAAGGGGTCCATGAGTTCTTTGCCCTCTCTGGGGAGCTGTGGACAGTTCATGGCTTCTGGGAAGAGAGTCAGCTTGCTTTGATGGTGTGGCCATGCTCTAGGAGATGGCTCTACATCCAGGAGTATGTGTGGGTGGACAGCACAAAGTGGAATTGATACATTATCTGAAAAAAAGGGAGAGAAGAAAATGTTGAGGGGGTTAGGGAGGTGAAGGTGCGTTAGGAGGTGTTTGGGTGGGGAGGGTAGGAGATGAGTATGATCAAAAATGCATTGTACAAAATTCCCAATGAATTCATAAAATATTAGATCTGTAAACGTGTATGTTTTTAATTTCCTGGCAAAGCAGATGTTCTCTTGACATGGTATTTGTTCTCTGTTTTTCTGTCATCAAAGAGAGATGAGCCTGAGTGTACGTAGCCACAGAGAACTTAGCAGCCCTCAAATTAGATATAAACACTGCCAAATGTCTGCCTTGCCAAAGTCTCTGGCCAGGAAAACCGATGGGAAGAGGAAGGTAGAAAGCCACGGCACCTGCAGCCTCTGTGTTGCAGTAACCCTAATAAAAGCGTGAAATTACAAACTTAGGGCTCAGATTCCCTTATTTTGCAAGGGAGTCAAACAGTCTAAGCCAAAGGTCTACTCTGTAGCATCCTTGGTAAGACAGTGCTGCCTCCTCTCCCATCTTGCCTGAACATTCATACTATAGGCTCAAGGGACTCCTAACCAAATTGTGGGACCGTTAGCACTTTAAATAATTTAAACACAGTATCTGTTTATTTTTAGTCTTTAAAATCTCCACTCCTCACTTAGATAATCTTCAGTTTATTTCTCAACAATAATCCTTAATTCTATTTACCCAGCAATTTTTAGGAGGGGGGCTACAGGTTGTTGCATCTTTGGCTCTATTAAGAATCTGCTAGAAGTCACAGCAAAGATTAGGTGTGACCCTCTGCTGATGGGGACAGGGTGAGTCATCGGACCTACCAGCTGCTTCTACTGTCATATCACAAACATTTCTTAACATCCAAATAGCCTCTAATGCTTTTGTGTTGCTCTGAATGAATCATGGCTTATCTTTTTTAACCTAAATTACTATCTTGACATAGCTGTATATGACTGCAAAAGCCATCAAAAAACAAATTAATACCAAGGGTTCTCAAAAAGCAGAAATTCAGGTTTCTCTGGGCTGGTAGCTCAGCACCTCAGAGTAGGGTGGTCAGCTTTGCTGCCTTGCCTGTTCCTCAGAGTAGGGTGGTCGGCTTTGCTGCCTTGCCTGTTCGTGTTTAGCACTGAACGTTCCCCACTCTGATTCACCACTGAGTACTGCCGGCACGCAACACAAAAGAACCAACCTGTGGTCTTAGATACTTAATACAATCTGAGAATACAACCACTTAGTTGTGTTTTATAGGATCTCTGACTCAGTCATGACCATGAAATAACCTAGACTTGATAGACAATTATCTGCCCGTGCTTTACCCCCAACATCAAACCCATGGTGTCCAATATATATAAAAAGTATTGATAGGACTGTTCAAAATAGCTTGTTCTTGTTCAGAAAGGAAATCTCACAAGCTCTTAACTCTGAAATTGCCTTCACTTAGAATCTGTAAGACTGCTGGGTTGTAGATATTGGTTTGGCTTCGGTTCCAGTTACTTTCTTCATGGCTATGAGTAAAGTCCCTGAGAGAAGTGCTCTGAGGAGGGAAAGGCTAATATTGACCCACAGTTTCTGAGGATCCAGCCATCACGGTGGAAAAGGCAAAGGGAGTGGCTTTAGGACAAAGAGAACACTTGGCAGCTGTTCTTACATCCCAGACAAACCAGGCAATCAGCAAGCATGCCTCAACCAGGAAGTCCTATAACATTCAAAGGCCCATCCCTAGTGGCCAGCTTCCCCCAGCGAGGCTCCACGAGCCAAAGGACAAGGACAGTGAACACCTCCAAGGTCAGCACCTGGAGACCAAGAGGCAGAAATTCAAACTTGTAGGGTCATTGCCGATGCAAACCATAACCGTTTTGTTTAATTTTGGCTTGCTTGATTTGGCTTATTGGGTTTTGTGGGCGTTCTTATTGTTGGTTGCTGCTGCTGTTTTAA
This sequence comes from Mus musculus, assembly GCF_000001635.26. Classification (NCBI taxonomy): domain Eukaryota; kingdom Metazoa; phylum Chordata; class Mammalia; order Rodentia; family Muridae; genus Mus; species Mus musculus. Next base: position 82,728,895 of record NC_000069.6, read on the forward strand.
GACAAAGTCTCATTGTGTAACTCGGGCTTGCCTAGAGCTCATGATCTGTCTGCCTCTCATTTCAAAGTACAAGAGTGACAGATGGATAGATAGATAGATAGATAGATAGATAGATAGATAGAGATAGATAGATAAGATAGATAGATAGATAGATAGATAGATAGATAGATAGATAGATAGACAGACAGACACACACACACACACACACACATCACCACACTTGGCTTTCCCTCCCCCCCCAAAAAGTTATTACTCAGTAAAAGTAAGTTGCTTAGAAGAGATTTTTGTTAAATTATGAAATATTTCAAGCATATAAAAATAATCAGCACCTAATATAAGGAATATTCCTAAAGTATTACATTAATGATGTTAAGATTTAAGGACATTACCTGCGATAGTTATTTCAAGTCTTTTCAAACAATATAAAATACTTAAACCATGGTTACAACAGCCTGGGCCCTGAAGTTCACTTTTCTCTCTGTAGGAAGAGTACCTCTCGGAGGCAGGTCTGCTTCCGTGTTTGTTTCATACACATTTACTCTTCATAATAATACCTGTATGTTCTGGTGCCACTTACAATTTTGCCTCCACAATATCATACCCATGGCAAAAAATATTATGGTTAATCCAAATGTAATTCACAACCTAAGCCTCTAATTTTTGAAAGCAGATGCCTCAATAGTACCTTAGTGCGTAGCTTCTTTTATCTAAGTACTTCAGCCTGCATTTGTATAAAGTACAAATTACACAATCCATTTTTAATGAACATGTCATCTATATCTTCTTCATCAGTGAAACCACTACACTTATCATCACATTCATAGGATGGCTTTCCCAAATCAGAATATGGGTTCAGCTAAAGAGCTCCTGCTCATCCTTCACTGTTGCTTTTCTGTTAAAATCTCATTTTTTGTCATGCCAGTGTCACCACATACATTCCCCAAGCTCTGCACATTTACCTGGTTAACATTACAAACAGAAACACGAGAAATAACCCGTAATAAAAGAGCAAAGAGACATTTTTGCGCTAATTAATTTAGCATGATTTTTGTCTAATTCAGTACTAATTTGTTTCTGATAAGCCATACCTATAGGCTTTTAGAGAAGCCATGTTAACAGCTCAAGAGATCCTTCATGCACTCAACTCCAGCAAAAATTAGTTCACACTATAAATGTGTACTACATAACTGAGACCTTCAGAATTTGATGTATGGTCCAAGATCAAAAGTCACATCCCTCCCCAAATTGAATGAATCCAAATCTGGCTTTTCTTCCTAAAGCTAAACTCTGAAGTCCTCTGGCTCGTGTGCACATGAGTCCTGCTTTCATCCATGTTAAATCAAAGTGCCCTTTACAAAAGCAGAGATGAAGCCTTGTATTTATCAGTGGCTACTGATGCAGGATGCCTAAGAGGTTAGCAAATAGCAGTGCCACCGTAAACAAAACAAGACAAATCTGGTTTTGAGACAGATGGCTCGATGTTCTTTCTCCTCAAAATATTTCACCAGTCACTGTTAATATCGATTTGATGATGACAGTATTATCTGTCTATGGAGAAATAATCATGCTAATGGTCCATTTGCTGATGTACGAGAACCAAACACTGGGGTGCTGCTAACCAGCTAAATTCAGTACTTCACACTGAAATGTAGTGTGCTCCTAAGAACAAATTGCTAGTTAGTACATTTTCTGTGCATCAGTTTCCTCTTATATAGTGATAATTTACCATAGATAAGCCTAATGCACAGTTGTTTTTATGAAATGGGAGCTATTGCTGTCTTCATACCAAAATTGTTCTTACACAAAAACATCTTGTTAGGACCCCCAAGACCAAGTTCTCAAACCAAGTTTTCTTTTTTTTTTTCTTTCTTTGTGTGTGTGTGTGTGTGTGTGTGTGTGTGTGTGTGTGTGTGTCAAGCAAATCTTTTCTTTTTTAAATTAGGTATTTTCTTCATTTACATTTCCAATGCTATCCCAAAAGTCCCCCAAACCCTCCCCCCCCACTCCCACTTCTTAGCCCTGGCGTTCCCCTGTACTGAGGCATATAAAGTTTGCAAGACCAAGGGGCCTCTCTTTCCACTGATGGCCAACTAGCTCATCTTCTGATACATATGCAGCTAGAGATACGAGCTCCAGAGGTACTGGTTAGTTCATATTGTTGTTCCACCTATACGGTTGCAGATCCCTTTAGCTCCTTGGATACTTTCTCTAGCTCCCCCATTGGGGGCCCTGTGATCCATCCAATAGCTGACTGTGAGCATCCACTTCTGTGTTTGCTAGGCCCCAGCATATCCTTGAAAGAGACAGCTATATCTGGGTCCTTTCAGCAAAATCTTGCTAGTGTATGCAATGGTGTCAGCGTTTGGAAGCTGATTATGGGATGGATCCCTGGATATGGCAGTCTCTAGATGGTCCATCCTTTCATCTCAGCTCCAATCTTTGTCTCTGTAACTCCTTCCATGGGTGTTTTATTCCCAATTCTAAGAAGGAGCAAAGTGTCCACACTTTTGTCTTTGTTCTTGAGTTTCATGTGTTTTGCAAATTGTATCTTGTATCTTGGGTGCTCAAACCAAGTTCTTAACACAAAGGACATTTACTTGTCCCAGAAGGACAGAGGCAGATAAAGACAGGAAAGAGGATGAGGAGGAAGGAGAAGGGAGAAAGGCAGAGGAGGTAGGAGTACTGTCCCAGCGTGGAACTGGACAAAGGACTGCCTCTAGATAGAGAGGAAAGAGACATAACACATGGTGGTTTATAAAGGTTAACTGTGTTAGATGAGGTGCTTAATTATAATTGGTTATGTTAATTAGATGAACCCAAAGTGGCATTTGATTGCTGGACTTCAATAATTTGATAGCTGGACCTCAGTAGTCAGCCTCAAAAAGAGGAAGTGGACAAATAAGGGTATAGACCTTGGTGGCTAGCTATAGGGATGCAATCTAGCTGTATTTAGCAAGGCAAGGGGAATGGGAGAGAAGAGCAAGGCTTGCCAGAGACATGCTCTTCACCCTGAAGCTGGTCAGTGCCCCTTCACATCCTCTATCTTTCTAATAAGAGTTTTCTTCTAATTGTTAAGCTCCTCCTCAGCTTCCACCATCTCCCTTGGATTGTTGACGGTACATTTTTTCTCTTTGCTTGGGATTGTACAGAGGATCCATACATTTGTTGATCTATTCACTGTTTCTCTTATATTCCATAGTGCTTCCTCCCTGTGCAATGTAAGAAGAGCAATGTATGGATTCCTTGCAGTCCTTCATAACACCATCTCACACTTGCAGGTGGGAGCCTCCTTACCCCCAACATACGCACATCTATGGTGTTTGCTTACCAACACATGCCATTCCCTCACACTGATTGCCTTTGGAAGCGAGCAATAGCTGTTCTTTGGGAGATTGTATGAGACAAAGTCCTCTCATTTAACCCTTAAAACAACTATAGAGTCATAATTCCTCACTGATTCAACTGAAATTAAAAAAAAAAAGAAAAGAAATGTTAGTGATGAGCTGGAGAGATGGTTCAATGGCTACGATCATTTCATGCTCTTGCAAAGGACTCACATTTGGTTTCCAACACCCATGGTAAGCAGTTCACAACTGCCTGTAACTCCAGCTCCAGCAGGATTCAATGCCTCTGGCCTCTGAGAACATCTACATTCACATACACATAACCCACACACAAACACACACATACACATCACTGTAAACATATAACTTATTTTTAAAAAGTAATGAGTGATTTAATCAAAGCCACATCTTTGCAAAGGGAGTCATAACTGGAAATAGGAGATACAGCAAAATGTGTCATAAAGTCATTGGAACCTTGAATTCAGTATTATTCCTGCTTTGGGATCCTTCAATGCCCTTAGTGATGACACCTCTTTTATAGTCTCCCATGTCACAGGCTATTATCAACTTTGCATGTTTTTTTTAATGTTTGCATTGTATATTTAATTGTGTATTGCATACTAGAGGATTTTATTTCATGACACATCCCAGACTCAGCTTTCCCAACCATGAACACCCCACTTTCTTTCACTTCAGCTATGCACCCCAGGCCAATCTCCCTAAAATTCTCTTACCTCTGAGTGCTAGGCAGCAGATCACATTTCACAGAGTTCAGTTCCTTTGCACAGTGTACCTGAAAGATCTGTAGAGCCTAACTTGAATTTTCTTTAAGTCAGTTTAGAAGAAATATTGCCATTCTAATATCTCCTCATGTTTTCAAATGTTAATTAAAAACGTTTTGTGGGTGATTAGTCATTCAATTAAAAAACTCAAATATATACAATCAGCAACGGGACATGGGTCCCCTGATGCTTAGGAATGACCTTGGAGTCTCAGAACCTCTGTGCTAACAGGCTTGCAGGAGTTCCATGTGAATGTCAAAATGAAAACCATTTTCTCATTACAGAAAAGAAGACAAAACTGGTCACCAAATTATCACCTTCATGGACTTTTGAGAATTCAGGAGAATAGAAAAGAATGGAACTCTTCTTACAGAAAGAGGGATTTCTAGGAAAGTGTTAGGGCTTCTCTGGAAGCAAAGTGGGGACAAGGACTTGGCTGAAGGTCTTTCGTGTAGAGAATGTATGAAGATATGGAGCTGAGAGAGGGGACAGAGTGAGATATGATGTTGCAATGGCAAAGGGCTGGATGCCTTGGGAAATATGCAGACCCTTAACTCTCATTGGTCAAGATAGTACAAGCTGGCATCATAGTTAGCTGAGCATCTCTAAATGGATTCCAGGACAAGGTATTAAACAGTCATGTGGAGAGTAGCAAACAAGGCGAGAGAATATAGAAGAAAGAATAGACATCCAAGAAAGGAACTGGAGTACAGCACAGAGAAAGTTTAGAAGCTCAGCAGGGAAAGCTGTACAACAGAGGGGTTTGGGTTTGGGTTTGGTTTGGTTTGGTTGTGCTGTATACTACAGGACTTGGGAGTCATTCGCATAGCAGGGAATTTTCTGCACTGCTCTGTTTCCCATAGTTGTGCACACAATTTGATGTCTCATTCTCATATTAAATCTCCTCCCAAGGATAAGCATTTTAGTATTTGTGATGGCCAACATTCGTTGTCAACAGAATCTAGAATCACCTGGGAGATGGGCCTCCTGGCATGCCTTTGGAAAGTTATCTTGTTTGCATTGATTGAGATGGGAAGACCTATCCACAGTGGGCGACACCATTCCCTGCACAGGCTCTGGACTGTATGAGTGGAACAGAGTGGTTTATTAATTCTGTTTCCAGCATGTAGGTGCCATGTGACCAGTAGCTTTAAGGTCTTGCTGTCTTGATTTTCTACCGCGATACACAGGACGCTTGAACACCGAGTTAAACAAATCCATTCTCTCTCAAGTTGCTTCTGTCAGAATATTTTATCACAGCTCTAGAAAAAGAAACTAAGACAATTGTGTAATAGCCAGAGCCATAACTTGCTCATCTGAGAGTGCCTCTATACCTGCAATCTGTTTTAACAGGGTGGAACAGTGTGTGTGTGTGTGTGTGTGTGTGTGTGTGTGTGTGTGTGTGTGTGGTATTCACAGCTTCCCTCTTTACCTACTAGGATTGTACACATGCTAACTTATAGCATTTGTGCTGGGCCTTCAAAACCTCAGTCTTACTCTTTTTCTCCTGTCTCAAGGAAACATTGACCTTCCTGAACTTCCAGCCCCACTTCATAGGTAAGAATGGATCCATCTCTTTGGCTTTGGGGAAATCTCTGAGGAAAAAAAAATAGAGGAAGTAGTGACCAACTTGATTACATCAAAAAGACTACAGTGTCCTTATATTCTGCATAAAAAATAACAGTGTTCTGTAAGATTCATATACTTATTTTTGATACCACTAATTTCTAAACTGATAGTTGTGCTAGATTTTCATTTCATATATTATTGATTGGTAAGTAATAATAATAATATATATTTAATACAAGATGCTGTTTTGATCTGTGGAATGACTCAATCAAATGAATTAGCATATCAATTAATTCACCATCAGCATTTTCTTGTGCTGAGAATATTTATTATTTTGATTCTTTTTTTCCTAAGTATTGTAAAGTTTCGAACATTTTAGCCAAATGGTTCAAACATCCTTAAACCGTCTCATAAACCGTTAAATAAGAACAAAGAGAAAGAAACTACAACTCTACTCAGACTCCTGCTGTCTAAACAACTGCAGATTGTTTCTGAGAATTTCAGTTCTCTGAAACTGGAAATGCATGTTCTAACAGCAGCCACAACCAGCCTGGTGCAAACAGTGGAACCAGAATGTCACAGAGCAAATGACAGACAAAGCACAGTGGACAAGAGAGCTGGCCAGGATGAAGAGGTCTCTGTCGATTCACCTGACCAAGAGTCAACAACTTCCTGGTAAAATGCAATTATGAATTAACAAGAGAATCAGTGAAGACTTATGTAATGATTGCAATCCATTCAGCTAATTCATCAACTCTTCAATATGCTGATTTCAAAATGTGGGTTTGGACTCTAATATTCATTTGGGGTTTTTCTTTATACTGTTCAAGTCAAGAATGTTTCTGAGCGCCGAAAAGAAAATAAAGGATTTTGAGTGTTCTGTAGAATAATGCTGCTCCCTCCATAACACGACCTCACCAAAGCTTTCTACGTGCCTATCTGCTCCCATTAAGACTTCGTAATATCCTGAATACCATGTACCAGATCTCCTTCACCCCTTCTCCAACTTCTAAACACCACGAAAAGGAGTTCTCAGTAATGTAGTAAGCAACTCCTTCTGGCCCTGGTATAATCTCTACCATAGTGGAGCAGAGTTTTCTGTGCTGATATTAAAAATAACATTGGGCCGTAGCCATGGCAATGAAATAAGCATAATAATACAGATAGGCAGGCCTACAATTACAGTGGTAGGCTACTGATATTGCCTATAGCAAGGGACCTTCTAGCCATTTTCTTCTCCCTGACCCTTCTCCCCAGCTGCATGTGGTCTTGGGGGAGTGCTAAAGTATATAGGAGGGAGCACTGACTCCAGTTGTCACATGATTGCACAGGCAGTATGACGCAGCACTTTTTTATACATGTAGTATCACCTGTGACCAGCACCAGCCCAAGGGCATTTAATTTACTATGACCTTATTCAAACAGGTTGGGTATGTTAAAACAATACCAGGAAAAAAATTTAAATAAAACAACCCTAAGTACTTGTCAAACACACCAAACCAAAGAAGAATGCAACAGCCTCACCTAGATCCTATAAAGAAGGTTTCTAACATTGCAATAGCAACAACTCATTGTCCAACCATAAGAGACCAACAAGTAGATAACACCTAACTGTCCCTGTGGCTTCAGCTCAGCTCAATCCCCACGGCTGATATGCCTTAGTCATCCATATTGCCATCTGTCTGTCCATCTGTCCATCTAACTAGTCCCAGCTCTGAGCCTAACCTCTAAGATTCCCCATGTTTCTGTGTCTTGCCTATGCAGCTCTCTCAGTGCTGAGGTGAGGCTTGGTCCCACAACCCTACAGCCTCTGCAGTCTAATGATATGTTTCCAGTATTTTTGAGCCATAGTAGATTTAATATGCAACTTATGGACAGAGAGGACTGAGTCTGCCACATAGGTATAATCCTGAGAATTATAGACTAGGTGAACTGTGTCCTCACTTAGGAATGTCTTGGCTCTGTTCCTTACTGGAAGACTATGACAGCCAAGAATAAGGATATAGTCAATTTGCAGAATAACAATTAAAAATCACACAATAAAGACTTGGAAAGAAGTTTGTCATTGAAGAGTTACAATTAATTCAATTCTTTCTTAAGAATGTTTTCGTATTCAGTCTGTGACTTCAGACTCTTCTATACAGGTTATGTTAGCAGTTATTCGAAGCAGATATCGTTAGGGGGGAACTCACCCTCAAAATATTTTGGATAAAAAAACAAAAGCAGTGTGTCAACAGGTATCCCTGTCCACAACTTTGACAAATGCATTAGGAGACCCTGAAACTTGGAAAGCGATCCCACTTTCTTGCATAAATGAAGACACTCGATGGCAAGATGCTGAGTACTGAGCAAATGACCTTCTGGAAAGCACCACATCAAAGGTGGTTTGCAGGGGGAGGATCATTAACCACCCTAGGGATGTTCCTTGTAGAGGTAGACCAAGGAAAGGAGGGAGAATAATGCTTTGCTCAGATCATCACAGGCACTTGTGCAAAGCTAGAGAGTGATGGCACTGAAAGGGAAGACTCTGCAAAGCTTGGTATGGGTAAGGGCTCTGTGTACTAAGAGTTAGAGCTTTATTCTAAACGGCATGAGAAGCAACTTGCATCACAACCAAGGCAGCTGAAGATAGGATCCAATATGCATTTTACACAAATTTGAGCAGAAAAAGACCTTTTCTCTCTTCCTTTCTTTCTACTTTCTACTTTCTCTCCTTTACTTTCTCTCTCTCTCTCTCTCTCTCTCTCTCTCTCTCTCTCTCTCTCTCTCTCTCTCTCTCTCTCTCTTAATTTTTTTTTTATTTTGAGACAGGGTTTCTCTGTGTAGCCCTGGCTGTCCTAGAACTCATTCTATAAACCAGGCTGGCCTAGAACTCAGAAATCCTTCTGCTTCTGCCTCCCAAGTGCTGGGATTAAAGGCGTGCGCCACCACTGCCCTTTTCTATTCACTACTTTCATGATGTGCTGGGGCAGGGTTGCCATTTTGTTCTGGGTTTGATTTAAATATATAGCTGTGGACTTTGGCGAGATTGTACAGTTCCTTGGAAGTCTCTGCTTTGAAATCTGTCACTGATCAACACACTGTGAACACACTCAGTGACCTGGTAGAACTTGTACAGTAGGAAAATAACTGCTTCTGTCACCAGCCCCATTGTTTTATTATTATTATTATTATTATTATTATTAAGAATCCCATTAGGTAGTTCAGGCTGGCTCTGAACTGCATTCTTCCTATCTCAGTCTCCTGTATGCTGAGACTGCAGGTATGTATCACCTACCCCTGTTGGCTTTTTTGGAAATTTACATCAGAAAACCAAACTATACAATTTGATAGGAAGCACCCCAAGGGAAAAGATGGATATCTACCGCTCAAAGGCTAAATGTCAAGCATTCCAAATCTCTACACTTCTGTCTCCTCTGTCATCTCTTAAAACTTTGTAAATTGAGGTCCTAACTCCTAAGGTGGTGCCAGGAGGTGAAACCTCCAGGAAATAATTCCCTCCTAAGGTCAGAGCCTCATGGTGGGAACACTTGTTCTCCTAGTTACTCCTTTCCTTCCCGAAGGAGATTCTTAGGGAAATTCCAATTCCTTGGGGTGTGTTATCTCACTAGTTAGACAGCCACAGTGAAGGACACAAATACCTCTTTAGAGTTGCTTCATTCCTGCCAAGATGGCTATGATCTGATAGTGCTGCTCGATAGTGTTCAACAGGAATTTTGGAAGAGACACAGACTATCAACTCAGAGCAGATGGTGGAGCTTTCAATGTGGTGGCCAGAGAACTATCGAAATTTTACTTCAGTTTTTTATACTTTAGTTTATGTTTAGAAAAAGCATAGGTCTCCTGGTATCATTCCACATTATATATACATATTAAATTGCCATAATGTACCCCACCATGTGTGCAGAGAGACAAGCAAATCAATAATTTTAGAATAACAATTCTTTGGGGGATTTATTTATTTATTTATTTATGATAGGCTCTTGCAATGTAACCAAGGCTGGCTTGGTTCTCCCAATCCTCCTGCCTCAACCTTCAAAGTACCAAGGTCTGAGTTTACAATTATGTACCATCACACCTAGTTAAATACTTTTCTTTTTACTTTACATACAAACTCTCCTTTGGGAGCAGGACACCTTGATTTTTTAATCCAGTTGAAAGAAAATATGCCTAAGAGAAAAAGTAAACAAGATAGAAACAAAATATGCCTGTATATGAAACAAAGGGTAGTTTTAACCACGACAGGCTTATTGGAATCCCTGCTTCCGTTAGTTTGCAGACTGCATGTGTTTTATGCTTCCTCTGTCAACTAAAGAGGCACTTTCCTACCTCCAAAAGGTTCAGGACATTTCATATGGTTTCCTTGGTTACTGTGTCCATCTTTGGTTACAACCTTCTTGAAAACACAATTGCAGGGAGAGAACAAGGTATTTTCCCACCAACTCACTTGTCAAATACACAATACATCCTGAACAGTTTCAAAAATAAACAGACAAGAAGATACAATGAAATCCCTTCCCAATGACACCAGCTCCTTCCTAGACACTGGCCATTATTTTGGCTCTGATAGACTTTATCACTTTTATTCTTGTCATGAAATTAAAAATAAAATTTGCATATACAAACTATCCCAGACAGAACATTTTAACTGTGTAAACACAACTGAGCTTCCTTTATCCTGTAGGTTTTAACACTTGAATTGTTCTTTGTAGATTAAAAACATATTTATAAGTTACAGGCTCTGAGAGCTAGAGGGGAGTCTTAAAATCTACTTAGCTCAACTCCATAATCGCATCTGGTTCACTACAAGATGTTATGCAAGCCATTCTATCAGCCACTTCATTCTCAGGGAGGGCACAGACATGCTCGAATACTCCTTTGATCAGAGTGGAAAATGGGAGAGTTTGAACTCACTGTGGTCCCCGTCCCACCCCCACATTCCCAGGTGACAGCTTCACTCTTTCACCTACAGTAAAGTGGATTCTTCCTTGTCCTTAACTCTTCCTTCCTGTCTTTGTCTTTTGATTTATTTTTTAGCTAGTTTTCTTTCTTTCTTGGGTTTTATTTTGTTTTACTCTGCCACCCCCTCCCCCTTTTTTGAGAAAAGGTATCACACAGGCTGGCTTCAAACTCACAATATTCCTGTCTCAGCTTCCCAAATACTAGGACTAAGGGAAGCACTATCATTCTGGCTACACAGGTGGACTCTCTAGAAAGCCAGACCTTTATCCCTTCAGGTGGGCAGCTTGTGACTAGTCACTTCTGATTCTAAATAAAGGAAATCACATATTCATACCTCAAAAATTATTTTTGTGTTATAGGAAGGCTTTGCAATATCTTATTTCAAATTTCAAGATCAAGTTACTTATTATATTAAAGGCCAGAAACTGTAATAAAAAGTATTGAGATTGAAGTTAAAATTCAGATTTCAGTGTTAAACACATATGTGTTAAGAACGACCCCTTGAATATTTGGCACACAATGAGATGCTGTTTCAAGGCTCTATTTTAATATGTCATAGGTCCCCCCAAACTCTACCTTTCTGGAAAGCAGCATCTGTCTGGGAAGAGGAGCTACCTGCAATTGTGAGAAACAGTTTTCTGAGGTAGAAGGACCTAATCAAATTTGAATTCCAGTTCTGTGACCTACTGGCTGCAAGACCTTCATCAGTGAAGTCCTCTTTCCTTGTCTACACGCTGGCTGAGATTCTTGTCTCAAGTGTCCGAGCCACTCTCCCTCTGCCCCAGCTCTGTATCTGTTCTTCTCTGTCTCCCCCTCTGCTGACCTCTGAGAATTCCATCACTGAACTCTCAATAGAAAGGCATTCAAGAGATCAGAAGGGAAGCTCAGGATGTATTCTGTAGGGGTGTTCCTCCAGTCTCTCCTTCCCTCTGGGGGTCTTCTATTCAAGCAAGGTAAGAAAGAGCTGTCCCGCCTCACAGCCCAGTCTCTGAGTTGGGTGTCCCTTTTATGTCACAGGCTGATAATAACTTCCAGTGCTACTTCCAGAATATCCCAGCATCCTTCCTGTTGCCTATCCCTTGCCTACCTCTATGTATCATTCCTTCATTAGCAATTGTCTTTAAAAATTCTAGCTTACAGCATAAGACATAGCTCTGTAGTACATTCATTGTAAGTATGAGGCCATTAATCTCCAGAACTGCAATAAATGTGTATTACGTATTTTGTTCCCTGCCGAGATAGACTGAAGTGTTCTGTAAATTCTAGATGGGGTTATTATCAGTTCTTATATTGCAAACTTTCTGTACATTTTTGGGGAAATGATAGTCACAACAAGAGGCAGAACAGTCCTGGAAGGCTCTTGTTAAATAAAGCACTGAGCCGTATCTGAGGCAGAAATATTGTAAGCCCAAGTACAGAAAGTGGAGGAAAGTTGTAGTTCCAACTAATTGTACGCATGTGCTATGCTGTTTAAGATTGCAATTGATAGAAATACAGAATCACAGATCCTGATCTAGAGCCATTCAAATAGAGTCCAGAAGACTAAAACTGACAGTATGTGCTATGTGGTCCTTGTTGTATAGACAAAATCCTGAGAACCACTGGAATATATATATATATATATGTATATGTATATATGTATATGTATATGTATGTGTATGTGTATGTGTATGTGTATGTGTATGTGTATGTGTATGTGTATATAAATATATATATATATATATATATATATATATATATATATAGAGAGAGAGAGAGAGAGAGAGAGAGAGAGAGAGAGAAAGAGAGAGAGAGAGTTGGTACAGAATAATGGAAGCTTTTATGCTGCGTGACAGAGCTCATCTCCACATCCAGAGGATATGGAAAATCGCCATTTTCTGTAAGTCATCCTGGCAGAAGTGTGGTGGAGAAGCCAAAGCAGGAAGTAGCAAGATCTAATTGTCACATTAGGTTAGGTAAAAAATGATGATGAGACCAGCAAGCACCATGGTAATCAAGAAAAGAGAGAAAACAATCTAGGAGGCGAAGCCAGCTGGACTGGCTGTGCAGTTGAGGAAGGTGAGGCTCAGTCATATACTGAATGAATATGCAGGTATGCAGAAGTAAAATTAAGTGAGGTTTAAAAAGATGAGGGCCTATAAAACTAGATAACAAAACAGCATCCTCTTTCTTCCCCTTCTCCACTCCTTCCCTCACCTCCCCTTCCTGCCCACCCCCCCCCCTTTACCTGGGACCTGATCTCTAATCCCCAATCCTTTATGTCTATCAGAGAAAGACAAGCAAGAAAGAGGGGCATCTATAGTGCAGGCTGAAGACCCTTCCCAAACACTGCCTCTGTCTCAGGCTCCCCGGGTGCAAGAATTCTGAGAAGGGAAAAGCTGCTGTGCTGGGAAGGAAGCATGTGGTCTGCGGCTGCTCTGCAAGCCATACGGCCGGCTGTGTAGACCAACCGTGTTTACTGAAGACCACTGAGGGCTTTCAGAACTGCTCTCTGGGTATCATCTTTGAGCAACAAAAACCTGAAGAGTCAACCTACGACAGTCCTGCTTTGAAGAAAGTAAATAGTCACTTCTCTCTCTTTTTTTTTTTCAATTTTTATTAGATATTTTCTTTATTTACATTTCAGACCCACCAGAAGAGGGAGTCATATCTCGTTAGGGATGGTTGTGAGCCACTATGTGGTTGCTGGGATTTGAACTGAGGACCTTCGGAAGAGCAGTTGGGTGCTCTTACCTGCTGAGCCATCTCACCAGCCCCTCATTTACATTTCAAATGCTATCCCAAAAGTTCCCTATACCCTCCCCCAGCCATGCTCCCCTACCAACCCACTCCCACTTCTTAGCCCTGGTGTTCCCCTGTACTGGGACATATAAAGTTTGCAAGACCAAGGGGCCTCTCTTTCCACTGATGGCCAACTAGGTCATCTTCTGCTACATATGCAGCTAGAGACACAAGCTCTGGGGGTACTGGTTAGTTCATATTGTTGTTCCGCCTATAGGGTTGCAGATCCCTTTAGCTCCTTGGGTACTTTCTCTAGCTCCTCCATTGGGGGCCCTGTGTTCCATCTTATAGATGACTATGAGCATCCACTTCTGTATTTGTCAGGCACTGGCATAGCATCACAAGAGACAGCTATATCAGGGTCCTGTCAGCAAAATCTTGTGCAATAGTGTCTAAGTTTGGTGGCTGACTATATGATGGATCTGCAGTTGTGGCAGTCTCTGGATGGTCCATCCTTTCATCTCAGCTCCAAACTTTGTCTCTGTAACTCCTTCCATGAGTATTTTGTTTCCTATTCTAAGGAGGAATGAAGTATCCACACTTTGGTCTTCCTTCTTCTTGATTTTCTTGTGTTTTGCAAATTGTATCTTGGGTATTCTAAGTTTCTGGGCTAATCCAATCACAAAAGAACTCAATTGATATGCACTCACTGATAAGTTACTTCTCTCTTATCCTTAACTATTGTTGCTGTGTCCAGCTGTGTGCCACCATCTCGGCTGCCAGACGCAAGTTGCCAGAGCCTGCTTGAGGCTATGTAAAGATTAGAAATAAAACACTTATGGACCAACATCTGAGACCTCCTAGTCCCTTAGAGGAGACTTTGAGAAGTGCCAAGTCAGCTAGCTGCCTTTAAATAACTAAGAATCCCGCAGATGACTGTAATGCCATCTCCAAGGAGACTCAATTCCTGATCCAAAGAGGATAGACACCCGAGGAGCAAAGATGAGGAAGAGGTAGAACAAAAGGGGGTTAAAGACCATTGAATTAAATGTAGTTTCAGTGACCATAATGAAGCAAGGTCCATTTCCATTAGCTTTAAAAATTCATTTCCAAGAGGCTCACCTCCATGCATACAGATTCATAAGCTGCAATAAAGACAAAGTTACCAGAAGACATGGTGTGTACGTCTGTGTGAAAAGGAGTGAATTATATCATAAGATGAGTTCTTCTGAAGTGCTTAAGAAAAACAATATGCTTAAAGTGTGTTGACAAATGAAAAGGCCCCCATCACTGTTCTAGAGAGGGCTTGAAGTATCTCAACGGGGTGTCAGGGAATCCTACGCATGAGATCACACTGAAACCACAGAGAAAGTCAGAGAAGTGTCAGCACCTGGCCCCCTCGCTGTGAGTTAGCCGGAATAAAGTGCTGTCTGGGCACGAGCATTGGAAAAGTTCTCAGAACATTGTAGTGCACAGTGCGATGCCAATGGCTCCATTGGTTCATGGGGTGTTTTTCTCCTTTCAATCCAGGTAGGATTTATTATCCTGTTCTGTGAGTCTGTGTTCATTTAGAAAAAAAAAATCACTCTCAGTTAAATACAGCATAATTAAGATGTAGCACCTAGTGTCCACAACTCTGCAAAACCATCCTGAAGACATGAAAATCTCCAAGCTGTACCCGGGCTTCCTCAACTATGGTGTAAAGAGAAGAAACTCAACCTTCCTGGCTTATGGGTATGTGATTTACCTTACACTCAATTTCACAGGTATTTAATCTATAATTATAGTTGAAAAGAACAGAACTCAAACCAAGCAGTGAATTTTGAAGCCAGAAAAAAATCATTGCTGAGGCACAGCAAGATCATCAAACATGGATTTTTGTTATGGTGTGAACATAAAAGTCGCTCAAAGGGTCACGTTTCAGAACGCTTGGTCCCCAGCTGATGATACTGTTTGGAATGTAATAGGACTTTTAAGAGGTAACATCTAAGAGGTGGGTTGGTGAGAGGCATGCTTTGCTGGTTATAGCCTGGCAGTGGCTTCCAAATCCAGCTTCCTGCTTCCTGCTGTGCAGAGATGTAAGGAGCTGCCATGGTAGTCCCTGCTGCCACAGATCTCCACCAGCTTCTGTGTCTTCTGACCTGAGCTGGATTCCCTCACAAGGAGAGGTGGTAATGGGGGGTTGTGAGGGTCAAACTGAGAGGAGAGGAGGGAGGAGGGCTGCAATCTGGTTATAAAATCAATAAATCTATAAATTAATGGAAAAAATAAAATAAAAGCCAAAATAAATCTTTGCTTCTATCTAGTATTTTTCACCCATACGAGAAACAGAAACAAGCACATGATCTGCAAGAGTGAAAATCCAGCTGCAAGCTAGCTGGAGCTGGCTCCACGTGTAAATTCACTCTGCTCCCATGGCCACACTCCTCAGAGGCCCTTACAGCTTTAAGGTGCATATAAATATGATCTAAAAATAACATCAAAGCTATCACTTGATCAGGGGTATTTCAACTTGTGATAGCGGTAAGAAGGAAGCTATCATATTTCAAAAGAATGGCCAAATGGAAGCCACTACCAAAAGAAATATGTGAAGTCTTTCTATTTAGAGATTTCACATTTCCTTATTTCTAGAGGCTCAACAAATATGTGAAACTCAACTTCAGACTTCATAATGAAGAACAGGAAGGAAGGACCTGAGAAGAGAAATGGACACTAGGCAGATTTTCTGGATAAGAGTCAAATGGCATACACTAATAAGCAGCATGCAGTTTCAATGGGGACCTTGTAATACTATTTTTTTCTGAAGTACTGACACGTCATTAATTAACATAAGAGAGAAAAACAATTATATTAGAAGGATTAATAGAAAATAGGAGAGCTTGGGAATGTTTTACATTATAAAAAATAATTCTAATATTTTTCTCAGACATATTGGATAGATCACTGCTCGCAAAAGGAACACAAACTGAAGTATTTGCTCTAACTGAGCATTAAGTATAAAGGATTTTCCACAAAACAAAGTAAAATTGGATACATTTTTCATGAAGAAACTCATTTTAAGTATCTCCCAACATCCTTAGACATTTCTACCTAATAATAAGTAGTCGAATCCCTGGTGAAGTTTGTAGAAGGAAAACAAAGTCCACAGTGGGAGATACTCATCAGACAAATGTTCCTTTACGTCTGATCTTCCTTACAGAGAACAACTCAAACCTACCCATGGCAATTCACTACTCATCCATCCACCTACTGTTACCCTTGGGTGCCTCAAGCATCATTGCAGAGGCGCCAATATCACTAAGGCACACAGGTGCAACGTCTAACCCCACATTCTGTGCCCTGCATCAGATAGGGGTCAGTGGAACATGGTTTACCCAAAGCAGAGCAATAGCAGACATTAAGATGGTATTAGAAGGGTTATAATACAGAGTCCTGATATCATCTTCTGGGTTGAGAATACCTGGGAATGGAGAGAGCATTTTGAAGAACATATTACAAAAAGGAAGCCAAAATTTGAGTGTGGTTACTGGCAGAGGCAAAGATTCTGAGTCAAGACAGGACATGGAATGTTTCAGAATCTGAAAGGGAATCTAGTGACCACATACAGACAGAGAAGCTGAGGAAAGGGGAAATTTAACAAGAGGTCAGGGTCTGAATCTGGTGTTGGAGTGCAGACACTGGGGCTTCCTGCATGACTCAAGACATAGCAAGGTCTAGAAACCATAAGAAATCTTATTTTAAAGCATATTATTGTCTTTATTTTCAAGAAAGTTAACATTTACAAACTTAGGGTCTGTAGGCTTATCTTATAAATAGCAAAATCATAAATACAGTATACTTCATGGGAAATTGGCCACTGGAAATTGAGGTGTTAAGTACTGGGCTTCTGGGTAGAGCTGGTAGGACATAGAAACAATGTCTGTCCATCTGCATTTAGAAAGGCTCACTGGATTTGGTGCAGAGAACAACTTGACATGTAGTCTAGGAACAGGATGATAGGGAAGAAGAGGACAACATTCGTCCTCTCTGTACCTTGATCTTTTTCGAATCAGTAAAACACAGGACAAGGCTGAGCCAAACCATCCTAAGGATGCTCTCTGCTGACATAAGTCCATCAACTGCAGAAAAGTTACTGTTGTGGGAGAGGAAGGCATGGGCATGCAGTCCATGTCTGAAGGAGGAGAAACAAAAGTTTGTGGCTTTCGGAAGTTAGGTTCACCAAGCTTGCCACAAGTTTCCTCCAGCCGTGGCATCTGTTCCTCACTCCAGTGATTCTCAATCAAGCTGTGAACACTGTCATAGTCCATTGTCTGTCCCAATATGCCACAGAACGAATAATTTATAAAAGGAACAACTTTGATCTGGGCTTATAGCTATAGAGGCTGAGGTGTCTAAGATCATCTAGCCAGGGTTTTATAACTCTGTGGGGGATTAAAGGTAAGAAAGTATGAGGTAGGCTCTCTTTATAACAATCCATTATAACATTAAGCCAATCTCATAAGAATTAACTCACTTGCACTAAAAACAATAAACAAAGCAAAACTAACATCTCAATTTTTCATTATACCCTAAACACTCCTTAAAACCTCTACTGCCTCAACATTGGCAATCAAGTTTCAACAAGAGTCTGGTGGTGGTGGTGGTGGGGGGGAACCCAGCATATTCATACTATAGCAACAGAATTACGGAGCAATAGAGCAGCATAGTAGCTGTTGCCCATGAAGTGTATGAGATGCATGCTTGATTCATGAAACTTACACTTGGCTCAAAAGAGAATATCTTTGATTTAAGGCCTCTGTAAGGATATTTGAAAGTCTTAAGACTGCTTTCTAAATTTTTGCCCTTACCAAAAATTATGTATGGATGGTTTTTATTTACAATTCTTTCAATAGACACTATCCTTGAAAGAGTTTTGTAGGTAACAGATGCATGAAAGAGTGTGTTACATGAATAAATGAATAGAAGGTTATTTGTGCTTGGGTTTTCCTTGGATCTGATCTTCTTAGTATCTCTCACAACCCTCCATACTGGTACCGGCAAAATGCAGACACCGATCTAAGGCCTGGTTGACAAAAATAAGAGCGGAGTAAGTCTAACTCTATTTGGCTTTCATTCTTGTGAGGAAAAATAAACATATAGATAGGTAAATAAATACTAAAGTTCCCTTTTTAAAATTGCATCTATGAGGAAAGTTCTACGGGCTGATTAGAATGTCTGTGAATGTACAGAGCTTGGATATTGCCAGTTGACAGGTAGAATTATTGTGTTGGATAGTTTTATGTCACCTTGTCACAAGGAAGGAGGGAACCTCAACTGAGACTATGTCTCCATAAGATCAAGCTGCAGGAAAGCATGCAAGGCATTTTCTTAATTAGTGATTGATGTCAGAAGGTCCAGCCTATTGTGGGTGGAGCCATCCCTAGGCTGGTGGTCTTAGGTTCTATAAGAAAGCAGACTTGGCAAGCCATGTGAAGCAAGCCAGTAAGCATCATTCATCCATTTGGGAACCTTTGGCTTAGCTCCCACCTCCAAGTTCCTGTCTTGCTTGTGTTTCTGTCCTGAACTCCTCTAATGATAAACAGCAATGTGGAAGTGTAACCCAAATAAACTCTCTCCTCCCCAATTTGCTTTTCGTCATGGTGTTCCAACACAGCAACAGTAATCCTAACTAAGACAATTATCTTGGTTTCTTTATACATAAATTTTTTGCTCCCTTTGGTGAAGTGAGCTGTATTTTGTATTATAAGTAATATCAAATAATGTCACGTTAAAAGGTATTTTTAGAAACTGAAACATGAATCTGGTTATTGATAGCTACAAAAAACCTGTTGTACAAAAGAAATGGATTGATCCTCAAAAATGCAATAAGTAAGATAAAGTGGTTTTAAAAAACCTGATGACAGCTACCACAGAGAATTCTGGTGAGGTTGTCCAGCTTCATTTCCCAGACCAGTACTGAGTGAATGAGGAAGCAAGCACTCTCCAGTGGAGAGCATCCACACCCACTTCCTCCCCTCACCACCTTTCCCTCCCAACCCCCTGTGCTTTGTTTTATTAAAACCACTGACTCCTCAAGTTGAGAATGTAGTGATTTCAGGAAAAGTAATTAATATTGTAATTGTTACTACTTTTTAAAGTCCCACATAATTATCCTTACAAATGCCAATGTCCTTATAACTCACAGGTACCCAAGAGATCTCAGTCTCTCGTTTGAAAGTTTCCCAGATGTGGCCAGTGTAGGTATCTTGTCAATCCCCATGAAATATCTCTACCCAATTTTCTCAGCTTTGAAACTAAATGAAGAATATTGATTGGTGCAAGGTCAATGAGCAATAAATAAAGCAGTGACCAACACATCTCCATCCAATACTCCTAGATCTTGGTACTACCTAAATTCAGATTTCCAATGAAACTGCTGGATTTACTGCCGTAGGCTTAAGGTATATATTCTTACCATGCTAAATCTTCCCTGTGGGTGGACTGATCCCAATACTACATAAGTCTTTAATACTTAGTCAGGGCTACCACAAGAATTCAGAGACAGTTTTTGCCTTTTTGGACGTGTAGTGGTCAATGAGTTAAGTTACTTGACATTTTAAAACTGACATCTTACTGCAGTATGTAGATCAGCTTGCTATTTGCAGTCCTTCAGACTCTGGAAACATTAATGAAGTTTTAAATGTTCCAAGAGCTGGAGAATACATGGCAAAGGCTCAAGCCACTTACCAAAAGGTAAACCCTATAGAACATGTCCCAACTCCGTATAACAGGTTTGGCTTCTCCCAAATAAAGACTTAAAGAAGGTTGGGACCAAGTTTTGAAAAGGCATGGCTAGAGTTTTGACAAATTTATATTTCAAGTTTGTGTCTCAGAGCTAAGCTAATCTATGGATTCACACTAGGACCACACTCTGAGCCTTGGATAAAGGAGAATATTAAGTATAATTGTGTGCTTTTCCATCCAGGTTCCCCAGTTCTTGAATAATGACTTGGAGGCTTATTATATAAAATTTCCAAACTATATCATAACTCAATTATCCCATGTATACTATTCTATGTCCACCATGTGGCTAGTTACCTCTTCTTCTCAGTATCAAACGTCCAACTTCCTCCAAATCCGGGTGGTGAATTCTTCTCCTGCCAGCCAGACTATTTCCCAGTGTTCCTCTCTCTACCAGATGTTCCACCTTCTAATCTAGCCTCAGCTTATTGTCCATCAAATTTTTATTGGCAGGTGATGCTTCCACATATTACATAAGGGATTGTCCCTACAAATGAGCTTTTCAAAAGCTGAAGGAGTCATTGTCAGCCCCTGTTTTCAAAATTCCAGATTTAAAACAAACAAACAAAAAACTTTACATTATTTGTAGCAGAATAACAAGGCATGGCGTTGAGATTTCTCACCCAGAGACTTGGGAACATTTTCAGACTCATAGCTTCTCCAAAGAGCTTGATTCGATGCTATGTGTGTGGCCAGAATGATCACAAATCCCAGCAAGCCCAGCAATGATAACTGATGAGGCTCCGACCTATTCTGGCTTACTCATGGGTGGTTATAACTCACCATCAAAGGACATAACTGGTAAATTTTTAGGGGATGATTTTTGAGATATCAAGTCCTTTCACCAGAATCACCTGAAATTTACATCAAAGTTTTCTGCCTGCTAAATTTTCCTTCTGTTCCTATAAATAAGTGAATTATTTGAGTCTTATGTGAAAGTTATAATCCAAATTTATTCTACTAGACCTGACTTAAAAGATACATTTCTGAAAAAAAAAATCCTAATGTGTAATGGTTTACAGACTGGAAATGGTCCAGAAGATTTACAGGGTACACATACTCAGGAGAGAACAAAGGCCAACAGGGAGGAGGCTTCTTAGTCACTACCGATGGAATTCCTCCATGGTTTATAACTCAAGGATGTGTGTTCTCAGCAATAAGGTCTCTTTTTTGAAAGATGTATTTATTTATTATATGTAAGTACACTGTAGCTGTCTTCAGACACTCTAGAAGAGGGAGTCAGATCTTGTTACAAATGGTTGTGAGCCACCATTTGGTTGCTGGGATTTGAACTCAGGACCATCAGAAGAGCAGTCAGTGCTCTTAACCACTGACCCATCTCTCCAGCCCAGCAATAAGGTCTTAACAGTCCTGCTGGGCAAATGAAAGCAATGGCAATGGCTGGTTTCTGTTTTCAGAGGAGGGTCTCCAAGACACCCCTAAGCAACTTGTATCCCAAACCTGATACACTCTTGAATAAGCATAGAGGAAGTTGAAATAATCTTTTTTACTATTAGATATATCCTTTATTTACACTTCAAATGTTATCCCCTTTCCCAGTTTCCCTCTGGAAACCCCCTATCCCATCCCCCCTGCTTCTATGAGGGTGCTCCCTATCCTGTCCTACTCCTCCTGCTCACCAACGCACCCACTCCTGCTTCCCTGCCTTGACATTCCCCTTCACGGTGGCATCGAGCCTTCACAGGACCAAGGGGCCTATCCTCCCATTGATGCCTGACAAGACCATCCTCTGCTACATACACAGCTTGAGCCATGGGTCCCTCCATGTGTACTCTTTGGTTGGTGGTTTAGTCCCTGGGAGCTCTGGGGGGTCTAGTTGGTTGATATTGTTGTTCCTCCTATGGAGTTGCAAACCCCTTCAGCTCCTTCAGGCCTTTCTCTAACTCATCCCTTAGGGGCGCCGTGCTCAGTCCAATGGTTGGCTGCAAGCATCCACCTCTCTATTTGTCAGGTTCTGGCAGAGCCTCTGAAGAGACAGCTATATCAGGCTCCTGTCAGCAAGCAATTCTTGGCATTCATAATAGTGTCTGCATTTGGTGACTATATATGGAATGGATTCCCAGGTGGGGCAGTCTCTGGATGGCCTTTCCTTCAGTCTCTGCTCCACACTTTGTCTCCTTATTTCCTCCCATGAGTATTTTGTACCCCTTCTAAGAAGTACTGAAGCATCCACACTTTGGTCTTCCTTCTTGAGCTTCATGTGGTCTGGGATTTGTATCTTGGGAATTCCAAGATTTTGGGCTAATATCCACTTATCAATGGGTGCATACCATGTGTGTTCTTTTGTGACTGGGTTACCTCACTCAGGATGACATTTTCTAGTTCCATACATTGGCCTAAGAATTTCATGAAGTCATTGTTCTTAATAGCTGAGTAGTACTCCATTGTGTAAATGTACCACATTTTTTGCACCCATTCCTCTATTGAAGGACATCTGGGTTCTTTCTAGCTTCTGGCTATTTATAAATAAGGCTGCTATGAACATAGTGGAGCATGTATCCTCGTTATATGTTGGAGCATCTTTTCCTCAGGTAATACTATGACCAGTTTTCTGAGGAACTGCCAGACTGATTTCCAGAGTGGTTGTACCAGCTTGCAATCCTACCAACAATGGAGGAGTGTTCCTCCTTCTCCACATCCTTGCCAGCATCTGCTGTCATCTGAGTTTTTGATCTTAGTCATTCTGACTGGTGTGAGGTGGAATCTCAGGGTCATTTTGATTTGCATTTCCCAGATGACTAAGGATATTGAACATTTCTTTAGGTGCTTCTTGGCCATTTGATATTTCTCAGTTGAGAATTCTTTGCTTAGCTCTATACCCCATTTTAATAGGGTTATTTGGTTCTCTGGAATCTAACTTCTTGAGATCTTGGTATATATTGGATATTTACCCTCTATTGGATGTAACAGTTATAAAGATCTTTTTCCAATATGTTGGTTGCTGTTTTGACATATTGATAATGTCCTTTGCCTTACAGATGCTTTTGTTTTTACAATCAAATGATAATGGAAGCACAATTTACTACAATCTTTAAGACACAACAATAGCAATTCTAAGATGAAGGATTGTGGCTACAAACATATAAAAGTCAAGAATATGTCAGATAAGTACCTAATGATGCACCTCACATATGGCTACAAACACCCACACAAATGTCAAAGACATCACAGATAAATAACTAACAACACACTTCACAGTCTTGAAAACAGAAGAAGCGAAATCCAAAAGGAATAGATAGGAAAAAAACTATAAAGATCAGGATAAATGAAATAGACACTTAAAAATAACATAGAGAATCAATGAAATAAAGAGCTGATTCTTTGAAAACAGTAAGACTAACAAATTCCTGACCAAACTAACAAAAAAGAGTAGAAGAGATACCAAATGAGTCAAATTTGAGGAGAATAAGAAAATGTCACAGAAGATAGCAACAGAAGTTAGAAAATCCTTACAGAATAGATTGAAAGTGAATGTTTTGTTTTGTTTTAAAGTAGAAACTCTAGAAGAAACAGATGAATCCCTAGACATGCAATCACCAAATTAGATAAAGATGATATATATAATGTAAGCAGGTAGAAATCAGCCAGTGAGCTTGAAGTAGAAACAGTTTTCCAATGAATCAAAGGCCAGGGTCAGATGACATCCCTGCTTAACGTCATCAGACATTTAAAGAAGCACTAATACCAACTGCCCTTAAATTGATCCATAAACTATAGCAAAATATAGATAAAGAACAAGAGCAAACTGATTTGTATAATGCTAGCATCACCCTGAAACAAAATGAGACCAGAACACAAAACCAATAAAAAAAAAAAATTCACAGACCACAGCTTTTAAAACATGTTGTGACCCCGTGTGGGATCTGAAATGTGGGATCATGTAAAATTTGACAACAGTAAAATCTTTCTGAATGTGGACTGACAAAAAAATTAATTTGAAGTGAAACAAGGAATGGATCTGAGGAACTTCTGGCACCAGTCACGTGACCTCCCTGCATCCTTGACTCTGCACACAACACTTTGCGCCCCATGAGCCCTCTCACTGCAGAGCAGAGTGGGCTGCCAGGGCACCTTGGATCACACTCAAGATGGTTGAAGTCTATGAGCTGAAGTGTAGTGATTATACAAAAGATTCTTCTGCTACTATAGAAACGTGATAGTAAACTATCTAATAAAAAAAATAAATTAAAAAAGAAACGTGATGGTTTAATTATTTAAAAAAAAAACTTTAATATGTTACTGTCTTCCTTCCTCAACATGTAAATATCATCTTTGCACATCTTTGGATTGGATTGTGTTTGGATATTTGATTTTGGAATTTTTTTCTGTTTAAATTGGTGACTCACTAATTTAAAAAAATCATTCAATAAAATTTGTCTTGAAAGTGAAACAGAATTATTTCCATTTCTAAAATATTTATACATATACTTTTATCATTTTGTGTTATATATTTAGACAAAGGAGCTTTCTCAATATGGATGGTTAAAAAGTAAAAATATCTCTCAACTCTGAAAAACATAGAACATGTTCTATATCCTCTAGTACCAAATATTCAACCAACATTTAGCCCTTTATGTAAAAATGAACCTGCATCCCAATACCATTAGTATGCAAATTTGCTTTTGTCTTTTAAAAAGAGTAAGTTATATGTATACAAATATCATCCTATAGTCTTTATGGTTTATTATCAATAAGTATCTTATATACATACCTAGTTTACATATCTATATATTTGAGATTACATAAAGTTTTCTTGGCCAAAAGGGGATTAGAAGCAGAAAAGACATAAGAAGCTTTTACAAAGACTATTTTCCTAGGTAAATTTATTGCTGCTATTTGTAAGTTAGCCTTTAGAAGGCATGAGAGAAAACAAACAGAGACAAGAGGCTTTGATGGTCTGCAGTTAGGATACAATGATGCTTAGGACCGTGGTTCTCAACCTGTAGGTCGCGACACCTTTGGAATTGCATATTGGATATTTACATTGTAATTCATAACAGTAGCAAAATTACAGCTATAAAATAGCAACAAAATACTTTTATGGTGAGTGTCGCGTCCGCTCTCAACCAGCAAGAACGACATTACCACCAGTTCTTCTAACAGCAGTTTATTCAGCAAGCTTCAGTCTTCATCTCTCTCCCTTCATCATCTTTTCTCTATTCTCTTATCTCTTCCCAAACCCTGGGCCTCTCACTCTTATATACTCTCAGCCCCCCATCCACTCACGCCAGGCCATGTCACCTCACCAGGCACACAGCTTCAGCCAATCAGGGCAGCAGGGGCATGTCTCCACCAAATATGGACTTGTTTAAACCGCCAGCATCATGGTGCACCTGCACAGTTCTCAGGATGGTAGTGGCTTAATTTCAGGTGTATGAGGAAGTCAGGTGCAAGTTATAAGACTTAGCTGCAGTCCCTGGCACCATCTTGGGACTGCTGCCACACCTGCTGCTCACAGGTGAGAATCACCATGACACGAGGAACTGTATTAAAGGGTCTTCCCCAGCACTAGGAAGGCTGAGATCCACTGCTGTCGGACTTTCCATGGCAGTATAGATTGCAAGAGACAGTTGCGTACAGGATATAGCATGGCAATGGAGTGAAAGGCCTGCCTGCAAGTTGAGAGTGTGAAAGGGGGAGAATTTGCAAGTAAGTGACATGCACGGAGGGTAAAAAGCTTCATCATTAATAAGAATGGGGATTCTGAAACAAGATTCAAGTATTTGGGGTAGGATATGAAGAATTTGTTTGTAGTCATGTTAACTGCTGCATGTGGCTAGGTCTTGAATGTGAGTCCTCTATGTAGCATATGAATGTCTGTTACCCTGTGTCAGCCTCTGATACTGCAGACTTCCTAGTGTTGGCTCGTGTGGTCTGTGATATTTAGGTCATGAAAAAGAGCATTTTTATGTTTTCATGTCTTCATATCAATGCTCACTGCAGCTCAGGTGGACTCAGCTGTAATTAAGGCCCCAAAGATGAACCTTAGCAGTATCCACAGAGTTCTTACCCTATAGGTACATGGAGCATCCGCAATGAGGAGGCACAACCAGCGCCACCTAAGTATCCAGGAATGTATCAACTGTCGGCAGGGTCCAAGAACAGAGCTATAATGGTTCCCAATCCAACACAGGGTCCTCACTAAACCTCTCCAGTGGAGCTATTAAGCCAGGCCTGTCCCAAGATCTACGAACTGTAGAATCCCACGGGAAGGCTAGGACTGGAGAGATGGCTCAGATGGCTTGTTGCTCTTGTAGACGATCTTAATTTGGTTCCCAGTATCCACATAGCATCTCACAGCAGCCTGTAACTCCAGCTTCAAGGATCTGATTTACTTTTCTGGCTTCCAATGACACTAGGCATACACACAGTGCATAAACACAAATGCAGTCAAAATACTCATACACACTAAAAATAAAATAGAATCCTTTTTAAAATGAGATACAAGATATCGGACACACCTCCCATGACCTACTTCCTACAGCTAGACCCCACAAACCAAGTTTCCAGGACCCCTTAAAATAGTGCCCTCTGCTGGGGACCAAGCCTTTAATAAATAGAAAAGTACTTCATAGCCAGACAGTAACAGGCAGTAATGTGCTACAGCTCCTCGGAGTCCTACAATAACTTCTCTCTCCAGATGCTAACGATTGAGAAAGCAGAACCATTATCTTCTAATTACCCCCTAAGTTACTATCAGAAAGCAGTATCTCAACCATGAGAATGAGAAAGTTTTAAAAAGTAAATAAACACAAGAGAGAAATCAATATTTAACCTGCATGATAAATTTTTGGCAGGCCTTGTCAAAATGACAAATGTTTAAGTGCGCCTGGTGCAATTCAATTAGCTTCTGTTTGCTGGAAACACTGCACCAGAAATGTAATGCACAGGATGTTGAATGCCTTAGCCAAGTGTGACGGCTCCCAAATGCAACTCCAGACCTCCAAAGGAAGAGGAAAGACAACAAGAGAAATTCAGGGTTAGCCTGTGCTACATAGTAAAACTCTATCTGAGAAAAGAAAAAAAAAATCCTCATTTACTTGTACTTTTTAAAAGTAGTATTTTTGAAGTTTTATTTATATGTTTTACTTTTATTTCCTATGTTATGGTGTTTTGCCTGAGCAAATGTCTGTGTGAGGGTGTCAGGTCCCCTGGAACTGGAGTTACAGACAGTTGTGGGTTCCATGTGGGTGCTGGGCATTGAACCCAGGTCCTCTGGAAGATCAGCCAGTGTTCTGATCTTCTCTCCAGCCCTTATTTATTCTTTTAAAATAGACTTTGCTGTATTATCTCAGGGTTAGAAGATTATCATAAACCTAAAAGGTCAGTAGATGTTAATAAATTTTTGCATAACAATTCTAAACTAGATAACTTAGATATCATTTAATATACACTGTCTTCAGAAGCACTGCAAATCACAAAAATATTTTTTTACAAACAAGACATCAAACTCAATTATTCTTATCATAAAGAAAAAAGAACATAAATAAGAAAGTGTTTCATTTTGTTTTCAGATTTGTAGTTTGAAATGTGCAAAAAATAGTATAGTGCTTATAGTACGAGGATAGAGCTCTCTGTTTAAAGTACAATAAAGAACACCCAGATGGAGTTTATCACACAAATTAACACTCACAACATATTATTTAATAACTTTCATGTATTTCCATTTAAAAATTATTATTGATACCACTTTGTAGGTATAATTCTTATTATTACAGAGATTTTTAAAAATTAAATAAGCAACTTGTCTTCCCTTTTAAATACAAGCCATAGGCACATAGGATTTTCTCAATTCCCAGTGTTACTCTGGGAGTATCTGCCTTTGTATGGCCAAGAATCCTCAAATGATCAGTATGGTGGTACAAGATGCCTAAGTGAGGGCCCTTGCCACAGCATCTGACATCTGATCGCCCTCCTGGGCCCCAAATGGTGGAGAAGGAATGCAGGTGCCTGCAAGTTGTCCCCTGAACCTCACACGTGCAGCAAGGCATGTGCATGTATCTTTTGAATGCTGACATCATTTTTTTTTCAGGTATATAACCCAGAGTGAAATAGCTGGATTGTATGGTAATTCTGTTCCTAGTTCTTTGAGGAACCTCCTTCATACTGGGTTCCTTGATGGTTGCACATTCTGGCTTGGGTACAATGAAATCTCAATATAGTTTTAATTTGCTTTTCCTGATCTATATAATGATTTTCCCATGTATTTATTAGCTATTTGTACTATTTCAGAGAGGCATTTGCTTAATTCAGTTGCCAATTTATTGATCATAAGTTTTTCTTTAAAGTTTAATTATTTCAGTTCCTCATGCTCTCTGGGTATTAATATTCCAATAAATGAATTTCTGACAAAGCTTTTCTCCAAGTCTGTTCAGTCTGTTACTTCTGCTGTGGAGGTTTTTAATCTGATGCAATCCCCCTTATTAAAATTCTAAAATCACCTTTAAATGCTAGGACAAATTAGTGATTTACAGATTACTATCTATGCCCTACAAATAACAACATAGAAAGTTAATGTTCAAGTTCTTTATATATGCATGGGTCCATTTAGTATTGAAACTGCATATAATCAAGTTCTCAAGTTTCAATTTTGTTTAGAGAAACTTCTGTTTCTTCATGAGATCTTATATGTAGAGATGACCAAATGGATCAGCTTGTAGGACCCCTCTAAAGCTGCATATATCAAATGTCTAAAGATACAATTATGGAAGCAAAAGGAGAATGAACCAACATTCTAGAGACTTTCCCATGTGAGCAGAGATTACTAGTCATCTTCTCTACCAGGGACCTGCCAAGGCTTATAGTGAGAGCTGCAAGCTGGCTGACTTGGGCAGATGGGCTCAATTCAGGAAGCAAGAAGGCAGTGTTTTGCTAGATAGATGTGAAGGCTGCTGCTACAACTTCGAATTTGAAGCATATACAAGCTCATGCTCCAAGTGTATCTTTCATTTCTATCCACAGACTATCTGCTGAGCTTGGTGAGTGGGAGGCTTGGATGCCACGCCAGACAAACCAAATGAACTGTGTGGTTCATCTCATGTGCCCAGGTAGACTGACAGGCTAAGTTACTCAATCTCTACTTACAAGTGCCCTTGTATAATTCCCTCCCTGGAGCATAAAGGAATTTGGCTTTCTTCTATTGATGGATTATGGCAAAGGTTGTAGGACATCATTGAGGTGGGAACTTACAGAAGTTGCTTTTGCTACAAAGCTTCGAGTCTTCCCCTGAGACAGTAAGATGACTAAACCCAGGATAAGAGCCTGGTGTGCCTGCTTTCATTCTGTGTCTTTCTCCCCTACTCTGAGGCATCAATTTAGACAATGCCTGTCTAACCTGTCTTATTTCCCTTCAAAGATGAAGACACAAAAGTAACTCACTACCCTAAACCCACAGTCACTTAGGATTCCTGAATTAGTAGAACTTTGCAGGGTAGAGAGGTCGCAGATAAGGATGATCATCAGGGAAGGCAGTAGTCATCATCTCCTGAGATCAGATCCATTCTCCCCTCTCCCTCTCCCTCTCCCTCTCCCTCTCCCTCTCCCTCTCCCTCTCCCTCTCCCTCTCCCTCTCCCTCTCCCTCTCCCTCTCCCTCTCCCTCTCCCTCTCCCTCTCCCTCTCCCTCTCCCTCTCCCTCTCCCTCTCCCTCTCCCTCTCTCTCCAGAGCTGAGTGAGGACTAAACCCAGGGCCTTGCACTTGCTAGGCAAGTGCTCTTCCACTGAGCTAAATCCCCAACCCACCAAATCCATTCTCTTATGCAATGGGAATGGCACAGACTTCCTTAAGCATCTTGCAGAACCAGGGCTGAGACAATGGTCAACCAGATGGCAGCATCATTAGAATCACTTAACTATGCTGACTGCTTGCCCCTGTGCAACAGTTCAAATCTAAATTTCATGTCAGTAACCCAGACTTAGAAATCACTAGACCTCTTTGTGTGCCTAGTGGATGAGCCTAGGGTTGCCAGAACATGGACTTTAGGCTTTTGATCTAAAACTTCAGGTATACCACATGCATGATTATGTTATGGTAGATCATATCCCTTGTCCCCTGAGGAGACTCTCTCCCTTGCTAACTTTAAAGAAGTGAAAGCACTCAGCAACAAACTGATGATGTCAGCATAAAATGTTCCCCCATTGCCCTTAAATGTTGGCACTATTAAAAGAAGAAAAAAGAAAAAAAAAACATGGTGCCATTTATAGTAGAACAGTAAAAATAGACGAATAGGTGCTGTCAGAAATAAAATCACACTACCAGCAGCAGCTAAATTTTGATAAAGGTATCAAAAATGAGATGCTTCGTCAGGAAATGGTACTAAAAGCCTTTATGTCCCCTCGTAGAGGTGGAAACTCGACCCATATATCTCATCCACCCTGACAAATAATTGATTCAGAATGGATCACCGCCATTGATAGAAGACCAGAAGCTCTGAAACTGCAGGATGAGAACAAAGAATAAATGCTAGATAGATTCATGAAAAGGACTCCAGGAATTTAGATGGTGGTCATTCCAACCACCATCAAATGGGATTTTGTGGAACTGAGAGATTTAGCACAGCAAAGTGGAGAGATAGCCTACAGAATGTAAAACCTCATTGCTAGATATACAACTGGCAATGCATTCACAATTAGCATACTTTAAGAACTTAAAGCTGGTGAAATGTAAGTGGCTTATAGGAAGACAAAAAGAATGCCAGTCTTTCATCATTCAGGGGAATGTAAACCAAAGATTACTTGAGATGCCATTTCACCTGAGTCGGAATGACTGGCACTAAAAGGCAAGAACAACAGCAAATTAAGCCACTCTGGAGGTCAGCATGACACTTCCTCACGCCTGTAATCCCAACACTTAGGAAACTGAGGTGGGGGGAGCATTGCCAAGAATCTGACACCAGTCTAGGATTAACAATGAGTTCCAGCTCTCTCTCACACACACACACACACACTGATCTGGCTACAACTCCTGCGACTATACCTCTGAAAATCTAAGTCAGCACACTGCGAAGACACCTGCTCACCCATGTTTATTATGGCACCATTCACAATAGCCACACTGTGCAATAATCAGATGAGTGGCTACAGACAATGCAGCATATACTCACAATGGACCTCTATTCATTCACAAAGAGCTAAATTAGACATTTGCAGGAAAATGAAGGTAATTAGAGAGCATTGCTCATATTATACTGTGGATTTTCTCTACTGGTTTAAGATAAAGAGTGCTGATGGGCTGGGTAGAAGGGAGTAAAAGGGAGGGATGGATGTGGTCAAAGTGTACAATAGACAATGGATGGAAGAGTCCAAGTTCGAGCCCAGCCTGTGCTCCACAGCAAAATCCTCTCTCAAATTAAACAAACGAAAACAGTGTGGGTAATTCCTCCAGATGAAGAACCATGACCTGCTGAAGTGTTCACTGAGGCTGGAGGAAATACAGAATTGACTCTGTACGATGGTAGTTGTTCCAGCTAACAGCCATGTACGTAGTTCAGAAACAAAGGTTGCAACTGCCTCGGGTGCTTCTTTCTTACCTTGTTAAGATGTTTATGTAAATGTATGTACACACACATGCAATATGGGACATAATAAAATGTTGATTAACACCACTACTAAAAAGGTAAATTATATTATCATATTTAATTAATATAGTACCAAATATGTACAGTATTAAAAGAGTAAGCATTCCTCAAGGGATTTTGATACCAATTCTGAGGGAAGAATTTTTGTTTATACATAGGATAGTTACATCATATTAGGCAAAATTATGACCCTGATATTGTCTTCATTTGAAAATTAGGCATACCATGAGATGTGTTTGGGTTTTTTGGTTTTTTTTGTGTGTGTTTTTTTTTCAGTTTGACAAGAGGTAGGATTGCAAAGGCTGGTCTTGTCAGCTTGCACGGATTTAGGGTACCTGAGAAGACAGAGCACTGGACTTGTCCATAAGGACACTATCAGAGAGGAGTTTAGAGGGAAAATCCACCCTTAAAGAGAGTGGCACCTTCCAGTGGGCAGCCCATAGATAAAGTGGTCTGCGGGAAGCACATGCATGCGCCTGACTTTTTGTCGTTCTGAACCAATCCATCTGTCAGCTGCTATGATCTTCCACTGACCCAGATTCCAGCTTCTTTGGCCTCCCAGTGTAGAGTCACAATCAGTGGCTATCCAAGGCTCTCTCAGGCTTTCAACACCAGATTAGAAATACCAAAGTGTCCATGTTGTTAGCCTAGCCAGCTAGTGGGTACTCTGCCTCTCCAACATGAAGACTGTCATTGTCGGACTATCCAGTCCTTATTGTGTAAGGAAATCTAATAAATGTTCTTCACACACACACACACACACACACACACACACACACACTTAGTTCTGTTTTCCTAGTATTTGATTCATTGATTTTTTTCTTTGCATTTTAATAAAAACTACATGGATAAAACATATATTTTGATACTCTGATGATAGGCACATGGTCAAGATTGTTTTATTTCCTTGGAGTATTGATCTCTTCACTGTTATGCAATGTCTCTTTATCTCTCAGAATTACCCCTATTCAGAAATTAACATACCTAAACTTCCTTTTTGAGGTAAGAGCATGCCTAACTTTACCCCTTTATTTTTAGACTATATATGTCTTTATATTTCAAATTATTTTATTACAGAAAATATATAATTGAGTGTTTTCTGTTCACTCTGAGAAATCCTTGTCTTTTAGCTGGTATATTTATATCATTAACATTTAATGTAATTATTAATATTTTGAATTCCTATTTTTCATGTTTGTTACTTCTACAAGTTGACATTCTCCTTAATTCCTATTTTGTGTTTCCATACTTTTTCTGTCTTTCATAGTTTTAATAAAACATTTAATATCATTCCATGCTCCTTTGTCAGGCCTTGTTTACTGGGTGGTTCTTCTCATATTTGTAACATATAGCTAGTTAAAATAATATTGATAGGGAAACTAGCCAGAGAGACACATACTTAAATGGGTCTTTTGCAGCCAATGTTTTAGAGGCAACAATAAGAAGATTGTTTAGCTATGTTAATTTTCTTGTAAAGAATGGGATGATCCATGGGCAATAACCATCTATATATGTCAGCACTGGAGGCTGACAGTGGATATTTCTCATACAAAAGTATCTAGAGAGGTATGAATACTAATAAAGTTATATTCTCTGTCACAAATAGCATGGTGGGTGGTCATTAACCTCCTTTACCAAAAGCTTGGTCAGTGATCATGGAGGAAGTCTCTTCAACCCAGAGAAGGACAAAGAACAACTAAAATACAAGGGGGAAACCCCTACTGTTTCACAACCTAAGAGAAATCAGCCTAAAAAGAAAAATGCTAAACCTGAAGACACAGAGATAAAAAAGTGTGATCACTCTTCTTGAGAAACTATGTATATAATTCGCCCAAACCCCTCCCTCCAGGCTGTTCTCTGCAATCCCTCACAACCAGGCCTGATGCATTCTTCGTCCAACTCAGGAACTAAGCATCACCTCTTCTGTTTCTCACTTCCCATATCTAATTTCTGGATAGAGAGGAGACAGACTTGACCTATATGGCCTATATGGCCATTTATATATAGGTAAAATGAGAAACCCCATGTTAGGATGAGGTGTTTAATTTTGACTGGGCATGTTAATTAGGTGAGGCAAAAGGGGGCTTTGGTTGCTGGACTTCAATACTTCGACAGCTGGACTTTGGTGGTCAGGCTCAGGGGGAGGAAGTGGCCAAATAAAGGAATAGACCTTGGTGACTTGGTGATTTCGGAATGCAATCTAAAGGGTTTGCTTCTTTGGTTGGTTGGTTGGTTGGTTGGTTGGTTGGTTGGTTGGTTACACAAAGGGAATGGGGAGAAGGGCAAGGTCTACCAGAGCCATGTTTGCCATGCTTGAGCTGGCTAGAGTCCCTTGACTACTTATTTGAACTCAGGTTTACTGACACCAAAGGCTTTCAGTTTTTCTTTGCTGGGAAATTTCTGTCGTCTTCATATTTAAAGATACCCTTACATAGTACAGAATTTGAGGTTGAAGTATTCATACAACAGTTTTGTTAAAGAAAATAAACCCATTTTTCCTTTCCGGGCCCCAGCTCCCAGAACGATGACTCTGAGACTTATTATTTATTATTAAATGCCTAGGCCATAAGATTTGGGTCATTCCCTAACTGGCTCATAACTTATTTAACCCACATAACTATACTATCTCTTCCACATGGTGAGTTACCTCTACTTCAGCCCTGGCCCAATTCTTCCTTTGCATCTACTGAGAGACTTAGTCAGCATCTCCCTCCAATCTCTCTTTATTGTCTCCTAAGTTCAGCTATTTGCTGATTTATATCCATCTGCTCCTTGACACTCTCTTGAATCTCTCTCTCTTCTATTCTCACTAGTTCCCAGAATCCTCTCTTTCTGCCAGTGTCCCACCTCTTATTTCCTATCTCAACTCATTGGCCATAGGCTTATTGATTGACAAGTGATGCTTTTCTCTCTACACAGTTGAAAGACTTCCCTCTGTTCTGCTGTCACATGGTTTCTGAGCATGAGTCAAACATAATTCTTAACTTTATTGCTCTCTATGTTTTTCCACAGTTCCAACATGATTCACATAAGTATAGTAGCTTTTGTTTTCTTTTTTTTGTTTCTTTCTTTTTTCTTTTTTCTTTTTTCTTTTTTCTTTCTTTTTTTTTTTTTTTACATAGTGGAGCATGTGTCCTTTTTTTTGTCTTTTTTTAATTTATAATATTTCTTTATTACGTATTTTCCTCAATTACATTTCCAATGCTATCCCAAAAGTCCCCCATACCCTCCCCCACCCCCACTTCCCTACCCACCCATTCCCATTTTTTTGGCCCTGGCGTTCCCCTGTACTGGGGCATAGTAAGTGTGTGTGTCCAATGGGCCTCTCTTTCCAGTGATGGCCGACTAGGCCATCTTTTGATACATATGCAGCTAGAGTCAAGAGCTCCGGGGTACTGATTAGTTCATAATGTTGTTGCACCTACAGGGTTGCAGATCTCTTTAGCTTCTTGGATACTTTCTCTAGCTCCTCCATTGGGGGCCCTCTGCTCCATCCAATAGCTGACTGTGAGCATCCACTTATGTGTTTGCTAGGCCCCGGCATAGTCTCACAAGAGACAGCTATATCTGGGTCCTTTCAGCAAAATCTTGCTAGTGTATGCAATGGTGTCAGTGTTTGGAAGCTGATTACGGGGTGGATCCCTGGATATGGCAGTCTCTAGACGGTCCATCCTTTCATCACAGCTCCTAACTTTGTCTCTGTATGGACACTGTGCCCCTTCTTAGAATTGGGAACAAAACACCCATGGAAGGAGTTACAGAGACAAAGTTTTTTTTGTTTCTGTTTGGCAGTTTGCTTAGCATCTGTACTGGCTAGTTTTGTGTCAACTTGACACAGCTGGAGTTATCACAGAGAAAGGAACTTCAGTTGAGGAAATGCCTCCATGAGATCCAACTGTAAGGCATTTTCTCAATTAGTGATCAAGGGGGAAGGCCCCTTGTGGGTGAGACCATCTCTGGGCTGGTAGTCTTGGTTCTATAAGAGAGCAGGCTGAGCAAGCCAGGGGAAGCAAGCCAGTAAAGAACATCCCTCCATGGCCTCTGCATCAGCTCCTGCTTTCTGACCTGCTTGAGTTCCAGACCTGACTTCCTTTGGTGATGAACAGCAGTATGGAAGTGTAAACCAAATAAACCCTTTCCTCCCCAACTTGCTTCTTGGTCATGATGTTTGTGCAGGAATAGAGACCCTGACTAAGACAAATTGGTACCAGAAGTGGGGTATTCCTGTGACAGCCTGACCATGTTTTGGGGAGGACTGTGGAAGGACTTTGGAACTTTGCACTTGAAGATCCATTCATTGTTAAGAGCTCTGTCAGATGTTGTGTAGGAGCTTGGAAGATAATGTTGAGAACAGTGCAGAAGATGGAAGTCTGGTTTGTGAAATTTCAGAGGGAAAATTAAAGACTCTTTTCAGGGACATTGTTGTTTTGATTGTGAAAATTCTGTGGTTCTGGTTAGCTGGGGCTGAAGAATCAGCCATGATTAACAAGATACCAGAACTACTAAAGCAAAAACTTGGCATTACTGGGACTATTGATGCTGTTTAGCTGGAGCTAAGAAATTAGCAGTGATTAAGAAAAGACCAGCATCATTGAGGTGACATCTTCTGGGAAGTGTTTTCTGAAAGCACAAAGAGGCTGTGTTCCAGAGATAGCCAAGGTTGTACTCCTGCTGCAGCGGGACTTGTTAATATGTAAGGGTCACCCAGGTGGTACTGGTTTTGAAGGCATGAAGGGGTTACGAAGAGAAGCTGAGGCTTAGCACTGTGAGAGGCCAGGGAAGGCCATTGGAGAAGGTGAAGCCTCAGCTGTAGTTGATGGCCCAGGACTGAAGGGGTCATCCAAAGGATTTGAGGCTTGGCACCCTGAAGAGAGCCTATGAGAGGCTATTGGTAAAGCCTAGTTGGAGTGGAACACCCCAGTGTTTTGGAGATGCCAGTACCATGAGATGACCACCAAGAGCAGCAGCAGCAATGGAGTACAGGCATCTGGAGCCTAGAGGACGATGCGTGTACTACAAAGGGCATGGCTGGAGAAGTGACCCAAGTCCTTGGAGGAGCCCAGAAGATCGTGAGTTGTATCCCAGACATTGGACGGTTGGAGACTGATTTTTGCTTTTGATTGTGACTGTGCCCTGAAATTTTCCCTCTTGAAGGGAGAAACTGTTTTAGTGGAGCCCACAGTTAAGAGACTTTTAATTGTAAAAAGACTTTGAATTTTAAAAGAGATGGATATTTTAAAGAGATTGAAATTTTAAGAATATGTAAAGACTGTGGGGCTTTTAAAGTTATTTAGATCTTAGGGATGAATAAGATTGTAAGGGTTGAGGCTTACTAATGATGTGTTTGTGTGTCAAGTTGACAAGGGGTCAATTGTACTGGCTAGTTTTGTGTCAACTTGACACAGCTGGAGTTATCACAGAGAAAGGAGCTTCAGTTGAGGAAATGCCTCCATGAGATCCAACTGTAAGGCATTTTCTCAATTAGTGATCAAGGGGGAAAGGCCCCTTGTGGGTGGGACCATCTCTGGGCTGGTAGTCTTGGTTCTATAAGAAAGCAGGCTGAGTGAGCCAGGGGAGGCAAGCCAGTAAGGAACATCCCTCCATGGCCTCTGCATCAGCTCCTGCATCAGCTCCTGCTTTCTGACCTGCTTGAGTTCCAGTCCTGCATCCTTTGGTGATGAACAGCAGCAATATGAACTAACCAGTACCCCGGAGCTCTTGTCTCTAGCTGCATATGCATCAAAAGATGGCCTAGTCAGCCATCACTGCAAAGAGAGGCCATTGGACTTGCCAACTTTAGATGCCCCAGTACAGGGGAACGCCAGGGCCAAAAAGGAGGAGTGGGTAGGTAGGGGATTGGGGGGGTGTATGGGGGACCTTTGGGATAGCATTAAAATGTAAATGAGGAAAATACCTAATAAAAAAAATTTTAAAAAGAAAAGAAAAGAAATGTAAGCCAAATAAACCCTTTCCTCCCCAACTTGCTTCTTGGTCATGATGTTTGTGCAGGAATAGAATCCCTGACTAAGACAGCATCCATGTGTGCCTGTGTCTTTGTTCTCTGGAGTACATCCTCTCTCAATGTCCCTACAAATGCTGCTTCTGTCTTTCTCTCTTTTCTTGCCTGGCCCTTACACTGTATGAATGTTACACAGTGCGCAGCCATCTCATGAACTTGCATAGTCTGCTCTGTTGGTGTTAGGGAAGGTTTTCATTTCCTTTTCTCTTTGTATTTTCTGTCTCAGAAGTTGATGCTGTCATGTTTAAACACGGGAATTCTTCTCACCTACATGTAGCCTATCAATGATGCTATCACAGGAATCTTCTGCATCAGTCAGAGTCCTTTTATTTCCCACATTTAATTTTTATTCTTTCTAATCATTTCCAAATCTCTGCTTATATATCTCATATATACTGTTTCTTTTGCTTTATTCACAGTATAATATTCATATTTCTAAAAGCTTATCCCGGCATTGAATTGAATACCCCTCTTGTATGAGGCTCTGATGGCGTGGTACTTGCTCAGTCTCTTCAAACTGTGATTTGCATTTTGAATTTGTGTGTTCAGTCTTTTACTGTTACTTGAAGTTTTTTGTTGAAAGGTAGAAATGATGGACTGTGTAAAAGGAATAACAGTAAAAATGCCACATCAGTTTCCTGTTGCTGTGAGAAAGCAACGTAAGGGACAAAGGGGGTTATTTTCGTTCCCAATTCAAAACAGTAGTCTCTGGTGGCAAAAAAAGTCAGGGTGGAGGGAACTTGAAGCACAAAAGGATGAGTGCTGTGAGAACTATATTGGCCTCCTGAAGATGAAAGCCACAAATTTGGAGGCCTCCTCAGTGCCTGGAGTCTCTAACCATTGTGCACACTGATCTTCCAGACTGGCCACTCATCAACAAGTGAGGCTTCTCCCCTGCTCTGGCTCCCCCGGGCTCATGATCTGCTGTAGACAGCAGTGAGAGCCCATGTCCAACCATCTGGACACATTGTTTAGTTTTGGCTGCAGTGGCCTGCCTTGAGACTCCACTTCTCTGCTGGATCTAGGACAGATGTTTTCAGTTTGCTCCCCCACCGCCACCCCATTTGTTCTCAGAATGGAACAGCACCTTCTAAGCTCCGCCCACGCTGTGCTAGAAACTCAAAGAAAACTCAAACTGAGCGGCTAATTCTAATGTAATATGTAGCTTTTCATATGCAAACTATACCTGGGAATATCCAAACTGCTAATGCCAGCTTTATATAAAATAGCTTTGAAGAGAGCCAAGGTAAATGAATATAAGGTGAATATTAAGTTAATGACAATGTGAACTATTGTAATTTAAACATATTGTATAGACAGAAACCTTGGGCACAAATTTTCGTTAAAATATAAGGTCAAGAGAACTCTTATTTTCTTAAATGTGACACCTCTGAGGGGTCCCAAGAGCCTAGTAGGTCTTAGCTCTGGCTTTCCCCTTCATTATCTTAGGTGCAGAAAGAAGGGACACTCCTGACCCCTATTGCTTAGTCCCAAAGTTTCTTCCCTTTCTGATTAATTACTTCCTTAGTTTGACTCTGCCATCTCCTCCAAGGGGGAGGAGAAGGAGACCACTTAGTGAAAACTTAGTTTCTAGTAGAAGCCCCAGAAGGGCCTGCCCAACTCCCCCAACACCTCTATCCACCATCAAATCCAGGATCCCATTCCATAAGCAAACAGTGTCCCAGCCCACGCCGCTAAAAAAAGTACCGGAGGAAAAAGAACATAAGTCCAAGCAAACTAACTTTTTAAAGATTTAACTCGAAATACAAGTATATATTTTTTCTTCTTTCCCTGCATTTATCCTATTCCGTCTAAAGATTTTTAAGGATCACTTTATCATAAGACAAAATATCCTATTCACATAATAAATTACCTAACAAAAAGCCTTTTTTGAATTAGTGTGGGTTCTTTTCTACATGTGGCCCTGTCTCTGCTGGAAAGCCCAGTGGTTCTCAACCTGTGGGTCATGACCATTGGAAAACACGTATTTCTGATGGACTTAGGAACTGAGACAGTGTTTCCCTATAAAGTTATGGTTATGAAGTAACAACGAAAATAATTTTATGGATAGGGGGTCATCACAACAGGAAGAACTATATTAAAGGGTTGCAGCATTAAGGAAGGTTGTGAACTACTGCTCCAAAAGTAACCCACCATCTCCTAGAGCTCTCAGGGAGAACGGAGACATCTTAGTTCCAACCTTCTCAAGGCAGTTTCTTCCAGGCTGGACTGAGGATGTCCTTGAACTTCTCTCAGTCTACCTTGCTTTAGATTGATTCAGGAGTCAGATGTAGCTATTCCTCAAGTAGAAGTGTGTATTCTTGTCATCTCAGAGCTCAGAGAAGCTGGTCCTTCATCCCTGTTTCCAGCCAGCAAGCCAGTAGACTTTGACCTCCATGCCACAGTGGGGATGGCACTCTGTAATGCTGTTTTCCTTTATATACATAGGATTGGGGGGAGGGGGAGGGATGGGCACAGGTTTTGTAGCTCAGCGTTTCCTGGAACTCACTATAGCCCAGGATACCCTTGAACTAGTAGCCACCTATCTGCCTAGCTTCTGGTTGTTGGGATTACAGACATATAGCACCACACTGGGCTTTGTGCAATTACTTTATCTACCATAGACTTTAGATCCCAAGAAAGACTTTCTACCCAAGAAATAGTGTTTCCACAAGTGTTGTCCTTAGATGCCTTAGGGAGCCCATCCATAAAACAACAGAGACAGTGGGAGTGTGTAGGGAACTTGGATGGCCCCTCTGCAGACCTTTGTGTTCCAAGCCCCCTCCACAGGTGTTCAGGTAGGGGTTACCCACAGTGCACTACCCCAGGGCCACATTACCTTCTACACAGAAAACTGGGATCTTAGCTTTTGCATGTAAGGAGCAAGGATCCTTTTAAGCACTTGCCTTCCTTCAGTCCCAGGTGGCAATCAGATCAGGATGAGGAGAGGCCTCTTGGCTTAGTTTGAACAAACAGTACACAGTGATTGATGTACTGTTCCCTGATCCTACACCCCAAACACATCTTCCTGTCCCCAGTTTAATCTTCTCGGCCCATCTAGAGTTAAGAGACCCCTTTTTACCCTAAGACCCCTTCTAGTTTGGGATGATAGGACCTGGGAAAGGGGAGGTTTATCCCTGCCTACCTGAGAGTCAGGAGGGTGGGTGAGTGGAGACAGCCCTGGGGCAAGGATGGATAATCTCTATACTGTAGAAAGTAGAGTTGGGTTCTGACACAACTTAATTTGAGGCATCTACTGACTCATAAAAATCTACCAATGAAAAATTATTTCAACTGCCAAATAAAGAAAGAAAATAAAATAGACCCATGACAAATCCAAAGTGATATTAGACAAAATGCAGAGAAACCAGGAAGAGGGGCAACTAATATGGTGAATGTCTTATTGAGAAATTAACTATTATTACTTTAAAAATACTAGGTTATAGGCTCAGAAGATGGCTCAGTAAAGTTCTTGCCCCAGAATTCATGAGGTAAATACAGCAGCTCATCTATACTAATACCAGCCTCGGAAAGTAGAGACAAGGGATCTACAGAGGAAGCAGGATCTATCTGTGGCTCTGGATTTGATTGAAAGACACTGGACAATCTCATAATGACTAAGGCAGAAGGTCAATGGGGTATGATTCCTGATATTAATTTTGGCTTTCACATACATGAGCACACACGCACATGCCCCCATATGTAATATGTCTACATACGGGCAAACATACATACACACACATAAACACACTAACAGAAAAGAAAGATTACTATTTGGTCATTTTTTAATTGATTAAATTTCCCTTTACTTTGCAAAGCTAATTAACTGCATCCGGTTTCATTGGCCAGTACAACAATGTCTGAATATTAAGTTTTTCTTGGATTAATGAATCATTTATTTACCTGTAAAATATATTAAACTGTCATCAGGTTTAAAAGTGTTATCTTCTTATGGAAGTAATATGCCAAGTCAAAGAACCACAGAGACTTGGCAGTGCTGAACACACAGAAGGAAGTGAGTCTGTGGCTCTGAGACCAAGATAACTGTTAGAATGGGCTGAGTAGCTTGAAGAGGGACTGTGTGGCACAAAGAGGCAGACCTTCATAGGTCCACACTGAGCGGGTGCATAGAGACTCTGCAGTAAGAGACACCCAGGAGCGGATGAGTCTATGCATCTGACAATGAGGTGGGAGTCGTGTAGCACATCCAAGGGCTCAATGTGGGACTGCATGCCACCAAGTAGCCACCAGACTGGAAGACTGCACATTTCATGTTTTCAGCTTTCCCACCGCTGAGTAGTACTCCGTTGTGTACACGTACCACATTTCCACTATCCATTCATCTTTTGAAGGATTTGGGGGATGTTCCCATTTCCTGTTGCTTGTGAGTAGGGTGACAATGCACATTGCTGAGTCGGCAGTTGTGGGGCAGGATGGCAAGTCCTTTGGCTATATGCCAAAGGATACACTAAATTATATTGGTTGATTCATATTTAGCTTTTTAAGGATTTTCTATACTGATTTACACATTGCCTGTAGCAATTTGCATTCCCACCAATAGCGAATGAATGTTCCCATTTCTCCTCAATCTTGGCAGTGTGTGTTGTCAGTTAAAACAACTCCCACTGGTGTATGATAAAACATCATAGTTGTTTTAATTGGCATTTTTTCTAATTGCTTTGACAAACACTTTTAATGTATTTCTTCGATAATTTTATTTCCTCTATTGATAATTCTCCCTAGCCCATTTTTCAAATGGAGCATTTAGGGCTCAGCTGACTCAAGGCTAATCAAACTCAAAAGCTTTGCTCCTGAGGTCTAGATTCCATGGGACCATGAGATATTATGCAATATACTAAGGGAGAGAAGCAATTAATATTCCTGCCCAACAGTGATACTCATAAGCTACAACACTGACTAGCATGTCAAGGTATCCCTAAAGGTGCAGTGAGTGGTGCTCATGTATTTAGTGGTAACCAAGAGCTGTCTACCTATACTTAAGACCCACTCAACAGAATGGAGATTGTGCCTCATAGGAGAAACCTAGACAACTTCCCCAGGCCAGTGAGGCCATGGACCTTAGAAAAGGTCCAAGTTGTTAGACCAACATAACTCCTAACTGCATCTTATCTTTATATACATGATAAATATATCTTACCACCCCTC
Organism: Mus musculus; assembly: GCF_000001635.26. Lineage (NCBI taxonomy): Eukaryota > Metazoa > Chordata > Mammalia > Rodentia > Muridae > Mus > Mus musculus. Next base: position 82,771,833 of record NC_000069.6, read on the forward strand.
ATCAAAGAAGTTTCTCTCTATAGAAAATGGAGACTACACAGAAAAATCACAATAGAAAGAACATAAGGATAAACGGATGGAAGGGAACCCAGCGGCAATGGATTTATCTATGTCACAGCTCTGGCAAGCATGGCTCAGAGCACATTGCAAAAGAGGGGTAGGAAGATCCTGACAGCCAGGATACCAAGAAGTCTGCAGTGAAATGGTCTCTTCTAGAAATGACTGCATGAGCAAGACTGGAGCAATGGCAATTTCAATAGATAAGCTAACTCTGCAAGGGCAAATGTTCACGTCGTCTGACGCTTAGACTAAGAGCTACAAGCCTCCTTGATTGCCTGCTGAGAACTACAGAGAACACAATGTATGCTCAGTTTCACAGGGCAAAGGAGTGGTACCTACATCCAAGGTGTTAGTAACTGCTCCCAGGGTGGTCCATCCTGGAAGAGAGTTTGCCTCTCTCAGGAATAAGTCTCTTTACTGGTTGTCCAATACCAAGTTGTCATTCCTGAAACCAAATGAAAACAGCAAAAACAGACTCAGCTGGATTTATTTATATATTTGTGCATACATACATGTATGTAACAATAATAAAGAAAAATAAGTTATCAGTTTGAATGTGGGGGGAATATAGATGGGGTTATAGAAAGGGGAAAGCAATATAATTCTGTTTTAATTAAACACGTACAAAATATTTTGTAAAGGAAAAAAAATTCAATCTGACTGGCTGATAGAGAAATGCAAAATAAAAAGAACTTTAAAATTCCATCTTTCTCCAGTTAAAATGTAAGTTATTAATAAAAGAATAACAAGTGCTGCCTTGGATGAGGACAGGGAGGGGAGCCCTGAGACACTGCTGGTGAGAATGTAAAGTAGCCCGAACTTCTACTGAAGTCTTACAGGATTATCCCAATAAACTAGAAGCATATCTACCATGTGGCCCAGTTACACCATCCCTGAGTATTACACAGTCACTCCAAGTGAATGCACCAGAGAGAATCTTGCCCATCAAAGCTTCCAGCAGCATCTCAATAGCTCAAGTGTAGAAGCAATGGCAGTGTCCAACAATGAAGGTTCAAGGAAAATGGACGTATACAATAGAATTTTTCCAGTCATAAAGAAGAATAAGTTTAAGTTGTCTGCCAGAAAATCAATGTCTGGAAATAAGCCTAGTAAGTGAATTAATCCAATGGTAGGGAGACAAATACCATCTTTTCTCTCCTTTGTGTCCCCAACATTCTATCTAGTTGCATGAAATCACTTGCGTACATATTTAATGAGCACAGAAGTGAAAGTGTGTGGAGGAACAAAGGGGCCTCACCTGCAGTGGGAGGGCCAGAAGAGTGGGATGATGAATAACCATGCTCATCATACAGAATACACCTGTAATTAAAAATATCAAATAATCACCACCCAGAAAATAACAGGAATCCAATATCAAACTGAATGTAATATCGCAATGATAGACCAAAGCAAAGCACAGTAATTCTTCCTTCCTTCCTTCCTTCCTTCCTTCCTTCCTTCTTTCCTTCCTTCCTTCCTCTATCTCTCTCTATCTCTCTCTGTCTCTCTCTGTCTCTCTCTCTCTGTGTCTGTCTGTCTCTTTCCCTGTCTCTCTCTTTCCTTCTCTCTCTCTTTCCTTCTCTCTCTCTCTCTCTCTCTCTCTCTCTCTCTCTCTCTCTCTCTCTCTTTCTTCCTTTCTATTTTATTTATATTTCAAATGTTATCTCCTTTCCCGGTTTCTCCTCCGAAACCCCCTATCCCATCCCCCATCCCCTTGCTTCTACGAGGGTATCAAGCCTTCACAGTACCAAGGGCTTCTCCTCCCATTGATATCCATCAAGGCCATCCTCTGCTGCATATTTGGCCAGAGCCATGGGTCACTACATGTGAACTCTTTGGTTGGTGGTTTAGTCCCTGGGAGCCCTGGGGGCTCTGGTTGGTTGATATTGTTGTTCTTCCTATGGGGTTGCAAACCCCTTCAACTCCTTCAGTCCTTTCTCTAACTCCTCCATTGGGGACCCTGTGTTCAGTTCAATGGTTGGCTGCGAGCATCTGCCTCTGTATAGGTCAGGCTCTAGCAGAGCCTCTCAGGAGACAGCCATATCAGGCTACTGGAGCCGCATATAAAGCCTCATGGTAAAAGGCTTTTGGAGAGAAAAACAGTTGTGATTAGGAATCCAAGGAGTAAAATGAGCAGAAAATGTCAAGTCAATGTTTTGTGAGAACTGTGAAGTGGAATAGCGGTTTCCTTAAAATTGTTACAATTTTCCTGGTTTCCTGTGATCTATGTTTTAAAATGCTTTTAACGTCTTAGCCAGTTAACAGTTTCAGGGAGTTTGAATCAGGGAATGGGAGGAACATTATCCAAAGTATTCTGTGTTCCTTTATTGTTAACTTTTGCTTTAATTAAGATGAAGGTGGGAACACTTTATCTCTTCCTTAGAAAGGAAGTCCCTTTAGCAAAGGAAAGGTCACAACCTTCTGGCAGAGTATCACAGGAGACACAGTGTCTTCTGCAGCTTGCAGGATGCACTGTTTAACCTCTTTGATTGCCTGCTGAGAACTACAGAGACCACAATGTATGCTCAGTTCACAGGGCAAAGGAGTGGTACCTACATCCAAGGTGTTAGTAACTGCTCCCAGGGTGGTCCATCCCGGAGGCTTCATTACAATGCCAGCAAACATTGGCCAAGAACTTCAGAGTTGGTTTCTAAATTTAAATCTAAAAACTAAATATAATAGACTTCAAGTAAGATTTCTGCTAGGCAAAATTCCTAACAATCTTGCCATCTTGGATATTGGATCTGAAAGGCATACTAACCTAATGACCAATTTGCTGAGATAGAAATCAAACTTCACATTTCAGTGGCAAACAGTCAAAACAGTGATGCACTGGAAGAACCTTTAGTTTATCACAATGCCCCCATGTTTTCAGGACTAGAGGAGACACAAGGACCAAAGCACACTAGACCATAATTTAAAAAGCAAAGATGCTTTGAGAAGCTATCAGCACCAGCATCTTGTAGAACAGCAGACCACCGCTAATAATTGACTTTTAACTTTATGCTTATAGGTCTTTTTTCCTGCATGTCTGTCTATGCACCATTAGTGTGTCACAGAGGCCAGAAGAGAGTGTCAGGTCCCCTGGAACTGGAGTTACAGTCTGTTGTGGGGGGAGGGGGGGGCATGTGGGTGGTGGGACCCTAAGAGCAGCAAGTGCTTCAGAGCCATCTCTTTATCCCCTATTTTGACTGAGTTAGAAGTTGCAAACCAAAAGCCATCATAGGCTTTAGTGAAAGACCAGCCAGGTCCCCTGACTCCTGGTCCACTCTGTTCTTTCAAGCAGTACAAAATGTATATACAAGCTTATAGAAGGAAGTGGTGAGCAAGGTCAGAGTCTCCAGTACCACCTGGAACACAGTGACTCTGGTACGAGTGGTCACAGCTGAGAGATGAGGACAGAAATGTGCAGAAGTGAAATCACAGTGCAGACACAAAGCAAATTATTACTGTCTGTACAGGCATGATTTCCTACTAAGCAAAAGTCAGTGGGCTGTTGGGAAAGGTAAATGCTCCTGCCTGAGTCTCTTGAGCTGTTTACTCTGCCCTTACATTAGCTGAAGTTGTTTCAAGTCATCTTTTACAAACCATCCAAATATTTCCTCTTCAAAGAGAATTCAACTTCCACCATGTCAGAGGCATGCCAGAGAACCACGACTCATTTCAGAGTTTGCTTTCAAAATTATTCACATGGAGAGGTGAGGAGTGTTTGTTAAAATTATAGATACTTAGGACTCACTCTAGGCTAGCTGGATCAGGATCTTTAATGTGGAAGAAAGCTTCTTTGCCCTGCAGTCTGAGAGCAATTGAGAGCAACTTCTTATTTCCTGCCTGCCTTTAAATTCTGTCTCAAATGCTAGAATTTTTTCTAAATGTGCCATTAAGAGAAAAATTTAAATGTATTAAAACTACTTAAAACCTCCTACTTCTTATCCTGAACAGTTTTTAAAACTTACTTTCTTAGCACTTGGAGTTCAGAAAATATTGTCTTGAATGTTTTAAATTTCTGCCTAACCATGGAAGATAAGTATATTCCAAAGATGTCTATGAAGAGGAGATGAGTTGTGTCCTGTGGGGCTGGCCTTTAATCCACTCAGAGAGTAGTAAGCTACTCCCATAATGTTCATGCCAATATGATGCCACTGTGAATACCTGACCTTGTCAGGCCTTTTGTCTTTATAGCTGCAGGGTTAACAGTCTGGTAGGAGTTTTGATTACTTCTCTTCCCCAGAAGCCTGACCAAACCTTCCAGTACAATGATAGCTGACTAGTAGAGAGGACGGTTCCAAGTTAATACCATCTTGAAGCTTCCTTTTGCAGTGGATAGCATTAATGAAGACTCACAACTGGTCAAAATGCAAAGAAAAAGTGACTATAGAGTTCTTATCCCCAAACGGGAAATTTACATTATCTGCTTTCATGTCAAGGCTCAGGGAATGTGATGGGAAAAGGGCAGAAAGTGCTAGGAGTCAGAAGTTGGAGAGGCGTGCTGAAAGACAGAGCCTTCTGGACCTGGGGAGCTCGCTGCACTTGGGAACACACAGCAGCTGTAAGTGTGTTCACAAGACCTTCAGAAGACAAGGCTCATTAATATCCTGCCATGGGCAGTGTGGAACTCCCAACACCTACCCCACCTACCCTTGCTGAAAAGCTATTGGCAGTGGATGGCTGTTTAGGGAGGGAGAGTTAGTTTCCTTCAGGGAAATTACCCCAAGTAGGCTGCCCATACTCCTGTGGACAGTCCTCCCCATTGTACACACAGGCATCACTAATTGACCTTAGAGGGTTAAAATAGAAAGGACATTATTAACCTGGGAGGGCATATGATGGGGGAAATTAGAAATTAACTAATGCATCAACTTACTAAAGTCCATGGTACTAACAAGTCCCCTGCATAGAAAACACATATGTAGTATTGTGTTATATGGTGGCAATAAAAATGCAAATCCAAAATTAAGAGAAAGCAATGCCATTTATAGTAACAACAAATAATAAAAAGACACAACAATCAATCTAACCAAGTATTTCCAGAATGTGTACACTGAAAACTGGAGCAAGCAATGATGAGAGAATCTAGAGAAGACATAAATATTGATGAAGCATGTCATGCTTATAAATAAAAAATTCAGTATTGTTAACATAGCCATTCTCCTCAAAATGTCTATCAATGTAATAGAATTACACCCAATAACCCAGCACCATTGTTTGTAGCTATCAACAAGTTGATACTCTAGAAAGGCAAAATGACAAAAAAGAGACAAAACTATCTAAAATACATGTGTATATAAATATAATATATAAGTATATAAATATATATTTGCATAAACATATAAGTATATATATTTTTTGCCCCCATCACATACCCTCCCAACTTCATGTCCTTTTTATTTTAACCCACAAAGGTCAATTAATGATGCTTTGTGTACACTGGGGAGAATAAAATCAACATTTAATTTAATAAAAATGCTGAGACAATTCAATAGAAAAATTTCCAGAAGATATTGGCCGAAAAAAATATATATATATTCAAATTACCTGATTTCAAGGTACATTCTAAAGCTATCGTGATTAAGATGCTGTCTGAAGAGCTGCTCTTCAGGAGGAATTGCCTGTAAATCCAGCTCCAGGGTATCAAATGCCTTCTTCTGGCTTAGACAGACACTTTTATGCAACACACAACAAATAAAAATAAAATTAAAACATTCAAGAAAAAAGACACTGTGTACTAATAAAAGAATAGAAGATTAAGTCAATAGAACAGAATAGAAAACCAACACTTAATTTGATAAAAAATGCTGAGATAGTTCAATGGAAAATTTTCCAGAAGATATTGGCAGAAAAAATATAAAGCAAGGATTTTGAATTTATTTGTCCTACTTTAGAAAAAGCACTCATCCATCCATCTATCCATCCATATAAAGCATTTACATACATACAAAATTAATTCAAGATGAATCATAGGTTGAAACATAAAATGTAAGTCAAAGCCGGGCGTGGTGGGCACGCCTTTAATCCCAGCACGAGGGAGGCAGAGGCAGGCAGATTTCTGAGTTCGAGGCCAGCCTGGTCTACAGAGTGAGTTCCAGGACAGCCAGGGCTACACAGAGAAACCCTGTCTTGAAAAACCAAAAAAAAAAAAAAAAAGTAAGTCAATAAAATCTCTGTAGAAATGACAGATCTTCTTTTTGACTCTGAATAAGCACAGACTTCTTATACACAACAAGTAAAGAATGACCAAATTATAAAAATGTACTAAACTGGACTTAGAATTTTTGTTCTAATGGAAAAAGAACACAAATACTGAGATTTCATGTGATTCTTCGTAAATGTGTACAAATTTTACATGCCAATTGAAATAAGTAAATCAATGTTACTTTCCAAGAAAGACAGGTAATAAATAGGAAAAAAGATAAACCCAGGCTGATAGAAGTAGTTATCACAATAAATAATGTGTCTGATAAAAACATAAAAAATTTAATATTCTTAAAATTCAACAACATGAAAAGACAAAGTCAAATACAAATGGCCAAAAATATCTGAGTAAACTTTATACAGAAACAAGGAAAGAGACAACAGATGATCAAGTGGGAAGATGTGATAGTCCTTAGCTAATGGGAAAACTTACAGAAACCCACAGTGAGATGCCACTGTATATCTTGAATTTGGGAAGAGGGGCTCCTTGCCAATACTGCTATCAAATCCTGAAGAGGATGCAAAAAACTAGAATTTTCAAGTACTGTTGTTTGTTTAAGGATGTATTTTTATTATTTATGCCTCTATTTCTCTGTGGGGAGTATAGGTGTGTATATATGTTCACATGTGTACAGATGTCAACAGAAGCCAGAACTGGGCATCAGACCCTCTGAGCTGGAGGTACTGGGAACTGAATTCTAGTCATCTGAAAGAGTTGTCTATGCTCTTGACCACTGAGGCCATCTCTGCTGCCTTGAGAATACTTGTGTGCTGCTAATGAGAATGGTATGTGGCACAGCTGGTCTGGAAATGCTCTGGTAGTTCTCATAAGTGTAATACTTACCACGTTGTTCAATAAACATCAGGAGACCTATTTGTAGAATCTGCAGTTGATTACATTGACCTTAATGAATTTGTGACTACATCTGTACCGGCTATATAATGACGTATATGCAGCATCCAGTCATAGCTTCAAGTTTAAGTTCAAAGGGTAGTTATACCAATAAAGAATGTATGGTCCAAGGTGAAAGACTTGCATTATATACAAAAAGTTCCATACTTTAGTAATTGCTACTTCTAGGTGACTTTCTTAATGCTAAATTGGTCAATTATCAATACATCTGGAAGTAATTATGCTGGTTGTCAAACTGAAATGCATGGCTCAGTGGCTGTTATGTAAATGTCAGAAGTTAACTCTGGTATTTGAAATAAGCATATTCACTCTGTACTTTGAAGAGGGTACTAGAGGGATAGATGACCTTTATAAGACCTTGTTTGTATTTCATGTTGTAGAGAGGGATCCACACATGCAAAGTATAAATAGCTTAGCACATACTCATGTTAATGTTTATTAGTGCTGAGTGAAACTCCAGCCCCCATGTCACTGGAATCAAGCAAGATATTGGATATTCCTTGGGAATATCCAAGCCAGCTGCACAGACAAGGCAGGAGAAATCAGACATCGACGGAACAGAGGCACTGCTACTGTGACTCTCATGTTCTGCCTGGCAGAGGGGCAAGACTGAACTTTGGAGTAGTTTGGCTACCTATTTTCCCCCTCTCTATTTAGTCTACTGGCTGGATGTAAGATGTGAAATTTATATTGACCCCTCAGGGTGTGAACCCATCCCATCTCAGTCTGCATACTCTCTGATCAAAGTGTTAACTTACATATTGAACTCCTACTTGTACCCAATAGTGTTTGTGGTAGCAGGCAGCACCCACTCCAATGTTCTTGTTGTAGCTTGCCTAAGAGATTCAATATGGTTCCTACCCTTGTAGGAAATAGCTATAGAAATCCTCTGGAACTCTTATTTTTCCCATTTAAAGGTAGAGTTTAGAAGTTTTATTTCATCTGTTCTTTTTCCACTCACAGCTCTGGGAAGAGCTTTGACAGGCCAATGCCAAGAAGAAATGAACTGTACCTCCATAATACCATTGTGCCCACCTCAAGTGGTGCTCAAAGCAACCCAACCCACACAGAGGGAAGACTTCACTGAGCCTACAGAATTAGTTACAAGAAATAGTGATGATATTATATGCTATTTAACTTAATAAATTTCTTTTTTAAATGTATGTGAATTTGGGAGTGTTTAAAGTGGGAAAACAAAGGAGAATAAATAACTGTTATTTTGTCATTGCTAATGGATGGTTGTTGTGTGTGACTGTGGCATTATAAGTATAGTAAGATAAAAGATACAATTTGCTAAACGCATGAAACTCAAGAAGAACGAAGACCAAAGTGTGGACACTTTGCCCCTTCTTAGAATTGGGAACAAAACACCCATGGAAGGAGTTACAGAGACAAAATTTGGAGCTGTGATGAAAGGATGGACCATCTAGAGACTGCCATACCCGGGGATCCATCCCATAATCAGCTTCCAAACGCTGACACCATTGCATACACTAGCAAGATGTTGCTGAAAGGACCCAGATATAGCTGTCTCTTGTGAGACTATGCCGGGACCTAGCAAACACAGAAGTGGATGCTCACAGTCAGCTAGTGGATGGATCACAGGGCCCCCAATGGAGGAGCTAGAGAAAGTACCCAAGGAGCTAAAGGGATCTGCAACCCTATAGGTGGAACAACAATATGAACTAACCAGTACCCCGGAGCTCTGGACTCTAGCTGCATATGTATCAAAAGATGGCCTAGTCAGCCATCACTGGGAAGAGAGGCCCTTTGGACTTGCAAACTTTAGATGCCCCAGTACAGGGGAATGCCAGGGCCAAAAAGTGGGAGTGGGTGGGTAGGGGAGTGGGGGGAGGGTATGGGGGACTTTTGGGATAGCATTGGAAATGGAAATGAGGAAAATACCTAATAAAAATATTAAAAAAAAAAGAACTCTGCTAGCAGCTTTCCTCAGCAGATATTCTATGGCTCTGTCATCTTGAAAATCTTGGGTTCTCCAAGGCAACTTCAATGTTACAGCTTCTTGTTTCAGTGTCTGGGATCCCCACATGATCTTCTGGGCTCCTCCAAAGGGCTTGCTTCACTTTTCCAGCTCTGCCTTCTGTAGCACTCTAAGCTCAGGTTGATCGACTTCACTGCAGCTGCTGTTCTTGGTGATCATCCCATGGTATTGGCATCTCCAATACACTGGGGTCTTCTGCTACAACTAGGCTTCACCAATAGCTTTTCACAGGCTCTCTTCATAATGCCAAACCTTAAATCCTTTGCATGACCCCTTCAGTCCTGAGCCATCAATTGCAACTGGCCTTCCATGGCATCTCACAGTGCCAAGCCTCAGCTATGCTTCATGACCCCTTCATGCCTTCAAAACCTGTTCCACTTGGGTGACTCTTACACATTACCAAGTACAGCTGCAGCATGAGATGCAACCTTTGCTATCTCTAGAACACAGTTTCTTTGTGCTCTTGGAATACGTTTCCCAAAAGATTTTACCTCAGTGATGCTGGTCTCAAACAACACTAATATCTTAGCTCCAGCTAACCAGCATCAATTGTCTTAGTAGTCTCCTTCTCCTGTTAACTATAAAGCCAGAAACACATAGCTGAAGCTGCCAAGTTCTGCTGCTTGCAGGAGATGGAATATGACCCCTTTGTTCTAATATATTATCACCAGCTTCCTCTTTTCTAACTTCTTCACTGCATAAGCTCAAGTGTCCTGGATCTTGCTGTATAGATTGACCTTGAACTCAGAGACCTGCATGCCTATCTCCATGCCTGGATATAAATTTAGCTGGGTGGGATCTTGCCCCAAAGTCCCACTCCCTTAATTTGTTATCTCCTTGAACACAGGATTTAGTTCTATTTCATTTCCTGGTCCTCCTTCAATACTCAAACTATGTATTTTATATGCTTCCTTTCTCAACTTGCCATTTTTCATTAAAATGCTCTTCATAAGAGTGAACTTTAGTAACCACACAACAGAATTTAAACCAGGCTGTTTTGAGACTTCCCTTTTCAAAGCAATTTATCTAAATCTCTTCACCTTAGCCTCAGGCAGACTCTTCAGACAACAGCAAAAAGCAGCCACATTTTTCACCAAAATTCCACAAAACAGTCTCTAGGACACATATTGAAATCCTCCACTGAAACCTCTTGAGCCAGGGCTGCACAATTCAAATCACTCTCAGTAACAAAGTCTTTGATGGTCCTACTAGAATAACCCACTAAGCCCCACTTAAAGCATTCCACTACTTTACAAATCCAAATTCTTCCAATCAAAAACATGGTCAGGCCTGTCACAGCAATACCCCAGTCTCTGGTACCAACTTCTATCTTAATTAGGGTTTTATTGCTGTGAACAGATACCATGACCAAGGCAACTCCTATAAGGACAATATTTAATTGGGGCTGGCTTACAGGTTCAGAGGTTCAGTCCATTATCATCAAGGCAGGAGTATGGCAGCATGCAGGATGAGCTGAGAGTTCTACATCTTCATCTGAAGGTTGTGAGCAGAATACTGACTTCCAGGCAGCTGGGGTGAAGTTCTTAAGCCCATGCCCACAGTGACACACCTACTTCAACAAGGCCACACCTTCTAGTAATGCCACTCCTTGGCAAACTATCACATTCACTTTACATCCTGCTCACTACCGACCTCCTGGTCAACCCCTGCCACAATCCTTCCTCCCTCATCCTCTCCCCTTCTCCTCTGAGCAGGTGAGGATTCCCTGGGTAACCCCCTACCCTGGCACTTCAAGTCTCTGTGAGGCTAGGCGCTTCTTCTCCCACTGAGACCAGACAAGGCAGCCCAGCTAGAAGAACACCTCCCACATTCTGGCAACAGTTTTTGGGATAGCCCCAGCTCTGGTTGTTTGGGACCCACGTATAGAAGCTAAACAAGAAGGAAGGCCCAAGTGGGGATGTTTTAATCTCACTTAGTGTGGTACACACTTTTTATCCCAGCACTAAGGAGGCAAAGGCAGGTGGGTCTGTAAGTTTGAGACCAGCTTGGTTTACAGAGTGGATCTAGAATAGCCAGGCCTACACAGAAAAACTCTGTTTGGGGGGAAGGGAGGATCTTAACCTAAAACTTGGGATTTATAGCATGAAAGAGAATCTGGTACTTTTGTGCTTTCCCTGACTTATGTCATGAAGAATTTTGCCTAAACTCTGTTCAGGAGTTCTGCTGGTATTTGGGAGAACAGGCAGAATTCTCCTAATTAAATCATGACTATTAAGTCATGACTATTCAGTTATATGTCTGTTGAATTAAAAAAAACATAGTAAATTATGGAATCTTAGTTAGATTTTCACAAAGAAATGTGATTGAATTTGAATGACCTCATGATGGTTCTCAAAATGATGATCTTCTATGTTCCCATCATACTAGACACTGTCAAATTCTCAAAAACAGAATCATTAAGATTGAGTAAATATTGTCAGAGCTGATCTTTAAAACCTCACGCACAGAAAGCAGAAGACTTGCATCACAGGTCCAGGGAAACCCGCTGCGCGCGTTGCACATCAGAAAGATCAGAACCCAGGCATCTTAGAGTGGGAAATGATGGTGATCCTGGACAGGGAAACTCAATACCACAGTGAAGTAAGATAAAGTATGAAGCTGGGCAGGTACATAAACTGGGCTTTGATCATCATTTTTTAAATAACATGATTGGGTGAGCAATATGACAGCTCAGACTCCATAGTTGTCTGGGAAGATAGCAGGAAAGGCTGTCCATTGTGCCTTCTTATTTCATTCCTTCTAAAACACTGAGTTGTAATATCCCTCAAACCTCACCAACTCATCACTTCATTGATTTGAACAATCACTGTCTATGAGAAAGTAAATATATCGTAATCTCTTTGCACACAGTGAGGGAGATTGATTTAAAAGCAATAGATGTAATGAGAAGTTAAATTTATCTTAAGAGACGTATGAAAGGAAATGCAGTCAAAATTTCTTTAATCAACTATCTTTTTTTTTCCTGAAGTAAAAGAAAGAAAGAAGATTATGAAAATATCAGGTGTCTCTAGCTGTGACGGGATTTGAGGAGTGACTTGCATGTTTTTCCTCTCTTTTTCTAAATTGCCTTCTGTTTCCATGCATAGCTTCTATCATCAGAAGTATACTCGAGTGCCCAGGATCATAAAAGGAAAATGATTTTGTGTGTCAGCAGTGAAGGATCTTTTTCATACAGAATGATTGTGGAAATACTATTTGCATAAGTGTTCTGGTTCTTCTCCTTTATGCAATATTTTCTATTTCTTAAAAGAATCCCCCCCCCATTTTAAGAAAAATTGAGGTAAATAATACTTACAGTTATACTGAAGGATGAAGAAAGGCATCCAACCTGACAATAATTTGGTTCTATCAAAAAGTTTGTTGAGCTTCACTGTTAAGAAGAAACTGCCTTAGTTAGCCAGCGTGAACAAGGAATGAGGGCTTGAGAGGAGCCATAGGGTCTCAGCATCCACCTAGGCAATGGTAAAGTCCCAGGAGCAGAATGGGCTCACAGTAAAGAATGTACTTCATAGATCATGCCAATCAACCAAGGTCAGATGGGAATGCTCTGGAAGCCCATGGCCAATCACTGCAATGAGTTCTCTATGACGTCTTCGTAAGATGAAAGTGAAATGTGACAGCAGAAGATGCGTGGAAGTAAGACATCATGCCCTCTCATGAACACGCCTAACTTCTTGTACCTTACCCATTTCCATGGCCCTTGGGACACCTCAGAGAGTTAAGAACAACTAGTGTTAGTAACTGTTAACTAACATTACAGCAGTTATGGTATGTTGATCACTATTCCAGTGTGTCAATAGCACACTGATTCCCTGGGTTAGCAATAGAAAGCAAATGCTTTCACAGGTAAGGAACACACATCACAGAGCTGTGTAGTAACAGCTCTAAATAACTGAGCTAAAAGTGCTGAGGTAGGCATTCAATTCATGCAATTGGCCCCAGGACTGGCAGTCTTAATTATTTCATTCTGCTGTAGGTCTGCACATGTGGTAGGAGGAGCAAGATGACATATTTAGGAAAAGCAAGATTTATCATTGAACACAGGGTGAAAAGAGACATTAAAGAGCATTAAAGTATGGTGCCTGTCATCTTAGATAAAAGACTGCTTCTGCCTCTGAAACCTAACTGAAGAATGTCTGAAAGGCAAAAACATCAATAAGGTAACTACTGATCCTGGTGAGAGAAGTGTGGATACCATACAGAATGAAGATGGAAAGCCTCTGGCCAGGAATACCAAAAAAAAATTCCCTTTCTCAAAATCTAATTTCTCAACAATTCCTCATTATATTTTAAATATATAAATATATATTTATATATTCAGAAATAACAAAAAATATAGAAATAATCCATATCTTAAAATGAATATAATTAATAACAATTAATATTTGATATTTACATACTACATCTCAATTATATTACATTATATAATTTTATAATATAAAATTATATTAAAATACAAATTATTATGATTTAATATAATATATAAGTATATATATATCTTCATTTCATATATCTTTTGCTGTAGGTTGTCTCACTAGCTCTGCATGCCAACAGGTTGATCACTTAAGAACTATCTGCCAAGGCACCAGTGATATACCTCAGGTATCTCATGTCCCTTTAAGGCTAATGCCACGGAGCCATTGTCCTAAACCTGTGGTCACTTTAAATCTCAGCAATAGTGAGGCTTCCCAGACAGGAAAGGTAAGCTGCAAGAATAGTTTCCCGTCACGAGAAGGCTACAACCCTAAACGGGTCATCTTGGAAGGATCTCGTATGTCCCGTCTAGTGATGATCAGTTTGTTGATCACCAGATGAAACAACTTCTTACTGTACCATCTTGTAGAACCAGAGTTGAAACCACTAAGGGAGGGGCCACGTCTTCACCAAGACGACTTAATTATACTTAATTCTTCCCGCTACTCCAAATCTTCCTCTCCACCCCATATTGAACATGGAGCGGTTGCCCCTTAGCTGATCCTCTTTCCAGTGCACATAGATTAAATTTCTTTTCTCTGTTGCCCATCATTTTTCACCTCTCTAACTGGCATGTTAAAATGGACAGCTGAGCCTGCCCTAAAGTGACTGCTGGAACTGGGGTTTTGCCTTCAAACTTTTTATAAAGTGCTGTTTTGATATGTCCGAAGCAGACACACAAGAATGTCCAGGTGGAGATCTGTCTATATTTACTTGTTCAGTGTAAGCTTTCTGCTCACTGTGGTGCCAGGCAAGAGACTGACCAGGTGACTGTGTAGGAAGTTCATTGACTTCTCTCAGACAGACCTGTAATAACGTGAGGAAAGGCAACTGAGGTAAGGCAGGAAAGGTCGAGAGAAGACTGTGGTCTCCGTCAGTGGCCATAGGAATGAACCATCCTTCTTTACAACAAGGCCAGATTTGCTGGACACTGAATATATGTCTATTATCCCAGTATAGAAGGCATAACTATAATCCTTGCACTGGGAGGTTACAGCAGGAGAACCATAATTACTTCTAAGCCAGCTTGAACTATATGATGTGACACTGTTTAAAAAAAAATCAAAAACTGAAAGTGGCTTTGGGCCAGAGTGCTTGCCTAGCATGCACAGAGACCTAGAATCCATCTACAAAATTTGCAAAGACATATTTTGTACCCCCACTGATTCAATGGGCAAGGCTGCAAAGGAGGAGAGAGTAAAGATTTGGGGTTGATGTGGTCCCACATAATATGCACATAGAATGCCCTGAATTTTCATTGAACACTTCCGCTGGTGCCTGGGCTGACAAGTCCGCCAAAGGGCCTGTTGAGCATGTCAGGTGACCTTTGACAAAATGGGGAAGGAGAGTATGGACTCCTGAAAGTTTGAGAGGACAACTTCCCCCAATAATCCCAAAGAACGTGTGCAACCTGACATTATTCACTCTTCCTCCCTCCTTCCCTCTCTCCCTCCCTCCCTCCCTCCCTCTCTCCCTCCCTCTCTCCCTCCCTCCCTCCCTCCCTCCCTCCCTTCCTCCCTCCCTCTCTGTCTTACACATACATACACAAATAAATTAATAAATACATTTTAATAAATATTGATTGTATTGTTTGATATTCTAAGGAAAAAATAGCCCATTGCCTCACCAATCAAGTAGATCATCTCTTGATCCTCAAAGTGCCCATCACTACACTTGATACTTGATACTTAAAGAGCCCATGCCTCTGTGTTACTGACAGTAACACCTTCTGCCCAGACCAAGGGGCTGTGCTGCACAGGGATCGTGGTTTTTCCCTCCTAGTTAAATCTTTTGTAGTACATTTTAAGGGCTTACTGGAAAAACGATGTTATAATGGGGTTTGTTTTAAAGACACTTAAACACCCAGACCTATATCAGTATTCTCTTAGTCCTGTGATATCAGTAAGAAAATATTTGGAGAATCCAAATGGTAGCTCCTGCCATCCTCTTACTCAGAAGTGGCAGCTGCAGACTCCCGTAAGTTTTCCATAAAATAAACCATGAGCCTCCATTACAGCCAGACCTCTGTTCCAGAGCACTGAGAGCAAGCCGGGTGCCTAAGTTACCCTATGTATGGACAACAGTTTTGAAGGTGATTAAAGACCTTAAACTAATGCCCAGTGTGTGAGGAACTCCAAAGAACTCTAACTTGATGCTGCAAAATTAATTCAAAGGACCACAGGTTAAATCCCGTTTATCTTCCCTGCAAAGCTTCCAAATTGTCTCCTGAAATCAAGTTTGGGCTTCTTCTTGCAGTGGACAAGGAAAAATCAGCCACATTTGCACGCTCCTGGGCCTGGCAAAGGCCTTTGGCTGTGGGTCTCTATCCCCTGCAGCCTGTTCTTTGTCCAGTGCCCTCCAGATCCACAGCAATGTGGTCTCTGAAGGCCGTATGTTACCTATGACCCCTAAGCCTTTCTGATCCAAATGGGTATGTAAGCTAGTTGTCCTTTCAGATTTTTACTGCTATCTTCAATATTCTGTGGTCTAACTAAATGGAATTTACATGGTTTGTTAATAAATATATAACCCAAACCTAATCAAGTGAACTCTTTAAATCAGTATGCACAGAAAGACTTCTGTCTTAAGTATCTCTCATGACTCCATGCTCCAGGGAAAATCACTGCTCATTTGCTACATGTTTACCCCCTGCTTCTCTCACAGGCAGTCAGGATCTAGTTCAGCCACTGGAGCCCAATCATATCATTTGCAGGCTGTTTCAGCCCTGTGCTTTCCCTATATTAACCTCTAGCGCCATAACTCAGTGATTCCCTGGAATCCATTATATGGGCATGCTGCCATTACTGAATCTGTCTCTGTGTGGTTTTCACTGTGCCTTCCACCCCACCCCTCCCTCTTTCCCCACTAGGGCAGACGTGGCTTGTGGATGTGGTTGAGGAGGGCAGAAGGCCCTGAGGGTCGTGAGAGAATCAGGAGTGGCTCCAAGCTGGCTTTGGAAATAAGATGACAACCACTCCAACCTCAGCTTGTCCCTTATACTGTCAGATCAATCTTTTGCTGGGCTGGAACCCAGGGCCCTGTTTGTGCCAGACCAGCACTTTGGACACTGGCATATACCTCAGTCCCCCTCACCACAATCTGGATTGAATTAAGGAGATCAGATAATATTGCCAGACTAACCTAGGTATACTTGAAGATTGACGTTTCTCTTTTTCATTTTGTTCTGCTACCATGTTTAATTTAAACTTGAAAAAAAATCACTTTCAGTTTCCATCTCTATTATAACTTATTCTTCCAAGAGAAAATGCATTATCAAAAGCCAGTAATGCAGAAAAATATAGTTGGCTATTTTTTCTATATCAAATCTGAAAATGCATTTGAAAAGTAAAACTTTGTAACTGACATTCTCATTTTCTGTCTTTCTCTTTCTACAACTAAGACCTGCTCTTTTGCTATTTATAAAGGTAGTTGCCCTATTACAAAGAGAACTCACCTTGGAGTTTTTGGGTTCATAAGGATATGGCTACTTTCCTAAATATAAACTACAGAGAACAGGATCATACAGTATGAGAGCATAGACAAATGTGCAATCTTTGTCATTCGTGCAATGAGTGGTGTCCATGAGCCAACAATACTGTTAAAAACCTAAACTCAAATTATTAGCTTAAATATCATTGTTTCCATTCCACCTCTAACTCAGAATTGAACACTGTACTATCCCTAATCTTTCAAAGTCTAGACTTGTTTTGTTAAGTCAACAACACCAACATATGTGCAATGCAGTTTTGCCCCTTGTATTGAATTCAAATGGTTTCAATCCCCAGATCTTGTCTTTGGCCAAATTGAGTAGGCTGGAACCCAGTCTCATGGTGTGTGGCTCCCTGGAAAGATAGCTCATAGCTCTCTTTGGTCACTGCAATCAAAACATGGAGTCTCACAGATGTCAATCAGCCTGTCTCCTATTTCTGTTTTACTTTATAACTGCACTATATGAATTCACATGCAAAACTCAGAACGGCTCTTCCCAGACCAAAGAAATCCATCTTGTATTTATTTTGTTTTGTGTGCATGCATATGTATGTGTGTGTATGTATATGTGTATATATGTATATATGTGTGTGTACATGTGTGTATACATATGTGTGTGTACATGTGTGTGTGTGTGTGTGTGTGTACATGTGTGTGTGAGTATGTATGTGTGTATATGCATAAACCATTAAACTGAAAGTCTGGCTGAAAAGGGGAGTGTTTCAATTTAAAACTGTAAGGCCAGATACACGAATAACTACTTCTCCAAAAACTTTAACTTGTTTGATTTCATTTTGTTTTATCATTTAACTGAAACAGAGCTCTGTTCCAGTCCTGTGGACTATCAGCCATCCTTGCAGGAGGGAGGAGCCTGCTTCCCTGCAGCCTTCCGAAGTCTATGCAGTACAAAATCTGTGCATCTTTCTTTAACTCGATGTCATCTTGACCCACGGTGTGTCAGCCAAACCAGCTCTCTCCTGTGCTCTGAGTAATTCCTGAATGCTGGTGCACACAAGAAGGCATCATGACTGTATCGACTGATACATTTGCAATGGCAGTTTACAGTAAGTGTCACACCGTAAAGGAGCTTGTTAGACAATCTTGTTGGAGAAGTTCAGAAGTGGGTGAGCTTCAGAGCTGGTGCCATAGGACAAAGTGTCCTTCATAATCAGCTCTATCCACAGCTGACTTGCTATGGGCTGTAGGAAAACTGCTGACGTTTGTCTGTCCCACCAGCACGAGACAAGGTATGATTGTTACCCCAGAGAACAAAACCCCATAGACTAAGAGCATAAATCACAGAGATAATACTCAGTGGTGACATGAGTAAGAATGGCCTCCAAGTGTCACAGATTTGAATACTTGGTCACCAGGGAGTGGCTCTATTTGAAAGCATTCTGTTGTATGGCCTTGTTGGAGGAAGTATGTGGCTGGGGATGGGCTTTGAGGATCCAAAAAGGCCATTTGAAGCCCAGAGTCTCTCTCTTCCTGCTGCCTGAAGATCTGTAGAGCTCTCAGATTCTTCTCCAGCACCATGCCTGCCTGCACGCTGCCAAGCTTCCTGTCAATGATAACAGACTAATACTCTGAACCTGTGAGCAAGTCCCTAATTAAATGCTTTCTTTTATAAGAGTTGCCATGGTGGTGGTGTCTCTTCACAGCAATAGACATCAGACTAAGACACCCTTCATGGTTACTATAAAGCTAGTCTGGACAAGGATCAGTTTGGCACTACAAAAGTGCTACTTACTAGGAAAGGGGTGTTACTGAATACTGTGGAGAAAGTCGGAGTGTCCACTGTAAGGGGGAGTCCTCATCTGTGGGACCAGCAGGCCAGCATCACACCCTAAAGAGATTCATCCACCAGAGTGATTTAAATGTAAATGAAGAAAATATCTAATTTTAAAAAGTTCCTAGCTGGGTGTGGTGGCACACGCCTTTAATCCCAGCACTCGGGAGGCAGAGGCAGGCAGATTTCTGAGTTTGAGGCCAGCCTGGTCTACAGAGTGAGTTCCAGGACAGCCAGGGCTACACAGAGAAACCCTGTCTCAAAAAACCAAAAAAAAAAGTTCCTATAGATCTACCAAGTTATACACACACACCATACCTACCACATGCACCTTCCCTAGCCAGTGAGAAACATGACAGAAATGTGGCAAATACTAACGTCAGAGGTGCTGTCATTTTCTGCTTCACTTTCTCAGTTGGACTTCATATGTAGCCCCATTTCCTCACCTCAAGACAACAACTCTGCAAACCAACCATGAGCTTCTCCACTCAGTTGTTGACCGAGTGTGTCAGAACTCCCCAGTCCTGTGCTCCTCCCCACAAGTCGTTTCAACCAGGATTAGAACCTCCAAACACACCTTACCCTGCCATCCAGAGGATGCTAAGCACTCGTGAGATGCAGAAAGCACACCTCTGTATAGCAAACCCTATTGTAGCCCAAAGTAGTACTTTGTCATTCTATAGGATACTACACGCTTATAACTCTACAGTGATTATATAATAAATATGTAATAAGCCCCAATTTATAAATAAGGACATGGAGGGATCGTTGCTATTTTTAAGATTTATTTAGTTTATATTATGTGAGCGTGTTGCTTGAATCTATGCACGTGTACCACAAACAGTGTCTCTTATCCTCTGTTACTGGAGCTACAAATAGTTGTAAGACACCCTATGGTTACTGGGAAGCAAATTCATGTACTTTCTGTTTCTTAAACAGCTACTGTAAACATGGCATTTGTTCTGTGTTTGGTTGATATAGGACATTCAGCTTTTGCTTTCCAGTGATAGAGATCAAACCTTACCCATGCTGTGCAAGAGTAACTCCTCCTCACCTGGGGATCCATCCCACATACAGACACCAAACCCAGACACTATTGCAGATGCCAAGAAGTACTTGCTGGCAGAAGCCGGATATAGCTGTCCCCTGAGAGGCTCTGTCAGAACATAACAAGTGCAGAGGCAGATGCTCGCAGTCAACCATTGGACTGAGCACGGGGTCCCCAATGAGGGAGTTAGGGAAAGGACTAAAAGAGCTAAAGTGGTTTTTAACCCCATAGGAAGAACAACAATACCAACCAACCAGACCCCCCCAAACAAAGAGTACACATGGAATGAACCATGGCTCCAGCCTCATATGTAGCAGAGGATGGCCTTGTCGGACATCAATAGGAGAAGAGGCCCTTGGTCCTGTGAAGGCTCAATGCCCCAGTGTAGGGGACTGCCAGGACAGTGAGGTGGGAGAGGATGGGGGAGTGGGGGAGTACCCTCATATAAGCAGGGGGAGGGGGAGGGAGTTTTCAGAGGGGAGTCAGGGAATATGTAAATGAATAAAATATCCAATAAACAAACAAGTAAAACCAGTAGAACCAGGACCAGGGGAAGAGATTATAGCTTAATAAGAAAAGACAGATTCCTCTAATTAGAAGAGAGAGAGAGAGAGAGAGTGAGAGAGAGAGAGAGAGAGAGAGAGAGAGAGAGAGAGAAACTCCTCCTGAGCAATCTTATTCTGCACTGCAGTTCATATTTGCTTCTTTGTTTTGAGTCAGAACCTCATAGCCTAGCTTCATGCCACTGAAATAGCCTTGGACTTCTGAATCTCCTGACTGTTTCCTGAATTACAGGCAGGTGTCACCATACCTAGTTCATGCAGTGCTGGGGAGCAAATCCTGGGCTTCATACATCCCAGGTCAGCATTCTTATCAATTGAGCTACATCCCCAATCCAACAGACATCTTTGAGTCTAATAATCCTCACAACAAAATCATGAATTACAATCATTTTACACATTAGAAGCTAAGACTCAGGTAAAATGGTGTGTTTGAATCAACTTCCCATAGCCATAGCAAATGTCGCCTGTGCCCTTTCTGTGTATCTGCAGAGGATACACAAAAATGAGGGCTGTATTAGCTCAAGTTTTACACCCAAATCCTTTTCAGAAACTTGGGAATCTAGGGAAGGATATAAGGAAATTTCATTTATAGATTAGTCGTCCTCTTCCTCTTCTTCTTCCTCTTCTTCTTCTTCTTCCTCTTCCTCTTCCTCCTCCTCCTCTTCTTCCTCTTCCTCTTCCTCTTCCTCTTCCTCTTCCTCCTCCTCTTCTTTCTTCTTCATTTAATTAGAAACTTGTAAGGTTTCATCCTTTCAATCCTACATTTATCCTGTGTTTTTACTGCTTTAGGAAAAGGAATAACCATGCCCAGGAATGGTCAGGGTGTACAGGAAAGAAGGAAAGGGTGCAATATCAGGGTTAAAGTTGACCCTGTCCACCACTTAAGTGTCCCAGGCACACAACAAACTAACTGGCATTTGGAAAAAGGCAAAATGAAGTGCTAGTGAAGAGGTACCCCAGACTATCCCAGCATTTGCAAATCAGTTCTTTGAAAAAGGGCAATTTCTTGTTATTTTCCTTCTCTAAAGTTGACAAGGCTTGGTGCCCTGATGAGTGAGTTCACGTGGCTTTCTCCTACCATGTGTACTGGGAAGGAAAGGATGCAGCCTTTGTTGGATTTTAGAGTTTGTGGTCCTCACTTGCACAGCAGTCTCCCCATACCCCTGATACTTTTAGAGATTTTTTTTCTTTACAACTCCAGTCATTTTCTTCCTTCCCATTATCCCACTCTGCAGGAAGAGGAACTGGAGTTGTAATTATTCATAGACCCTAGCAGTAATTTTATTTTATTTTATTCCATTTTAAGTTCTCTTGGTAATGTAACTTGCTTGGGGTTCTAACAGAAAAACACAGCTACTCATAGACTCTTGACAGAAGGACAGTTCTCCTTTATTTGAGGAAGGTTATCCTCTTTGACCTAGGGCACAGTTTTGGGGAAGGAAGAAGATAGCCAGCTAGGTCAGCTGAGTCACCCTAGTGGTCAAGGGAATGACAGATGTTGCGGCTAGATCACCCTTACATTCTTGGCAATGTAGTTTAAAGCAACAGTAATTGGGACTCACATCTCATATTACAAGTCCAAGAAGACTTTATGCTTGGACTTCCTAACTGATGAGGTCAGTTTATAATTATCAAGATCCAGGTTGAATGTCTCTTTTTGAGCAAGTTAAATGTGTTCTTCAAAAAGACTTGCATGGAACAACACATACATAGAAACACAGGCCAAGTTTCAAATCAGCCCAGGTTCTGCTATGAATTCTGAGCATCAGAACAGTTAAATCTTGCTATTTTTCTGTTTTCCTCTTGCTCAGCTCAATACAACCTCATATGATGTCAACTTGGGCAGTTTCAGCAAGTGCTGTGGGGCTACCTTTAGCAAAACCAGGCGCTAGAGGCAGAGAGGCTTTAAAGTAAGAAGGAGCCTGGTCTAGCACAGCCCATGGCTCCCTCACATTAGCACCTGCAGATCAACGTTATAATTTTATAAAAGCAATTGTGTTTCCCGGGTGACATCAGGAAGGAAGCAGGCTGAAAATACTCAGTGCCCATTTACACACAAGCATCCACATGAATAGCCATTCATGCATGGAAATACACGAGTGAAGCAGTCTAGGAGAGACTAGGTATCCGAGCAAAGAAAGAAATAGGGAGCCAGGCATTGAAGAGCTGGGGAGGAAGGACAGTTTCACAATCTGTGCTGTGCTGGAAGCACAGCCTGTGTCTTACCATCCCATTCCACAGAGAAAAGGTCACAACCTGTAGGACATGTTGCTTAGAACAGTGGGGAGAATAAATCAGACATTTGTGGATGTATTTTTTCTTAATAAAGGAAAATGGGGTGTGATTACTGGGTGACATAAAAGTCTAATCTTCCTTTATTTCAATACAAAAATCTCATTTTATGCATCATACTATGAGTGCTCTTCAGGAATAATATAATGTCCGGGGAGAATAAACAGAGACAAGTGTCCAAAATCAATTTATTCCATGCCAATGGGAAACAAATCCATAGTGGGTTCAAATGCATAAAGATTGAATGTGACAAAAAGAGCAGCTTTATTGGGAACACAATTTAAACTTTATCTCTCTTTCCAATTCTCTCATAAGTCAACACATGTCCTTTCCACTCTGAACCTACACTGTTCTTATAACCAATAACAAAAGATAAACACCTTTAATCTGTAAACAGTGAGGTCCTCCTTTTTATTTCTCCTGGAAAACCTGCAGATGAGACAAATCAAAATTCAGACTCTAAAAACATTTGGAAAATAAACCCTATTATATTAATAAATTTTACATAAAAATGGAGATTCATTTGTGAAAACAGCTGAAAAGCCTTAACTAAATTGTCTTTTTCCTATTAGAAATGCATATTAAAATGGAGAAAAAAATCCTACTTTCCCTCATTTCTCTATGACCTAATAGCATGTTGCTATTAAAGGGGAGAATCTCAATGTTTCTTCTTCTCCTTGGGAAGGCAACTGGTAGGTTTCTTAAACACAGAATTCGAGGACAAGGAACTACACTCAGCTACAGAATCCTTCTTCTACCCTGGTCAACTTGGCCAGTTTCAACAAGTGTTTTGTGGCTAACAGAAACATGAGCAGGGGAGAGGGAGCTTTCAATATGGAGCCTGGTCTAGCACAGCACACCTCTCATTCACATCAGCACGGGCAGCGCAATGATATACATTTATAAAAGCAATTGCACTCACAGGGTGACATGAGCAAAAAGGAAGGATGGAGCTCCCAGTACCCATTTCCACACGATCATCAAGAGGGATAATCATCTAAGGTGAAAATACTTTCAGAGTTAAGGATTCTAAGAGTGAGACTAATAAGCACCGAAGAAAACACAGAAATAGAAATAGAAACCCAGGCATTGAAGAATTAGGGCAAAGGTTTCACATTACAGGTCACTTCTCCACAAAGCCCAGGACAGAGAAAGAAACCCTTTGTGAGCTGAGAGGAGAAGAAACCCTGTGACTGACCTCAGTACAGATCCCAGCACCATTACAAACAATCTCACAGATCAGGTGAGCACCAGAGCCCCAGGTTCCAGGCTCTCCATAGCATCCAGAAGCCAGGATAGCCCCAGTTTCCAAGCCTACACACAGCAGCTTCTAGGCCAGCACCTAGAATCCTCACTGTAGAGCTGTTTTTGTGCCAGGCCATGGACCCAGGCACCAGTGTTCTCCCAGACCAAGATAAGATCCCAGAGACACAGGATTCTTACTCATTCCTTCAAATCCACACACCAGAAATACCCAATGTACTAAGTGCCTATCTAATCCCTTCAGAGTCAGAATCTACTACTATACCATTAGATCTGGCTCTAAGCCCACTTTGTAGACAGGGGAAAAAAATAAATCCAGTGGCCCATACACCAGACCAACCCACTTTAGGACTCTAACAGCAAGTCTCAGCAAGTCAGCCCATGGACTCCACCATCGAGGCCACTCAGAACCTCCGGGCAGACTCACAGATCAGAAGCATGTTCTGCTGGAGCCGGTTATGAGGTGAAAGGCACCTGCGTCTTCCGCTGCTCAGTCATCTGGGAAGGACCGCAACACAGAATCATGAACAATCGAGGAATTATTCAGACATAATTTAAGCTCCAGGACATTCCTAAAGGAACAAAACAAAGAACCAAAAGAAAAAAATTACACCAAAGCAAATCTATAAAGTACCTGGCAAGGAATTCAAAATAACTATCTGAAAGATTCCTCTCTTTCATAGGAAGTGAATGTAATTGAGAATGTGAAAGATCTATATACTGTACAAAGAAGCAGAGATAGTCTGTGTTCATAGATTGGAAGAATTAATATACTTTAATGCCTATTCTACCAAAGTTGTAATCTATAAATTTATTATTATTCCTATCAAAATCCAATAATATTTTTTACAGAAATAAAAAAAATCCTAAAACCATCATCAATTTGGCCATGGAACCATAAACTTCCCAAATGCCCAAAGCAATTTTGAGTAAAAACAATTGAACTGTAGTCATCAGCTGTGATTTTAAATTTTATTACAAAGATATAGCAATGAATATAGCATAGTGACTGTCATAAAAACGGATACCTAGACCAGTAGAAGAGAAAAATGAACTCCAAAATAAATCTATTTACTTAATTTGCTTTTGATGAAGTTGCCAATACTCAATAGGGAAGAAATAGTCCCTTTCCAAGTGTAGTTGGGAGCCAGGCATAGTGGTGTGTGCAGTAATGATAATGTTCCACAGGCTGCAACATGAGACTAACATTCATGGCTAAACATGAATAGCCATGTTTAACCCTATTTTTTAAAAACAATGAGAACAAAATTATAAATAAAATTTGAAATTGTATCAGAAACTGCAGATCTACATACATAAACATGTCACCAGGCATTTTCCTTTCATTGTATATAAATATTAACTCAAAATTGACTAAAACCTTAACTATAAGACCCGAAATGATAAAACTACTGGAGAGAAAAACAGGGGAAACCATTTCTTTGTTTATTTTTCTCTTTTTTCTTTCTTTCTTTGGTTTTGGTATATGTGTATGTGTGTGCATGCATACATTTATGGTGTGTGTGTGTGTGTGCATGTGTGCATGCGTGCATGTGTGTGTGTGTGTGTGTGTGTACTTCAAAGTCAATGTCAGATGAGCTCACTTCTCCCCCTCAGTTCTCATTGAAGCCGACGTTCATCAATTTGGCTAGATTAGCTGTCCAGCAAGGCCAAAGGATCTTCTCGTCTAAACCTCGTCAGCACTGTACCGCCATGCCTGGCTTTTTCCTTGGCTGCTGGACATCTTGATTCAGCCGTACATGCTTTTGTGACAGGCACTTCATTGAAATAGCCATATCCTACCCTAGAAATGTTTCTTACCATTATTCCAGGGAATTTTTTTTATATGATGACCCACAAAGCATAAGCAATGAGAGCAAGAATAGATAGATGGCAAGATAAAGGTACAAGGCAAAATGCAGCTTCACAGCATAAGAAACAGTCAGCAGAGATACCCATGAGGGCAGGAAGAGATGGCATGGCACTTAAGAGCACCCATCAGCTGATCTTGCAAAGGGCCAAGGTTCCATTCCAAGCACCCAAACAGTGGCTCGCAACTGTCTGTAACTCTAGTCCCAAGGGGTCTGAGGCCCTCTTCTAGTTTCAATGGGCACAAGACACACACACATGATGCACAAATACACAGGTAAACATACATGAACATAATAAGACCTGTGGAAGTGGCTCAATAAGTAAGAATGATTGCTGCGCCAGCATGAAGATCTGAGTTTGAATCCCCAGAACGCAAGAAAAATAGTACACATGGCCAGACACATTCATGCAAGCCCAGCACTGTAGTGGGCAGAGACAGGAAGACCACTGGATCCTGCTGGCCATCAGTTTGTCTCCAGAGAGAGACCATGAAACAAAGAAATAAGTTAGATAGTGAAAGATAAATCGGGAACACCCTAACATGTTCCTCTAGCCTCTGCCCACATATGAGCATGTGTCTTACACACAGATTACACAATACATCCATACAAATATAACTAAAAAAATTAAAATGAAAAAAAAAATTAAAATGGTAACTGATATGTGATGCATATCAACTAGCTTAATACTAATAATCATTTTGCAAGAAATATTTACACCAATAATCTCAGTATATATCTTAGATGTATGCAAGCTTTACAGATTGCATATAAGTAAAGAAGTGATAAGTAGATGATCTATGTTTCTATTGGGTGTAGTTTCCCTTCCATGTTTCTTCCATACTTCTTCAGACAAATGAATATGTATACATGAGTACTGAAGGTCATTGTGTCTAATGGGGATCTTCATCACTACTGTTATAGTTATTCAAAATGGCCAACTATGTAACTGCCACAGTTAGGGCTCTGTGGTTGTTTGAATAGGTACAACACACACACACACACACCATAGACTCATGTCTTTGAATGTTAGGCTCATGGGGAGTGGCAGTATATGGAGGTGTGGCCTTCTTGGAGTAGGTGTGGCCTTGTTGGAGGAAGTGTGTCATTGAGGGTCCCAGTCTTGAGGTCTTACATGCTCAAGCTAAGCCCAGTGTGATGCACAATCCCCTTCTGTTGCCTGCAGATCAAGATGTAGAACTCTCAGTTTCTCAGGCACCATGTCCACCTGCACACTGCCATGCTTCCTGCCATGATGATAATGGACTAAACCTCTGTTCCAATTAACTGTTTTCCTTTATAAGAGTTTCTGTGATCAATGTGTCTCTTCACAGCATTAGCAACCCTACCTAAGACAGGTTCTCTAGCATATGCAGCAGGCTTATTGGGAGGCTCTTTGGGATGATCGTGTGCTTCATGGGAAGGACTGGGCAGAGGGGTGGATGGACTGCCAGGCACCAGACAAATCCATTGCTCATGCACTGGGAACTTTGGGGCTAGGAGGATGCCTGGGAGGACTTCAGATAAATGTAAGGAATCAGACCTTTAATTCCATGGTGACAGCTAGCAGAGGGAGTGAATGCTGGAGATCAGGGTGCTTTCTTCAGCCAACAGCAATTCTTGGAGAAGGACTCTATCGACAGCCTTCAGTTGGCACTTTACAGTAGTTGTGGGAATGACAGCTGAGAGCTGGGTTTTGTCCAGCCAAGCAATGCACTTCATCAAGTGGGGCTGGGATGAAAGGCAGCCAGATGTACAAGGAAGATATTTCAATTCCAATCAAAAGAAAAGACAAAGAAGAAAACTTTGGCTTTATGCCTCTTAAAGCAAGGCAATACAAAAGATCCATTTAGATGTGACAAGAAGAGGGAAACGTTATTATCTAAAAATGTACATAAGCCATATACAACAGAGCTTTCCACATTCATAGTGTATTGCCTACCCTTCCTAAGGCAAGAAACTAAGCTCTGGATGCATTGATTAGGTGTAGCTGGAATAGTACAGAACATTTGAAACCAGCTTTGGTTTGTGTCTTTTGTGTCTCTAATGGTGAAACATTTTTTTCCTGTGTGCCATTAAGAACAAGATTAGCTGATGGGCACTGTGGTCATGGGGACTAAGAGGTTCCCCATTTGAGAGAGCATTACAAACTAAGAGGAAGATGCGGGAACTGAAAGGCCACTGGCTTTTAACATTCCTTATAATTTAGAAATTATACTAGATGCATTTTCCTGTTTTCAAAAACCCTTTTAAAATAATACTTATCAGGTGGCAAATACTGAAATAAACATCTTTAAAATATCCTAATCGTGTGTTTCGAATTTCAAAATAAGTTTACTATTTCCAGTGGCACAATGTTGTTTTCTCTTCATTTACAAATTCAATCTAGAGCATTCTTTTCAGAGGATTATGTAAGTCCTAGCAGGCCCTTCGCTGTGCTTGTCATCAGTGGGCACCTCACATGGAGCAGATGGTCAAGTGTAGTCACAGGCAATCTAGCAGTGCCAGGAAAGCCACTCAGTGAGCACAGCTAACTTCAAAGCTTCTGCAGGATGAAAGAAAAAAGGGCTTTAGATGATCTTCCAGCAAAAGATAGTCTTTGCTCTTCAGCCTTTGGGCACAACTTTCATGGAAAGTGGGGTATTGTAGAAACAGTACTAGCATCTAGTCTCATCTGAAGAGTCACTGGGAGCCAATAGCTGAGTGAGGCTGTGAAATGGATCATATCCTGTAGCAGGTTTGTGCCTCCCCATTCCCATCTCTACTGCATGGTCCTGGATGAAGACAGTAGTCAGCCACCCAGTCCTTCCCCATTTGCTCTTGCAATGACATGTAAGTGTGTTGTGTAATTCACTGACATATAAATGACTAGGAAACCAGAACAGGGCAGGGACAACCACCGGTGTATGTTCCAATCTACATCTTGAGCTAGTCACTTTATCTCTCAGTGTCCTCGTCCATAAAAATGAAGATAATACAACGCATCAAAATGCTTGTAAAGTTCCAGGTTGTGCCTGGAAAACATAGAACATGGAATAAACTATCAACCCAAGGCAGCTATCACTTGATTTATCACTGTCCCAGAGAATGTGGTCAAAGTTCAAGTACATTGTCATCCTCAAGAGATCATAGGTTCTTAGAAGGAGTGGTGGGATTGTGATGTTCTTCAGAACCATGGGAGGTGTTTTGACTGATGATATGGCATTTCTAATACAGTTGTGAATTACAGGGAACTGATTCTGAGAGTAACTGGCTCCTCCCTTTAACTTAAGTACTTATTAAGTGATAAATATCACATCATCTTTGGGACCAACACTAATCCTAATTTTAGGAAAGACTCCATCATGCTGACTATAGATAAGTGCCATTCACATCTTCATAGGACTCAAACTTTCTAGATGTATAAAAAAGAAAAATTTAAATAGCACAGAATGTCGGCAGGGAGATGTAAAAGACACTAGCTTTTCTGCATTAGCCTCTCAATCTGATGATCTGTATTGTATATTTGTATATTTTATACTGATTGTTTTACTTTTTTATAAATTATGTCACTGGTGTTATTTCAAATGTTTTCATTACAGCCCAAGTTATCATTGATTAAGCACCTTTCCAGTGGTTTATATTGAAGTTGGCTACATTTTCCCAGTAAGGATAGGATTTGGTGCCACACCATCTTATACACAAACTCACAAAGAGGAAAGGAATGTGGGATTGCGGCATGCTGCTAGCACAAAGCCCCTCACTTCAGGGCCATAAGATCCAGGCACTGAGTCCTAGGCACAGTATAGGTCTGATCAAGCCCAGGTCACCCAACTGCAGAGCAGGGGCTGCTCATTCAAAGACTCGTTTACTCGGTGGACATACCAGGACTCGATGCAGTGCTCTGTCATTAGAGGTGGCCTTTGGTGGGCTCTATCACTGCTCTCCAAGGACCAAGTAAAATAACTATCCAATGTGACTTTTTCCCCTTTATCTGGGGCCCCAGTTAAAGGGGTTCTCCCTGGGTAACATGACTGGTATTGGTTCTGGATGGAAGAAGCAACTTTGCCACAGCATCTACACATGAGTTGTCCATCTGCTAGCTGCATTTTCTCATCCTAAAAGTCTAGACCCCAAGGATGCACATTTCTCTATCCTGAGCAAGACTCTCAAAATTAGCATGGATCATAACAATTCTCTCTCTCTCACACACACACACAAAAGACAGCGTCATACTTAACAATTTCACAAGTCATGAGTCCCTGTGCATTTTACCTAGGCAAATTCAATTAAACGCAATGTGCAGAAAGTATGAGGGGGAACAACATAAATAGAGGGGCACATCTGGTAATCTAAAAATCAAACCTGTACTGTGAGTGCTTAAAGCAATCAAGCCTGAAACAGTAACTACATGTTCCACAGAACAGCAGAAAGAGAACATGAGTAATCCAAAGTTTTCTGACCACTGAAAAAGAAGTGAAAGACTTTGTCTAGACTTATAAGTGAGTGGGTGAAGTTGGTTGCATTCAAGGAAGAAATTGAAAAATTAATACCACGCTCTCAGAACTGATCACTGACAGTGCAGAGGAACACAAAGAACACATGAAAGGTACAAGAAGTAGAGCTTCCTGCTGACTTAACTTCTGTGCTAAGTCCTTCATGGCATCGCACACCATCTCCCTGTCGCGCCCGCTCTCGACCAGCAAGAACGACGCGACCACCAGTCCTTCTAACAGCAGTTTATTCAGTCCTGATTCTTCTTGTTTATATCTCCCCCGAACCCTGGGCCTCTCACTCCTTTTATACTCTCTCTCATCCGCAGGCCACGCCCCCTCGCCAGTCATGAGGCTTCAGCTAATCAGGGCAGCAGGGGCAAATCTCCACCAAATTGGATTCACCTGTATCCTGGTACACCTGCGCAGCACTCAAGATGTTTGTGTCTTATATGAGGAAGTCAGGTGCAAGTCATATGACTTAGCTGCAGTCCCTGGCGCCTTTGGGACTGCCGCCACACCTGCTCCCCACATCTCCCCTGCTCTACTTTGAGCATTTCTGGTACATTGTATGATGCAGAGATATGAATGATGACTTTAGGGGGCATCACAGGAATTCAAAATTGTTCCAGGCATATATTGGTTTTGCCAAAGAAACTTAAGAAAAAAGCTACCATTGATGTCCAAAAGAATTGATACAAGGTCTCAGCATCGTAAAATTCCTTGGAAGCCCAAAACTCCAAAAGAGAAGAGAAAAGGAATTCTACTGAGCATGAATGCAAGCTAAAATATGAACACACATAATCATATTTAATCCTTACCAAAGTCAATTAGATAGACTTTAATAGCCCAGTCTTTAACTTCTTAATTGGAAGAGCAACCAGTCTTCTAAAAATCATAGCCTTCTCTGCAGGACCCGTCCCAGTGTTTTATGTGAGGAAACTGAGATTCAGCTTACGGGGTAAGCTTTTCTAAGTCACATCATTAGGCATAAGATGATGATTCATGAGCTCACAGACAAAAAGCAAATACTCAAGTCTACCTGCCAGCTGAGCCGGGCCCAGCTCCCATTTTAAAGCAAAATTAGACACTGTTTATAAGAACAGCTCCAAAATTTGTGCAGTGACATTCTGATAATAGTCTCCTCAAGCAGAATGAAGTGGCATCGTCTTCAGTGCAGTTCTGAACCCAGGGAGGTGTCTCCCTAACCTCATCACTAGACCAGACGCCTTTCCACAGAGAAAAGGTAGCCCTCACAATTCTTGTGCTATTTGGAGAACCCCCAGAGTGGAACTAGAATCAATAATTAAGGCAACATTAAAATAAATATGTAAAAAATATAAATATGTATTGTAACCATGGATAGAATGTAGATCCATGATTTGTATATTTAAATACACAGTAAAATTCCCAAAGAGGAGTCATTATTATGTTATTTCTAATGGTAACTCTTTGTAGGAGATAGAATCAATATCTTCCCACCTATACTTCACAACATTCACATTGAAGTATTATAAAATAAACAGTATTTGATAGGCCCCAATGGAGGAGCTAGAGAAAGTAACCAAGGAGCTAAAGGGATCTGCAACCCTATAGGTGGAACAACAATATGAACTAACCAGTACCCTGGAGCTCTTGTCTTTAGCTGCATATGTATCAAAAGATGGCCTAGTCAGCCATCACTGGGAAGAGAGGCCCATTGGTCGTGCAAACTTTATCTGCAGGGGAATGCCAGGGCCAAGAAGTGGGAGTGGGTGGGTGGGGGAGTGGGTGGGAGAGTGGGTGGGGGGCTTTTGGGATAGCATTGGAAATGTAAATGAAATAAATATCTAATAATAAAAAGAAGAAGAATAGAAAAGAAGAGAAGAGAAGAGAAAAGAAAAGAAAAGTCAAGACTAATCAAACCTTGTATTTGCATAATGTTTAGAGTAGGTATCTCTTCCCATGAAGAAGATACATAATTCCAGAGCAGGATCTATACCCACAGAATTGCCTACAGTTCACAGAATGAAAAGTCTTTCTGCATTGGAAGCAGGGCAGCTGGGGCAGGTCAGACACTTCTTGGGTTTATTTTTCTGAACTGATCCTCTTTCATCTTTCTTTGTCCCACCTGTGGGTCAGCAGAAGCCATAGAGAACCCAGTTATCAAATACATCATTAAGATAAATGTATGGCCAAAAGCCTAGCTCATACAAAGAATATAGAAGAGACTAGATACAGAAAAATCCAGGCAGGGCAGGGCCAGCACAGCTAAGAATTATCCAGATTACCAAGGACACTAGAGCATGCTTGCATGAAGTCTTGGATTCAGTCACCAGCACTGGGGAAAAATAAGAACCAATTTCAGAGCAACTAAAGCATCGAGCTTAGCTCAGGCCAAACAACTGAACACTTTAAATACAGAGGGAATGAGATAATGAGTCATAGATACTATAGTGGTTTGATAGGAATGGCCCCCATAGACTCCTGTGTTTGAATGCTTGGTCATAGGGAATGGCACTATTGGGAGGTATGGCCTTGTTGGAGGAAGTGTGTCTTTATGGAGGTGGGCTTTGAGGTCATACATGCTCAAGCTATGCATGGTGTGGTGCACAGTCTCCCTCTGCTGCCTGCAGATCAAGATGTAGAACTCTCAGTTCCTTCTCTAGCACCATGTCTGCCTGCATGCTGTCATGCTTCCCACCATGATGATAATGGACTGAACCTCTGAACCTGTAAGACAGCTACAATTAAATATTTTCCTTTATAAGAGTTGCCTTGGTCATGGTGTCTCTTCACAGCAATAAAATACTAAGACGGGTTTCTTTAAAAGGCTTTTCCTTATACTTTAAAGGTTTCCAAAGCTAATTGGTCAGAAAACAGCCAGAGTAAGGTCAGAATAATGTTATCTTCTGCAGAGGGACACTGATAAAATGGATTTTGGAGGCAAAGAGATATGGGTTCCAGTCCAACTCTGTCATTCACTATGGGACCAAGGAGACCCACTTATGTGTTAAAGGGCCTCTATTTCCTTGTAAAATGGTAATAAAACACACACACACGCACACACACATTTTCCCAAGAAATACAAATAGCAAAAGAGAAATGCAAATTGTGTTCATTCAGTCAGCAGCCAAGCTGAGTCCAGACAAGACTCGCCATCTTTATCTTGCCTCAGCACACAATAAAGGAAGCTCACTGGCTTTCACATTAAACCACATTTCCCTCGTATTATCCCTTAGAGCTCTCAGTCCCAGCTTTGGACAGGACGGCTGCGGCTTAAGGGCATTCTGAGGAGTGCTTGAGGGTTAACCAAGAACAGATCTAGAGAGGGCTTTCTCTCTGGAGTTTTAGACAGTTAGTGCTCTCATCTTCTAACGTAATGATCCCTAGGAACCTCTAAGAAGATGCTTTTCGTGCCACAGTGGTGTCTATAAACTGTTATCCATACACCAAGTCCAGGATGTCATCACTTCAAATGATGCACGGAAAAATTTACCAAGAAAAATGTATTATTCACAAAAGTATAAAATACAGAAAAGTACATTAACCAATGCATTTTGTGCCATAAAATATTGCTGCTTCTTCTGTCAGAAAATTCACGGGTGATTAAACTCATGAAGTTCTCTGGTTAGCACACCAGGTGATCATTAGGCATTCCACAGTGAAGGGAATAATAAACTTCACTGCTACAAGAATCTGAAGGTAAAGGTTTATTCCCAAAAAGTAGGGTGTGCTTTCCTTTTGTGAGTAATGTGTCTGTAGCCATTAATCTAAATCTGGATTCAGTATATATTAATAAAACCCACCACGGGGGATTTATTGACCTAAATTGTGAACTCCTGAAATGATAATATGGAAAATGGCTGTGGCTAACCACAGTTCTGGCAGCTGGGGAGAAGGGACTGTTGGAACAGGGGCAGAATATAACAGAAGCAAAGGAACTGTTAGGAACGTGTGTTGTTAGTGGCAACACTGAAATGGTATGACACATTCCTGCATAGAACCCATGGAGAGAATTTTATACCTGAAGATGCCATGTCTGGAAAGACACAAAACCCCAAGCTGCTGAGGCATGAGGCAGGCCAACAGCAGCACAAGCCCATGTGAGCAAGACAAGGCAGCTGCTTGGTGAACTGGTCACTTCCAGCCACTGAAGTGGACATGTAACTAGAAGAGGACTTGTCTAACAGAAGGACCATATGGCCTGCTCTGTTATCCACTGGACAACCAGCAAGATGGAGCTGTGCACTGTTCCCCAATCATTATCCTTTTGGCGACTCTGTATCTTTGTGTGTGTGTGTGTGTGTGTGTGTGTGTGTGTGTGTGTGTGTGTGTATGTGTTTATTTTCTTCATTTATATTTCAAATGTCATCCCGAAAGTCCCCTATACCCTCCCCTTGCCCTGCTCCCCTACCCACCCACTCCCACTTCTTGGCCCTTGCGTTCCTCTGTACTGGGACATATAAAGTTTTCAAGACCAAGGGGTCTCTCTTCCCAAAGATGGCCGACTAGGCCATCTTCTGCTACATATGCAGCTAGAGACACGAGCTCTGGGGGTACTGGTTAGTCTTTATCTTTGGGTCTTGTACCATGTTCCAAGCAGAACAGAGAATGCCCAGAGTTCACCTGACCTTTTCATCGTCCATGTTATGGCTCATGTCCCTTTTCAGGAAGAGTGAATTTAGGGGACCTGCCCTTCATTCCAAAGTTTCAGTGGAGTAGTAAATCTCACATCTGTGTATTTTTCCCTAAGAGAAATAGTCTCATGTACAGAGAGATGTATGCCTAAGAAAATGTGTGCAGAGATGCAAAAGTTCAAAGCAAAAGATGTAGTCATAAGTGGGAAGGTGCAGGACTAGACTCTGCTTTGTCCACAGCCTTAAGTGGCAAGTAGCATTTGATCAGGATTAGTCCAGTTCATACCACTTAACCGGAAGTGGGAAATAGTGAACTGTTTATCAGCTAGATATGGCCAAGGCTCCTTTACCTACAGCTAAGAGAAAACAACATAAAATTCACAAAGTGAGGGACCTCCAAGGTTGTCCAACCCATGGTGATAAATCCAATATCAGGACCTGTTTTGTAGATTTCCTAAGATTTGACACACATCATCTTTTGTCCTTAAGACAGTTGCCCAGGATTTAGCTGCTTACCATGTATTCTGTCTTCACCACAATCCCACATTACAGATGAAGAAAAGGGGTAAGGAGATTTTAGAACTTACTTTAAAAGGACAAATTTTTTTGTCTACTTAGCCTTTGCAAAATATCTAGAATATGTCCCACAAGGGGAGAGTTACTCTTATTCATCCCGTATCTCTAGAGTCTACCCAGTCAGGATGTATCTGCTTAATGAATGAATGAGCCCATCATTATTGTGCTTATGTCCTCTTTAAAAATCAAAGAAAGTTTATCAAAATGAGGCATCTAAATCCTGCAGAAGGAATCAGCACAGTTTAGACTAATTATGTTTTTCTTCCAAATACTTGAAATACAAATACTTCCCACTGTTTAAAAAAAAAAGTATTGTTTTTTAAAAAGTAATTACACATTAATTTTAATGAGATCTTTCATCTGATCTTCTGGTGTACATTATCTTTATAATAATTGTCATAATGAAAAACTGCAGGGAGCCCCATGACAACAGAGAAGATGCTTTGACAAGAAAAGGCAGTTTCTGTCATTTTGTGATTCCGTTTACCCAAGAAGCAAGGGCAAAGAACTACAGGAAAAGATCAAAAAGAAAACAGAGCAAGACAAGAGACACCATTATTGTGGTGAGTCATTAATATTTTCTAGGTGGATAAAGTCAATAAATTGGGAGGCATGTCTGATACATCGTCCTCCCTTCTGCTTCTCTCACAGTCGTGGGCTCTCCTCCAGATTCCTTGCAAACTCATGTAGACACATCTTTTACCCCAGGACCACTCCCAAACCATGTCATTATTTGTTTCCTGAATACAACACACAGATAAAAGCCTATGTGTACTTTCGTTCTCCTTCTAAGTCCCCACTCACTTTATGTCTCAGATCACTGCTTTCCTGACTGTCCCCTTTTGGTGTCTCTGAAGATTACCATTCTATAATCTTTCACCACAGTTTTCAGCCTCTGGCACACCGGTCTCCAAAGATTTTCTTCTCCTTTTTTCTTAGACTAGATATCTGGCCTCCAAAGGGCCATAATATCTTCCAAGAGAGAAGATAGGTCAGACCTCAAATACTGTAGGAAGTTATAGAAGGGAAGAAGATAAATAAGATTACTGGCTTTGTGTTTAACCAGTGGATTTCAATCTTCCTAATGCTGCAACCCTTTAATACAGTTCCTCATTTTGTGGTGAACCCCAACCATAAAATTACTTTCATTGCTACTTCCTAACTGTAATGTTGCTAGTGTTGTATGTCTATAACAGGTGCTTTGCATCTCATTTCCCCAGCTCCTCTGCTAGAGCTGGTGACAAGTCAGGCTCTCTAACAATACACATGAACCACAACCTCTGTTAGCAGACTTAGAGTGCAGCTAGACCATTTTCCATCACATTATCACTGAACATACTTGGGTGGCTTTGGCTTGAATGGCATCTTGGAAAATATCTGGTCTGCTGGGACAGCCACCTTGTTGGTAGACACTTGTAACTGTCAGAAAGTTTTCTCTTATATTCAGGTTCCTTCCCACCTACAATAGTTACTGAATTGATCATAGTTCTATACAGCCATTAAGGAGTAAACAGTATTGTTATACCTCAAGGAAAACAGTAATGAAACTAGTGTTTCTCCATGGTGGACATTGCCCTCATCAAGGAACATGGTAAAAGACTTCATGTGATGGAGTTATACTCATAGCACAGAGAGGCAGGAGTCATTGTCACTAAAGGCTGCTGTGGGCAAAAAATGCTGAGGTAGCAAGCACATCGACTGGGTTCATAATGGACAATCAATTTGGTTGATGAATGGATTGGACAGGTCTTAGGCAGCTTGCTGTCTAAATGTGATTCTGCTAATCACAACGCCTGATTACTTCTGATTGATCATGACACAAAACCCAGATGTGGAAATTCACCCAAGGCGGTTAATAACTAATTTTTTGCAATCTGGAGAAGAACTCCAGGCTCAGCAAGCCTTGGGCCACTGTTTCACACTTCTGAGTGTGCCCTGGGGAGCTGCTGATTTGGACTTGTAAGATCCTGATTGCTGAGTAGTCCCATCAGTCAAGGTTGTGTAACAGGGCAAGGTGTAGATAACAAATTACAGACTTGTATCCAACTTAGAAAAGCTCAGTCCTTACAATGATCATAAGAATAATGGGAAAAGACTATTAATGAAAATGCTTAGGAAGGACTTCACTATTGTCAGCATACAGTGCTTTTAACTCAGACTCCCCTGACACTCCTCATATGAGTAGAAACTCACAGAAGTTAATGAAACATCAATAAATACCAGACTTGACCCCAGAGTTCAGGAGTAAGTCTAGAAGCAAAAATGAAAAATGATAGCATTTCCTCTGTGCCCTTAAGGTCTTTGCATTTCCCCTATATACAAATTGCATCTCAGTCATAATGGTTTGGGGCAAAAAGGATGGCTCAGCAGGCAAATGTGCTTGCTTCTAAGACGAAAATCCGAGTTTGATCCCTGAGCTCTACAGAGTAGAAGGGAACAGTCTCCCAGCTTGTCCTTTGATCTCTACTCCTGCATTACGGCATGAGTGTGTCCACACCCCGTACACATATAAAGTAATAAATTAATTAACACACACAAAGCAATAAATTAATTTAAAAAACACGCCTTGACAACAGCCATAAGGAACTGATAGAAGGCCTTGTATGTGCACATGGCACATCCATCTCCGCTGCTCTTCCTCCTCTGGACCCTGTGGACCACTTTTGTGGAGGTCAGAGGGCAACTTT
The DNA here is from genome assembly GCF_000001635.26 of Mus musculus. Classification (NCBI taxonomy): domain Eukaryota; kingdom Metazoa; phylum Chordata; class Mammalia; order Rodentia; family Muridae; genus Mus; species Mus musculus. The sequence goes on from NC_000069.6 coordinate 82,810,163, forward strand.
CAGGCGATGATTCTCCCCTTCCACCTTGATACAGGGCACGATGTTTCTGTTGTTGTACCTTATACTACAGTATATCTGGCCTGTGGGCCTCCAGGAGAGTCTCCTGTCTCCACCTGTCACGTCCCCCACAGGAGCACTGGTGTTACCATTGAAAATCACTGCATCAGGCTTGTCTGTGAGTTCAGGAATAGAACTCGGTTTACCAGGCTTAAGCGGTGAGTATTTATATCTGCTGAGCCAACTCACTAGCCTGAACTTTGAGGTTGTCTTTTGTTTTTGACAAGATCTACCTCAGAGTCCCAGGTTGCTCTCTATTTATTATGTTGCTCAGGCCTCACCAAAGCCTTCAAGCTTCAGCTCTCAAGTGCTGGGATTACAGATGTGAGTCACCACATACAATAAACATATTACAGTGTAAGTCAGAGAACAGAGATGGCACCCAGGTTAGGCTTTGACTCAAAGTCTTTTCAGAGACGGCTGGTGTTTGATCACATGCTTGTTCCAGTGAGGAAGAGTATAACCAAACACATAGAAAGAGAAGCTTCCAGGAGAAAAATAGAGCTGAACTCTTTGGGAGAACACAGAAGGCAGGACTGCACGTAGCTGCTTCCCCTAATGAAAGTGGAAGGAAAGCAGCTAAGAAAAGCTTGCGTGTGTTGGGATGTTTGGTAGGTACAAGTCACAGTGTTCTGCTCTGATGCCCCATGTTATCAATGAAGCACACACAAATGCTATCTGCTAAGAGCAGGCAGGTGCAACAGCTCGCTAGGCTGGGGATGAGCTCCCACACCTCTGTTTACAGCTAAGAACTTTGATCCGGAGTTTTCCTGGAAGAAGCCACTGACAGACTAAAAGGAAGAGAAGTAGAGGGTGTTGTTGCTTTCTTTATAGCTAAAAGATGGAAGGATTAAAGGGACTCCTGAGACTCATTTTAGGCTTTTCTCTCAGTAAAAGACACCATTTAAAAATATTTTATCTGGTATATCAACATCCCATCCCATCAGGACACAAAAAACTGTGGCTCAGAACCCAGATTCCCTAGAGATGTGGCAAATAATAGCTGACTGGGCATCTCCTGGGCTGGAACTCTTCTTTAGGACTAAGAATGACCATAATATAAACACTGGGCACAAAACAGTGAGGCACACTTCCAACCCTCCTGCATCTTCTCTGTTTCAGCATCCACAGGTGGGCGAGAACCAGGATGCTGTCCCTGCGTATCTCTTCTAATAGATAGTATCATCAAAGCCCCTAGTAAAAAGAAAGTGAAAACAAGAATGCAAAGCCAGGCACGGTGGCACATGCCTATAACCCTTGCAGGACAGGCAAAAGGATCAAGAATTGAAGGCTAACTTTGACTATACAGGATGTTTATGACCAGCTTGGCCTATAAGTGGGAACTATTGCAAAAAACAAACAAAGATCACAGAAACAAGAGCAAATGGGACAGATGGAAGGATCTGTCTCTACCTGTTTCAGAATCTGCAGTGCAACCTCCCCATGCTTTCCTGGGTCAGAGGTTCTCATTATTTTAGTAATAATGAACGGATTCTCTTCCACAGCTGGTGTGCAAGGGGGAGCAATCAGACACATGGGTTGATGGTGAGACACTCCTGGACTTACTCACTGGGCAAATGTAAAAGATTCTCATCAGAACATGAGTCTCACATCTGAAGTTCTGAATAATCTGCCTAGTTAAAAAATGCAAGTAGGTATTATAAGAGAGGGTTAAGATTTCCATTGTGCCTCTTGCTCTTGCTCTTGTTTTATGAGCCAGAGTCCCACTGGGTTAGCCTGGAAATCTTGATTTTCTTACCTCAGCTGCCGGGTGCTTGGATTACAAGTCATAGTGAGTCAAAGTTGAATGGTGTTCAACAACTCCAAGGTCATGCTGACAGGAACCCAGAGATTTATTTAAAGGCTCAGTTGGGGCCAACGATTTGCCATGGAAAATGCTGCCTGTGATTCTTTTATAAGAATCTGGAGCCCCGTGGCTCCAGAGCAATGACTGTGGCTCTGGGCATGCTAACACAAAGTCTGTTCCTTCCTAAAGCTCCAGTCAAATTTCTCAGGTGGAACTACTGAAGAGCTCAACAGCTCTCAGTGAGCAGAAATGGGCAATCTTTGCAGAATTGCCTATTAGCCTCAGTTGTGCCTGAACAATAAAGAAGATGGTAGCAACGGCCGACAGCCCACATCTGATCAAGGATGTGTCATACTAGTTCCTCTTTGTAGGCAAAGGGAACGTGTATCCCTTTAGTGCTCTTTCCCTGTTAGTGCTTTGAAAATCCCATTTTACTCTGAAATAATATAGTAACTTATATGGGTTTATAATAAAATACTTAAGTATAGGTTTTTCTCTAAAAACATAGAGCTTTTACTTCTCTCCCTGACAAAGAAGACTGTATAACTGGCTGTTCAGCTACCACCCTCACCATTAGGTATATATACTTGTGTTCAATTCATAATGGCTAAAAAGTGTAAGCATATTGCATATGATTTCTTCCTGTGTGGGCTTATTTGTTTCCTACTGCAAACTAACAGAGTCCGGTGTAATTGGAGTCACTGCTGAAAGAGATACAGGGCTATAGCCCTGTATGTCACTAATGTGCTCTGTGACCTAGAGCAGATGACTCACTCTCTCTGGGCTCCAGGTTCTTTCACTAATCAAATACAGATCTCTTCAACTCTCTGCTGCTTCCACCATGCATCACCTGGTCTACTGCAGGAGGTTACAGGTCCTGAAGCTCCGTTCTCAGTCCAATTGTTGCCCAAACCTAAGCTCTCATGGATCCCATCTTCAGCATTTCCTGACAGAACACAACACCCAAGCTTCCCTTTAGGATCAGGAAGCCCTTCTAACTGCTCTCAGTTCACTTCACTTGAAAAATCCTAAGGATGTAGGTCTCACCTGCCATCTCCTAGGATATAGGTCCCACCTGGCATCTCCTGGAATGTAGGTCTCATCTGGGATCTTCCAGGAAGTAGGTCTGACCTGGCTGGCATCTCCTAGGATATAGGTCTGGCCTGGGATATCCTGGGGTGTAGGTCTGACCTGGGATATCCTGGGGTGTAGATCTGGCCTGGGATATCCTGGGGTGTAGGTCTGACCTGGGATATGCTGGGGTGTAGGTCTGACCTGGGATATCCAGGGTGTAGGTCTGGCCTGGGATATCCTGGGGTGTAGGTCTGGCCTGGGATGGGATCTCCTTGGATGTAGATCCAACCTGCAATCTCCTTTCCCTTCACCTTTGAAATAGTTATTCACTCCTTAGATTCTATTTTCCTACACACCTATAAATTGAACCAGGATAATTTCATAGAATATTTTCTAATCTATTTTTTTAAAAATTTTATTAGATATTTTCTTTATTTACATTTCCTAGTTTCCACTCCAAAAATCCCCTATCCCTTCCCCACTCCCCCTGCTCCCTAACCTACCCACTCCTGTTCCCAGTCCTGGAATTCCCCTATACTGGTGCATAGAACCGTCACAGGACCTAGGGTCTCTCCTCCCGTTGATGACTGACTAGGCCATCCTCTGCTACATATACAGCTAGAACAAGTTTCCACCATGTGTTTTCTTTGTCTAATCTATTTTCTAAGGTACAGTCTTTATTTGGACTTTGTATTTCTCCCTAGGGCAACAGGAAAATCGTTTTTTTTGTTTGTTTGTTTGTTTGTTTGTTTAATTTTCCTTTCCTCTCCTCTTGCCTCTGAACTTCCTGATGGGAAAATCATTGCTACAAAGTAACTGAACAGCACGACTTTATGAACATAGTCCTTCCTTTTAGTTCTGAGACACAGGAAGTAATTTCTAACTATGACATAACTTAATAATATTGTGTATTTATAAAATATGATAAACTATAAAACATTTGTGCTAATATAAGGAAGTATCTGTCAGTTTTAAAATCATAGGTAAATATGTACTACTGAATTTTATTTCCTGTGCCTGAATGGTAAAGGCAACAGCAGTTTGTATAAACAACAACAAAACTGAGTATCAAAGATGCATTTAATATTGCTTTGCTTTAAATAAAACCAGAATAATCTTTAAAAAGGAAACATTTGAGTCATTTCCGAAGCATTTGATTTATGTAGGAGTTCTGACTTGATTTATGGCTGTTAAGCAGAAAAGAAAGATAAATAACAGAGAAACAGTACATTGCTGCTTTAATAAAAATGTATGAACTACTTTCCATATTAATCACCTATTTCATGGACCAATGACCCTGAAAACAATAGCTAAAATATTCAATTATTAAAATGCAGCAAAAAAAAAAATTTCATTCAATGTTGTTTTTCTTCTTCCCAAGTTTGTTTGGTTTTGGTTTTGGTTTGTTTGGGGCCCATCACTGAGCACACCCTGGCCAATTAGCATGCTTTAAAAAGGCCTGTTTGTATATGCTAAGCCTAATAAATCAGGCATCCTATGCTATTAGGTTTATGAATCTTGTGTAAAAATGATTGGGTTCTTCATTTACATGCTTATATTCCCCATGAACCAATGCAATTAACCTGTATAGGCATGATGGAATTCACTCAGTATGCATGTGTTGAGAGTCACTATGTGCCTGTGTTATTCTGAATTTTGAGTGTGACAGAGAATAGCATGGAGCAATACTAACTCCTGGGAAGCCCACACTCTATTGAGAGAGACAGAAAATAAATTGATACTAAGATGATTTTGCAAAATGATAAACACTATGGAGAAATGAAAGGGGGTGGTGTAGAAGGGAGAACAAGGAGCGGTTTCCTACTAGAAACTGTTAGTCACATGACAAGAGTCAGCCATGCGGATATCTGAGAGAACATCACTGACTTAAGAAACAGAGGCTGGGTTACCTCACTCAGGATGATATTTTCTACATCTATCCATTTGCCTGAAAAAAATCATGATGTCCTTGTTTTTTAATGGCTGAGTAGTATTCCATTGTGTAGATGTACCATATTTTCTGTATCCATCCTTTAGTTGAGAGGCATCTAGGTTGTTTCCAGTTTCTGGCCATTATGAATAAAGCTGCTATGAACATAGTTGAGCAAGTGTCCCTGTGGGATGGTGGAGCACCTTTTGGGTATATGCCCAGGATTGATACAGTTGGGTCTAGAGGTAGACTATTCCAAATCTTCAGAGAAACCTCCTAATTGATTTCCAAGGAGGTTGTACAAGTTGGCACTCCCACCAGCAATGGAGGGCTGTTCCTTTGCTCTGCATCCTCCCTGTCCTTTGTGGTTTTAATCTTAGCCATTCTGATGAGTGAAATATAAGAGTCGGTTTGATTTGCATTTCCCTGATGACTAAGGATGTTGAATATTGCTTTTTTTTTAATTATAAAATGTCTTTATCTTTGTTCTGCTTATAGATGAGGTGTCAAATTTAAATAGTGGTTTAATAATTATTTTTTACACTCTACATTTTATTCCCTCCCCCATCCACCCTCTGGCTGTTCCACATCCCATACCTCCTCCCCAGCCCACCTTGTCTCCACATGGATTTCCCCACCTCCCACCCCACCTGGCCTCTAAACTCCCTGGGGCCTCCAGTCTCTTGAGCGTTAGGTGCATCATCACTGAATGAACACAGACCGGAAGCCCTCTACTGTGTGTGCCTGACACTATTGCTGAGGCTATAGAACACTCGTAAAAAGGGACCTAGCATGACTGCACTCTGGAAGACCCAACAAGCAACTGAAAGAGTCAGATGCAGATATTTGCACCCAACCAATAGACAGAAGCAGCTGACCCCTGTTGTTGAATTAGGAAAGAATAAAAGAAGCTGAGCAGAAGGAAGATCCTGTAGAATATTTCTTTAAGTCTTTTTAGCCATTCAAGATTCCTCTGTTGAAAATTCTTGGTGTATACCTATACCCCATTTTTTAATTGGGTTGCTTGGACTGTCATTATCTAACTTCTTGAGTTCTTGATATATTTCTAATATTAGCCCTCTATCAGATGTAGAGGTAGTAAAGATCTTTTCTCAATCTATTGGCTGTAGTTTTGTCCTGATGATGGTGTCCTTGGCTTACAGAAGCTTTTCAGTTTCATGAGGTTCCATTTATTAATTGTTTACCTTAGCCTGAGCCATTGGTGTACTGTTCAGGAAGTGCCTCCCCATACCAATGCATTCAACGGTGTTTTTCACTTTCTCTTCTATGAGATCAAGTGTGTCTGGTTTTATGTTGAGGTCTTTCATCCATCTGGAATTGAGTTTTGTGCAGGGTGATAAAAATGGATCTGTTTGCATGCTTCTACGTGCAGACATTCACATAGACCAGGACCATTTGTTGAAGATGCTCTCCCTATTCCATTTGGCTTCTTTGTCTAAAATCAAGTGTCCATAGGTGAGGTTACCCGGACTTAAAAGGCCATGCATGGTATGTACTCAGTTATAAATAGATATTGGCCATAAATTACAAGATAACCAGACTATAATCAACAGGCCCAAAGAAACCAAATAACAAGGAGAGCACAAGGGTGAGTGGTTGAATCTTTCTCAGAAGGGGAAACAAAAGAGATATGGGGTTTGACATCCAGAGGGGCTTCCCAATGCATGGAGGACTTACATGAGGGGGTACAGGGAGGAGTGAAGGGCTGATATTCGGGTGTAAAGCAGTGTGGAGCCTGTAGCCAGGGGACCTCAGGAAAGGAGCCTGATGACTCTGTGTGTTGACCATACTAAGGGAGTTTCAATTTTGTTGGAATTTGTTTGGGTTTTGTTTTGTTTGGACTGAATCACTAAGCATACCCTGGCTTGTTACCACACTTTTAAAATGATTGTTTGTATATGCAAGACCTAGTAAAACAGGTATCCTATGCTAAACAACCTTAATCAAGAGCATATAATCTATCTGTGTTGTTGACAAAGAACATTTTGAATATTGAAAGGAAAGAAGATTGAAGGGGGAAAAGCAGGAATAAAAACAATTCCAAGGCTAGCTTCAGATGAGCTGAATAGAAGCCGTGGGCACAGTGAGATGCTGTCAGATCGGGGCTCTCTGCTAGCCTGGGATGAGTCAGATCTAAGGTTACCAGCATAACTGTTAAGTGAATAATGATGTGCTTTGCTGAGAAGATTATGAAAGGATATGATTTCGGAAAGGGGGATATCAAGGATTGTACTTTTGGTAGGCAGAGCTTCATGGAGTTATTAGACAGCCAAAGGGAAAAGTGATCAATCAGCCAAAACTATGAGAATTGCACTCTAAGAGTACATATGATTGACAGCTCATTTAAGACCATGTATACTACTTTGCCACAGATATTTAACTGTGTTCCCATTGTTTTCTGTTAATCTCCTCCCAACACCACTAGCAGAATCTCTTCAGAGAAAGGCCCAGCTGTTTCTTTACTACATTCATCTCCTCCCACCAATGACACTAGGTAACAGTGATTAACCACAAATTCTTTTGGCTTCTTGAAATAGAGACATGTCTTCATTGTCACTGATAAATGAATTTGAGTCTCCTGCTGTGCTTATCAACTCACCTTGATTAACTCCTTGCTGGTTTTTAGGGCATCTCTCCCTTTACCCACAACAGAGCGAGCAGACAGCACAACTGGGACAGCATGCACAAGACTTGCTCAAGTTCCTGACAGACAACATCCCAGCATGGAGCATGGAAGGTAAACATGCAATCCCACCCCTAGCTAAGCAGCTACTGGCCTCTGATAGCTTCTGAGCAGAGGGAGGGTCAGATTCTTCAAGTATGTGACCCCTGATAGGTCAACCACAGGCCAGGGCAGGCCCCACTCCCAAGGACAAGCAGTAGGAGAAATCTCAAAATTGGATGGGAAAGGATGGGAGAGTGGAAAGGGTAGTTACAAAGGAGTTGTGGAGGTATGGATGTGTTCAAAATATACCGTATAAAATTCTTAAATAATAAATAAAATATTATTTTAAAACATAGAGTGTGTTTATATTATCACTACTTACCACAGAACTTAAACTGTATCAAAGTTAAATAAATACTAGTAGAATTAATGAATCAATGACAATATAGTTATATGTATTTTAAAATCAAGTTTATTATCATGCAAATCAACCATTTTTCACAGGTCAAGCTGCACAAACGTGTGTACTTAATTAGGTAAATAAGGTGTGTGATGCTCATTGGGTAAATGATGGTCGGTCACTGGGTATACTGCTTACCTCTGGCTTCCACAATCTGAAGCTTAAGTGAGCAAACGCAGCTTCCCTCCAAAACGACAGCTTTCTATAAACAACTGGAAACGGAGACTTTAAACCTACCTGAAAGCTCAGATGCGTAGAGAAACATGAAAGGGCTAGAAAGCCAGGTCTGGACCCACGCTGACCTTGCCCTTCTTGTCTCTGGTAGATGACTTATGTGATCACACTTCAGTCCTCAGTAAAACATGAGAAAAGGGAAGGCTGAACAGCATGGCTCTTGAGCAATAGGATTCAAACCCCTCTGGTGACAGAGCAAGTGAGAACATGTCATCCTGCCTCTCCAGCATTGCTTAAAGAGGCGGGCAGATGTGAGAGACCGAGGACCATCTGTGGAGCTGATTGGTGTGTGGTGTGAAAGGTGGGAATGAATCTGGGCAGCAGCGAGGACAGACTTGGTGCATTCCTCTGACAAACCGATGGTTTTCTTTCCTTGGAGGTAAACCCTCTGTTTACATGGCCCCTGCTTTCCCAGCGTATACCTCTGTTCATAGTTCCTTTCTCCGCACTGTGAGAATAACATCTGGCCCAAGCAGTTTTGAAAGAGAATCATTTATTTAGCTCACAGTTTCAGATGTCTGTGGCCAGGAAGGGCTCAGCATAACGGCACACACCATACATAGGAGGAAATATCCTGTTTCAAACGTGTGACTCATTGAGATGATCCGCTATGAATTTACCCAAATCAACCATCCCACATAGGCTGTTAGCCCATGACAAGCCAGCGGGGCTTGAGTCTTTTAAAATTCTACTGCATAAGATTCCTCCTTGAAAATAAAACTGAGCCTGTTATGGTGAAGTACATTCATAATCTCGGGGCTTGGGAAAGGAAGGCGAAGGATTAAGAATTCAAGGCCGTATCAAAAGATGGCCTAGTCGGCCATCACTGCAAAGAGAGGCCCTTTGGACTTGCAAACTTTATATGCCCCAGTACAGGGGAACGCCAGGGCCAAAACGGGGAGTGGGTGGGTAGGGGATTGTGGGTGGGGGTGGGTATGGGGGACTTTTGGGATAGCATTAGAAATGTAAACGAGGAAAATACCTAAAAAAAAAAAAAAAAAAAAAAAAAAGAATTCAAGACCAACCTCTGGTAAATATTGAGTTTCCAAGTGATCCTGGGCTATATATACACGACTTTGTTACAAAATAAATAAATAAATAAATAAATAAATAAATAAATAAATAAATAAATAAAATAATTATACATATTTAGAATTAAGCTGATTTTGAAATGTAAGAACAAGTAAGTAATAAAATACTTCAACAATAAGGACCTGCTCTTCTTCAGTTTTTATGTTCACAGCCCTGAGTGAATGGATAGATAAGTGAATGAACAGTCTAGTCTACACTAAATCCTGCTGCCTTTTAGATTAGAGTTTAAGAATTACTTTTAAAAAGGCAGAAGCAAGAGACTGAAGGGATTTTATTTTGCCCTTTTAGGTATGGAATGTATTTACAACTGGATCTTGCTTAGACGGGAAATGCCTTCACCTGTGCAGAGACCGTTTTAGAATCCCATAGAAATGGCCTTGCATGAATCACCAGGCTTCGCTTCCACCTAGACTGCTGCAGCCCAGGAAGAGCTGTAAGTGGTACCAGTGAGCAGAGGCATAGCTTTTTTTTGTTTTGTTTTTGTTTTTTTGGGGTTTTGTTTGTTTGTTTTTACTGGAATTGAACAACCTTGTATTCCTGGAATTGCTAGAAAAAAATTTTTTGGATTGGATTTTATTTTAAAGCAAAAGCAAGAAGAACATCATAGGCAGAGGCAGAAAGAGCAGAAATCATGTAAGACAGACAGCGGAGCTGGAGAGAACCAGACACGGCAATCACTGGAAAGTGGCTTTTCATAAAACCAAGAACAGAAGGCATTTAGCATATGCAATTCACTAAAACTTCTTGTTTTAAGTTTCCATAGCTTTGCCCATTTGTGGTCATTGATCAATATTTATTTCAATTATATCTATTTAATGCTTACAATGGGCCACAGTGCAAGGCTTTGGGCATACCAAAGGCTCATAAATAAGACAGGCAGATATTTGATACAACATAATGAAAAATAAAGGCTCACATTGTCTTCTCCCATTTGTTATGTAACCTCATTAAACTATATTTCATTATATATTGCCAGAATATACCATGTTCATAAACATAGATTTTAATTTTCAGCTAGCAACTGATACGTAATCTATAGGTGACTAATATGAAAAGCAGCACAATTTTTGACTGAGTAACTTGAATGAAGGGCTACACATTCTCTGCAGTCCCTTATTTTCAAAATAATAAGAGCACTCCATATGCTGCAAATCTGAGACCAGAGGAGCAAAAGCAGAGAGAAATAAGACTCCACTTCCAAAAGCTAATGGGCCTTGTCAAAGAAGAAGAAACAAGTGTAAAATCAAATTCTAGTAAGCTTGGACATTTCCTACCTCAAAACAGAATTATCAGAAAATAAATAGTACAAGTGTCCCTTTTAGTTTAGATCCCCTTGGGCCCAGGTTAAAGGCTTGGTCACAAGCACTTTTAGAAGGTGGGGGTGGGGCACACTGGGAAGAGTCAAATAATTAAAGGAGCCCTAAAAACAATGTTGAGTCTCCTCTCTTTCTTCCTGGCTCCCATTAGGTGGGCGCTTTCTCCACCACACACTTCCCATCACAGTGTTCAAGCTCAAAACCAAAGCCAACTAGCCATGGGCTGCAACTTCTGGAACTGTAAACAGAGCAAGCCATGACAAAAATCAGACTACTGAAAGAAGTAAATAAAACAGAAGCAAGAAAGACAATGAGGAGAAAATTGTGTATTTGATCTATAAATAATTCTATTAATGTTTGTCTACATATATGTATATGTGCTGTGTGCAGGATGTACCCACACAGGCCAGAAGAAATGTCCAGTACCTATGGACAGTAATGAGCTCCCATTTGGCTGCTGAGTACCAAACCCAGATCTTCTTTCAGAGCAGCGAGGTTCTTAACTGTGCTGCCATCTTTTCAAATACCAGCCTGCAGGGGCTTTAAATGTCCATTTTACTGTGCATCCTTCCAAGGAGTTAGCAGCATTGCTACCTAGCAGAATCGTCTAAGACCAGTTTTCTATGCTGCCTACTTTAAAATTCTGATAACAGTGACAGAACTAGATACACCTCCATTTTATCCACTACCAAGAGACCTACACTAAATAGGGAAATCTAACAAACTCCTGCTGGAGATTAGACACAGCCACAGACCTCTTGTGTGATGATGGGAAAGCCTTCTTGCTTCCCTCCATATTTGACGATAACAAATGTTATCAAGAGGATGGGAGCCAGAAGGTGGTGCTATCAGTATTGGTGACAGACTTACTAGACAGAGTAATAATGAGAGAAAGCCCCGGGGATATAACTGTCTAAAGTGGTTTAGAGAGAGGATGATCTCTTGTGTAAGCTGCCAACTGACACATCTGTATCATTGGAGGGGTGAACTTTCTGAGTTAAGACTTGGCCTACAATTCCATCCAAGAGACCAGAATCTCTAAAGCAAGCCCATGCTTGATGAGCCTGGGGGGTGCATTATGAAATTGTGACAGGAGAGAATTTCTCTAAAAGCATTTGTCTTACTTCGACAAGTCCACTGCATTCAGTGATGCAGCTGGAGAGTCAATCATCTGCTAGGATGCTACACAACTGATACGAGGGAAAGACTACGTGACTGATATCACCTCTTTACAATGGCACTGGAACCACTATTGTCACTGCCCGCGTGCTTAACCAGAGTTGCCTTTTGGTGCCTATTACTATAGAAGTAATTATAATGTTACAACAGTTAAATTTCAGATATTTGGGAGAATATCAGTTTTTTATTTCTTGCTAAAATGGTGAGTTTTATTTCAAAATGTTACCAAATTTTTTCCTCTCTGCTAAAGAAAATGTAATGAGCATCCCAGTCTCCGTGGGTCTTGTTTAAGGAGGCTTCAGTGATGTCTATAAAGTACTCCATCCTCCTTCCAGATTCATACATTGTGAAACATGGACAGCTGCTCTCTGAGCATGTGTTTCAAGGTTCCATTGAGAGGCTGAAAATGTGTTCCACATCCTGATTCTTACATAATTGTAATTATTTTGTTCTTACCATCCATTCATGCCATCGTGTCAAAGGGCAGCTTCAAACTGCTTTAAAGTCAGTCCATAGTAGTAGCTCTCCATCTCTGTAACTGCCCCGTCCCTTCACTTGAGTGGATATTAGGTCACCTCCACCTCTCTGCTACCATAAACGTTACTCAACATTTATGGATTTCATTATGCACCTGTGTGAGAATTTCCCGGTTTCATCTTCTTTTAACTACCCATTAACGTTATTGTGTTTCTGGTTCATCTGTTCTCAGGAAATCCTTTTTATTCTAATTGTCTTTTCCTGGTTGGTTTTAGATTTTTCGAATAACTTCATACAATGTGTTATTCTAATTACAATGTCAAGGTTTTAAATCAAATGCAGGATATAACTATTATTTTTTTAGGATCCTAAAGGAATGATTAATACCTCTTGTGCTGGTTAGTTTAAATGTTGCCATGGCACAACATAAAATCAATCACCTGGGGGAAGATGCTTAACTGTAAAACTACTTATATCATGTTGGCCTGTGCCCATGTCTGTCTGGGTTATCTTTATTGTTAATTGGAGTGGGCAGATCCACCATGGGTGTGGGTGGTGCCGATTGCTGGGCTGGGTCTTGAGCAGTCTGGGAGTGAAGAAAGCTGGCTGAGCAAAGCGACAGGTGAATGGTATACCACGTTTGTCTCTCAGCCCCTCAGCCCTTGAATGTGGCTATGATGGACTAGCTGCTGGACTTCCTGCCTTGACTTCCCTCCAGTGACAAGACAGTAGCTAGGACTTGGAAGCTGAATAAATCCTTTTCTCATCTAAGCTGCTTTTAGTCAGGTTTTTCTTTTTCTTCATAGCAGCAAAAGTGGAAGTAGAACCCTTGTAAACTGTCTCCCCGTTAGATCGGTGGAAGTGCTGGCTTGCAGGATGCCACCTCAGGCTTCAATTGCAGGATGGAAAAGGTCCTTACCAAAGCTCCTGGATCTCTAAATGTCCAGTTCCTCCTGGGCGCCTTCACCGTGAGTGCACCTTTGTTTCACTGCCCTTTGAAAAGCTCTTCAAACATCATCCCTTGATGATGCAGCTGTTTAAGCATATAGCCAAGTGTGTGCTTTGAGACATTAAACATGAGAATGAGGTCAAATAGAAGAAACAAGACTGCCAGAGAGACTTGATGGATTCATTAGGTGAGCATCCAGAGAGCCACTGAGGTGAGAGAAAATACGACACGGTGACCTCCAGGACTGAAACCGGAATGCTTTAAGATATCAAGAAATAAAAAGTCCGTGAGATTCCTAATGCTAAAGGAATCCTAAATCTTTTGAGACTAACTGGAGTGTAGCGTAATGGAAATAATTTACATGGAAATGCTGGCAGGCATTAGAACATAAATCTGATGACAGGGATTTATTTAAATAAAACTAAAGCATTTTCGATCTTTTTCAAGTAGATATATCCTTAACGAAAAGGAGAAACACTGAATTGACCATGACCTTGACATTGGACTGTATGTCTTTGATGAAATTGACTTTTAGTAATGTGGTCATACCAATTGTTTTGTTTTGTTTCATTTCTCACCAAAGAAATATCATCCTGAAAAGGTTAATGTAAGCTCTTTCTAGGTTTTAATATAATTTTCTACTAACATTCCCATTTTCTGAAAGTTGCTATATCATATTTCTTATATATTAGTAGCAGTGCCACATTAATTCTACATGTATACATGAGATATAAAAATGGGACAATGATGACAGTAGATATGTCCCAAACTGCAAACAAAGCAAAGCCTTCACAGCCTCTAATCTCTACATTAAGACTCAGCCAATACAGAACCTCTCGTTCCTGGACAGATAGTTTTCTGTCCTGGGAGAATAAATTCAAACGTAATGAGCTGAGTTTGGTTATACCAATAGAGAAGTCAGAGAGTGAGGCAATTTGGGGGCTTTTTAAAAAGCTTAAATGTTAAAGACGTTATTCCTTATTCCTGATCATCATTCAAAGGGTGATGATTCTATGAATTTAAAAAAGTCCCATTGTTCTTCATATCTATTGCTCTTTATTAATACTTTTTAAATTAAATTTTGGGACTTGGGAGAGATGACTCAACAGGTAAGAGAACTGGCTGATCTTCCAGAAGACCTGGGTTTCATTCTCAGCCCCCACATAGCACCCACACAGCTTACAAATGTTCATGACGCCGGTTCCAGGGAGCCTGGCACCTCCTGCTGATCTCCACAGGCACCAGGAAAACACTCATACACATAAAATAAAAATAAATAAGATCTCTTCAAAAATTCAATCTTTTAAAGAACCACTGTGTTCATCAGACATGACCAAAAGGTCTTTGGTAACTTAGTACTTCCCCTTTCCTTTAAAGAACAGAAATGTCATAAAAGGTTGGGAGAATGCAGGCTTCTCAGGGGATATTAGAACGTGTGTGGTACTGTAGTAATCGCATCCTGTTCCTTGGTTTTCATTTGTAACTCTTCTTAAGCATAACTACCCTGAGAGATAACTGAATGTTAAGCATAATTCTGTTTCTTTTCCCCACCATAATTCCTTCTTCATACTCTCACTATTGTTCCATAGAAGAGAGGCATTTCTCAAGCCCAGCCTTGTGATGTTAAACATCTTTGTAACCCAAGGAGACCATTACACATGTCATTTTCAGGTAGAGAAAGTCAGTGACCCTACTGGGAGCACTACACATCTCTCTTGCTGTTGGACTTAGGTGACTTTCAAATCTTTGCTTTGATAAAACCAAAGGATCCAATGTCCGCAGAGAGAGCACCAAAAATGAATCCCTGATTAGAGCAATTATTCAGAAGGAATAAATGAAGCACCGTTAGATAATCATCTTCCATTCCCCTCCACTTATGCAAATAAAGAGGTTGCTCAGCACTTACGTCGATTACAGGGAGGAATGTGGGTAGAATGGTCAATGAGCTCGGTCTCGTTCCAGCAGTAAGTAATATTCATGCACAGATACAAAAGCAAATGTCCCTGCTTGTTATTCTAGGCTGCCTCCTCTCAGGATCTCAGGCTGCTGTGGATGCTGAATGGCCACACGCAGATAACCTCAGAGCAGGACGGAAACAGCTCCCCGAAGAAAGTCCTTCTGGGAGCAGTGAAACTTTACCCAAGATCCCATTCCCCAAGCGTGTCTTATGGCGACTCCTAAAGCTAATCTCCATTCACTCCTGATGCCAAGTGGAAACCACATTATGGACCTTAGACCCCAAAATATATGACCAAGCCACTTATATAACTGCCACCAAACAGCATAGGTAATCCTGCCCATTTCTGGTTAAACTGTTTGGGGTTTTTGTTATTGTTATTGTTGTTGTTTTCTTGTTTTTAGTTTTGGCTGTGAATTCTAACACACAAAACAAACAAGTTTCCACTTTTCATTTTCCTTCTTTTCTGTTTCTTCTTTTTTTCTCTCTCTCTTTTCTTTCCTTATATTGGTTAAAACACAAGCGTGCTTTTCTAGGGGTCTGGATAATCTCACTTGTTCCCTGAGCCCCATCTCTGTCCACCATGTGGCTGTTTGCCAATTCAAAAAAGTCCTGACTTCCTCTTTGCCTCCTCTCCATCTTTCCTGAATCTGTAGAGATCAACTCTTTGGCGGCCCTGTTGTTTCTCTTTCAAACTCTAATAAAATTGTCCTTTGGCTTCAAAAATCTACTTAAGCAAAATGCAAACAAATTCAGAGTTCTATCAGCAAGATGAAAATACTGTGCAGGCCGCCATCAAGACTAGCCTCAGCTAGACAACCAGGAGAGGTTCCAAGGTAAGGCCTTGCATGAGCAGACAGCCATTAGGGTCTGCCTCAGTGAATCAACTCGGAAAGGTTCTTATGTAAGGCAAGATCCAGGAGTCTCCCCCTACCTCCCACATCTCAGACTCTCTAGTGACACATTGCAACACCAGTGGAATTACCTTACTTTCTGCTCCTAACAAACTTTCAAAGCCATCTGAGTACAATTTACTGCACTGGTGGCTGTGGGGGCTAATAAGTACCAAAGATGGATGTTACTGGCTCTTACTTCCAAGGAATGTAGGAGGCAGAAGAAAATGTAGGCACAGAAGAGGGAGGAAAGACATTTGGAGCTCACATGGGGTGATTCTACCTGTAATACTAAGAACTGACCCGTGTAATAAAGGCTGCCTCCCTCGCCTCCCTCTCACCATACACAGTGGGAAGCTTGCAAACGGAACCAAACTACATTTATCTCTGAGAGTCATGACCCTTGACAACTCTTAGCACAGTCCTTTGCATGTAATGTAAGAGTCATTGAAATTTATTGAGTGTTTGCCACTGCCATCCACTATTCCAAATGCATTCTGTGCAATGAATGATTTAATATTCCCCACGAGTAAGGTCTTAGCATCTCCATTTTATGAGCCAATGAAACCAGCGTGCAGAAACCTTCAGCACCTGTCCAAGGCTACAGGTGTAGACGCTGGTTTGCCACCTTCTCACTCTTGCCTCTGCCTCACTCTAATTAACATTCACTGCAATAAACTCCCTAAATTATCTCTGCTTGCTACACGGCAAATGCACAGTGTTGATTACTTGTTATGTGGCTGATACGGTGCTGGGTGCTTCTGTACATGTTTTCCTATAGAATTCTGGTTTTCTTACTCTTACAAATATGGAATTATAACTGAGGAGATACTGAGTATAAATTAGTAATATCGCCATCCACGAAGACTCACTACTCTCTCCTTTTTTGATGCTTTGATACAAGCAGAAATAACACAACCATTTATATAAAAAACAAAACAAAACAAATTATTTCTTTCTGTTAATGTGGATTAGCCAGTAATAACTGACATCTTGGAAAGCTTATCCATTTATACTTTATTATCTGAATCTATTTTTTTAACCAACCTATCTACAGGATATCTCTGTATGTGTGTTCTTAAACCTGTCTCCAGAAGTTATTGTGAGGTATCTTAAATTCTCACATCTGTAGGATATTTAAAAGAGCAATTACTTCTATTGAATTTATTTTCTCTGCCAGTGAACTTCCTTAAAGTGACAGATCTGCTCTCAGCAACCAGCACATGAGCCTTGATCGGGTCCTCTGGCTTCTACCTCCTATCACACGCCAAAGCCTGCACTGGACAGTTCCACAGATGAACACAATAGGTTTCCCTTTGAGAACTCTGTGGTACTGTTGGGTAAATAATACTTCACCCATTAAAATACTTCAACATGACAGTATGTAACCCATGCTGTTAAAATGCACTTACGTACATACACGCAAATACCTTAAGAAACCTTAAGATATGAGAAAATTATAAAAATAATTCAAGAAAAAGAGCAGGGCCTAGATTTTAAATTCACAGAGAAAAGTGAGTCTGCCCGAGAGGATTTCAGTCATGTTATCTCTACAGCACGATGTTCTAGAAGTGCTGCTAAAGTCAAAAACAAGAAACTGGTAGATGAAAGAGGACAAACCCAGATGTAAGACCTCTTCCCTTTCATCTGCACCACATATTCAGAAACTGTTTTGTCTCTACCATTTCTGGGCTTTTATTTTGCAATTTTGCTTCTATCAAAGTTCATACTCTCAGAAGGTAAACAAGAGATGGAAAAAAAATGATACTAAGCAAACAGACCAGGATTAAAGCCAAGGGACACCAGAGATTAAAAGGCCACAGCAGGGTTTGTCTTTTGCAAATGCAATTTCCAACTGGGATGGACATAACCAGCGAAGGCCACATAATGCAAACTTCATTCCTTATCAGATTGCTTCTAAATTATATAATGAAAATCACTGAGGAAAATGCTTGTGTGACCAGGAGCTTTTTTTTTTTTTTAATGTGTGTGTGCCTTAGGATACCATAGCAACCATCAAAAAGGACCAAACATCAACAAAATTTTAAGTTGACCCGAGAAATGAAGGTGTGAAATGTTCCTTGGGATAAACAAGGGTGACTTGGGAGTTAAGAGAGCTTTCGTTGTTCTTCCAGAGGACCTACGTTTGGCAACCACATCTCACAGCTCACGACTACTTAGAACTCCTGCTCCAGGGGATCCGGTGCTCTGTTTGGGCCTCCACGGGCACCTGCACAAATGTGCACATACCCACACATAGGTAGACACATAATGAAAAATAAAAATAACATTGAGAGTTAAAATAAAACTTTAAATAAAAGGTGAAGAGAAGATGGCATAGATTCATTACAGTTCTGAAGGACCAAGAACCAGATAAGCTAATGGAGTGATTCTCAATGCAACTCTAACAGTAAATGCTAATGTCATATTCAAAGAGACCCAAACAGAGAAGTGAGGGCTGCTTTACTCCTTCTTTTATTCTACTCACACAGTCTACTAGGGAGAGCTCTATGCACTCTAGAAAGGAAAATACAGCCTCTTGAGTTACCCTCCCTAATACATACCGAACAATGCCTAACCAAGGAACCGGCTACTACTATCCAGTTGAATTGATACCTGGAGATAATTCTCACCCTATGGATTCCTGTGAACAGTATCAAGTAAAGCTTATAATTTCTATGGCCTTAAAAGCCCATCAGATGTGCAATAGCTGCTGACTTGATTTGCCTCCTGTCAGTTCCTATACCAGTAAACCATAGTCAGTTTGCTATTCTGCATGAACTCCTAAGCGCATGTTGCATGTTGTTACAAAGCCCATAGTTTTCTTCTCACTTAATGGCAGACACACTGAGGTATCTAAATGCTAAACTTATAAAGAAAATGCTGTTATTTTTGTTTTGTTTCAGGGCTGCCTGCCATGGTTTGGCTGAGAAATTTCCTAACGGAGAGAGGGTCCATGGAAAGGTTGTTTGTGAGGCGTGCTTGAGGTGGAGAGGGGAAAACACATCAGCTTTCCAATCGCACCACACTTGCCACAAATCTCTGGAGTTTGAGTTCTTCCTCTGTGAGGAAGGAAGCTAATTTGAGTGCAAGCATAGGACTCTCTTACATTATCTTACTAACAGTAGCAGGCTTCAGCAGCCTGCACAACTGAATTCACAGAGTGTGACTTCCCGAGAGTCATGGCCTCTGCTGCTACCCACTGAGGTGACTGTGAAGAGGTTCATGAAGAGTCCTGAGATTTACAAAAGCTACCTGGCGAGTTCCTGCACTTCCAGATGAAGTCAGCATTGATAGCTTCGCTTTCCTCATTTCCTCATCCGTGATCATGAAACTTCTACTTCCTGTATGAAATGACTTATTCTTAGCATGTAAATACTAAATCAACTAAACTGATGTGCTGGTTGTAAAGATTGTGCAAAAACAGACTGAATGAGCATCTTCCTTTCTTTTCTTTCAAGATTTATTTTATTTAATGTACACTGTAGCTGTCTTAAGACACACCAGAAGAGGGCATCGGATCCTATTACAGATGGTTGTGAGCCACCATGTGGTTGCTGGGAATTGAACTCAGGACCTCTGGAAGAGCAGTCAGTGCTCTTAACTGCTGAGCCATTTCACCAGCCTGGCATTTTTCAAAGAACTACAAACAGCCAATAAACACATGAAAATATGTTTCACTTCTCCACTCAACAGAGAAACAATGGACTCAAAATTATGAGAGTCCATCTCATTATAGACAGAATGGCTACCAACTGAAAACAATAGATGCTAGCTGGCATAAAAAGACGGGAAGTCAACTTTCATATACTGTAAGTAGAATGTAAAATAGTTAAGCCATTGTGAAAATGAGTATAAAGTTTGCATACACCCACATGTAAAAGCTAAAAATAGAACTACCACCATTGGATATAGCTAAACAGTGCCCGAGTCTACACTGAGAATAAAAAGGTCGCCTGACTCTGAAGATGCTCTAATGGAATGTGTTAAGTACCCATGGGTAGGTGGCTGGATGCAGAAAATGTGCTATATATATTTATATATGCTATAGAATTTTATGTTGAGGGAAAACATTTGGAGCTATAGATCTCATATTAAGTGAAACAACCCAACCTCCCAAAGACAAATGTTTATGTTTTTTTCACTTTGTAAGATCTAGGGTTTGGGGATGAAATGGAAATGAAAGCAAAAGAAAAATTAATAGGCAAGGAACAGAGACTGAGCCTGATGTGCTTCATGTGCTTGTAATCCAAGCATTTGGGAAGTAAAAGCCAGAGAAGGGTCCAAAGTCAGCTTCAGCTACATGGAGCTCTGTGCCAGCCTAAGCTACACAAGGCCATCTCAACCAACCAACCAATCAAACACACACACACACACACTCACACACCACAAACACACATACACACACACAAAACCACACACACAAACATACATACATACACACACACAAACACACTCACACACCACAAACACACATACACACACATACACACAAACATACATACATACACACACACAAATACACAAACATACATACATACATACATACATACATACACACACACAAAACCACACACACAAACATACATACATACATACACACACACAAACATACACACACACACCACAAACACACATACACACACACACACACAAACATACATACACACACACACAAACACATACACACAAACATACATACATACACACACACACACACCACACCTACAAACACACAAACAAGGTTAATGGGGTAAATATGAATATCATTAAGTAACTACATATATGTATATGATACGGCAGCAAAACATCTTACTTTGTACAACTAATATACACTAGTTTAAAAAAATCTGAGGGAACTGGAGAGATAACAGTGCACAAAAGCACTGGGGCTGCTCTTCCAGAGAACCCAGGTTTAGTTCCCAGCAACCACATGGCCAGTAACAATTCATCTATAATTCCAGTCCTGGCCTTCTAGCCTCCCAGGACATCACAAGAAATATAAAATTAAAAAGAAAAAAAAAGTAAAAAAAAAAAAAAGAAAACCCACAAAACCTTCCTGAGCTGGAAAAAACGGTCAGTGGGGGCAAAGACACTTGCTCCTAAGTCTGCGTTTGATCTCCAGATATCACTTAGTGGAAAAAGAGAAGAAACTCCCACAACCTGTCTTGACATCTCCACTCCAGCCATGGTTTACCCTCAATATAATATAAAGGTTTTTAAATGTAAGCATCCTTATTTGAGAGTCCCTTGAAATAGAGCGAGAGAAAAGGGAAACTGACAGCTTCTGAGCCATCCTCTTTCTAGGCATGCTTTGTGCCCTTGCTTTCCCTGCAGTCTAGAAAGTGCAGTCCAGCTGTGAACCTGACCTAGGGTGTGACAGAACAGCTGGCAGACACTTTATAAACTTGCTTCCTCCTCTCAAACTATGTAGGACCTGATTAGGACATCACTAAAGTTAAAAAAATAATGTTTTCTCCTAGTATGAAAATACTCTACTACACACCATATGCCATTACCAACAATCCTGTAAATATGACGGAAATTTAATTCATGCAAACATAAGAATTCGGTAAAAGTTCCTAGCACTGTCTTTACAGACTGCCTTCTACATAGAGGTGGCGGGGGTTGGGGGGCAGCAGGAACAAGGAGGAGAGAGGGAGGAAAGAAAGAAGAAGCTGACCTTTATTTCTTTTGCAGAGTTGTTCAAAAATACATTCTAAACTCTAAAGACTACCCTTAGTAATAGGAAAATCTAACACAAATCAGTTTTCCTTATTTATGGGCATTTTTCACAGTATTAGACTTTACCAGGAAAGGCCTATATATTGTGTTACTTCCAACAGCTATGTTTTCAAATGTTACTTGTTTGCCTTGTTTCACTGAAGTTGAAGAATCTTGCCAAAAGCCAATTTTATTAAACTAATTAGAAAGAGAAAAATCAGTGCTGAGGGACAAAACCATCACGCAGATCTTAGTAAATGGCCTTGTAAAGGGCTTACAACTCTATCCTGCTCTGCCTCCACGGACCTCAAGAGCCCTAAGGAACTTAAATTTTCTTTGAAGTCCACCAGATAGTAAATACTTACCTCGGGTTTGAATCACTTTCTGATTAGATTAATAAATTGTTCATAAACACTTCCTAGGCATTATGGGTTATGTCCAGTGATTGAAGGTAAAATTTTGGCAAGCAAACCAGATGTAGTAGCACATACCGTCATCCCAGCACTCAGCAGGCAGATCTCTGAGTCAGTGGCGAGCCTGGTCTACAGAGTAAGTTCCAGGCCAGACAGAGCTACATAGTGAGATCCTGTTAAAAGAACAACAAAACTGGGATTTGGGGGCAAGACGATTTCTGCTTTGAACAAAGAAGGGATTGCATGTTAACAGCTGCATTCTGTAGAATGAGTTAGATAGTAAAACAGATATACAAATAATGACCTGAGCTCAACCCCAACTTGCAATCACAGGGGACTTTGGAGAAGCTGGTATCTGAGTATCGAGACAGAACTCTAAGAAAGGATGAGAAAGGAAATGGCCCTCCAGGTTGCAGACAGCCTTGCATGGTTTGGATCACAGAACTTCACATCCTTTCCCCTAAGTTGCTTTTGCCCTGGTCTTTGGGCCAGCAACAGAAAGTAGAGTACAGGCTTTCAAAGCTGAGACCTCAGTTCCCTCCACAGTATCCTCTTAGAGACCCACTGGAAGTTACGTCTTGAAGAAACTCCAAGAAGGCTTGACCTCTGCACATTTGGGTAAATCTGGGAGAGGGCTTCCTACTGTTGACTCTTAAAAGCTTACCTGTGTCTAGGAAACAGGTTTAAGGGCCACAGGGATGTCGGCAGCAATAGCTGTGTGGCAGCAACAGCACTGCAAGTGTCTGCTAGCCCTGTCCCAGTGTGCCAGCCCACAGCCGCCCATAGCTGGGCTACTTACCACTCAGCCCTTTCACACATTTCATTTTGGTCCTGGCACCTCACCTAGAAGCCATCTTCATAGCAAATTCAGACCATCCTCTGAGATCCTACCATGGTATTAAAACTTCTATCACTGAAGAATGTTCATAGACCAACCTATTCGACTAGCCTCCTTGATCAAGGCCCTTTAAAAACCCGTCACATTCATCCTTTATGGCTCCTTACAGGGATGTGCTACATCCTGCAGAATCAGGATTATGTGGTTTCATTGAAATTCAAGGGTAAGTCTAGAACTGAAGGCTTGGAGGGAAATATACAAAGGCGTGGTTGTTAGGAGGGTGATGCTGTCATGTCTCCCAAGAGCTGACTCTGCAGTCTTCTGAGTGTGAGTTACTAACAGGGAGAAAAGCTTTGGAGATGGGCTGGAGGGATCCACTTAGATGTCATGTCTGAGAATGCCCCATTCTTTTTAAACCATGGTTGAAGTAAACCGTTAGCTTTTCTTCCCGGAGTCCATTGGTCCTGGCTAGATTTTTATTAATTTAACCAAAGTTAGAATCTTTTGGGAAGAGGGAACCTTAATAAGGAAAGGGTTCCCAACAGACTTTCCTGTGAGCAAGCCTATAGGGTATTTTCTTGATTAATGATGGTGGGCCCAGGCCATGGGGAGGGGCAGCATCAACTCCTGAGCAGGTTGTCTTGAGTTGTATAAGAAAGCAAGCCAAGCAAGCCAGGAAGCAGTTTCCTTCACATGGCCTCTACTTCAACCCTTGCTTCTATGTTTCTGCCTTGAATTCCAGCCCTTACATTGATGGATTGTGATGTAGAAGTGTACATTCAAACCCTTCCTTCCCCCAGTTTGCTTTTGGTCATGTTTTTTTTTTTTTTTTATGCAGCAATAGAAACTGTCACTAAGACACTATTTCTGTCAAGAAAGGAATTACAGAATGAGAAGTTTGCATTGCACCACATACAAGATCTGTAGCAGCAATGATGGTGCATAAGCTTACAGCATACACTGCCAGAGCCCCCTGTGTAACACAGGGCAGGAGGTGTCCAGAGAGAAAGCACCTTCTGGCCCTATGAGTCTGGCTTTTATACAGCTTTTTATATGGTGTGGGGCAGTGCTGGGTTCCTTTTCTCTTTCTTGAATAGGACTGAGCAGAATATCTGACAGTAGGGACTTGACTGGATGAGATATGGGACCTTTGAAATTCCCAGAAGCCACCGGAGCCAGCATGAAATCTGTGTGCAGCAACTGTTCATTTCCTACTTCTTCCAGAGTACTTTCCTGTCATGGGGAGTGAGCTGATC
Source organism: Mus musculus (assembly GCF_000001635.26). NCBI lineage: Eukaryota > Metazoa > Chordata > Mammalia > Rodentia > Muridae > Mus > Mus musculus. The sequence goes on from NC_000069.6 coordinate 82,834,505, forward strand.
AGCCTCATCCCATCTCTCTCCCAACTCCTTCACGCCAGCTGTAGAGATGAACAGCTTTGCTCTACCCACCACCCAACCATATTACACTCAAGCCTACAGCAAGAGCCCAAGTGACCTTGGATTTGTATTGGAAACTCTGAAAACATGGGTCAAGAGACAGCATTCCCCTTTTAAATTTCTCAAGTATTTTATCACAGCAACAATAAAATCTAACCGATCCTGTTAATGTGGGTTGCTGTAAAAATAATTGGCCTATGAGATAAGACATAGAGTTACCTTGGTTACAGGTAGGTTGAGTTTTAGATACCCAGGGGACATCTGAATTAGAAACTAGCTTTTTATTCAGTATGTCAATATTATAGTTCATATCTGCATTTTGATACAAGCTATAGCTCTTTCTTGCCAAGTGTGCTCTTTTAAGATTGGCTTCGCCAGACTTTTACTTACAGCTTCTAAACTTTGAATCGTTGCTATTAATGGCCTTATTCATTCTAAGGAATACTAAAAGATGGGTTTCCAACCCAAACCTCGGCAGCCCTTTATAAATGCTGCATACAAGGTTTCATAAAGGCCGTCATTTGGCCTGCTTCTCGGCCCCATGAGAGAGATCATGTCTAAGATCTGTCAACAGCTGGTAACCTACTAAAAAGGCTTTCATTTGGGGCAAGGGCCATATATAATTAACCTTTGCTACAGAAATTAAGGTAGCATGCAATTAATTACATTCACTAGTCTAGTAGAGTCCCATGCAATATGAACAAGTTACTACTCATCCATACCACTGCACAAAGCACTGGTTAACATAAACGCTGTAATTGTGCCTGAGGGGAAAGTAATGCAAGTTGTGCAAAAAATCAAATATTGAACCAATACAAATATGTCCCCCCAAATCAGCTACTCTGTGACTTCTCAACACTTGCCTAAGTTTTAGCTTTAATACTGTAAGGATTGTTACCAAATAATGAATGAATTTAGACCATTTTGACCTCATCAGTTTATTAGCACACATAGACAATTATAGTGATAATTTTCATAGTTGTTATCAGATATTTTATATTTCAAAATATTACATTTGATCAACTCATTGTACAAGCACTTCAGGCAGGATTTGCATGCATAGAATTTAAAATAGTTGAAAATAATTTTCCTCTCAGCTTAATTCGAAAGTTTTTACACATTTAACATTATGTCACCATGGATCTTCAAATACTGTGTGGTTGATAGTTCTCCAATTGTTGGGTTCGTGCCAAAGTAAAAAAAAAAAAAAAAAACAAAACTGTGAGAATATGTGTAATAATTTCTTATTTGAGCTATTCCAAACATTTCTATGAAAAACTAAACGTGTCTCTTCTTCCCATGGGTGGCCTCTTAGCAAATGAAAGCAGTCACTGCATGTTTTCTGAGTGGTGATTTGCAACCACAGCCCAGCGTAGCTGTGGCACCTGTGCGGAGAACTAGCCGCAGCGCTGAGTGAGACTGTCTGAAGCAGGGACCTGCACAGGGAGCACACAGCTTCGTGGCGAATGGCTTCTTTAGCAGGGAAAAGGTTGGCACTCACTACTCTTGCAACTCTCTGCTAGAAATTTCAAATTAAGCTGAGAGGAAAATTATTTTCAACTATTTTAAATTCTATGCATGCAAATCCTGCCTGAAGTGCTTGTACAATGAGTTGAACAAATGTAATATTTTGAAATATAAAATATCTGATAACAACTATGAAAATTATCACTATAATTGTCTATGTGTGCTAATAAACTGATGAGGTCAAAATGGTCTAAATTCATTAATTATTCTTTAGTAAAAAAGGGTAATTCTTTGAATCTACCAACATTTCTACTGGCACTTGAAAGGGATTTTGTCTTTACAAACTTATTTCTCTTTCTATCTGACACTTTGATCTCATGAAGATGGAAAACCTAAGACACTGCAACTGCTGTTGACCTGGCAAAGAAAAAGATAGTCTCAAAAGATGAGAGATATTTGTGTGCGTGAATTTTAATAAAAACAAAACACACATTAGTAGTGCCATATATTTAATGTTGAAGAATTTGAAGTATAAAAATTAAACAACACATGATTTCAACATTTAAAAAACATTAACACTTCTTATGTAAACAATGTAATGAATATCAAAACATAAATGAATTATAACTATAAAAACCTTAAATATATTAACAGCAAAGTTTTAATTTATTTCTGTAACAAATATTAACTAAAATATTTGCTTACTTTCAAGGACCACAAAGGTAGACTGATTTTTCATTACTTCTGCCAAAAATTTGCATCTTAATCTTTTTTGTCTCATCATTTCTTTTTACATAATAGTTAGATGCTTCTGGTTACATAACTGTTTCAAACTCCACTATAGATAGCGATCCTTGGTAATCTAATCTAGTACAACCACTGTCTTTAAGTACTTTCAATATTTGTAAAATGCTGTTTTACAAAGTTGTTATACAAAAATCATAAACAACAGGAATCCTTTCAAGCTCAGGAATTGGAAACCCCCAAAGCTTAAAAATAACAGTAGTAGTTTGCTATCACTGAGTAACTTTTAATTGCATTTCTGCAAATCCTACCACTCTTGTCATTCTGAATTATAGCTGTTTAATATGTTAAAATATTTGCTTTTAAAGTCACATGTGCAAACCCAATTCTAAAATACAACAGTATGTTAATTTCCACGCCTTATACAAAGGGAAGTTTATATACTATATCCAGACTTTCTTCAGAAGAATGAGGCCTGATTGGAGATATACAGTCGTTGTCCAACATGGCTGCCATTAGCAAGTGATATTGTTGGTGACAAGGGATAGCTTGGATAAGAAGAAGGCCTTGATGTGTAAGGAAGCATGCTGGGAGTCCCAGAAGAGAGGGTAGTGCTAACAGGGGAAAGACTATTTATTGAGCTGCGACGGAAATTGAAGTCTGTAAATAAATATATGAACAGTTATGCTGCACATCTTTGTGGACACAAATTTAATTCAAAAGACAAAACATTCAAAAGACAATCACGTTTTAACATAATGTTCTAACATTTAAATACCTGATGCTACTGTAATGATGGTGGATTACTATCTCTGCAGTGCAAACACCAGCAGTTACATCAAGTCAGGGTTCTTCCCAACACTGTTTGAACGGTCTAACTACAGTGCATTTTGGGTATCTTTTTCTTTTTAACACAGAAAAAGAGAACCTCTGATTTCTCTTTAATCAACAAAAAGTTTCTCTTAAATTGGATCTGACACCAAGGGTAGATCATGAAGAAAAAGATAAAAGAACAGTGAATTCAGTTTCTTTTCTTTTTTCCTTTTTTTTTTTTTTTTAAAAACATATTAGATATCAAACCAGCATAAGCATTTGCCCTTGGACTTCTGATATAAACTAACTGTCCAAAATTTCATTATTTAAATGCTGGCACAAACATTCATACAACCAAACATCAATTTAACATTAGAGTCTCACAGTTACCACAAAACAGTAAAATGAATCATCTCTACCAAAAGAACGTCAAAAACCATTATCAACTTAATAGTATAGAAAATTATCCAAAATTAACCAAATTATTAAAACAATTATATTTGAAATATTAATTTCAAACAAACGTTCATCTTATGCACCAATAATTTCCTGTTTCCTTAATTGTAGTAATTCTGTAGGTGTGTGTTTTATTGACCAAATTTGTAGATCCTGGACTTTCCAAAAACTCAACTATGCTCTTTACTATAGCATAAGTCAAAGTGGTTGACTGTGTCTATAAAATGATCATTTTTAAAAGTTGTGCTATTGTTGAAATGGAAAAAATTGAATAAGATCATTTACTATACAGGTCAAGCTTTCAGCCTCCAATAACATTCACTATGAGGTCTACAACACATGAGGATTAACTTAATGTTTAACGAACAGGAGTGAGACCAACTGCAGGAGAATAAGCTCAAGCAACATCAGAAAGGACCTATTTAAGAAAAAAAATAAAAAAGTGAAAATCAGTTGTAAATAGGTTTAATTGCTAGCATTGTAAAACTCTAAATTTAAATGAATGGTACCACAAGGTCAATAAAGCAGCTTGTTTTAAGAAAATATAAACATGTTTTGAAATGTCCAAAGCAATGGTCAAAATATTTTGGGTATTTTGAAATGAGAAATTACTTTGAAATTATTTGCCTTTCTAACATCAGCTTCATTTCTTCTTTTAAAGATTATGCTTTACCCAAGGGTTAAATACTAAAATATTATCTGAAACATTGGATCTACTATGTATTAATGAAGACTTAAAATCCTGCTGAAGATTATTATGCAAATCCAGTCCCTCAGCGTCACACACTTCTAATGCACTTGGCTCTTTAAATTTCACCAATGTAGTGATCAACAGCATGATTTACACGTGACTTCAGTAGACAGGAAATATACTTTTCAAATAGATATCATGCTTGCTTTGAGTTTACATCCATTCAAGAGATAACGGAGCCTACTTATAAAATGTGAGCTCAGAAGATATTTCCAGAGAAGATTTAAAAGCAAGCTCAATAGCTGGCTATTAACATAACACTTAGCATTTCTGGCAGTCTTCTACCGTACAGCTTTATACAAACACACATTACCTGCTATATTCTCATTTTTAAAACTACATAAATCCCAAATTAAAAGTTTACTCAAAATATTTGTATAAGATGGTATGAGACAACTATTATGGGAATTGGGCAAGAGAAAGCCTTCATTCACTTAGATGCTTGTAAAGATTTTCAAGCACTTCATAAGTGAACCCCTATTCTTAAAACCACTATGAACATGAGTATTTTCAGAAAAAAAAACATTTGGGTGATAAGAAAACAAAACACATGTCAAATAAGATAGTCAAATGTAAAGAGAAACTGTATGGGTGAATAAACCTAAGAGTAGGTACCCATTCCTTATATATAATTTACATATAGCAAACAGAATGCATAAGAAGAAAATTGAGCAAACGAGTTAAATTTCCAAGCATGTTCATATTCAACCCCACCCCATACCAGTTTTTCCTCTTCAAGTACATCCCAACTCTTCAGTGCCCTATTCCAGACCCAAACTGGCCTGCATCCCCTTTATAATGAGTGCTAGAGAGCCAACTTCAGAGTTTAAATGTTATACTCATGTAATTCCTGTCTAGATACTTAAAACAGAGGTTCAATTTCCAAACAGTAAAAGGCATACACCTTCATTTAATTTTGATAAGTATATAAGCAATGGCATCCACAATGAACAGATTTAGAAAAACAAAAACAAACAAACAAAAAACCACCAAATCACCTGTCTCTTCAGTTAATGGTCCTATAGACAAGCTCGCAGTCTGATTTCTAGCATCTTGGATTAATTCCTCTGTTTTTGGATTTCATTGTTTTAAAAATAATTTCTATTTCTAGCTTCTTTTGTTCAATATAACCTCTAAGAGTCGTACTACCTATTTGAGTAATTTCTTACATTTCATTGTTGAGTACTACTTGGTGGTTAAGAATATACCATGATTTTTATGCAGTCGCCTGTAAACTTTTCTAACACGGATCTCTTACAAATAAAATACGCTCTATGCTCATTCTTATATAAACCTTTTGTGGCAGTTTCTCTCTGCAATGGTAAATAGCTGAGAATAGAGCTGCAGGTGTATGGGGTAGAGATTTATGCTCCTGGGTTCTTCACTTTGTCCACTTTATATTCAAATAGTAAAATTTGAAACTGCCTGTTGGTCATATCTTCTACAACAGTTGGTATGCCAGCACATACAGACATACACATGGTGTTGGACACGTCTTACTCTGACTGGCTGGCCTGAAATTCACTTTGGAGAAGAGACTAGTCTCAAATTTGCACTGTTCCTCCTGCTTCTCCCTCCCAAATGTGATAACAAGTATGCACTACCAAACTGGCCTGCAGATTTAATGACATCTATGCAGTGCATGTGATATTGTATTTCACTGTGGTTTTAATTTAGATTCCCTTATGATTAATAATGTGTTCATTACATATTTATACATATATTTGTTCTGATATGCTAAATCTCTTGGCATAATATTATGTATATTAGTTTTGTCTTTTGACTATTGATTCTAATAAACTTTTTAATAATCTAATTCCAAATTGAAAACCGAGAACAAGCTGAAGCTTTACAAATCTTTAAATCAAATGATTTCAATTCATATGAATGACAAAACACAACAGTTGATTTAGGTAAGACAGATCCATAGGTTCACAAGTAAAGAGATTTAAAAAAAAAAAGTTAAAACTTTTAGAACTCCTAATTCCTAGGAAAGTACTGTTTACATTTGGCCAAGCTTTTAGAGAAATCTTAGCAGGAAATTTGAAAGAAAGCACCTCAAAATACCCACAAAGGTCTCCATTTTTAATGGGCAGGGGTACAAAAGTCAAGTCCACGGTGCTATTCTCCTAAGTGGGCTGGATGTGACTTGATCTTAATCTATTTCCACAACTTCTAGTCTCAATGCATGCAGCATCTTATTTCCTTATGTACTAAAATTTTTGTAATTTCATTTGCATTTGTAGATCAACCATGAAATGTTTTAATATAATCGAAATTTCTGTTTTTTCTCTCCCCTCTCTCCCTCCCCAGTGTCTCCTGTATCCTACCCAGATTGTTCTTTCACTTGCCATTTACACAAGGATGGGCTTGATTCTGGGTCCTTTCCCTCTTCTTCCCCATTATGGTAAATTATAAGAGATCATGACCAATAAAGTCCTCTAGAGACCAAAACTTAGCACAGAAACAAAGGGATGAAGGAGGGCCACATGTAAAGAAATCATGCCCTGCCACTAAAATTAGTCCAGCTGCTTTCCTTCCAAAGAAGCAAGAAGACCACATAAACCATATTGTAAGTTGTCTATTTGCTCTGTGTACTAGAAGATCCTAACGGCAGACTCCTCCTAATGCTAGTTCCTAACCATCAGCACAGCAGCCTCTGAGAGCAATGCTTCAGGTCAGGCAAGAACTGCAGCTCACTAACATAAAGTGTCTGGGTTAGAATGAAGAAACAGACTTAGACTAAATAAAGGCTACAAATCTTCTCAAGGTTCATTTTTGCCAGTAAACCAATCCTCACAAAGTCAAGCTTTAAAATCTAAGACACTAAAAGAAGGTAGTTCTAAATTGCACTGTGTGTTTAAAATTTAGCTAACATTTCAAATCTGTAAGTTTAGAAACTACAGTTTTGCTAAAATCTGTGAGGATAAATTTACAGTCTAAGATTTAAGTGTTAAGAACAATAAACAGATTTCTCATAGGCATTAATAATGTTAGATAATACTTATTTATTGCTTAGTATATGCCAAAAATAACCATACAAGATCAGACAAACGAAACCTTTCTAAAAGCACTGCAAGCGCTCGCATTACTCCCTTTGATAATGGTGAATTAAGGTACACAGTGGTGAAATAACTTCCCCGGGAACACAGAATTATGTCTACAGGGGCTGATTCCTTTACATGTTAAAAAAAAAAAAAGTTTTGGCAAATCACACACTAACATAAAGTCCCCAACCCCCATCTAAATTTTTTTCTTGTAGCCTGGTGAGAAAACTAAACAGTGAATTGTTATAGAAATAGAGTCAAAATATTGTTTTAATAATGTGTAAAAATAGTATCATTCTCAGCTTATGTTGAGGAACCCCAGATAATCAAAACATAGATAGTATTCACTCCATATCTGATTTGAACTATTTAAAAACCTAGTGGTTCGTTTTAGATATCAGAACATTGTCTTCCTCAAAAGTTTGAAAGCATCTGAATTACAGAAAGCCATTTAACGTTATTATTTTTTCCTTAATGAGTCTATTCCTAGGAAAGCTATTAGTGCAGCTAGTGAAATACATGGCTTAAGCAGATAATTCTATGCATTTCCCCATGTAGTCATGAGATGATTAGCTTAAAACTGATTTCCTGAGAACTAAATATACCACAATATTCCTAAGAGATGTTTTCTTACCTGCTTATTTCCTCCAAATTCTTCTACACAGGTCCAGGCTGAAGAGACTGTGTTCCCTGTCTGTAAGCAGTGAAGACAGAAAAGAGTTGAGTCTTTAGATTGATGTTATCCCTATCTTGGAAGTGCATGGAATCCTTGATAACTTTAAAACTTTTTGACTGGTAAATAAGAAAAATGGAGAAAAGGGGACAATTGGCAAACAGGTGTCATATCTGGACTCTGAAAAGATGAACAAAGAGAACAGTATTCTGATATCTAAATGAAAATCATGAGTTAGCACATCATCAGAAAAATAATTTCTAAATCAATTAAGTTCTTACTCATCAGTGTATTCGAAAATCCTATGCTGCAAAGATAAAGGATTTAAAAAAAAATAAGTAAGGCTGCATGACTTCAAGAAAGATGAGAAACTTAAGCAAAGTCAGAAATTATCAATGTCTTGTAGGTATAATTATTTATACATGAAGTATCACTTCCTTCCTGTTTTCAGAAGAGATAGATGACCAAAATAATATTAAACTTCAAAAGCCTACTTGGCACGTCAATTTCCTGAGGAAACTACTAAAAGCACACATGGTCCCAGTGTCACATCAATTCATTTTGGCTGTCATTTCATATGCCTGGAACCTTCCCATCAAGAGTATACATCCAACTCCATGCTAAGAGACTGCATACAAGTACACACCACATAGCTCTAAATAATACTTTAAGTACAGTATAAAAATGTCATAATAACTGTTTACCACAGGATGAACTAGGTTAGGTAACAATCAATTTTGTTTTAAAACACAAAACACCTATCTAAAATCATTGGCAACAGCTATGAGGGTAATGAATTATAGAGTCATGATCTTAAGACACATGCACTTGGGAGGCAGAGGCAGGCAGATTTCTGAGTTCTAGGCCAGCCTGGTCTACAAAGTGAGTTCCAGGACAGCCAGGGCTACACAGAGAAACCCTGTCTCGAAAAACAAAACAAAACAAGCAAACAAAAAAACCCAAAAACCAAAAACCAAAAACCAAACACCAAAGAGAAAAGAAAAGAAAAGAAAAGAAAAGAAAAGAAAAGAAAAGAAAAGAAAAGAAAAGAAGAGAAATATCCCTTTGTTTGAGAAAAGTTCTCGTCCCTGTAAGGATTGGTCAATTCTCCAAAGGGAGATGTCAAACAGCAAGGAATTCTAACGCAGAGAAATGAGCGAGCTCAGAGGTAAGGAAATGGAGAAGAGCTGCCCTGTAAGACTGACCTTGAGCCTGTACTGAACTCAAGGAGACAGCAAACTTAACTGAACTGAACTGACGAAGTGTTTCAATTCTGGTTAGGAGCAAGGACATTTTGTGATGTGATAAACCACCTCCATAGTAAGGAACTTACACCTTTCTCTGAATAAAGGCAATGTCGGGTAGACTTTAAATTCTCTATAATTTTTCATTTGCAGTATCTGGCATTCAATAACAACTAATAATACTAGAAAATAAACTAGATCACCTAAAGCCAACAGAAATAGCAGTCAACAAAAACAGACCTCTAGATAGTTAGACAATACATTTTCTAACCTGGATAATAAAATAATTATGTCTTGACAGTGGCACAAAAACCCACATGTAGATAAATGGAAAAATACAGGACCCAGAAATAAGCTCACTCTTAACAGAGGTGCTTGCTAGTGGGTGTCTGAGGAAAGACAGTGATGAAAAACTAGAGAACTATGTTATAATATAATGCTAATCCACTTCCATACTGCACAAAAAGTGAATGGGTCAAATAAATAATGCAGCTAAAATGTCTAAACTATAGGGGAAACATGTCAAGATATAGGGATAGGAAGTGACTTTCTAAATAGCTTGGGATGGAATCCCAAAAACTGTCAAATGAGGACTGAAGTTGAGATCTTCAGCATACACATCAAAGTCTGAAAGCATGTAATCCCAGAGCTCCGAAACTGAAGACAGGATGCTCAGGGCAAGCTGGCAGAGCAAGGAGACAAACTGGAGAGCAAGAGGCCCTGCCTTAGTAAATAAAGTACAGACAACTGAAGAAGGCACCAGATATCAACCTCTGGCCTCCACATGCACATACATACATACACACACACACACACACACACACACACACACACACACACACACACCCCTAGTGAAAAGATACATACACACATGCAGAGCACATGTGCAAACACACTAATAAAAATAAAAGGCAATTAAAAAGTAGCTATGCCTGATCTATTCAAGAATTTGAAGGTTAAAATTTTAAGCAGCTAGAAATCCTAAACTGAGGTAGGTATAGTGATATAATCCCAGCTTGGAGGAGGCAGACTAAGCTATGCAGCAAAGCATCATCAAAACAAGTAAATAAAGTCAAATATAATTTCAGAGCTGAGAAATCCAAATCATTGTCTCTTATCTGCATGCTAAGAAAGAAATACACAGACTAAACTTACAACAGAGTGGGAAGTACTGAAGTATCAGATGTTAAGTAGAATCAGGCAAGCAAAGGAAAAATGGAGAATGGTAGTGTTTGAAGAGAGGACTAGACATTTCTAAGACAAGTAATAAAACCTGTTAGTGTAACAAAAATAATCTTTCAAATACCAAGTATATAAAACATGAAGCTAAAACGATTTCATCAGTATATCCACACACAATCAGAATGTTTTCAGATGGAAGTTTTACTTTCAAGGTTTAAAGACAAAACTGACCATTGTTACCTGGTTCATCATATGGTATAGTGTGAGCACATATGCCACTAATTTATGCTAATATAACAGTGATTCTTCTTACAGTACATGTGTGCACGTATGCCACAGATTTATGTTGATGGGACACTGTAGAATCATGGGGAACGTGGCAATTTTTTCCATAATTATAAACAATTGGAGTGATGAGCTCGTTTGGTGGGTAAAGGGCAGCTCTGTAATCCTGTTACCTGAGTTCAGATACCCAGACCCCTTCACCAGCTGGATGCCATAGCAAAAGCTTCTGTAACTCCAGCGCAGAGATACGGGGAAATTGGTGGCAGAGAGAGACAGTGGCATCACCACCCAGCTCTCACAATAGCTAGCAGAAAGCAGAAACCATCAAAGATTTTAAAGGACCCTAAGACAGTATCCAACCCCTGAAAGCTCTCAAAGGACCTCCAAAGGCATGCCGTTCTCATCGCCACATTCACATATACATCATACCCATGCACATAAAGTAAACATGGAAAGAAGGTAATGTAAGAGTGCAAAGAATAAGTTTAGTTTGGTAAAGTGCTATCCTCGCATGCACAAGGCCATGGTCATCATTCTCTGCTACAGAGGGAGTTCAAGGATGGCCTGGCTAGACAAAGATAGACCAACCCTTAGCCAAACTAACCCATCAAAATTCCAACACAATTTTTAGACTTTGAAAGAGCAATTCTCAACTTCATATAAAACAACAAAAAAATCCAGGATATCAAAACAATCCAGAATAATAAAAGAACTTCAGAAGGAATCACCACGCCTGTCCTCAAGCTGTGCTACAGAGCAATAGTAATAAAATCAGGTATTGGCATAGAAACAGACCGATTGTTCAACAGAATCAAATTAAAGACCCAGAAATAAACCCACACACCCATTGGACACTTGATTTTTGATAAGCCAAAAAACATACAATGGAAAAGAAGAAAGCATCTTCAACAAATGGTGCTGGTCTAACTGGATGTCTACATGTAGAAGAATGCAAGTAAATCCCTATCTATCACCCTGAACAAAATTCAAGTCCAAGTGGAACAAGGACCTCAACATAAAACCAGATACACTAAATCTCATAGAAAACAAAGTGAGAAATACCCTTGAATGCATCAGTACAGGAGACAACTTTCTGAATAGAATACCAATGGCTCAGGCTTTAAGATAAACAATTGTTAAAAAGGACCTCATGAAATTGAAAAGCTTCTGTAAGGCAAAGAACACTGTCACTAGGACAAAATGTCAACTTACAGATTGGGAAAGGTTCTTTACCAACCCTACATGTAACAGAGGGCTAATATCCAGAATTTATAAAGAACTCAACAAACACCAACAACCTAAATAATCCAATTTAAAAATGAGGTTCAGAGCTAAACAGAATTCTCAACAGAGGAATCTCAAAAGGCTGAAAAACATTTAAAGAAATGTCCAAAGTCCCTAGTCATCAGAGAAGTACAAATCGAAACGACTCTGAGACTCCATCTTATACCTGTCAGAATGACTAAGATGAAAAACTCAAGTGATAGCACATGCTGGCAAAGATGCGTAGGAAGGGAAACACTCCTCCATTGCTGGTGGGAGTGAAAATTTATCCAACCACCGTGGAAGTCAATTTGGCAATTTCTAAGAAAACTTGGAATAGTTCTACCTCAAGACCCAGGTAGGTATACATAACTCCTGGGCTTATAACCAAAAGATGCCCTACTATACCACAAGAACACCTGCTTAACTATGTTTACAGCAGCTTTATTTGTAATAGCCGAAAACTGGAAACAACCTAGATGTCCCTCAACTGTAGAATGGATATTTATGGTACATCAATACAATGGAGAACTATTCAGCTATCAAAAACAAAGATACCATGAATTTTGCAGGCAAATGTATGAAACTTGAGGATATCATCTTGAGTAAGGTAATCCAGAACCAAAAAGACATGTATGTGCTACGCACACTCCAGTGAAGTCTGCTTGACAGGCCAAGAGGCCTGGAAGCACTCACGAGGCAGAGTTTCAAGGAAATTCAACTTCCTGGAATTAGGCATTCTCATAACCCATAAACTCATACCCTATCCCTGCGTTAGTCTGGTGTATGGATCCACATGCTCTCTTTTAGTATTATTTTAAGTGCCTTTAAGGATTGAATTCTGACATAGCTAAGCCTTCGCCAGTGTTCCAACATCCTAGAAAAGTCCTTGAGTCGACCATGGGCTTGGAATTCAGTAAGAATGTTGCTTATTCAGTGACATTCAGAATTGCCTCTAGTATTGTAAGAGACAGTGAAAGAAATCAGGCTTTACTATCTACTACATAGAGTTCAGGGCAAGCTTAGCAATGTAAGTTTAGAATTCTTATTAAAGTTATGTATGGCAGACTACATTAGTTATTAGTAAGATGTCCCCCCACACTATCACTTAGAATAAAAGCCAAGTCGCTCCCATATACAGGAATTTACAATGGTTTAGGAAGTAGATCGGGCTGTGGTTTTAGAGTATTGCATTATTCATGAGAAGGTTAGCTAGAGCAGAACTCCCTAATTAGAACCATGACTTGGGTGTGAAAGCCCTTGCCCTAGGAGTGTAAAGACCTCACTCCTGGATTCTAAGACTATAGCTGACCTTAGATAGAGCTCACTTTGTCTCAGTTGTTTTATTGCCCAGTTCCTGCCAGTCTTTGTGTTTACATTCCTCTGTTTTGTGTAAGAGTCATTAAGCATTGGTAACCTCATTTGTACCTTGCTGATATGTCACCTAACTTCCCTATTTTCTTCTGTATAAAAAGTTTGATGCTAAATTTGAAAAACTACATTCAGATTCTACACAATCTCATGTGTTGCTTCTGTTTGTCATTTATTCGCCGACTCCTTGTCCACCTGCAACCAGAGACCTCTTCTACACAGACAGAGACCAAAAAGGGTCTGCGGCATACATGGTATATACTCACTTATAAGTGGGTATTAGCCATAAAATACAGGATACCCATGCTTCAATCTACAAACACAAAGAAGCTAAACAGGAAGAATGCCCCAAGCAAGAATGTTTGAATGGTTGTAAGAGGTAGATGAAAGGAAGGAACTGGGTGGGAGAGGGAGTGAGAAGGGTAACTGGGGGATGAGGGGAGATCGGGATCAGGTAGGTGTAGGGAGAGACAGAGAAACTGGTCGGATGACTGTTAAGAATGTAGAAAATCTGCAGCTAGCAGGGATTGTGGACAGTGAGAGGCATCTCAAGAAGTACCAGAGACCTATGATTAAGGGAGGTTCTCAAAAATCAGTAAGGGTGACCTTAGCTGAAACCCACAGGAGTGGGGATATAGAACCTGACAGGGACACCAACCCACCCTCAAAACTTTCCACCCAAAATTTATCTAGCATAAAGGAAATGCAGAGATGGTGATGGAAAAGAGACTGAGGGAATGGCCAAGCAATAACCTGCCCAAATAAAGACCCATCCTATGGACAGGAACCAATTCCTGACACTATTAATCTTACACTTGCAGACAGGAGCCTAGCATGGCTATCCTCTAAGAGGCTTTACCCAGCAGCTGGGATGCAGAGATCCAGAGCCAAACAGTGGATGGAGCTTGGGGACGCTTATGGAAAAATAGGAGGAAGAATTGAGGGTCCCAAAGGGGATAAGAACTCCACAGAAAGACCAACAGATTCAACTAACCTGGACCTTTGGGAACTCTCAGACTTAATCACCAAACAAAGAGCACACATAGTCTGGACTGACCCCCAATTCCCTGCAAATAACTGGCAGATGTGCAGCTCAGTCTTCAGGTGGGTCCCAAACAACTGGAGTAGGGGCTTTCCCTAAAGCTGTTGCTTGACTGTGGAATATGTTCCCCTAACTTGATTGACTTGTCTGGCCTTAGTGAGAGAAGAAGTGCCTAGCACTTGATGTGCCTGGGTGAGGAGATACTGGGGGAATCCATTCTCTTAGAGGAGAAGGGAAGGAGAATGGGAGAGTAACTGTGAGAGAGCAGAACTGGGAGTGGGAAATAGAACTGGGATGTAAAATGAATAAATATAAAGATAGTTTCCCAACTATAAAAGCTATTTAAACTCTATTGGTTATTTTCCATGCAGGTGTGGAATGGAAATACAATACAGAAACCACTTTCTCTCCATAATACCCCTGATATTTACTCAACTGGAGTCTTATAATTTAGTTTAAATCTTTAATTTCAATGAGAACAGAGAAAACTAACTGAGACTTAAACTTAAATCACCATGAATTACAACTATGCTTTTAGCATAAAAAAGATAATGACAATTCTTATATTATCATTTAAAGGAAAACCAAATACTATGAGGAATTTAGTGTCAAGTAGTAGACTATGATTTACAGGTGTGCTAGTCCAATTTAATTCACAATTTATTGGGGTCATTTCTTACTTAAAAGTAGAAATTGCTAATGAATATATTCTGAGAAACATTTTAAAGAGTTTTTCAGTTATCAATTGACTGGTGAAAAGAAAAGGAATGCCAAAAATTCAAGAGTGGAAAAATATCACAGTCAAAACCAGGAACTGGACCTGTTTTTTGTATAATCAGAATCACTAAATGTGTTACTTTTAATTTTGTGTTATGTAACAGAAAGATAAACTAAGTAGAATATTACTATATAGGATCTTATCTCTGGTTTTGTTCCTCTAGCCTTCAAGCACATATTTATTCGTATTCTCCTTCCTCTCTCTTTCTCTCTCTCTTTCTCCCTCTCTCTCTCTCCCTCCCTCCCTTCCTCTCTCTCTCTCCCCATCCTCATCCTCCTTCCTCTCTCACACAAACATACACATGTGCGCGCACATGCACACACAGAGATAGCATACAAAAAGCTGTCAATTATTTCTTCAGTTTAAACAAATGTTAGTGGTGTTGATATTCCAATTACATGGTTTTAGCTTGCTTTCTATTATAGAAAAGCGCATGATCAAAAGCAACTTGGGAAGGAAAGGGTAAATTTCAGCTTGCAGTATCAATCACAGTCCATCAGGAAGGGAAGTCAGGGAAAGAACTCACAAGGCAGCAACAGAGAAGCAGGAACAGAGAAGCAGGAACTGAAGCAAAGACCATGGAGGGCTGCTGCTTATTGACTTGCTCTTCAAAGCTTGTTCAGCCTATTTTCTCATATAGCCCAGGACCACCTGTCCAGAGATGGCACAACCCAGTGGGCTCAGCCCTCCTTCACTAATCATTTATCATGATGTAATGGAGGCATTTTCTCAAATGAGGTTACCTCTTCCCAAATAACCCCCGCTTGTGTCAATTTGACAAAAAAAAAAAAAAAAGAAAGAAGAAAAAAACCTAAGCACATATGCAAACACATGAGGCATGTACACAGCCAGCCACACACACACAACATAGACATGCAATTTATTTATTATAAATTACATACTAAATGGACTATATTACTCTAGACCACATTTGTTGACCTATATCAAAACGTGCTTCCTGAGATGCTTTTAAAACTATTAGAACCATAATCCCTCATTCTCCCACTATACACATTATATATGTCCATTTTATATATTATATACACATATCCAAGCCCTTATGTCTCAATATGTGTTCAAGATTGCTAATAACTAAAACACCCATTTTATGATCATTTTGAAAATTATATGCTGATAGAATTTCTACTTCAGTGGAATATACACCTCACCCAGTACTAGCCACCACTCACAACTATTCATATGTCAGAAGTTTCTTGCAAGGAGTGGTGTACTGCTCAGAAAAGCCTTATCATGCTGTTTGTTAGAGGAATAAACTTTGGAGTAGAAAAGTGATTGGATGCTTTAAATAGGGCTTAGGGGGTCATCCTAGTAGCAAGATGGAAGACAGTCCTGAGGGAAACTTGAACTGTGGGGCCGAGTTAAAGCTGTTTCAGAGAGGAAGATTATTAGTAAGTGGACTAGAGACCGTTCTGGTGATATTTTTGCAAAGAATATATCTATTATTGCCCTTGTACTAAAAACTTGCCTGAGGCATAATAGAAGCATTTTGGATTAATGCTTTTGGGAGAGAGATTTCAAGACAGCTTAATATCGACTGTTGTCACTCAGTTATTAGAGGTCACTCTAATGTATAATGACAAGGAGCAAACTGGACAAATAGAGGTACAAAATATACAGTTTGAGGAGAAAGGGAGCCCCAGAAAATGTAACATAGAAGACAGGAATTCCAGAGCTCAAGGAGATAAAAAGCTTAATGACAGTAAACAGAACAAAGGGAGTAGGGTCCTCAGGTAAGACCCTGCCCAGCTAAGCTACCAACTAGTAAAAAGGGAATAAAGACAAGCATAAGAGGTGAAAGAATACATCAACAGAAAACTGATACAAATGTAATTGAACAAAGAGGCCAAGCTCCAGACCCAGCACACAGCAGAGCTTGGATGCTTTGTCCATGTGGTTCTGGACTTATAAGAATACAAGAAAGGGTAAGATAAATAAAAATATTACTTACTTACTTAATTAATTAAAACAAAAATACAAGAAAAGGACTGTAGACATCTCCCTCCATGACTTTGGGAAGCCAGTGAGGCCAGGCATGTGTCAGGATGTGTTCCTGATGGAGGCCTAGAGAAGCCACTGTGTGAAGCTACGAAGGTCAAGCCTAGTTAGACAAATGTTAGAGACCCTAACATGTTGGAGATGACAGGGTTATGGGATAACTGCTGAGGAAAGATGCTAACAAGGAGCGGAACCAGCCCAAGAGAGACTGTGTGCTGCAGTCAACAAAGCTGTTAGGGGTCAGAGTCCTCAAGAGTGCTTTGACCCCAGTCATGGAGGTGCAGTATGAGTTTGTCCTGCTGGGCTGATGTCTTGCTTTGGTGCCCTTATTTCCCCAGTGTGCTCCCTCCCCTCCCTTTCAGAATGGTGATGTATCTTCTGTGTCACTGTATGTTGCAAGCATGTGATCTGCTTTTTTATTTTATGGGTGTTTACATTTAAAACATTTCCAGATGTTTCTGAGAGTCTGAACTTTTCATTTTTAAACAATATTGAGGCTATGACAAGAATATGGAGACTTTTGAAGTTGTATGGAATGCATTTTTTAAATTATATGATTACAAATTTATGAGTTGAGGAAGTGGGATATGGTAGTTTGAAAAAGAATGCACCATACAGACTCATACATTTGAATGATTAGCCACCAGAAAAAGACACTATTTGAAAGATGGGTTGTATCCCTGGATATGCCATATCCGGGGATCCATCCCATAATCAGCTTCCAAACGCTAACACCATTGCATACACTAGCAAGATTTTGCTGAAAGGACCCAGATATAGCTGTCTCTTGTGAGACTATGCCGGGGCCTAGCAAACACAGAAGTGGATGCTCACAGTCAGCTATTGAATGGACCACAGGGCCCCCAATGGAGGAGCTAGAGAAAGTAACCAAGGAGCTAAAGGGATCTGCAACCCTATAGGTGGAACAACAATATGAACTAACCAGTACCCCAGAGCTCGTGTCTCTAGCTGCATGTGTATCAGAAGATGGCCTAGTTGGCCATCAGTGGAAAGAGAGGCCCCTTGGTCGTGCAAACTTTATCTGCCTCAGTACAGGGGAACGCCAGGGCCAAGAAGTGGGAGTGGGTGGGTGGGGGAGAGTATGGGGGACTTTTGGGATAGCATTGGAAATGTAAATGAAATAAATACCTAATAAAAAATTGGAAAAAATAAATAAATAAATAAATAAAAAGAACAAAGGCCAAAAAAAGAAGAAAGAAAGAAAGAAAGAAAGAAAGAAAGAAAGAAAGAAAGAAAGAAAGGAAGAAAGGAAGGAAGGTTGGTTGTGTGGCCTTGTTGGAAGAAGTGTGTCACTAGAGGTGGGCTCTGTGGTTTTTAAAAGCCCATATCAGACCCAATGTTTTCACTTTCTCTCAGCTAGGAGATCAAGATATAGTTCTCAGCTACTTCTCCAGAGTCACACATGCCGCCCACCATGCTCCCAGCCATGATGATAATGGGCTGAAACTCTGAAACTGTAAGCAACCCCTGAAGTGCTTGCTTTTGTATGAGTTCTTGGCATGGTGTCTCTTCACAGCAACAGAATAGTATCTAATGCATCTGCAGTAAACTGAAGTGATATGGCTAACAGCTCAGAGGGCTGGTAAAGACCCAACTGTCTCTGAAAAGAAGGCAAAACATGAGTGAGATATTTTATTTTAAAAGTAGTAACTGTTGAATAAAATTTCACAATTCCTCAGTCTATTATCAGATGTTTAACATTAGACAAATACTAGTTTTTCACTGGAATTATATGATAAAATTACAAAGACTGGGAGTTAATTATTAAGAGTAACGAGACAGTAAGCAAATTACTTAACCTTTAAATACTTTAAAATGAAACCTCGCCAGACATGGTAACACATGCCTGTAATCCCAGCAGTTGGAAAGCAGTTTGACAGGTGACAAGTTCAAGGCCAACCAGGGCTACACAGCAAGAACTTATCTCAAAAGAAAACGCCACACTCTCCTTCCACATATCTATTTAGGAAATATGTACTGAAAATGTGAGTCACTTCAAGGTATAAGTTTGCAGCAATGTCTTTGCCTTCAGGGTTTAAGAGCTTCCACAGTTCTAGAATCTTGCCATTAGCTCCCTCCCTAAATCACTCCTCTATTGGACTTAAACTTCCACCTCCTGGAACTCTGAAGATACATTTTAAAGTCTTTCTTCTACATGCCACTCTTCAGACATCTGAAGACAGTCACTGTAGTCCCTCTGTACAAATATGAATATTATAAACCAAACAGTCCCGGATATTTCAACTATCAACCCTCTGCTTCTTATTACAGTCATCAGTCAGTCACCAGTTGTCCAGGCTTACCTAGACTGTGGTACTCCAAGCAAACATGCCACATATACAATTATGTAGTCTAGATATCATGCAATTCTCCTGGTTTGCTTTGGATTATATTAATTTGAGACTGCAGAACAGAATGACTTTGTTCTGAATTTGCTTAAAAAAAAAAACAATCTAAGCATTTGCTTGCTGGTTTTCATTCTTTTCCACTTTAAGTATTTAATAGTAAAAATGCACAAAATAAGAAATGCATATAATAAAGTCAGACAAGTTATATAATCTAGAAAATAAAAACTTATATTCATAAATAGAAAATTTAAGTAAGTTCCTTTTATAATAAGTTTCAAAATTCTCCTCTGGACAATAATCATGCCTAATTTAAAAAATCATTGACTTAACTATGATTGTTAATCATTCTTGCTTTTTAAAGGGGATTTGCTCTATATTTATATAGTCATATGGGACATTTTTAGTTTTGCTTGGTTTTATTTTCCTAATCACTTTCTTAATCAACTTATATATCAATTACAGTCTCATTATACTCATGTCACAAGCTTAAATATATATAATTAGGAGCTGAGTAGAAATTTTTCATCACATTATTAACAGAATTTCAGAATCTCAAACTTAACTGAAAACATAATGTATTGTTCAGTAAAACATTCAAAAAAAAAGGCTTAAGAAAGTGGGATAATTTCCCTAGTCCAGGATAGAGCACTTGTCATCACTGAGCAGTTTTCCGAGTCTTCAAACATGTATAAGAGCCTGGTCATCTGCCTCAGCCAATGTTGGCTAATGAAGCAACTCCCTAGCACAAACCACACAAATAAATAAATAAATAGCCCTTTAAACATTATTTGTGTGTACGTGAGCATGTGTGTACACATATACCTGTGCAAATGCAGATGGGCCAAAATAGAGCTTTTGGAGCTGTTACAAGTGTTCACCAAACACTAAGCTCATTCCGTGGATGCTGGAATCCCAACTCTGTTTCTTGTCACTGCATAAACACTCTTAAGATCTGAGCCATCACCTGACAGTCTAAAAATGCTGGTACATAATTGAGAAAAGTGACAGATATCTACCTATATATTATTTCAGAATGAGAACTAAAAACAAGTATATTAAGTGTATCACAAGCAAAACACAAGAGGAAGACCTTTTCATACTTGTAAAGCCCCTATCAACTAGGAGTGCTTTACAGAGCATATAATCATATTTGTGCTTAAGACTCTTCTCTTTCCCCACTAAATTTTAAGGAAAAACATACTGTCCCCATGTTCTGCAATCATCACTATGTTCATACATGTTACACCTAAATTTCATACAATGGAATCCATCAAATATTTTCTCCCTAAGTAAGATCCCATTAAGTTTACACACATTCCTCTGCTCCAATCTCTAACTTTGTAAAATACTGCATTTGTTTAGTGTCATACAGACTTCTAATCCTGTCTACTTAAGGTGCATAATGACTCTCCTGAATCTTATGAATTAATTCTGTGTTCCCAATTTTTAATAAATCTAGTAAGTACAGAATTGGTCTCTCTTCAGCCCCTCCCCCAAAAAACAATTGAGAGCAGAAGGCAGGAAAGCTACCCACATATATGACACACATGCTCCAGTTGTATAACATTCATGGTTTTTATAGTTTGTACCAGTGAACAAGCAGACATGAATATGTACTGCTAAAATAAATATGAAAAAATAAGCTAAGAGGCTCACGTACTTACAATAATCTACAAGCAAAACTGAATTATCAAAAAGTTATTAGAAGAAATACATATAACACACTTAAAATATGATAAAGGACAATCAAAACTATAAGACAAGAAAAATAAAAATAACCATGGACAGCTCCTATAGTTTAAAAAAAAAAAAGGTAAAATTCTCTATCCTGGGTTTTTTTTTTTTTAACTAATTCATGTTTATTTGTCAACTACTGAGGTTCATATACAAATAACATGTATTTCTTAGAATGTTCTTTACTTTCATTTGTTATTAAATGTTGCCCTACAGGGTGTGTGTGCCATGTGCCATGTGCCATGTGCCTAGATGGGACAGAGGGGAGCTGATCTCCTTCCTGAGACTGAAGGAGATGGCTGAGCCTCCATGGAGGAAATGAGCCCAGGTCCTCTGCAAAACTAACAGCTCTCCACTGAGAGAGCACCCAAGTCCCACGTTACATTATTTTAAACACACAGCAAAAAGGCTGGTTCCACGAACAATTACCAAATTATCAGGCAATATAATTACAACCAGTTAATGTTTTGCAATGATTGTGGGCCTACACACTTTTTCTGGGCAGAAGGGAACTGTGCAGCAGACAAGGTTACTAAGAATGAAGGCTAAAACTAAGCTATCCACTTAGTCCCAATCTAATGAGCTTTTTTAATTTTTTTGATTTTAATTTTTACAGTTATGCATATATTAGGTCTGTACATGTGGATGCAGTGACCTTGAAAGTCAAAAGAGGGTGATGATGGATCCCTTGACGTTGCTGTGAGCCCCCGACAAGGGTTCTGAGGCTAGAACCCTGGGAGCCCTCGGAAGAGCAGCAAGTACTCTTTACTTCGTGCCATCTTTCCTACCCCCATCCTATACACCATTTTGTCTAAATTACAGAGAGACTTGTATGCAAATCATTATATTATCAGTGTGTTAACAACACAAGGAGTACTGGGTCAAATAATACATAATATGTTATTTTATTATAATTATATAACTATATCCAATATTTAATATTAATATAGGTAATATAATATTTATATTATACTTAATATCAATATATTTAATATTATAGAATTATAATATATAACATATATTATGTTATCTGGCAAATTATTTCCATAAAATATGAACCACTGCCTATATAAAAATCCAATGCAGGTGTTATAGTTCAAGTATAACTTTCTAGGAGACAAATAAAGGCCCACATGTAATTAATGCAAGTCTACCCAATAATAACACTTAAAAGAACACGTCCTTGTAAGTCTATAGACAATCCCGTTACTCTTGAGGTAATGTGCTACCAGAGCTTGGATAGAAAACACCTCTACAAAAAAAAATGAGTTCTAGGGTTGGTGATACATTAAGACACTAGCTATTAGGAGTCTCTCTGATTTTAAACAAATGTATATAATCAAAGGTATATAGAATAATTTTAGAATATTAGAAGCACAAAATGGATTTATATAGTAAGAAATGTTCATATTCCCAGCATTTGGGGGATAAATACAGAAGGACCAGATATTTAAGACCAATCTTAACTAAATAGCAGTTTAAGGCAAACTGGCACTTCATAAACCCTTTCTCAACAAGAAAAAAAAAGAATCACAAAATAAATTCTTGTCAGTAAAAGCCCTTACTGTGACATCTGTCTCTAGTCACTAGTCCACTGACATTATATTGCCTCAGCATAAACTGTTGTTGCATATTAAATAATAACTAAGCAGAAATGACAGGCTGAAGAAAGCTATTTCTCATGTCTCATACTAGTATGTGAGGCACAAAATCAAAAAGAAAACAAAGAAGCTTAAAATAAAAATAACAGTAAACACACACACACACACACACACACACACACACACAAAAAAACAACTCATTTTAAATCATGTATTTTGGCGACACCATGTGGCAGAACTATTAATTGCTGTTGACATCCACCATGCGTTGTAATCTACTTGAATATTTAATATGATGGAAAATTTTAAACTATTATATAAGTTAAATGGCAAAATTAGAAAATCAATGATCAATACAAAGATAGCTATTGTTGAAAATAAGTATATTATAGCAAGAATTTTAGGAATATGTTAGACAGATGTTGGAGGCACAGGCCTTGTGAACACCAATAATAAGCACTAGGGGAAAACAGGAATGTCGCCTGCTATTTGCCCAGAAGGCAGCGAGTGGGCATGGTTTACACAGCTGGGTGACATTTGTACTGTCTGTGTGGTCAGCAACCTCACCCAGAAGAACCTATCTTTTTGGAAGGTGTTGCATGTAAAAGATGTCACACACATTTCACAAAGAGTTTCAATTATGTGCATATTAGACATATTATTGCAGTGACCTTGAAAGTCAGAATAAAGTCTTAAACTTTACTGTGCATATAGGATTGAATTCATTATCAGCAGGGAATTTTTCACCTAAAATTAAATACTCTGGGTCAGACTCCAGAAGTTTTAGCCAATCCAGGCTACTCAGTCATTCTGAACAATTCTAAACGGTCATTCTGATGGCCATGGTGGCTGCAGACACACACAGACAAACACACAGACACGCACACACTGTACAAAGATACTAAGAAATTATACTATAAAATATTAAGCTAATTTAATTTATAAGCAAAATAACAGAAAAACACTTTAAGCAGTTAATAAATATAACTATACAACGAATATAGCCTTGATATACTTTAACACTAGCTTTCTAATATTGTTACAAAATGTTTCTGAACTTCTACATCATTGTTTTATAATCTTGGTCTAACTATAATTTACAGGAAGCTGGGCAGTGGTGGTACACACTTTTCATCTAAGCACTTGGGATGCAGAGGTAGGTAGATCTTTGTGAGTTCAACACTAGTCTGGTCTACAGACAGCCAGGGCTACAGAGAAGGCCTTTCTCAGATAGATATGATGCATGCATGGACTTAGGGATGGATGGTCAAACAGACAGACGGACAGGTGGGTGGACAGGTAGGTAGCCAGGCAGGTTGGTGGAAACTTCCGAGAAGTAAGTGACCGAAAGGCTGCCCCTTCACACATGAGTTGGATGACTCACTCACTTTCACACTGTTGTACGTCTATGAAAAAATATATGAATCACAGCATACAGGAGGCAGAGGCAGGAGATTTCTGTAACTCTGAAGCAAGCCTGGACAACACAGTATGTTCCAGGTCGGCCAGAGTTACACAGTCACACATAAGCTTTGACTTGGGTTAGCTCTTAGGGAAACAGAGCTCCTGGTTTCAAATGTTCAGAACGCAAACATGTGTGTTGACAGATACACGTATACTGAGGTGCTAGCTTGCTGCACAGATACTTGAACATGCCCTTTAATAACCAACTATAAATTTGTGAGATAAAAAGAATCCTTAGGAGCCCATGTATGGTAGGACGCTCCTTTAATCCCAGGACTCAGGAGAGAGAGGCAGAAGTATCTCTTGTGAGTTTAAGACCAGCTTGGTCTATATATCAAGTTTTAGGCTAACAAGAGCTACAGAATCTCAAAAAATCCCAAGAGCCCACCAAATAACCCTGACATTTTGAAGTCCAAATGCCAAACCATTCCTCCAACATCTCTATTCAGTGCTGATACTGAATGAAACTGCAGGAGTCTTGTGCTTTGGTTCTAGTCCTCCAGTAAGCTGCTTCTTCATATTAACTGCAGAGTATTTGTGGCCCACTAATTAAAATAGGTGCTAGCAAGGTAAAAATGATACTGATTAAGGTCCCTCAAAAAACTAGACCCTCTTTAAGGGCCAAAGACACATAGTTGAGTTAATGGAATTTTGGTCTTATCATTTGGTCATGTGACAGTGAATTGTGGATTGTGTAAAATGTTAGAACTGATGGCTGCTTCTCATTTAACAAGGTGAATTTTAAAGCAAATTCATCTATTTTATTCTTTTAAGTGTCAACTTGAGATAGTATGAAAGATCTCTACTTAAATCTAGAAGGAATATATTCTGAAAGAATTTTCCTTTGTTTACAATTATAGCTTTCATTATATTATAACCATCATTTTAAATTTAGCTTAAATATCTATTAGAATTACTTCTAATAAAAACTAAAGTCTTCTATTTCAAAACAAATTTATTGACAAATTATCTAAATCTAAAACCCTGTGTATGTCTTATACTTTGCCCATCAATCTGGAAATAATAGCTCATGAAAAAAAAAGCTCCAATTATCTTTCAGGTCCAAACTCGCAATAGTAATACTTTTTCCTCAGCATCTAACTAAAGTTGTGTGACATAGAGAAGTCAACACCTAATGTACCTAATGTGAAGACAAAAAATATAATATTTACAAAATTCCATTCAACAATTAGAAAAAATAGTAAACCCTGTGTCTCTTTTCAAATCAGATACAAGACATATCAACTGCAGATTAAATAGAGAAAAGCAGTGATATTAAAACCATGAACATTGACACATAAGTTTCTACAAATTGGAATTATCTAAAAAAATTAGTTGCTCAGAGAAAAAGCAAGTATATACTGTAAACTGTTTGAAAAAGAAAAATGAAGGAGAGTTCAAGAAACTGATATCACGTCTCTGAATTTCCTCAATTCTTCTTAAAATCTGCCAGAGATCCCCAAAGCAAACCTTCCCAAAGCTACCTCAAGAATCTTTCCGGCAGAGAATCTCAATCTGTTTTTAAAAACACCAAGTGGTCACACAAGAAAACAAATCTGCCGCTGGTATCAGAGAGCAGCAAACCTTGAAACAAGGAGAGGCGCGCTGGCCTGGAGTGAGCTGTTGGTACACAGCTTGATAAGGTTATTCCTAGCAACATGTATGACACCTCTCTCTCTCCTGCCTCTCGTTTTCTAGCAAAAAAAAATAAATAAATAAAATTTAAGTGTGAACAGAGTCACATTTAAAAGGAACTGATAGTCAATTATCTCACAGGTCTCCACTGACCAAACATTAAGTATAAACCTACCCACATGCTTGCATTTGACCCATTAAGTTTGCTGACTTCAGGGGACTGAACTAGAAAGAAATAAATTTCAAGGCTAGTATGAGCCAATACAGCAAGTTCCTATCTCAGAAACCTACATACATAAATAGGTACGTTTAGAAAATATATCCTTCTTATTTTACATGAAATGGAATTTAAGTATTTTTAAATTTTAAAACCAAGCATTGTATCTTTAATAATAAGTGAATGACTGCTAATCTCACTGGATGACTGGGGAGAGGAAAGTTCTTCTGATATGAACATAGCAGCAGCTCTAACGCTGAAGTGAGAATAAAAGGTTCTATCAGCGATTAACCCTCCTTCCGGCCCAATTTGGCCTCTTTCTACCAAAGCTATCTTACTTTCATCAGAAGAGAGACGGCTTTAGTTAGAACAAAAACTCCATCTTTAACTACTATGGTTCTTCCAATCAAGTCACTTGAAGTGAATAGCAAGGCTTCTAATACTTACTCAGATGTCAACTATCCCTAAAGACCTGCACTGATTTTGTTTTTGTTTCAAAACAAATGGTCATTTAAACACATAGCATCTTTTATTCCTACTCAAGCTTTCAAATGAAAAATGGGGACAGCAAGTCCAAGATTATATGGAAATTTTATGTATATTAACAGCACGTTCTTGAAGAGATGGAAAAATAAACAGTTAAAAGATTGTTTATATCACATTCAAGATAGCCAAGGCTCACCTGGCCACTGGGTTTAGCTTGGTGGTAAGTAGATAGCTTAGCAATATCATTTTAAAAACCCACCAAGACAAAACTGGATAATGATGACTGAAAAAAAAACAAAACACCAAATTGATAAGGTTAAAGGAATATCAAAACAAATTTCAAGAAAATTAATATAACCAAAGAAAATATCTTTAAATAACTCATTCTATCTAAAAAATTAAATTTCTGAAGTGCTTTTTAAAAATAAAGCCAAAAATGCATTAATATATTAAAAACACTACCTGAGTCACTCTTAAGAATCAGTAATAACCTCTCAAACCTCAAGAAAGCAGTCTAGTGCTTGGTAGACTGAGAAGAGTATGAGGCACACTGCACCCACTATCACCTTCTAGAACACATCAGTGCCACCAACCAGCTTCAACTGTGGCATAAAACCCTTCACTTTTTACCTAAGGGAAAGCTGTGCTACACAGGAAGGCCCAGCCCTGTAAGAATGGCCATTAAGGATCCAACAGTAGTAAAGGAAGGAACAAGCAAGAACACTGGTACCTAACTTCCACAAGGTACACAACTCTCCTGTCTACACACATTTCTTGACCCTGCTTTCACATGTGCTTTCTGACCAAGGCCTCCGAGATTCCTGATCTACATTTTCCACTTCCATTCTCTCCTGTCCCTTGCTTGCCTGAACAGCCTTGTCAGCAGCCTCCTTTGAGACTCTAGTCACGAACAGTAAGTACTGCTGTACTGAGTTCCCTACTTACCCCCCTCAGACTCGGTTACTGTGCCCTAATAAGCTCTAGGGTTTACAATATATTTTTTGAAAGCCTGAAAATTTAACACAGAGCCATTCATCTGCGAAATCTATATCTCAACCCAATTTTTAAAATAGATACTAATCATATTCTATTAAATCTTCTCCCTGAACAGAAACAAAAAAATACATAAAATACTAAAAGTTCTGATACAACACTAATAAAATCCAAAATAAGTGATTTAAACAATCTACATGCACACTTTAGCAGGTGTCTAATGTGTGGCCTGTGGAATGCATATACACCAGGGTCACTATGAATATAGCCAAACATAAAACTGTGAATGGACTCAACGTTGAACTGTTTTGAAAATGTTTAACCTCAATTGTGCAGCTCTCAAATGTGAATGTCATTTATGACAATACTGTGTCAAATGTGACAGGTTAGACATCTGCCAGAGCACTGGCTAATTCT
This sequence comes from Mus musculus, assembly GCF_000001635.26. Taxonomy (NCBI): domain Eukaryota; kingdom Metazoa; phylum Chordata; class Mammalia; order Rodentia; family Muridae; genus Mus; species Mus musculus. Next base: position 82,862,610 of record NC_000069.6, read on the forward strand.
ATGTCAACTTGACAGAAGCTAGACTCATTAGGGAAAACGGTCTCTCAGCTGAGAAACTGCCCCACCACACTGGGCTGTGAGCAAGATTATGGTACATTTTCTTAATCTATGATTGCCGTGAGAGGGCTCGCCTAACTGTGGATGGTGCCACCCCTAGGCTGGCAACCCGAGGTGCTATAAGAAAGCTGACTGAACAGGCCATGTGGACAGAGCCAATAAACACCATTCCTTCAAGTCCTCTGGCCTTCAGGTTCCTTCTTGAGTTCCTCTACTGACTTCCTTTGATGACAGACTGCATTGTGGAAGTGGAAGTGTAAACCCTTTCCTCTTCAGGTTGCTTTTGGTCATGATATTTGATCAGAGCAATAGAAACCATAATTAAGACACACAGCTAATTTTATCACTAAACAAAACAAATTAGGAATACTCTACCTTTTCTCAGACCAATAATAGTGAAATATAGCCCTAGGACTAAATTTAAAAATCTCTCCAGAGGGGAGTTAAAGGTGATTAAAGAGCTTCTGACCCCATGACTCCACTGGAAATCTTATCCTTATGTGGCAACTGGATGGGTAAACCCTTGTCCATCTAAAAATATGCTATAAACATAACAATAATTAGGACAACACTAAAGGGTTATAATGCCTTTTTCCTTAGAGTATCAAGCAAGCATATTTTATATATCCTAATTCTCAAGTCATCCCACCAACATGTACGAAAATGCAGTTGTTTAAAAACATGAAATTTGAAGAAAATTGTCATCAATATCTCTTAATGATGCTTTTTGCCTTTCATGAGTCATAACTACAAATTTCCAGATTGGTGAGCATAAAGGTATGTCTACACATGACCCACATGAAACATCTGTGATTTTTATGAATCTCTAACCTTTCCCACCAAAAATTCATTGTGTAGACTTCACCAAAGAATAAGAATTAAAAAGTGTCCTTAATTAAAATTTGTAAAATAACAAATTCTGTAACATATATCAGAATTTTATTAAATGAGGATTAGCCATTAAGAAATAATAAAATAATGAAACAGAGTCTAAACTTTATAACCAAACTAAACTTTCCTCTAAGTTAGTAGTACTTAAAAAGCAATCTGTAGAAAAATTATACAGAAGCCAAGTCACAGAAACATTAGAGTTTTGAACTTGTGGTCCTCCTGCTCTGGTCTCAGAGAACTGAGATAAAATTTGAAGACTCACCACTAATGTTCAGAGTTCAAATCAAGGACTGTATATCTACCACAGTATTCTCTAATGTCAACACGTCAAGTACTTCTAAACTTACCCAAATGAAGCAGTGTAAACTGAGCTGCCAGCTCCTTTGCATCCTCCAGCGTTGTGCAGAGTTTATCTGGCATGAAGTAACTCTGAGATCCATTTGCGATTGCAGGGATAACTATCTTGTACACCAAGAGTACTTTCCCATCCTGACTGGTTGTTGAATATAAATAATATTCTGGTGGTGCCCAATTATTTTTGTTGCAGTAATAATCCAAATGCATCACTGCAGAATTAAAATGATTGGATTTTAAAGAATACATACTAATTGGGGTCAGCTTTGTTCCAGGAAAAAAAGGGTAAGTACATCTTTCAATCTCAGGGGGGCTTGGACTATGCTGACCATTGAGACGAGTGGGGAGAGTTGGTGGCTTGCCTAGACTTTTGGAGTGACTCTCTTCCTTGTTAGCATATACAAGTAGGTTTTCAGAATTGGGGCTGATCTGGCCATTAAGATGCTGTCGCCAAGTATTTTCCTTATTTACTGGCTTTGCCAGGGTTACCTCAATACTGGCTCCATCAATGCACTTTCCATTCATCACAGACATGGCAGCCACTGCATCTTCTCGGTGGAAAAAGTGAACAAAGGCATAATCTCTCAGTTTCTTCACTCGCTCCACTGCGCCAGGCTTGAATTTACTGAACTCTGCTTTAATTGTCTCCTCTGTAGTTGAGATCATTAGATTTCTTACATACAGAACTTTAACTCTTTGCATGGTTTCCTCATCAACTTCTTTCTCTGGATCAGCCCAATCTACCTGAATGGTGTGGCCCCAGAGTTGAAATGTTCCTGAAAAAAATGCATGAATTAATTTGAAGGTAACTAGAGCAAAGAATGCCACGTCTAAAGAGTGACATATAATAGTTTGTCCAAGTAAACAGGAACTCAAAAACATTTCAATAATCTGAATAACCATCTGTGCCTATTCACACCAAAGTTTTTATGAAAGCAAACCTAATGACAGAACTTATGATGGACGTTAAGAGTTGGTAAAAGAAGACTTTAAATATTTAATAATTAAATAGTGCTCTCTGGATTTTTATTAAACATAATTAACCAAGTTATGTACACATTAAAGTGTCAGTTAAAGTGTAGACATGTTCAGGAATTAGCAAATGTAACTCATTTTGCAGGAACAATTTCTTGTACCTCAGTCACTTAATTTACTTCCTCAATAAAACAATTCTTTATTCCTCTTCATGTGGCATTATATAGCTTGCTAATAATGTTCTAAATTTTACTGATGCTTTTTTCCAATTTATAATGGGATTAATATGTAAAGTAACCTTTGAAAGGTCTATCTTACCTGGAATCAGCTTTCTCCTGGCCATAGCAGCAGCTCTGTGGGACTCATACTCAACAAAGGCAAACCCACGGTTCTTGGTTTTGTCAGTTGCACTTGGATAAACAATCACATCCACAACACCTTCGGTAACTTTCTTCATTTCATCCAAAATTTCTTCCTTTTTCTTTTCTTTGGGAATTGCTCCAATAAATAATCTGCAATTATCCAAGCTTACACACACACCAATAAACTTCCCTGGTCGAATTTCATAATTGTTAAGAATCCGGATGGCTAATTGGGCTTCTTCTTTAGTAGTATACATCACAAAAGCATAACCTCTATTTTCACCACTAAATTCCATCATCAGTCTAAATTCATATATCTTCCCAGCTCTTTCAAATACAGGAACCAGTTCATCTTCATACATATCACGAGGTATTTTTCCAACAAAAACTTCACAACCTCTAGGGGGAGGTGGACCTTCCCAACCTGAAAAATAAAGATAAACACAACTAAAAATAAATTCTACAAAGCTATATTCATAACTGAATCACTTGCTCACTCAACAAATTGTTTACAAACAGTAATATATGTATTGAAGTACAAAAATAAATGAAGTTCCTTCCCTTCTGAAACTTACTGTAACAAAACTTTACAAGACAATATAAATGATAAAATTCTGTGAGAAAAATAAAGCTATACAAGAGGTGATGCTATTAATAAAATAGGTAAATCTCTGAACACAAAGTTTATGCAATGACCTAAGTGAAACAAAAAGTTAAGTACAATGATTATCAGGGAGAGGAGAAATTAAGAGAAAAACGACAATACAGATGTCTGCCTGCTTAAAGTGTACTGCATGGAGGAGAGCAGTGGCAAGGGACGCAGCAGCTGAGGACACTAAAGGCAGAGTTCTGTGGAATCACTGTGAGAGGCTGAGCAAAGGGAGTGCAGTCTCAGAATGGGGAGGCACTAGGCCTACTGGAATCTGGCTAGAGAAGTGCTATGCCTCTACTTACTGCTCCTTCAAATTCCTCCCCACATGACTTGTCTGTAATGTCTTGAGCACACTTTTCCCCAATGCCTTGAGCATACTTTCCCCAATGCTCTGAATCATGATTTAGTTGTCAATCCAAACCAAGTTATTTCTCAACCACTTCTTAAACAAGAGCAACATTTTAAATAAAATGTTTCAAAATCATAAATTACGGCTGAAACTGGTTGGGGTGCTTGTGGGGATTACACCTCATCTAAATGACTACATTAAAAACTTAATTTAAATGTGTATAAGCAAAACCCCACCTGGAGGAGGACCACCAAATTTCCTTTGCCCATTTTCTTGGACCATGTTGTAGCCAGTCTTTTCCATGAGAGCCAGCAATGCGGCTTCATTCTGAGTGCCAGTGCGCACTTTACTGCATCCATTTGTACCATCAGTGTTTTCTTCATTCATGGTTGCAATTCCTAAAACAAAGTCAAATAACTGTAAGCTCATAGCACAGCTCTCGGAGTCTGGGGAGCATTTCTTTGGCTTGCATGAAGCCAGAGTTGTGGCTGACAGGTATGGTGACTAATCATACCTTTAAGGTCTGCCAAAGCAGTTTCCAGCTCCACTACCACAGAAACTGGACAATTGTTTTTCAAGCTACTCTTCTATTAAGCAGTGCCTTTAGATAATCTAAGTAGGAGAAAGGGAGGAAAAGGAGAACAGAATAAAGAAAGAATGAGAAATCAGAAGTGAGAGTCAGGTAAAAAGAAACCCACTAAAAATACAAAATACACTTTCATCAATGAATCCAATGTCACCACCAATCTACACAGCCAGGGTTTTAAATACTTCTGTCATATGGGCCAACTGTATGTGAGTACAAATAACACACTTGTCAGATACACATGACCTTCATGTTCTCAGCAATCTTCAAGAGTTTCAACAATTTACAGAACAAAGCCTTCATATCTGCTCATCTGTACCTACTAGAAATTAATAGAAACACATAATTACCAGGCATCTGAGAAGCAGCAGCAGCTAATGTGACCACATCCAGTTTTCATCAGCTTAAGAGACTTTTATTAGCTGGATGACTAGGAGCACTCTTCAGCATCCTATATGGAATGTATATATTTATGTGTATGATTTCATGTGCAGTGCTGAGTATGCTCACACATATGTATGCATATGGAAGCCAATAATCAACCTGGGGTGTAACTCCTCTGGTGCTGGAATTACAAGTACATGCTACCATGTCCAGTTTTTTGTTTTTGTTTTTTCTTTAAACTTGGATCAAACTTAGGTTCTTATACCTACATGACAAGTACTTTTTCAACTGACTTAACTCCCTACTCTATTTTAATTTCTAAAATTACCATATTTGTATTTCCTAATGATCAACACTGTAGTCATCTCTCACATAGCATTATTATGAATAATTACAAAAATTTTAAATTCATATTATGGAGAGTACACTGAAAAATGTCTTGGCGGCAAATATAATCCTCCTAATTATAAAATGGTATACCACTGTGGTATAGCATTGTTAGAATTCCATTTAGTCCTTGGCCATACCACCTGACCATGTCCAATCTTGTGTAATCTTAGAAGCTAAGCAGAGTTGTGCCTAGTTAGTATTTTTAGATGGAAGAAATAAAAATTTTAAGCCAGTACACCTCAAATTTAGCCTTTCTTCCTATATAACTTTGACAACTTCATTTCTTCACACATTATTCATTTAAACTTGCCAACACAAGTTCTCGCAAGACTTCTTTTTTTTCAAGGTGGACTAACACTGTATGTAAAAGGGCTACTAAAAATATTCATAATGATCAAATAAATGCCATGATACATATTAGAATGGCTGTAGATTTATCTTTTAGGTGCTCACAGTGTTGACATAGGTTGCACTGTTTTACAAAAACAACTTTTATTTCTCAAAGTGCTGCAGATGTGAAACAACAAATACAAACTCCGACTGACTACATGCCCTGGAGCACAGGTTCACAGTGGGTTCTGGAGAGGATGGGACTGGAAAGGATGATGCCAGTTTACTCTAGGGCAGCAGATCACATCATATATATTGCATACCCGATATTTATAATTCATCAACAGTAGCAAAATTACAGTTATAAAGTAGCAAAACAATTTTACGGTTGGGATCACTACACTGTGAGGATTTGTATTTAAAAGTTGCAGCACTAGAAAGGTTGAAAACCACTGGTCTAGAACAGAGCACTCATCTAGAGCTTCAGAAGCAAGCATGGATCTATAGCAAGATGGCTTGGGCTCATAACCTTTCTTTTCACTCACTAGCTATATAATAAATTATTATAGTATACCTCAGTTTCTTCACCTGCAATATGCTGGTAACCCTTTATTATTCACAGAAATATTTTATGAAAAATAAAAGGTAATGCTTGACAAATAAATCAGCTGATGACTAAGTAAAAGGATTAGGAATCTTTTTTATCTTAAAACAATTATTCAGAAATTCTAATTTTTTGCATATATTGAAATAGTTCTTGTTTTGTTTTTCGAGACAGGGTTTCTATGTGTAGCCCTGGCTGTCCTGGAACTCACTTTGTAGACCAGGCTAGCCTCGAACTCAGAAATCCACCTGCCTCTGCCTCTTGAAATAGTTCTTATCAACACATATATGCAAATAACTATAGAAACTAGTTATTCAGTTTATCTGTACAATAGCTGACTTCAAAACACAACTGCAATGCTAGTTATAAACAGGTAAAGAACAATACAATGTTTAATTTTGTATGTTTATTATAAATACAAAGGCATTAATAACTATCCTCTCTAATCCCTACAACTAATAACAGCTATATGTCTTTGTAATAGAAGAAAGAAAAGAAGAAAGAAAGAAAGAAAGAAAGAAAGAAAGAAAGAAAGAAAGAAAGAAAGGAAGGAAGGAAGGAAGGAAGGAAGGAAGGAAGAAAGAAAGAAAGAAAGAAAGAAAGAAAGAAAGAAAGAAAGAAAGGGAGAGAGAGAAAGAAAGAGGGGGCGAAGGGAGGGAGGGAGGGAGGAAGGAAGGAAGGTAGGTAGGAAGGGAGGGAGAGAAGGAAGAAAAGAAAGGAAGGAAGAAGGGAGAAAAGAAAGAAACAAAGAAAGAAACCCAGAACAACTCTACTGTCCAAGATCCAAGAGCCAGAAAGTGATATATACAGAATTCAAAACCAGATCACCTTGATCTCAAATTCTCACCCTTGCCAAGAAAATTATTCTGACATACAATTTCTTGTATACTGAGTAAAAGTAGTTACTGAGTACCAACTGTGTCCCTTATTTCTGGGATATAACAGTAAATTATCACCAAAACCTCTTGAAGCTTATATTCTAGTTCAGAAACCAATCTATTCATAAGTCATATAATGTATAAGAAGGACAATGTTACCAGGGGTTTAGGATAAGGATATGTGGCAGTTGGAGGGTGAGAGAAGACAGGTATGACGGTCAATACCTGCGAGTGGTGATCCCTTTGGGGACTGAATGACCTTTCACAGGAGTTGCCTAAGACCACTGGAAAATACAGGTTTATATTACAATTCATAACAGTATGAAATTGCAGTTATGAAGTAGCAACAAAAACAATGTTGTAGTTGGGGGTCACCTCAGCATAAGAGACTATAGTAAGGGTCAAACCATTAGGAAGGTGAGAACCGCTGCTCTAGAACCACCACTGAGACCAATCTCTGCATCCATTGTGAAGATTTCTCTGCGTTAATCTCTGAGGGGTTTTCTTAATTATGTTAACTGGCTGATTATGAAGTGGGAGGTTCTGCCTTGTACGTGGGAAGTCTTTCCACGAGTGGCCCAAATATCAGAGGCTCTGAGGAAAAAGCTTTTGTTTTATGCCAGACTGCATTCGCATCCTGTCCTCAAGATCCTCTACACTGATGCTATCTGTCACTGCTGCACTGGCCTCCCAACATGGACCAAAGATGAGTGGGTCTCCATGGATCCTCCAGGTGTTCCTCACCAGATTGGGACTGCCGAGTCATATAGCTACATGGACTGAGAAGCTATCAGGTTCTTGGCCTCTCCAGTGTGAAGTTAGTCACTGCTGGACCACCAGACTGTATCATGTAAGCCAAAATGACAAATATCCTTTGGATCTATATTCATTCTACTGGTTCTGTTCCTCTAGAGAACAGTGTACAATTTTAAACAGGACAGCCAGGACCGGCCTCATGGAGAAGAGAAATAGGCTTTCATCTGAGAATCAAAGAACGTACTCATGCACCTATAGGTAAGAACACCACACAGAGAAAGGCAGAGAGGCAGAGACAGACAGACTGACAGACAGAGACTGAGACAGAGACACAGAAAGACACAGAAAGAGAAAGGGAATGGATAAACGTGTTGGGCATGTACAGTACACAGGAAAAGAACACATGAAAGTAGGGGAACATGCTCAGGACAGTAACAACCACCAAGGCACATTTGCCTTTTAAGCTGGGTAACCAAGTGATTTCTTACGGAATTAAACGAGAATCACTGAAAATTGTGAGCACAGAAATAATTTGTCCAGTCTTATGGACTATGTAGGTGGAGTGATGAAGGTGACAGAGATAAAATCTGAGGTGCAACATCTAAGAGTCAGTCTTGTTTAAAGGTACATCCTAGAGAATTTTCAGACTTCATGGAATGAGAGTCAAGATCAAGGATAAGAGCAAACTCTGAGGCAGAGCACTAAAAGAGGATCACTGACCAGATTTTATGGATGGATATAGCTAAGTTTTGGACATATTCAATTTGAGTATCTATTAAATAATCAATCTAAAGTCTAACAAATATTTAAAGGACAAATTTGAGGCCCCCCAGAGGAAGTATGAGTCATGTTCAACTATAGTTTCTGTTTATTACGTGAAAAGGGCAATATCTACTCAATTCCCACAAAGTGTTATCATGAGGAAAAGTACCTTTGTATTAATTGTCAACTTGTCAGTATCCAGAGTCACCTGAAAACTCAATCTCTGGACGTGCCTCTGGAGGAATCATCTGGATTGTGTTAACTGATCTACAAGCCCATCTCAATTTTAAGTGGATTGTTTGAAGTATGGACAATGAACTGAGAGGATTCACCTCTTCTCTGCTTCCCGACTACAGACGCAATGTAACCAACCACTGCAAACTGCTGCTTCCTTCACTTCCCTGAAAGATGGACTGAACTACTGACATGTGAGCCAAGTAACTCCCCCGTAAGCTGATATTGCCAGCATACTTTATTACTTTATAGATAAAGGACCTAAGCTACTCCAAAATAGCAAATGTTCTCATTTTTTAAAAGCTATAAATTCATATTCTTAATGTAAGATTTCTAAAATGTAAAAACTGGAAACTATAAAACATTAATAGACCTCTATAGACCAAACAAAAAAGCCATAGATATCCTATTGCCCAACCTTTGAGCTGTCAACCCTTCCCTAGTGCCTACAGCAGGCACTAAAACATCACTTCTTGAAGATCCCAACAAAAACTTTGGAAAAAAATAACACTTCATTGACTGTTTGGAGTTATACTTCAAACCAGCAACTTTTTTATAACAATATTTGGCAATGTCTATGAAATTTAAATTACACGTGTACTTAGTAACCCAAGAATGTAAGACAGACTTGCCCAGGTATACAATGGTATGCACAAATTCAATGATAACTGTACATAAAAGCAATAACTTACAAATAACTGTCAACAGATTACACAAACTGGGTTAGAAATCATCATACAACTATACAATGGCATGTTGGTGAGGTATTAAAGAATGGCATGCCTAGAGCACGAGACATGCTCAGTGGTTAAGAGTGCATGTTGCTCTTCCACTGGACCAGAGCTCAATTCTCAGCACCTACATGGTGATTCACAATCATCTGTAATTACAGTTCCAGGGCATCAGATGCTTTCTTCTGACTTCCCTGAGTATGCATGTTATATACATGTATACATACATACATGTTGGCCAAATATACATAAGTGTAATTTAAAAACATTTTCAAAAAAGAATATCATGCCTTTGTGTGTACTGAATATAGAAAAACTTGAAAGAACCCTCTATAGAAAACAAGGCATTCATTACATTGTACATTGTACATACTTCCAATTGTAAATGTTTGGATTTTAGATAAGCATGTATATATTCAGAGATTTTTTTCATGGGCATATAAAAATTAGGAGCAATTTACAAGAAACTATAAAAATTGCCATCATTGGTAAAAATACACCTTTTCTTCTCACTCCTCTGTGTATTCTTTTTAAAGAACTCTCTTGGGCAGATTTTCTTTATGTTTGTTTTGAGACAAGATCTTGCTACCTCTGCAACCCAAGCTTGCCTTCAACCCACAGCAACCCTCCCAAGTGCTGGGATTGCAAAGCATGGCTCAGCAGGCCTAGCTTCCTAACGCTCCTTAAAGACAAACTCCAACACATGTGCAAAGTCACAATGGACTTCTCTGAGTTTCCCTTCCCAACTTCATTTCTTATGTACCCAAAGCAATGCATACTTATTTGTGGCTTCTCAGATGTGCCACACTCTCATCTGTCATCCCTGATGGTCACTGACACCATGAGCAAGTGTCCTCTACTCCCTTTGACTTGCCCACTAGTCTCTCCAAGACAAAGCTCCAACTGGAAATTAGGTACTCCTCAGAGTGTTGTGATAACCCCTCCTCTTCTACCTCTACACTCTCCCTCCTCCCTCGGCCTCCCCCAGAACGTAAGGTACAGTCTTTACTTCCCTAGCACTACATAGTACCCTGACACATGATGCATATTCCATAAAGAAACTGAAGAGACATTATGACTTCACATGACTTAGATGATAGTCCATTTACTCCTTTTAATAATCCTGTGAGATAAATAAAATACTATTTTTGCTAATTTAAAAATCACTGAAACAAACATGGGTAAAATTATGAACTGTGAGACAGATAGGTATTTGTCTATGAAAATGTTCCCTCACTTCAACATTTCTACCCACTTGCATCCTATCCATCAAATTGCCTACTTTGTCAACTTTCCTTAAGATATTACTCTTCATATTTAAAAAAAAAAAAGATGATTCAGGGAGACAGCTCAATCAGAAAACTGTTTGAACCTGGGTTCTATCTCCAGAACCCATATTTTTAAAAAGAAAAAATGTAATAGATCTCTGAAGCTGCCTAACCAAACAGCTCCAGTTACCATTCAATGAAGAAACCCAGACTCAAAATAAATAAATGGTGGTCAGTGTCTGAAGAAACAACACACAGAGAGAAAATAGCTTTCATCTGTCCAAATAAAATCAGAAAACACTTTTAAAATCTTCTAGTCTGGCCTGATCTGGTAGCACTTAACTTAAATCACAGCACTCTGGAGGCAGAGGCAGGGAGAGCTCTGTAAGTATGAAGGCAGTTTGGTCTACCTGGGGAGTTCTAGGACAGCCAGGGATATTCATAGTTAGACTCTGACAACAAAATAAATAAAAATTAAAAAACAAACAAAAACTAAAACCAAACCAAACAAATAAAAAAGGCCATCTAGTCTGAGCAGTGATCAAAAACAAAAGTCTACAGTGTCTTACTCAACACTGTTCTATCATGACACAGCATAGCCACCCACAAACATAATTTGAATCTGAATATTCATCTTTAAATGTCTATGTGAAATTCTGCAAGGGAGGAATCTTGTTACTTAGCCCAGGCGACCTTGAACTGCCCCAGCCTCTCAATTGCTGGGATTATTCACACAATAATGCTACATTTTAAAGGCATCACTAACAGCTCTCACTGTCCTCCTTTGACTAGGAGACACCATCTCATCTCTCCTTTACTAATTTTAGGTTCATCTAACTTAAACAGAAGTAGAAAAGATCTTGACCTTGTGTCCGCACTAACTGTGTGCCCTTCCCTATAACCCAGGGATAGACTGTCTATGGCCTATACCTCCAGCTCCAGTGTACCTGATGCCTCTGACCTCCTAAGGCAACAGTACTCCTGTGCACACACATACACAAACATCACACACTATATATGGGACTATGTATCTTCACTTTTGTATTGTCTTTCAAAAAGAATGCAGTAAAAAAACAGACAAGTAACTATTTTTTTCAAAATATATAGGAAAAATTACTTATCTAAAGGGCTTTCTTCTATTTGTATTCTAACTCAAACTAAAATGTCATCTGCATTATCACAAAAATTTCTCACACTATAAATGTGGGCATTATATAAAGTTTATGTCTTTAAATTATGTGTAGTTTAATAATTTAAGACACAAAACCCCTTTATACAAAGCATATTATATTTTCCTGATTTGTATCTTGTGAACAGTAAATTCCACGTTTGTTGCTTCAGGTGTTACTGAGCTGCCTAGTGCCAATTCTGAGCAATATTTATTTCAGTGAGATAGGGTACTTTAGAAAACGTGTTGAAAACTTTTTAAAAATGTGGTCCTAGGCATCTAAAATATTTTATAAATACAAGTTTAGAGACGAGTCAGTTCAATTTCATTTTAAACTATTTCTATTATAAATAATGAGTGTGTTTGACTGCAAAGGTGAAGTGTTTAAAACTTTTAGTACTAGGTATTTCGCGAACGAAGAACTGACTTAAATTTAGGATGATAAAAAGAAACCAACTATTTAGAAAAATCATTTGTGGTCACAATGCGCAGTGGGTTACTGCGCCTGAGAACTTGTTACACCTCTGAACCCCACCAGGGAGAGAGGCAACTCCTGAAAGTTGCTCCAACTCTCACGCAAGCCGCTGCACTCACACAGGGAAAATTGTTTCAAATCACTGCAAACAAATGTTAAATACTAAACCCAAAAGCGATGTGCTCTTTCAGTTTATGAGAGATACCTATAAATGCTTTCCTGACTAAAGACACTGTCATCTGTAGTGTCATTTGAAGTCTTATTAATTTGAACACAGAAATCACATTTCCCCTTATCTTTTTACCTTACCAACCAACAGATATTAAAGTTAACAGCATTAAAAATTTTTAATTTACACAAATTACTTATTTGCAATCCTTTCTTAACTTCTGGTACCTCTTAAGTTTTCCACCAATGAAAACAATACCACTGAACGCTTAAAGCGTAACTTCACCCATACACAGTTGAATATATATTCTTGGTTTTAATATTTCTTACTTTATAAGGATGTTTGCACCTTACATGAGCTGTTTTATAATTTTGGCATTAATATTTTAAAGTCCAAGACTCTTATATGAAAATTAGCACTTAAAACATGGCCACACGCAGGAAATAAGGCATTAGTTGGTTATTTGGCAAATACAGTGCTAACAAGATCCGAATGTCCTCAGTGGCACAGTTAGTGATTGAGACAATATTTTAAACAGGTATACTTAAAAACAAATCTACCTATCACAGCGCTAAGGTTGATTCTTATGACTACAAAGGAAGTTTCTGAAGCATCTCATTGCCCTAATCCCTTGAAATGAAAACTGCTAGTTATTTAAATTAGCCTATTTCCACATGCATATTCATAAATGATGGGCTGTTACCACCTTGATGCTACCTATAGTGCTTCCTGGTTTTAACCTAATTCTAGAAGGCTAAATGAGGTGCTTTTTCTGAGTCCCCTGGGGTCCCCTTCTCATAAATTCACCAGGAAGCCAGTCCACCAGCATCCACCGGGCCCCTGGACCGGCTCCGTGGTCCTCCCTCACCCCAGGCTGCACTAAGAGTGTTATCCGGCCCGTCGGGCAGTTGGCTCCCGACAACCACTCACGCAGATCCCCTAGGCAGCCCGGCCGCTTCCCAGTCGGGGCGGCGGAAAGTTCGAGGCCCGGCCCCCGCTAGGAACTCTGGGCGGCGCGGCGAGCGGACACAACGGCGACGGGAGGCCAGCGAGGTCGGGAAGCAGCGGCCAGGACCCCGAGGTCCCGGAGCTTCTGCCGACTGGGCAGCCGCGCAGGGAGCCCGAGACCCGAGAGCCGCTGTCGACGGGGCGGCCGCGCAGGGAGCCCGAGACCCCGGAGCCGCTGTCGACGGGGCGGCCGCGCAGGCCAGCCCGCGGACACCGCCCGACGGTGGCGCCCCGGACCCCGCACGAGGGCACCCCCGACTGCGGCCGTTGGCAGCGGTTTGCCGGTCACCCCCGCAGCTCCCATTCCCGCCTCACCCCGTCGGGTCTTCAGAGGCCAGACCTAAAAATCCCTGGACCAACGAGCACAAACCGCCGCCAGAGCTTCGGATCGGCGCTGCGGGCGGAAGCGGTGGTCAGAGGAGTCGCCGCGGGGCCGGACGGGGCAGGGCGTGGCCAGTGGCGCTCGTGCTGTCCTCGCGCCTCGGGGCCACGGGCTCTTCGCCTCAGCCTAGCGTGCCTCACGTGGAGTGGCCCCACCTCGACCAATCAGCGGCCGCCGGTGGGGGCGAGGAGGCGGGACTGAGGCTTGAGGCCGGAGGAGGCACTTGCGACAGGCGAAAGGGACTTGGAGTGGCACGCTCGCTGGCCAATCAGGAGGAGAAAAGCCAGTCTGGGCGAGTGAAGTTTGGCGCGTGGAAGACTTGAAGGCGTTACTAAACAAAAGTTACAAAGTGAACTTGCAGTGCTTCCCTTAAGGGAGATGTAGGTAGGTTGAGAAAGTTCTTTGTCTGGCTGGATGAAGTTTGCAAATCTTGATTGAACGCCTTGTTGGGTGCAAAACAGTCATGGGGACTTTTGTAAATGAGGATGGGAGGGGTGGCCCCTTAATTTCTGATTCCCCTTAAAACAGATATGATGAGACTGGGATCGTAAATAACGTTAACAGAGTTTTAGCCCTTTTATGTTTCTACGTGCCAAAAGCAGTTCCAGGGCATCTTCGTCCGTTCTCACAGGGTTTTTAAAACTAAGTTATAGCATGTTTTACAGACAGGGAAACCGACTCAAGAGAGCTGTGGGCGTTTACACAACGTGTGCATCAAGCGGCTTGTGATATGTTACTATCCCAAAAGGTGCCCCCCAAGGAGAACGCTATGCACAATACCTGGGAGGCGTTGGTAACTCGGAAAGCAGTTATTCCTAAACTCTGCTCTGCACAGTATTTTCCAAACAAGTTGAAAGCCTGAGCCACATCTAATACACTAGTTTGGCTTTGTTTTTAAAGATTTTTTTAACCTCAAAAACTACAAGAGGAAGGTTTGTTAAACATTGTTCGTTTGTTTTGTTTTGTCCAGGAAAGAAAGGTTCTTCACATTCATTTTCATGTCTGAATTTTACAGACTTGATTTTACAGACTAGCTGATTTTAAGCGTCGTTGTAGGAGCCTGTAGAAGCCAGTAGGTGGCGATATTTTATTGTGAGGTGTGAATGAGGTCTTGGAGGTAGCCTGGAGGACTACTTAACATTTCCAGTGTGTTCTCTTTTCACACCCCATCCCCAGTATAAAGGAAACCAAGTGAACAAGAGTTTCATAAAGGTCATTAGAGTGAGGCCTTAGAAACTTGCTTTAGAAAGACAATGTTAAAGACTCAAGTTACAGGGTACATCCTCTCCCTCAAAGTCTTAAAGAAACTGAGCAAATTTTATTAGCAGATGTATTTTTCATTGACTGCTATAAAAGATTTATGCCTTCTGCAACCAAAACATAAAGGAATAGCCTTTATTTCTTAAGTTTCCAAGAAGAGGGCATCTGAAACCTTTATGCTACGAGAATTCTTTAAGAATAGACTGCAAAATAGAAATTTTTAGATGCTTTATGGGGAAAGATGACCCAAATGAAGAAAGATGTGAAATGCAGGTGTTCTTTTGTCTGAAAAGAAGCCAGAATTGGGATAAGCCTTTGCTGATGGCGAAAACAGGAGAAAATCTATCAGCAGCTCAAAGGGAAATTATGCTGTCTGTGGGAATGGAAAGAAATGGTTAAACAGTGGAAGGGACCAGGAGAAAAGGTTCAGCATTTAAGAACCAACCCTGGCTGTTCTTCCAGAGGAGCCACATTCAATCCCAATGGTTTTAACTGTCTGTAACTCTGCCTCTAGGAGATAGACCACCTCTGGCTTCTGTGGGCACATACCCACACGCACACACACACACACACAAACACACCTTTACATAGTTTAAAATTAATAAATATTCTTTAAAATGGAAAGGATGTATAAAATAATTGGTTAGAGTAGCTTGGATGTATATACGTCTATTTTCCCCTTATGAAATATAAGCTTCGGGATTATTTAGAGGTTAGGTTCATAAATGTCCTATAATATACAAACTTCCAAAGGTTAAAAAAAAAAAGTAATGGAAAGTCCTTATAAAACGTTTTCTTTCCAGTTTAGGCCTGATAGAAATAAAGGTGAATTTTCTACCCAAAGGTCAGTGTGTCGCTAGAGATTCCTCCATCCGTCTCTGGTCTTCATGGCAAAGATCGAAAAACGTGGCGACTGCCTGTGTGTTTCTAGAAGTCTTAGCCGTAGCATAGAACAGGATAGTAGCACAGGAAACAGCCCTGCTTTGCTGTGGTTACTCTTTAGTCAAGCGGATACCCTCTCAGAAGTGTGTGTTTTGTTTTGTTTTTACGATGGCGTTACAGTTACAATTCCAGCACACTGGCCCACTCTCTCTCTCTTGGTGGTGTGAGACTTTCTACAACAGAATGTCTAAATGCCATGAATGCCCCATCACTGAACCAGGAGCCATTATCAAGAGGACTCTAAGGGAAGGTAGGTGCTTCAGCAATGACTTTTCTGGTGACAGAAATGGGGTATCTTTATGTCCTGTCTGTATTGCCCTAGGATCGAGAACCTTGCTTTTATGTCAGCAAAACAGAAATCAAGATCTTTGTATGTAGATCAATGACAAGGAATCCAACCCATTGCCAGAGCCTCAGTAAACATCAGTACAAATTGGAGGGAGTTCTGATGAAGCCAGACTTCTCCGGTTTATACTAGTTACTAGTTACTATCAGGAACATGTTGCAAAGACTTCTCACTGTGATGGACAGAGGAAAGGGCCTTGGACCCAATATGCTGTTCAGAGTCATGCCTCCAGCTAGACTTCCTTTAGCTAGACTCACCTCCAACCACAGCTTTGCACTGCCACCTGGGACCAAACACTGTACAGATGAGCCCACTCATTCATACTCAAACCACAACAAGCTTCTATAATAAGCATTGTGGGGGGGGGGACCAAATCCTGATGTGCAGGAGGAACTATAAGCCTGAAACTGCTGCTCGGAAGATGGAGAGCTGCAGTCTCTAGATTAACCTACCGAGCACATCTTCATGGTCTGCTGACCAGCACAACACAGTAGAAACCTCAGGATCCTCGCTGGAAGTTAGGAACACCTACTTACATTCAAGAAACTGGAGTCTGACATCATTTGCCAATGGTTTCACCCAATCAGGATCCTCCTATTTTATCAGAAAGAATTCCCCCCAGGGAAGACCCAATAAAAGAGCCAGGAAACATGAAAAAATATGGTAGCACAATGTAACTAAATTATCAAGAAACACACAAAAATTAGTGGGTTGAATAAATAATTAAGAAACACCCAAACTTTTTTTCTCAGTAGATTTTACTCCTATAGAGCTAGAAATAATTTTTGATAATATCTCCCTTATTAGATAGTGGTATCATAGAAGAAAACCAAAATACAATGGCGGGTGTTCTAGGGATTTAAGTGGAACCAGCAGGCCCTCAGGATCAGCTTTCTAGCAAGACCCTGTGCTTTAGTAAACTACCCTTTGAACCCTGCCCCCACCCCCAAGAGTGCTGACATTTCCGCTGAGCCCAGACTGGCAGTTTTCTGAAACCCTGCTATTGAGCTCTGTGGACTTTCTTTACCAGGTTCTACTTGGGTTTTCCAGATGCTTGCGATAACACCCAGCCCCGTTTTACAAGGCTGCTTGGTGTTCTCAGCATCTTTATAATCCTGACTGCATGATGGAACTACCTGCCCACTTGCAACTCTAGGTTTTAAATACAGCTGTCACATTTCAGGTCTCTTTGAGTAAGTCTCTGCCTCCCAGGTTGAAGACCTAGTTACTTTCAAATAAGTGTGGCTTTCTTTGTTCTTAATCATGTGGATTGCATCCCCGCATGACAGTGGATACAAAGGAAAACATAAGGCGAAACTGATTTTTTAAGATGATAGCAGTGACAGTGGTCACACCCTGAACAGTGTGCTGCGTGGGTGGCATGGGGTGGCGCGGGCTGCGGAAACGTGGGGAGTGGGGAGATGCCTGGAAAGGAATGACAGTTCTGACTGGTGTGAGCCACAGCTGCTCCTTAGCAAGATTCTCATCTGAATAACAGGACATGTAGGAGGACAAAGGAAACACCTTTTGTACCTTAAGCCCAGAGCCAGCCCCTAGAGTGAGAATTTGAAACTGTGGGTTGTGGATGCAGAGATAAGGCAAAGAGTTCATGTGCAATGTATAGCCCAGAGCATAACTTTCCTGCTTATTATTCTCACAAACAGCCCAAACTGTATCACTCTTAGTCCTGTCAGGCAGAATACTGGCAAAAACCACACAGGGCTGCCCTTGTCCCTTGTGGCTGCCGAGGTCTAGTGGTTCGCATTGTCCTTTACAGTGCTCAAAGGTTCAACATGTGCTTTGCGGTTAGATGCTCAATATGAACTTGTTGTACATAGAAGAGCAAAAAGATAAGAATGGTGGGCTGGAGAGATGGCTCAGCAGTTGAGAGTACTTGTTGCTTCTGGAAAAGACCTGATTCAATTCCCAGAACCTCTATGGTAACTCACAGCCATCTGTACAATCATGTTTAAATGTATGTCTCTAGAGAATTATAAGTGAAAAATCTTTCATATTTGTTTATAGACATGAAAAGTAATTGTAACAATGAAAGAAAATGGCATTTTGGAATGTTTTAAATTTTACTCCGTGTGTGTGTGTGTGTGTGTGTGTGTGTGTGTGTGTGTGTGTGTGTAAATGAGTATATAAAATGTGTCAGAATACAGAGTGGAAGCTAGGTGAGTACTTGAAATGCCTCAGAAGAATGTGTCATTTTATTAATGAGGACGCTAAAGACAACTGTAATGATACAAGGTATAGTCATCCACTTCAAGCTTGCAGCTACAGGTGTGTGCGCGTCAGTTTGGTCTTGGATTATCAGTTTTTCAAACTGATGCTATAATCGCAGACTGAGATAGGGCACAGAGGCTGTATCAACCAGGTGACTGTACTCTGCAAAGTGTCTTTAGGATGTGATGTTGGTTTGTCTTGATTTTTTCCTGCTTGCTGGTACCCTTCAGGCTGGCATTAAAGAGAAGCCAAGAAGACCCAGATGGAGCGGAGAAGCTTGTGTTCACAAGAATAGACTTCCCTGTGTGGCTTTCCGGCAGGACAATCCCAAATATTCTGCATACCTATCTTCCACTCTGCGTTCTGACACACGTTCTATGTGCAGGCATGTTTGTCTATAAGGCCTTTCCCTGTACAGCTGACTATGCTGTCTCTGCCCTGACTTCCCAGGAGCAGCAGCATATTGAATGGCGTGGTCCACAGTGCTAAAGCTTTGAGACCGTATTGAGCTACAGAAGGATAATGTGAGCTCCTGCCTTTATGAAGTGGACATTCCTGCTGGATCTTTATTTGCAGGCTTTTTATTTCTTTCTGACTCTAGGGAAGATTGAAATACTTTGCTGAGTAAGAATGGAGATGGTGAATACCGTTGTCTTGTTTGTGATTAGAGATGTTTCATTTTTTTCCCCTTTTTAATGTAATATTGGCTATAGGTTTGTCATCTGTAGTCGTTAGTGCACTGTGATCTGTTTCTTTTAGTGCTAGTTTCAGGACTTTATCATGAAGGAATATTGAACTTTCTCAAAAACCTTTTCAGCATCCAACTAAGACAACCCCGCGATTGCTGGCTTTGAGTCTATATTCTGGCTTGCACTTATTGATCTGTATATATTGAACCATGCCTGCATTCCTAGGATGAAGCCAGTTTGGTCATTGTGAATAGTCATTTTAATGTGTTGTTGAGTTCAGTTTGTTGTTGAATTCTTTATCAAGAATGTTAACATCCATGCTGATTCCTGAGATTGACCGATAATGTTCTTGCAACCATATGCATATTTTTGTTTGTTTTTTTTGTGGGGGGGTTGGTTTTTCTTTTTTATATCCTTATCCAGTTTTATCATCAAGACAATATTGACTTCATAGAGTAAGCTTAGTAGCCTTCTTCCCCTTTCCATTATAGGACTGGCTTCAGGACAGTTGGGACTAACTTTACTTTCAAACTCTGTGATTTAGTGCTGAATCCATCAGGGCCCAGGATTCTCTAACCATGAGACTTTTTCTTTCTACATCAATTGCCTAACTCCTTATAGATCCTATTAAGTTGTGTATATCCTCTTGATTAAATTTTGGGAGGTCATATATGTCTAGAAATTTGACCTGTTCATTTTGATGTCCTAATTTATTTGAGAATCAGGATTTGAAAGTATGCCCTAATGATCCCTGAATTTCTTTGGTATCAATTAAACTCTCTCCCTTTTCATCTATAATGTTAATAATTTTGGTCTTCTTTCTCATTGAGTAAACTGATTAAGGTTTGTCCTACTCCAAGAACCAAGTCTACGTGTTTCATTAATTCTTAAGAATTTGAAGAACATTATTTAATTATTTATTCAAGATATTTCTGGTTTTTAATGTAGGCATTTGTACCTGTAACCTCCCCCTGGAACTCTTGGAACTATTTTCCTTGTATCCATATGTTTCTGTAAGTTGTGCTTTCAGGTTCCTTCTGCTCTAGGGATTTTAGTTCTAGTTCCTGATTTTTTTCCCAGTGATTCATCCATCCCTCGGGGTACTGTTCAGTCTCCCATGTCTGTATATTTTCTGGAGAACCACAATAATATCAATGTGATTACCCAATGATGAGACAGAGTAAAAGAAGCTATTTTTTTTTTTTTTGGTATTTGTTAAGAATTACTTTATATCCAAAAACATTTTGGAGAAAATTCCATAAAAAATTAATGTTCAGAAAAGAACCTGAAGAGAAAATCTCCAGTAGTCAGACAGGACCCCAGGGGATTCATGGGGATGCTAACTCACCTTCAACATTTTTGACCCCAAATTGTTCCTGTCTAAAAGAAATGGAGGGTCAAAATGGACAAAATGGAGCAAAGACTGACTGAATGACTGACCAGTGACTTGCACAACTTGGGATCTGTCTCATGGGCCGGGTACCAAACCCTGACACTACTACTGATGCTATGTAGTGCTTGCACACAGGAACCAAGCATGGCTGTCCTCTAAGTGACTCTACCCTCAGCTGACTCAGACAGATGCAGATGCTTGCAGCCAAGCATTGGGCTCTAAGACTTTGCTTTTCTTTGCAGGCAAGAAGTAGATGGGGAGCTATTTTTAATCCACTCTGCTAGTTTGTTTTATCATTGAAGAATTGAGATCACTAACATTGAGAGTTATGAAGTATGTATTAATTCATGACATTTTGTTGGGTTTTTTTTTAAATGTTTGATAGATTTCCAATTCTCATTTGCTCATTTACTGACTCTCTCTTCTTTTTCATGACCTCATGATGTTTTTTGTTTGTTTGTTTGTTTTGTTTATTTTTCAGTGTGTAGAATTGCTTCAGGTATCTTTTCTAGTGCTAGCTTAGTGGTCATGAAAGCTTTCAGTTTGTGATTACTGTGGAATGTTTTTATTTTTCTTTCAATTGTGAAGGATAGTTTTGCTGCATCTTCCCCTGAATTAAGAAAATATTCTGCCTATTATTTTGGGGGGAGGGTGTTTTTTGTTTTTTATTTTCCTGCTTTTTGCTTTTGTTTTGAGTCAAGGCCTTTTCATGTTGTTCTGGCTGGCCTGGAATTCACTGAGTAGAGCAGACCAGTCTTGAATGTGCAGAGACCCACCGCCCTCTGCTTCCTGAGTGCTGTGATTAAAGCCGTGTGGTACTCCACTTGGCTCTGGTTATGAGTTTGCTGAGTGTGTTTTCTGTCTGTAGCTTGTATGTCTCTCCCTTCTGTGCCCGTGAATTGCAAGCTTTGTCTGTTAATTGTGCACTCTAAATCTTTCATGTCTTGCTTATTTCTACTCCTCATTAGTTCATCTCTTTTGTCTGACTACACTAATTTCTCTTTCCTTTCTTAACGCCCTGTGGGTGGGGCCTTCTGGGAGTTTTTTTTATTTAATTTGCTGAGCTTTTCATTTTCAGATTTTCAATTTAGAAGTTACTGTCCCTTTTTACTTTGTTAAACTTTCCTATAATTACTTCTTTTCATTTCTTTGTCTAGAATTTCATTTAGTCTCACTAGAAAATTTAACTGTGGAGTCACTCATTGTTGAATGAGTATTATTGTCTTCATTTTTTTTATGTCCTGTTTTCTTCATTTGGGACTTTTATACCTGAAATTAAGTCATTTGTTGTATTTTTAGTTACTCTGTAATTACCTACCTGACTGTTTTGACAAAATGTCTCCAAATAGCATCCTATGTAAGGAAGCAAGGGTTTATCTTCCTTTACAGACATTGAGGCAACAGCCCATCATGGCAGAAGACATGACAGCAGAAGCCAGGTGGCTGTTCTCATTGTGTCCTCGGTCAAGACTTGGAGTTGTGAGTGTGCTCAGCTTACCTTCTCTGTTTAGTCAGCCCTGACACAGAGCAACATTTCCAGTAGACCATCCTACCTCAGTTAATCTAAGCTAGATAATCTCTCACAGACATGCCCATACATTTGTTTCCACAGTGATTCTCTGTCTTCTCAAGCTGGCAATCAAGGTTAACCACAACATATCATGGTCCTTCAACTAGAGCACTTGTACTGTTTAAGTGGGGTTCAGTTGTCATCTGAGGGGTGGTTTATGATGGGCCGGGGATAGAACTCAGTAGAGGAACCCTCACTCTACAGGCTCAGGCACTGGACATAGTCTCTTGTACCTTTCCAAGCACAGAATACTAACTGTAGAAGCAACCTCAACTGGAGGATAAACCCACTAAGAAAATACTCTGTAGGTGAAGAGAAATAAGTGCCATTTTCTCAAAGATCTCGGGTGGGAGCTAAAACATAGGTCAGTGATTGAGTGTCTACCTAGTACACGTCCTGCATTCTAGCCTCCTAACATTCACGGGTACACACACATTCAAGGACTCACCTAACTTCCACTCTGCACTTTGGCACATTTTATACACTCATTTGGCGTGCGTGCGCGCGCGCGCGCGCACACACACACACACACAAACACACACATATTTAAGAAAAGACCTACCCTGCATGAGTAAGTGTTCAGAAGAATAAATACTAACAATGTAGAGAAATGAGACTACTCTCTACAAGGATGTCCTTGTAGCCACTTTTGATGGTCTAATGAAGCATCTCAACAGAGGACCTGGGCTTTAAACATTCTGTAAATCCTTAGTCAATGTTTTAAAGCCATGTTTTATGTATTTCTACCCCATCTTGTCTCATGCCTTAAATTCCTTTTTTTACAGAAATAATTATGAAGTTTGTTATTTTCATAAATCTCCATCCAGAATATGTGTAAAATGTAAACAGAACTTGTAGTCAAGTTTCCTGACAGTCATCTGTGTGTGATGTGCCAGAGGCAAAGTAAAGAGGTGTGTGTGGAGAAGGGCATCAGGGAAAGCTTGAAAGAGCAGACATCTATCTCAGTGTTGATTGAGCATGTAGCAACTGCTCCCTTTTCGTTTCAGCCAGCAATGAGACACCTAGCCACGTTAGGTGTCTGGACCAACATAGACACTTAAGAGCTCTAATCCTTTTGCCTGACCAGATCCTTGGAGAGACTTCAGGCTGATCCATACTTACGGGACAAGAGCTGTTGATGTGATAAAATTTGCAACCTGGACTTGTGTGACTAAACACAAACAAGGAGATTTTGTCAGGAACACTTACACATTTTTTTTCAAAGGAGAGGTAGGAAAGCCAGGAACAAGATAAAGATGCTTTCAAAACTTACATGGCCTGAGTCACAGTAGAACAAAGGAATAAGAAATGCCCAGTTTGGGGACAAAGTACCCAAGATTCTTTGATCTTCCATTATGCTTTCCAAATTTTTTTTAATTTTATAAAATATTGATATTCAATTGCATCAGTTATTATGAATATTTATGAGGCCATGCTGCTCAGTAAGTTTCAAGAAGAGCCAGAATTTGAGACTTGCGCTATTTTGATTTCTGTATTCCAGGGAAGAAATGTAAGAGATTTCACTCGAGGTATTTAAATGGCAGCTTGAGTCCAGAGTCTCATGAAGTGTGATCCTCAGTTCCTCTTACCCAGTAAAAATGGATTCAGGAAATACATTGTTTAAAGAAACTGGTAAATTGAGCATGTCGGTTTATTCGACTGAACCTCTGATAATTATCAGTTCTTTCATATCACGGAGTGTTTGCCCCATAAGAATTATAAACTCACAGTTATGCTCACAATCGTGTGTCTGTGTACGTAATATTTTTTTCCTTAAATTTTTATTTGCTTGCATGTATGTATCCTTATAAGTGGGTATCATATGTGTGTAGAAGAGGGTGTTGGATTTCCTGGACCTGGAGTTACAGACAACTGGGAGCTACCTGACAAGAATTCTGGGAATCAACCTCAGGGAGAGCACTGAATGGTCTTAACCACTGAGCCATCTCTCCAGCTTCTGATGTATGCTTCTTAATTAAAGACTAGGAGGTCAGACTTGATTAATCATTGAGCAGAGGTGAGACATGATGCCCAATACTGTGCTCCATTTTTTAATTCTGTGGCAGTGTGAATAAGAATAGGCCTCACAGGTCCACGTATTTGAGAGCTTAGTCACCAGGGAGTGGCGCTATTTAAAAGGATTGGAAGGATTAGGAGGTGTAGCTTGGTGGAGAAAGTGGAGAAAGTTGGGGGTGGGCTTGGAATTCGGGCAAAGAAAGGCACATTACCTAATTAAATGATAATTAATCTTCTTATCTCCAAAGCTTCTGGTGGACCTGCCTGTATTAGTCAGGGTCCTCTAAAGGAAAAGAACTGGTAGAATGAATATGTATATTAAAGGGGGATTTATTACAGAATGTAATCTGCTTAGTCTCAACAATGGCTGTCACAGTGAAAAGCCTAAGAGTCTGATCACTGTTAGCCCATGAAGTTGATGTCTCTGCGTACCCAATCTGGCAATGGAGTCCTGGAGGATTCCTGGAGAGCTGCTCATCTTCAGTCTATCATGTTTCCTGAAGAAGATGGATTTAAAATCACCCATATCAACAGGGTAGAATGATTTACAAATGATAGTGAGGACCAGCAGGCAAAAAGCAGGGTTTCCTTTTCCTTGTCCTTTTATGTAGGTTGCCACCACAAGATGTGGCCCAGATTAATGAGGGTCCTCTTGCTTCAAATAATCTGACTAAAATAATCCCTCACTGGAATGGCTAGCAACTTAGGTTTTAGTTAGTTCCACTTGCAGTAAAGTTGACAACCAAGATTAGCCTGTCTTCGTGAGGGGTGATCCCTTTGCTGGGGGATTGACTGCCCTCACTGAATTACCCTTTTATGTTTGGGATAGCTTGTAATATTGGGGCTCTACCTAGCTAGAGAATTAGCTTACCCAAATGGTCCTCCACAGAGCCCTCGTCAAGATTATAACACTAGGACCTAGAATTAACAAATGGTGTTGTGAATCTAAGAGCAGTAGCAAGCTGAACAGGGGGAAGGGAACATTCCCTGAGTTTCAGTCACCATTCTATGGCTGTGAAGAGACCATGGCCAAGGTACCGCTTAGGAAAGAAAGCATTTAACTGTGGGCTTGCTCACAGTTCCAGAGGTCAGTCCATTATCATCACAGCAGGGAATACGACTACTGGCAAGGCAGGCTGGGTGCTGGAGTAGTAGCTGAGAACTCCATCCTCATCCACAGGTAGCAGGCAGAGACTGGAGGTCTGGACTGGCTTTCTAAGCCTCAAGGCCCACCCGCAGAGACACACCTCCTCCAACATGGGCAACCCTACTCCTGCAGAGACACGTCCTGTAATCCTTTCCAAGCAGTTCATCAACTGGGAACTAAGCATACAAATGGGGTTGCGGAGGCTGTTCTCGTTCAAACCAGTACACTCTATAATATTGATTCCTACACACTCCACTTGCCTATGCATCCTTCAATAATCACCTATAATGCTTACATTTCTCTTCCCGCCCTAGCCTAATTGCTCATTCCTAATAGTTACCGGAGGCAGTGAAATGTTTAAGCGCTGCCCCGACTGCCTTCAACCTCCTTAGACAGAGCCCTCTGCAGCATTGTCTCCTGAATCTAGGACCTGAGTCAGAGTTTTCCCACCGAGATGAGTAATGCCTTAGGAAAGGATGAGCACGTCTTTCTTCCTTTCTTTTTGATTTTTTCTTTTATTGAATTGATTTTTTTCGGACATAGTATATTCTAATTATGGTTTCCCCTGCCTTTGCTCCTCCCAGCTCCTCCACTGTATCCACTCACATTCTGTCTCTAGGGGGAAAAAATCAGACTACTAAGTGATAATAATAAAATGTATTAAGATAAAACAAAATAAGACACATCAGAATGGACAAAACAAAAATGCAGAAGGAAAGGAACCTAAGAGAATACATGAGAAGACACCAGAGACTGAGTGGGTCACACACTCAGGAATTCCACACAACACTAAACTTGAGGCCATAATATATACACACCATATATATTATATTACATTAACTCATTATACATAACATCATAAATATTATATACACACATAGTAAATACACAAAGGACCTGGTACAGACCTTTGCAGGCCCTGTGCATGCTGCCTCAGTCTCTGTGAGTTCATATGTACTTTGATCATGTTGATTTAGAGGGCCTTGTTTTCTTTGTGTCCCCATCCCCTCTGGCTCTTAAACTCCACCCCACAGGGTTCCCTGAGCTCCGAGGAGAGGTATTTGAGACGTTTCCATTTAAGGATTGATGGCCCAAGGTCTCTCATTGTGTGTATTGTCTATATGTGCATCTCTATGTGTGTTCCCATCTGCTGCAGGAGGAAACTCCCCTAATGATGGCTGAGGAAGGCATTGTTCTGTGGGGATAACACAATGTCATCAGGTGTAGTTTTACATTCTCTCTCCCTCCCTCCCTTCCTCCCTTCTCTTCCACTTTTCCTCTCTCCCTCCCTCCCTTTCTCCCTCTCTCCCTTTTTAGACCAGCATTATTTGGTTTTACCCTGTGTCACTGGACTATCTAATGTCAGGTCATCTAAGCAGGGCTGGGTGTGAGTTCCATCTTATGGTGTGGCCCTCAAGTGAAATCAGGTTATGCCCAAAAGCTTTGTGCAACCACTGCATTAGCGTATCTTGCAGGCAGGATACCACTGTCAGTCAGGGTTTGTAGGTTAGCGTTTTCAGTTTCTCTTCAAATAACATGCAGAGTCAGAGTCCTGTGCCAAGGACACTAGAACATAGGCACGATATAGGCACTAGATCAATTTTCCCATGTTCTGTGAGGTGTACAGGTATTGTCTTAAGCAACGGGACTTCGCAGTCAGTTTGTGGAGAACAATTGATAGTCTTGGCAACAACCTGGGTTATCTGGGGACTCTCATGGGACCTCTTTGGCCAACAACTCAGTTAGATATAACCCAATCCAAAGACAGAAAGCTTCATTTGGTTACAAGAGATGGACAGTTGGGGCAATGCCTCCCCCAGTATTTGGTGATCTCATTTATATTGCCTTCATCTGTGTATATATTTTAGGAAGCTTCTACCGTATTAGATTCCCAATACTACCCCTCAAATGGCCCTTAATTTTAGTTTTCTCTCCCTGTATTACCTCCATCATATCCCTTGCCTTCCCCTCCCTACTTGATCCTCCGTTTCCAGACCCTCATTCACTCATAACTATCCTATTTCTCTAATGAGGTCCATCTGCCACCCTAGTTCCTAACTCTATACCTAACTTCTGTGTCCATGAATTGTAGCTTAGTTATCATTAACTTAAAAGCCAATATCCACATATAAGCAAATACATACTATATTTGTCTTTCTGTGCCTGGAATACCTCATCCAAAATGAGTTTTTCTAGTTCCATCCATTTACTTGTGAATTTCACGATTTTATCCTTTTTAAAAGCAGAGTAATAGTCCATTGTGTAAATGTACCACCTTTCCTTTATCCATTCTTCTGTTAAAGGGTGTCTAGGTTGTTTCCAGTTTCTGACTATTATGACTAGAGCAGCAATGAACATGGTTGAGCAGGTGTCTCTGTGGTAGGATGAAGCATCCTTTGGGGTACAGCCAGATATTGAGGTAGCTAACCCCCATCCTCCTGAAGAGCCACCACCCTGATTTCCACACTTGCTTTGTAAGTCTGCACTCCTAACAGAATGAGCAGGTGCTCCTCCTGCTATGCATCCCTACCATCATGAGCCATCCCTTGTTTTATTGACCTTAGCCACCTGACCGGAATGTCTCTTTATTAAAGCATAATTTAAACACCAATTACCTGTAGTGCTTATATGGACTCTACTGTGTTATGTACTCTCGAATGGCTTGAGCCTTTATGTTTACTGTGCCCTGTGCCTGAAAATGTGAGACCCTTTTACTTCAATATTGATACTGTTATAGAGATCTCCTCTGGCCTCCCGTTGGGCTCCTACCCTTGTGTTCCCTGATGAATGGATTTAGATGAGACACACAGCACAGTGGAGAACATGGCCTATATTTACTGGAGGAGAAAAGGAGCTAAGAGTAGGCAGTGACCACAGCAGCCATGGCAGAGGAAATGCTCTCAGAGACTGAGTGAGGACAGGAGCCACTGACTGTCACATAGACCTGCATGTTTAGGTAGATGTTATACAGCTTTCTAAAGGCTCTGAAACAGACAGCTTTCCTCGGGGCATTCTCCTTCCCAGATCACTGACAGACCCAGTAGGATTAATTCTTTTGTTCTTTTTAATTAACTCTTTGGAAAGAGACAATACTAATCTTTATTCTTTACCAAGGTCAGAGGTATAACTTAGATCCCAATCTTTTAAGCAAAAGCATATAACAGAGTAGATCGTTTTTAATTAAAGAAAAAGTCTATAAAAAAGTCTTACTTTACCAGGAGAAAAATCGCCTTAGGGCTTCAACAAAGCCTTGTGGCCTCCATGTTCCTTTCTTTCCAAAGATGTTTCAAATTTTGTCAAAAGGCACTTGTAATACTTTCTTTTTTCTCAAAATTAATGTGTTGCCAGGGACACCTGAGGTGTGGGTTTCAAAACTCCTGAGAGTGGCCAATCCTCCATGACTTTCAAGACTTCTTTCTAATTTTTATTGTCTTAGGATTGATTTTCACTTTTAAGTGTGTGTGAGTGTCTTCGTGTATGTGCATCACATGCATGCCTGGTGCCAAATGAGATACAAAGGGGATGCCACATCTCCTGGGACTGGAATTATTGGCAGTTATGGGCTTTCAGGTGAATGCTGAGAAGAGAACCCAGGTCCCCATCCTCAGAATTGTGAAACTAATATTGCCACCAGTAACTGAGTATAAAATGTTATTTTATTCTTCACCAAGAAAATTATAAGTGACAAACAAACTTGGAATCAACTTCTCAGCCCATGGTGGGTGTGTGTGTGCAAGATTATAGACATTGGGTGAGAGGAGAGGGAAAAGCCATCTAAACGGGGGCGGGGGGGGGGAGGACTTAATGTCTTACTGGGAATGTGGAGATTTTGTGGAAATTTGTGCAGTACCTTCTTTTCTAGCTGCGTTAATAGTAAACTGTGTTCTTCACTATGTAAATGAGATTGTAATGAAGTTAGGTGTTGTGGGATGGGGACCAACAACATTTTTAGATCTAAAGGATCAAATGACCAGCTGACATGAAGAAAGACTTGCAACCTACAAGCTTCTATCCTCAAAGATAACAAAGATTAGGGCAGGCAGAAATTCAAATAAGCTACCTAATCAGTACTCAGAGTAACTACGTTCTTTAACTCCTTCCTTCCCTGGTGTTCAGGAGGCAGAAAAGTGCTGAGCTCTGCTCCTATTGGTGTTTTAAAACCTGTTTCCATGTTATTCTTTCTTGTTAGACCCAAAAGCTAGAGAACTAAGATTCTAACTCTGTCATTGGCCATCTGTTTTAAAACTAGCCATGGAATCCCACCCCACCCAACTTAGACCCTATTCTCATCTCACTTACAGCCAGATACAGCTCCAGGGTGCATTGGTAGCATTAGAAATCTGGTTGCATAACTCTAATGAGTTACAGTGACTATTTTTTTTCAGATGGATGAAGGATTTGTTGTTTAGTCTCTCATAATTAAGGTAGGCTTAAAGATGTGGGTAACAAAGATCCTATCAGTCCACAGGAAGATTCACATAAACTTTTCATTTTGACTATATATAAAGCTATATTAATAATAGCAAAATACCTTAAGCAATATTCTTAAGGTTACTGAGTTGAAAAAAATTGCTGTCTACCCTTAGTTATTTAAAATTAAAAGACAAGAAAATGATATGTAGAACTGATTTTATTCAAAATACATGTGTATCAATATAAACTTAGTTTAACTAAAATATCTAAGTTGATTAACACCCTAGATAGATTATATAAAATAAAATCTCTGCCCATGTGCTTCTTATCCATAACAAAAGATTGCCATTACAGTAATACCATGTTCCTGAAAAGCAGCTTTTAGTCTTGGACATAAACAATATGAAATAGGAAACAGGGAAGTAAGAAATAGGTTCTGATAAAATGAAAACAACAAATCCAAACTTCCTTACATGTCCTTAGAAAGGAGCACACCTAGCCGAGTGAATGTTAGGAGTGTATGCACAGTTGTAAAGTTAATTTATTTTGCAGTAATCAACGCCTTCTCAGGAAAATCAAGGAGACATGATATTCCCTAACACTCCATCAGAGTCGTTCATCAGTCAAATCTAAGTGCTTCCAGTTGTTTGGCACTTCTCTGACATACTGCTTTCTCGACTTGCAAGTGTAGACCCTTACTTGAACTTGGGTCATCAGGCTTTGCAGAAGGTATACTTCCTCACTGAGCCATCTCACCATCTATGCCGGTGATTCTCGACCTGTGGGTCAGGACGCTTTGGGGCATCTAACAAGTCTTTCACAGGGGTCACCTATTAGATAACCTACATATCAGATATTTGCATTATGACTCAAAACAGTAACAAAATTACAGTTGTGAAGTAGCAATGAAGATAATTTTATGGTTGCGGGGTGTGGGGGGGTGTCACCACAACATGAGGAACTGCATTAAAGGATCGCAGCACTAGGGAGGTTGAGAACCACTGATCTAGACACTTATCTGACAGACAAAGACCTTACTTCGCTAAATCTCTCAGGTCTCTCTATCCTGCCCCAGCCCCACCCTTCTGCTTTATTCTTGGAAGTTATCTTTCTATCCCCCAACTCTCTACTGCCTATCCATAAAGTCCAAACTTCTTGATCTACAAAAGACTTACACCATCTCAGCCTTGCTTTGTGTTTCTGTATGTCTAGTCACCACCCTTGCTCAGCAGCCCCTAGACCACTTGCATTTACCTGACATAGAATACCTCAAGCTATTCATGATGCATATTGTAGGCAGTTTCCATTCATTCCCCATGCCGTTCCCATGTGTGGAATGTCCTGTGCAAATTTGTCCAATCATTGTATTCTCAGTACCCCTGCCTGATTTTGGTTTCATCAGCTAAAATTAGTCCCTTCTCTCTGTGTGCCTTCAGTTAGCTCTATTAAGATGTCAATCACTCAAACTCCAGTGCAACTGTGCCTATTAGACCAGATATTTTAGGCCACATCTCATATATCTTTTCATTCCATACACAGCCTACTCCCTGATACTTGCATGAAGTCATCTTAAACCCAGCAAGTCCTGTGGCCCCTATCTATGCAAAGAACACATCAAGAGATGAAAACATCACCAGACATGACTTAGCTATCACTGTACAAGACAGAACAGAAGTACTATAATATCATGAACTTGGATCATAATATAAGCTTTGACTGATAAAGTCTAGAGAAATCCACGACTTGCCACCTCAGGTTAGGAAACAAATGCTTGGCCCAAGGTTTCCTCCATAACCGACGTCTTTATTTCTATCAAATGGAAAAAAAAAAAAAAACGAAAGAGATTCTCTTATCTACAAGTTCAATGATTCTGGTGTTGTGTAACATTTGCCAAATAGATCCTTCCTTCTTTTCCTCTCTTCCCAAAGAGAGTAGAATGATGTCAGTGTTACAAAATTACCTCAGTGGGTCAGCTTCCTGGTTATTATTGCCTCCTTCAAGTAAAGTGCCTGACTCCTGAGGCAGAATTGCTTGCTCTTCTGTCTGTATTTCCCACCACAGTGAATGCATGCTGTTATAGCTGGATAAAAGTAATATTAGGCCTGGAGTGGTGAGCATACCTTTAACCCCAGCACTTGGGAAGCTGAGGCACACAGCTCTCTTAGGGAATTCCTTCTAGGCAAATCTCACCCATTGAGTGAGAACCTGTCTCAAAAAAGTGTAAAATAATACCAGAACATGACGTTGCAGTACTTAAGTGCTTAGCACAGAATGAGCATCCAATGAATGACAAATGAGTCTTGGTCTAATGATATGAAGAAAGTCAGGATTACTTATGTTAATTCTAGCCCCAAGAATCCCCTTAGTAGGTAAGGAGGAACCACTATCTGTGAACACAGATTTAGTTTCAAACAGCATTTCCTATTACCTACAATACTGATGTCTGGAGGGGGGCGTGCTATAATGAATTCATGTAAACAACTTCCATGGTGAAGAGGAAAAAGGCACTAACCAATGCCTGTCAGATGCACAGATACTTCAGGTAATTTAGGTGGTTGGAACAGGCCCAAAGAACACCTATATTCTTTAATTTTTTTTCCATTCAGTGTTTTACTGATATGAAACATTTAAGCAATTAAATGTTTAATTTGGATATTAAACAAAGTTTAATTATCATTATACTCCAACTAAATTTGTTGTAGGAGAACACTGGGTAATAAGACCTCAGTTAAACTAAACGCTGTTCTCTCCTTTGTTCAGGTTGGCTCACTGACTAAAACAAATCCTCCTTTCTGCCATAAGAGTCACTGTACTGTGATTCTTTTGTCTCATGTAGCCAGACTGGTCTTGAACTACCTATGTAGTACAAGCTGGCCTTCGACCCCTCTGGGCAATGCAAACAAGTCTTAAACCCTCTGTGTGAGCAGGCTAGTCTTGAACTCCCAATCTTCCTGCCTCCACATCCCAAGGGGTGTGATTACATGCTTGGCTATTCTGTGATTTTTTTTTAAGTTTTATTTTTAATTGTGTGTGTGTGTGTGTATGTCTGTCTACCATGTATGTTGTACACATGGAGGCCAGAAGAGGGTGTTGAATCTTCTGGAATTGGAGTTACAGAAGGTTATAAGCCACCAGGAGCTGCTGGTAACTAAATCCTGGTCCTCTTCAAGAGTAGCAATAGCTCTTCGGTGCGGAGTCATCTCTTCGATGCCTGCTGTGTAACTTTTGACAGTTAACAGACAGCAGACAGTATTGTGCTGCAGCCCACACAGGTCTGGAGCTCTCAATCTGCTGGTTCAACCTTTTAAGTACAGGTGTTGCATGTACCTCCTCTGGTAAAACAGTTCAGTACCAGAAATGTGACTCCAACATGGGTCATTTTTCGTGACAGTCTTGGAGGCATGCTTTAAACACTGCTAGGTCTCCACTCTGACCCAGTGGAGTGAGGAAACACACCTTCAATGCTTGACATTACTAGTTCTCAGAATAAATTTTTGGCCCTACTTATTTAGGCTTTTATACTGCTGTGACACACCTCTATTGTGTTTATAAATGATACTAAAAGTGGAAAAATGACTGTAAAGCAAATCTGACATTTTTTAAAAGGACATTAGTAAATTTAGCTTTAAAAGTAACTATCCAGTGACAAATATATCTATACACATATTCACATACAGACTCAAGGGCACAGGAAAAGACACTGGGCTTGATTTTATGTTTGTAGATCCTCATTAATAAATGGCGCTAGTGTAATAAAGCAACCAGAAATATAGTTTACCTATCAATCTATGTGAGTGCAGATATTGTGTATTTATATGACACATATGCATATCTAATACCAGAATCATCTCAATCCTATATTCATTTACATCTTTTAAATTGGTCATATAGGCATACAAAAAGGAAGGAAGAACAATACAGTATCAGGCTATTCAAAAGTAAATATAAATAGCTACTGTCTGTCACTGTTTCTCCATTGCTAGTAACTGCTTTCTGAACAGTCACTCTCAGTAAACTCTTTCAACAATGGTCTCAAAACATGAAAATAATATTCTTGACTTACTTAAGATTAGATTATTACATAAAGAAAGGCGAATTTTTAAAAAGACTAATTGGTTTCCTTTTAGCTAATTTTCAAACATATATTCATCCAAATGAGGGGAAACTTTCACTTTAATGTCAGTCATTAAATAAGAATACATTACAATAAAGTTAGTGATCTCAACAGATAAGCCTAACAGCAGGATGATGACAGGAGGAAAAGAATAACCTACAGAATCTCCTGTGGCTGTCACCTCAGGTGCCACTTCCTCCGGCTGCTGACTTCTGACAGGCTGACACACGCTTCCAGGGGCTCGTGGTGCTCTGCAGCAGAGCTGCCTGAGAGGACTCAGAAAGACTTTGTTTGGCTTACATGGCAAGCACGTGGTATGATTCTTAATCACTTGGTTTCTTGTTGTTGTTGTTGTTTTTTATCGAGAACACAGTGTTGTGGGCCACATTTTTAACAACAATGCTTATAATGTTTTGTGCTCTATAAATATAAACACATTTCTACACAAAATACATACACGTTGACCTGTGGACTGGAAGCTAGCCAGACATCATCCACAAGCAGAATGGGATACAGATTGCAGGAAGGGTCATATATGATGCCAGGCCTGTGTAGA
The DNA here is from genome assembly GCF_000001635.26 of Mus musculus. Taxonomy (NCBI): domain Eukaryota; kingdom Metazoa; phylum Chordata; class Mammalia; order Rodentia; family Muridae; genus Mus; species Mus musculus. The sequence goes on from NC_000069.6 coordinate 82,897,050, forward strand.
CAATAGATGCTAATCCCAAGACAGCCGAAGCAAGACTGCTTCTCTGATCACGAATGATTATCTTCACGGTGTCATAGAACTGGAAAACAAGAGTTAAGACTGTTAGGAACCATGGCTAAAAAGAACCACATATACCACAGACCAAGTAGTCTTCCCGATTGTTCTGTGTCCACCCGGAGAACTTCATGAAAGTGACTTAGGAAATAATAAGTAAAATGTTATAGAAAACTATAGAATGAGCTTCATACAAGTTACTCAGCAGTAAAGGTTAAAAACAACATTAAATTAATACAGGTTTAAAAAAAAACAGAAATTACCCAATTCTTTTACTTTATTACTCTAAAATTTGATGATACGATCATATTTTTATATAAATCTTAAAGTCTAAAGACATAGTCACACTGAGTTGCCATATCCTCTCTCTCATCAGTTACGTGCCACATAATTGGCTCCTGGAAATAAAGACATTAAATATGTTCCCTGCCCCTAGTGGATACATTCTACTGTGTCACTTTTTCATATAAAAAGCAATCTTGCTTGACAATGGTGTCCTATGTTTAGGTGTCTGACTGTCGTATTTGTTGTGCAACATCAAATAATACATTTAACTAGTCTAGGCTTTCTTCTTCGTTGGAATACCAGGTTAGCCCTGGAGATAAACTAAATCTTTCAAGTAAAAGAATAGTGTTTGGACTGGAGAGATGGCTCAGCTGTTAATCGCACTGACGGCTCTTGCAGAGGTCCTGAGTTCAATTCCCAGCAGCCACATGGTAGCTCACAACCATCTGTAATGGAATCTAATGCCTTTTTCTAATGTGTCTGAATACAGTGACAATGAACTCACATAAATAAATAAATCTTTTAAAAAATAATGGTGTTCTATGAGTTGCATAAATATAAGATATTATAGTGATTATTATCACTGCTGTATTTCTTGACAGTTATCTTTGTCATTGCTAGAATTTAACAACTCATTTTCACGTGAGTTTTGTTATTCATACTAAACTCAAAATCCATTTCTAGAATATTGTAATGTATGTGCGATGAGGTCTTGCTTTATTGCTCAGGTTGACTCAGAGCTCTAGGACTTCATGGAATCGCCTGAGCTGGGAAGGTTTCTAAAGTCTATGCTTTCTAAGATTTATTTTAATTTTTAATTTTGCGGGGGGGGGGGCAGGTGCACATGAGAGCATGTGCTCATGGAGACCAGAGGACCAGAAACACTCCCCCACCCCCACAGACACATCTGAAGCTAGAGTTACAGTCATTGTGATCTGCCCAAGGTGGCTGCTGAGAACCAGACTTGGGTCCTCTGCAACGGTTGTATGAACTCTTAACTGCTAACCATCCTGAAAAAATCCAGCCCTGGTTTTTAAATTCTTTGTTTTCCTTGCTTTGAGACAAGGTTTTACTATATTATCTCTGGTTGTCTGGAACTATCTATATAAAATAAGCTGGCCTTGAACTGCAAGTACCTCCTGCCTCAGCCTCTAGGGGGCTGAGGTCAAAAGGTGTGCACCACTTTGCCTGGCTGAATTTCTAAATTATTGGTGAATACAATAAACAGGTTTAATACATTCAAGGACCTCTGAGGACTTGTCAGTTGAGGACTAACTACAGATACAGGAGTTAGGTGTATAGGATGCTATTAGTGACAGAAGAGTATTCTGTGCACAAGTAAATAACCTAGTGATGCATGTGAAATGTCATTCAACCAAGTTTGCCTGTGTGTGTTTTAGTCCACTATTGAATGTAAGGTCATCTCTATTCATAGTTTTACATAGTGCTACATTAACATAATAATATGTAAATTTATTTAATATTTACATAACACATTATTATATCAAGAAAAGTCTGAAAGCCTACTAGCCATCCAAGTATTCTTTGTAGGGCAAACATCTAATCTCTTTCTATGAACTAACAAGATATAGAGTAATGAGTGCTTTGTCTCAAAGTGATTAGAATCAGACTGAATAAGGATGTGAAGACATGCTCAGTGGCTGGGGTGCTTACTTACAATGTGTGATGCTATAAGTTTAATTCTCTGCACCACGTAAGTGCAGTGTGGTTAGGCATACCTATAATCCTGGCACTTGGGAGGTAGAAGTAGGGATATCAGAAGTTCAAGGTGGTTCTTGAATCTCTAGAGGCAAACCTAGGCCACAGACCCTTTTCTCTCTCTTCTGTGTGTAGATGTGCATGCATGTCTAAATGAACAAGTACCTCCGTCTCTGCCTTTGTCTCTCCCTCTATGTCTTCCTCACTTTCTTCCTTTCTTTCTCCCTCTGCTCTCTCAGTCCCCTACTATCTATCTACTTGGCCACCAGCCCAAGAAAGATGGCAATGTAGCCCTGTGGGTAAGACTTGCCTAGGACTCAGGAAACACTAGGTGTGCTCCTCAGCATTGTCTACATTGGATGTGGTGAGGCATGACTGCGGGAGGAAGAAATAGGAGGATCAGAAGTCCAAGGTTATCTCCAGCTAAATTAGGATTCTGAGGTTAGCCTTAGCTACATGAGGACCCTGTTCTGTTCTGTTTTGTTTTGTTTTTGTTTTGTTTTGTTTTAAGTAGAGAGTAGTAGGTGTCAAGAAGTTTACTTTTGCAAACAGTGAGTCACTTGAAAAGCGATTATCTGCATTCATTCTGGCAATAACAAGTCAGACAACAGACTGCTAGTAGAAAAAGCATAACAGTAAAAGTTAAAACCAAATGGACTTAAATTTTACAGTACAGTGATGCTCAGTGTCAGTATAAAATGCCTCAACTTTGTGATTTCTAAGCATGTATAAAAGCAGTGCTGGAAGAGTCGAGGAGAAAGCATCAAAGAGTAGAAAGAGTGGGGAAAATACATGCCGTATCCTGGTCACAGCATAGCCACGAACTCTCAGCAGCTATGGCTCCCTGCATTGGAGCTGCTTTCACTGAACCAAGACACCACTCCTGCATGGAGTAGAAGCAAGTCTTCAAGGGTCTTGGGAGGTCCTACCACTTCCTGAGGAGACAATGGCAAGTTAATGGGTACCTAAGGAGGAGAGTCCATTTTTCACTGGCTAGTTGCCTAAACTTCAGTAAGTAACCCCCAACCCATGCTCATTCAAACAACTCTAACTGTTTTGGTGGCTTTAATAAGAATGTCCCTCATTGGCTCATATATTTGAATGCCTAAGAATTGGAGGTGTGACCTTGTTGGAATAGGTGTAGTAGCCCTGATGGAGGAAGTATGTCACTGAGGGTGAGCTTTGAGGTTTCAAAAGCCCAAGCCAGGCCCAGCGGCTCACTCTTCCTCTGTTTGCAGATCTGATTGTAGAACTTACAGCTACTTCTCCAGCAACGTGTCTACTTGCTTGCCACCATGCTCTACTCCTCAATAATACTAGACTAACCTCTGAAACTGTAAGCAACCCCAATTAGGTGATTTCCTTTATAAGAGTTGCTGTGGTCACGGTATCTCTTCACAGCACTAGAATGCTGACCAAGACACTAACGAAACTCAGTGAGTCACATACACAAAACATCATGAAACTAGGAGGGTAATTTGTAAAGTAGAAACAGGTCAGCTGGAGAAGGAAGGGAATTTTAGAAAGAGTATGTGATCAAAATACATTGTATGCATATACGAAATTGTTGATAATTAAAAAGAACAACTTACAGAATAAAAGAGCATTCTCTCAAAGACATAAAGTCACTGGTTCAGAAATTGATTAAATTATTTATTAGAGAGGTGTGTGTGTGTGTGTGTGTGTGTGTGTGTGTGTGTGTGTGTGTGTGTTTGTCTGTGTGCTCGAATATGGGTGTGCATGCACCCATATCAGTACTGTAACACCTGAGTGAATTCAAGAGGCCAACTTTAGGAAGTTGGTTCCCTCCTTCCACTGTGGGATTTAGAGATCAAACTGCAGTCATCAGATTTGAGCAGTAATCACCTGTACCCACTGACTCTTCTCACTGGCCTACTTATGTGCACTGTTATTAGCAAGAAATTTTCACCCAAGGGAAAGTGTTGAAGAGATTTCTTTTATAAAATTTTATTTTAAAAAGAGATGGCTTTGCCATGCCAAAGTAAGATACAATACCTGTGAAAGACTTCAACAATCAGACCCAGAAACAAATAGTAGTTTATGTTTCTAGGAATTCAAAAGCATGGATCTGGAGAGATGGCTTAGCCATTACCAATCTGTGCTATCCTTGCAGAGGTCTCCACTTCATCCCAGCACTGACTGGATGGCTTACCACCAGCCTGTACCTCCATCTCCCAGGAGGCCACATCTCTGGCCTCCAAGGGCACCTGCACTTGTACACACATACATGTAGGCAAAGCAAAAAAATTTCAAAGTAGAAAAAGTTTGTAGAAATCATGTATAACTAATGCCTCTTTTACTTTAAAAAAAATGTTCTTAGAATTAGAACATTTGGGTGAGATTTCTCCCCCCACCGCCACCCCCGAGGAAATCTAGTCGTCTAGACTGGGGCTAGATTGTTTGTTAGGCCATTCAAAGGGAAACACAGAAACTCAGTTTCACTAGAGACTATGAAGCTTCATTAATTATAACACTTCACTGCTGTGAAACATACCATTTCCCCAAATTAGAAACTACCCAATTAATTCTTTCTGAGATTACTATTTTACTGCTTGTAGAAAGCACTTGTACCCTTTTTCTGTTGAGATATATGATGCAATGCTACACATGTGCTATGAAAGTGAAGCTCTCAATTTGGATAGGAAAACTATTTTTTCTTATAGCAATAATTGGCTTAGTTCTTAGCTACATCTGGTGGGTCTCCTTTTGGACACTTTTGGAGCCAGGGTTTGTGAATGTGGAGAAGTTCCCTGTAAACAGGCCTGCGCTAGACTAGGGGAGGTTCTGAATCAGTGCATAGTATCCTAATTGTGTTTTATTTACCATAGAAAATGATTCCTAAGCCGGGCGTGGTGGCGCACACCTTTAATCCCAGCACTCGGGAGGCAGAGGCAGGCGGATTTCTGAGTTCGAGGCCAGCCTGGTCTACAAAGTGAGTGAAACCCTGTCTCGAAAAACCAAAAAAAAAAAAAAAAAAAAAAAAAAAAAAGGAAAAGGAAAATAAAATAAAATAAAATGATTCCTAGAATAAGTTAATTCTGGTTCAATTTAAAAAAAATCTGTCAAAAATTTAAAATGCCTACATATAAAAGCTCAATAGCTTTATTCTCTGCTGGGTCAAAAAATTACTCAAAGTATTAATGAATCAAATCTAGGCTGTAGGTTGTGATGACCTGATCATTTGGTTCAAAAATGCACCTAAACATACAAAATAACACAAAAGTTTGTGTGATTGACCAGAATTCCATTAAGAATAGTAAGTGCTAATACCCCCTTAATTATAGTCAAGGCTAAAAAGCATCCAATTATTAACGGAAGTGCAGAATTAAAACTTAAACTATCTTTTGTGAGTTCATCTATTCCCCCCCCCTCTTTGGATTTGTAGCTTATTTCTACCACTTGTGTCCTCCCACCCCCAAGTAGCCATAAAATTTACCTTCCAGAAAAATGAATTGTTTTAATCTTTGGGGAACTTAAAATCCAACCTACCTTTGGTACTAAAGGCTAGGAGATGCTTAACAGTGAAGGAGAACAGGATATGGGGATTAAAATCACTTAAGAAGAAGTTACACACTAAGGAAAAAATCTCTCCGAGTCAAACTAGAAATAAAAGGTGTCTACCAGGAATGTCTTCTAGCAGGAATTTTGAGCCTATTTAAGTAAAGGGAATTCACTCTGTGCATCTAGGAGAAGAGAAAACTGGACACCTTCTTGCCAATTACCCTTCGTGGGAAAAGTTCCAAGTCCTTCAGTCTCTTGCCCCTGATCATTTGAACTACCTTGTGTGTGCAGACCAAGATGACTAGTACAGCAGTAACAAGCAGCACTTTGGAATCTCTGGAAGCAGCCTGTGTGGCCACACCCTTTTATTGCACATTTTGAAATAGCCTTTCTGCGAGGCAAACTGCCCTTTGTTTACCAGATCTCCCCTAGAAACACCAGAGCTTTCCTTACTTAATCTACAACTCCTAAGAATGGTATGGTGGAGGAGATGTCCAAAAAGCTCCCGGATCCCGACCCCAGCTCCTGCAAGTCTCCTCCTACCTTCTCAGCCTGTGGACTGATCCGAGAGCCATATCTGCAGTAAGTCACAAAGTGTTCGCAGTTGTTCCACAGTAGGCTGTATGGAGTCAGTCCCAACTGCTGCTCAGCTCTGCGTGCCACCTCCTCATTGAGTAAGGACTTCTTCTTGAGAGTCCCGTCTAGGTGATTGACTAGGATGTCTGCTCCGTAGGCAAAGTCCTCTACTGTGTCCACACGGATGCTAGCCACCTTGCAAATGACTCCCAGGAGGAGACGCTTGTTGGAGACCACCTTCTGAGTGCGTTCCTTGTCATTGGTCAGGGCCAACAGGATGTCAGGCATTAGATGGGCGACACGGTTTTCCCCCAGGTAGATCCCATAGTGGATAAAATGGGTCCGTGACACCTCCAACACGTCGCCCCGGACGAAAGAGCTGATTTCATAGGGACGGTTCTTCCCTGTGCCTCCTCCCGGGACGCTCACGCTAAAGAGCTTGAAGTTGGAAATAAGGAGCAGTTTCTCCAGGAGGAGGGACGCAGCTTCCAGCATTGGGTTCTTCATCCTAAGGCAACCAACCACTGGCTGCAACTGTTCTGTACGAGGTGAGCTCTCCGGATCGCCGCGCTGCAGCGCTGCTCACCTGCGGAGCACCGCTGCGGCTGCCCAGAGCCAGGAGAGCAAGAGATCAGAGGAGAAGCCAAAGTGCTTGGCTCAGCCACCCAGTGCAGGGGGTCAAAGAAAGGAAGTAGTGTCGGTCGGCTGTGGGAACAGTGGCACCCGCGCTTGAGGAGCTGAAGAGGTAGTGTGCCTGGGGGCGGTGCTCTGGGTGCGCTCTTCGCTGTGGCTCTTATAGAGGTGCAGAGGGCGGGCCGAATGCGGTCACAGGCCGGAGAACACGGATTGGGCACGGGCGTTCTGCACCCTGACTTCTCCTCGAGCGCTCTGCTTCACTAGGGAGACCTTTAAACAGCCAGCGTAGGAGAGATGCCAGAGGCGTGGCCGCGCGAAAGATCCTGCACCTGCCAGGAATGGAGCACCTTTCTTGGCGGTGAGAAGCGCCTTCTGTAAAATTTCGGTATGGGACCCGCTCTAACCGATAATAATACCGTGGCCCTCAGCTTACTAAAGAATTTGCTTTGATTCGCCAAAGTGCCGGCTCCGCGAATTCCTGCAGATCCTACTTAAACTGATCTTTGTCGTTTTAAACACGCAAGCATCCATGAGCTCTCAGGTGGCACGCGGAGAAGTGGAATGGCTCTCTGTTCGTCCAGTGCCCCAGCGCGGAGGATCGGAACCCAACAGTCTGGACGCTCCAAGGCTCCAGTGCCTGTTGAGCGCGCGCCTTCCAACGGTCATCAAAAAAACCCCAACGCCCTCCAGCAAAGCAGGAGTCAAGCCAAGTTTCTTTGATGTCAGGTCCCAGCTTCGCTTCACACAACGACTGGTAGCTTTTGGTAAAGAGCTCCCTGCCGTCCAGGGAGACTTAAGGAAAGAGAACGTTATGGTTCTGCAAGGCGGTGCACGCTTGCAGCAGAACCCAGGCACAGTCGAAGGGGGTGGGGGAGCTGCCTAAGGAGGCTGCTGGGGCTCTGCAGGGCTGGGCTTTGGGTGCTCAGACCCGCCTGAATTTCTGTGCTAATTCATTATGTAAATGAGTAAATTCCCCCAGACAAAGGCCACAAGCGCCACAAAACTAAGAAAGCTTAAGCTCCAGGCTATCTTTTCTCTCTCTCTCTCTCTCTCTCTCTCTCTCTCTCTCTCTCTCTCTCTCTCTCTCTCTCTCTCTCCTATCTCTTCTCTCTCTCTCTCTCTCTCTCTCTCTCTCTCTCTCTCTCTCTCTCTCTCTCCTATCTCTTCTCTCTCTCTCTCCCCTATCTCTTTTCTCTCTCTCTCTCTCCTATCTCTTTTCTCTCTCTCTCTCTCCTATCTCTTCTCTCTCTCCCCTATCTCTTTTCTCTCTCTCTCTCTCTCCTATCTCTTTTCTCTCTCTCTCTCTCTCTCTCTCTCTCTCTCTCTCTCTCTCTCTCTCTCTCCCTCTCTCTCCCTCTCCTCTCTCTCTCTCTCTCCTCTCCTCTCTCTTTGAGACAGGGTTTCTCTGCAGTCCTGGCTGTCCTGGAACTCACTCTGTAGACCAGGCTGGCCTCGAACTCAGAAATCCACCTGCCTCTGCCTCCCAAGTGCTGGGATTACAGGCATGCATCACCACTGCCCGGCTGAGATCTCTGCCATGATGGAACCTAGACCAGGCTGAGGCCTGAGGCCACCCCTCTTTGGAGGCCTGAGCCTTTGCCCCCTGACTGCTATAAGCAATCTGTCCATGTCGCTGCACTTTTGGTCATTCGTTCACTTCACAGATGATTGTAAATCTCACTGCAGCACACCCCACATCTCCCCACTGCCTCAAATGGATAGAAAGAAGAAGTAGGCATGATCTTTCATCAACCCATCCACAATCATCTTTTTCCTTACCGTCTACCTGCTCTGCCATGCACTGTCCCCTTCCTGGAAGTTCAACAAAATCAACCAGTACTTCTTTCCCACACCATTGTCACTTGTAGTGCTTTTTCTACTTGTCTTAAGGCCAGTGGTCCTCTTTCAACACATTGTTCTTACTGGTATAGGGAGGAAGGGCTAGGAGAGGTACACAGATTATTAGGAAGCCGCCCAAGTTCCATCTGAAGAGTCCATGGTAGGCGAGAGCCACCGGCAGGAGGTTCTCTGAGCTCCACTTGGGTGCTACGGGCCCTCACATGCAAACACAGTAATAAAAGTTTATACTATTTCAAGAAACTTTGCAAAAAAGAAATAGGCTCGAATGGAAGTTATTTTAAGTGGGGATTCTACGCGGTTTTATGAACAATAAAGGGGGTGAGATGGGGAGACAAAAGCCACACGACAGTGAAAAACACCTTAAGTGCTGGGCATGGTGACTTGTGTCTTTAATCCCGGCACTCAGAAAGCAGAGGCAGGCAGATCTCTGTGAGTGAGAGGCCACATCCTGAGACCCAGGTCAGCCAGGACGACATGTTGAGGCCCTGTCTCAGAAATAGGAAAAAAGAAAGAAAACCAGTGGGAAGCAGTGGGTTCGAAACCATAGACCAAGGTAGAATCACGGCTAAGGGCAGGCAGGGTTTTGTTCCCCTGCCAGGAACAGAGGGAGTAGATACAACGTGTAAGGCTGTGGGTGGAAAGAGTCTGGAACTGGACGTGTAGCTCACTGGAGCACATGTGTGAGGATCTGGGTTCTGTCCCTAGTACTAGAAAAACAAAACAGAAGATACCCACCCCCATCTTGTCCTGCAGCTTCTGAAGAAGCTACCAAACCTGCTGAGTGGTGCCATCCACTAGGGTGCAGAGGCCTGATCGCCATGCTAACAGAAAAGTGAGAGACCCCTGAGCCATGTCTTGAGAGCACTTGTCCACATCTATTAGAACGGCCTTTATAAGCTCTTTCGTTGTTGGTTGACAGTCTTTAGGACTAAATGAGTTTGATGGTGAGGTGTGAGTGGGAGAATCATATTAATGATAAAAAAATATAGAAAAGTTGGACCCCAAGTCAAAATGTATTTATTTACTTAGAGACAGGGCCTCACTTGTAGCCCTGGCCTTGAAGCCACAGAGATCTGCTTGCTTCAGACTCTCAGATGCTAACATTAAAGGCATATAGCACCATGACCAGCAAAGTTTTAAACAAAAATTATTATACAAAATCACTGTTTTATTGTGATACTTAACTATAGATTAAAATATAATTAAAAGTAGATTTCTATGTATCATTTAAACCCATGTAATATTAAATACTGAGCAGCTAATTCATCAATCACCTTAAGAGACAAAACCTGAATTGCAAATTTTGCCAACTAAAAGGACTATTTAGTCTTATCTTCAAGGAAGCCCACACTCAGCCTCATGATGGAGCACTAAATGGAAATATAAACATGCTTATATTGAAAACAAATTTTTCAATATATATTTCATTGTTTTTATTGAAAACAAATTTTTCATACAATACTGATTTCATACATTCTGATTTCAGTTCCCCTCCCCTAACAAGCTCCTCCCCATCTACCCTTCTACTAAGATCCACACCCTACTGTCTTCCTTAGAAAGCAGAAGAAAAAGAGTCAAATAAAAAGCACAAGACACATATATAAATATAGAGACATGTACCTTTTATATACAGGAATCCTATAAAAACACAAACTATGTAATATTTCCTCAAAGATTTGTAAAGTTAAAAAAAATGCTGTCACAAAACATTGAGATAAAGTACGTCCAAAACTGCATTGAGTTGGTTTTGTGTTGGTCCTACTCCTGGGTACAGGGATTGCTAGTGTGGGTCTGCTTAGGCTGTCTCTTAGTCAATTGGCTAAGGGTTTGTCAGTCTTAACTGATTTTCTCAAAGAACCAGTTCTTTGTCCTATTGATTCTTTGTAAATATTTTGTTTCTATTTTACTGATTTCAACCCTGAGCTTGATTATTTATTGCCACCTTCTCCTTTTGGGTGCTATTTCTTTTTACCCTAGAGCTTTCAGTTCTATTAAGTTCCTAATAAGACGTCTGCTTGTTTGCTTGTTTTTGATTTCTATGTAGATACCTAGTACCTTTGACCTGAGTTTCTCATGCATCCTTTGTTCCTATTATTCTTAAATTGGGTCTGCTCCAGAGCTCAGATTTTCTTTGACTGAGGTATCAGCATTTCTTTTATCTTATCTTCACTGTGTAAGATTCTCTCTTCCTTCTCTTGTCTTCTGTTACTGAGACTCGCCTCTGAGGATCCCGTTTGACTTCCTACAGTTTTCATTTTGTTTTCCATCAGTTTGGGGTTTCTTCATTGATTCTTTTTTCACCGCCATGTCTTGAACATTTTTTAAATTTCATTCTATGCTTTGTGTTCCATAAATTAATGGATTTATTCATATCATCTTTAAATACATATAGCATATTTATTACAGCTATTTTGACGTCCCTGGCATGGGCTTTGGCTAAGTTGCATTTTTCAGGGTCCACTGTAGAAGGATTGTTTTGCTCTAATAGAGATATAATGTCCTGGCTGTTATTTTGATTCTACACAAAGTCCAGGCGAATAGACATGTGTATTTGGGCTGATTATAAGTCTAGATGCTGATATCAGCTCTTGTGTGTGTTAGATGGGTGTGCAATTCTTTGGTTTCTGTTGCCCTCTCTGTTTCTTAAAGTATATTAGCTATGGGCTGTCTCCTTCTGAGACTTGCTAGAAGAGGCCACTGAGGATCTCTAGATAGACCATTTTTCCAATATTCTGGCCAGTGTAGCATCTAAATACTTAACTCAGAAACAAAGCACATGAAGTGAATGTCAAAGCTGAACTCACTCAAGATGTTCAACCCTAAAATGGAAAGGACCCAATCAATAGAGAAAGGAAGACACTTTTTTAGTCCTTAATTTTCATAATAGATCTCTTAAATATCTGAAAAAAAAATGTCCAAAGAATTCCCACACTTTACCCTTCACCTGTATATATGGACACATGTGTGCACACACATTTTTCCAACCAGTTAGCAAGTTGTAGCTTTGATGTCCACTTGTCCCTC